>NC_083347.1:54899816-56127369 GCF_019175385.1 Lycium barbarum
CCAATGGGATAATTTTACTTGTTTGTGGCCTTGTGAGGCATATGGTATATTTCTGGCAGTTTGACAGGTACGAGATAGTTCTGTTTATAGAGGAGACTGCCGAAATTTTCGTAAAATCCGTAAGAGCTAGTTTCTTCTCTAAGACGTCTTTACATTCAAGGATGAATATTTCTATGGGGGGGGGGGGGGGGGATTTTACACCCCATACTGTCATATTAGAATGCATCGTAAGTGAATCAATATGAGCCGAAGAGGTTAAGTAAAACTAGAAGTGCTTAATATTCTAGGGAGGTCTGTTTTAAGGTAATTGAATCACATGATATATGTATGTTAAGTTTTGAAGTTAAAAATGTTGTAAAATAAAAGTCAGCAAAATTTATCACAAGTTACGTTCATAATTTTATTGAAATTTGGGTCTAATATCACCGAGCTTTTCTCGCAATATACTTGGAGTTACGGGGTGATCCATCCATAAAATTGGAAGTCTACGACTCTATCTTTGAAAGCATTAAACCGATAATCGATATGATGTCGGAGCAGAGAAAGATTCGTGTTTTCACGATATTGCGCAGGCAGCCCCATTGGGACCCACTTGAGGCGGAGGAAGTTTCTTGGTTCTATTTAGTGCAGTGGCCCTTCTATTTTGGGTCATTTTCAACGAGACCAAATCTTAGACAATACCTAAACTCACTCTAAACACTCCCCCATGATTCAAGAGTGAATCTAAGGCCAAACTACCCAAGTCTATCATCAAAGGTCTCATAGAATTAGCAGGGAGTACTTCTATGGCGTTGTTGTTGCGTTGAAGGTAAGTTGAAGAAAGCTTTGGTTAAAGGTTATTGTTGCTGTTTGAGGTAAGTGTAACGGCCTGTTAGGTCGTTTTAACATTTTAACTGTTTTTCCCCTTTTAACCTTCCTATAGCTTCATTAGAGTATTTTAGATTTGTGGGAATGAGTGGCGCAATTCCCGAGGCAATCGAATGTATTTTGGGTGAGAAAATAGAAGTTTTGGAAATCCTTAAGTGTTGGGTTGACCAAAGTCAACATCGGGGGTAAACACATCTTTTTGAGAATTTTGTCTGTTCCATTAGTTCCAGAATGTCGATTATAGCTTGGTTGAGTAGTTGGTTCGGTTCCCAAGGGTTCAGGGGCATTTTGGTCATTTGGTTGGAAAGTTAGTTTTAAGGCTATTGGGTTGACCGAGTCAAAATGACCTATTTTTGGAATTCCGAGTGTGTAGGTGAGTTCGTAGTGTGTTTTTACTCTATGGTGCATATTTGGTTTGTATCCGGGAAGTTTCCGGTGAGTCTCGAGATTTTTGGGTTTTAGAGCGAAAACCATATTTTTCTGGTTTTTTGCAATTTTCTGGTGCTCTTCCTTGCGATCGCGAAGACGGCACCGCATTCGCGAGCCTCAGGTAAGTTCTTTATGGCGATCGCGATGCTTAAATGTTTTGCTTCCTCACTATCACGTGGATGGGTCCCACGGTCGCGATAGTGTTATAACTGGGCAGAATTAAAAATCCCCAAACCGTGATTAGACTTCTCATTCACATAATCTTCACTTGGGAGCTTGTTTTGGGAAGAAATTGGGAGATTTAGCAAGGGTCATCAATTGGGTAAGATTCTAACCCTTTTCTTATGATTATTCCATAGATTAATAAGGCTTTTCATGCAAAGACTCTTAAATTAAGAGAGATAAATTGGGATTTGAAACTGTAGGCGTTAACTTAGAAATTCTTCAATTGAGCATGGAATCATGTATGGTTTTGATTGATTTTTGGTATATAGGTTCTATAAATCATGGGTAGACTAATTTTGGGTTGAATTTCCTATTTTGTCCTTGGCAGCTCGGAAACCTATTTTGAGTGGCTTTTTGGGTGTGGATTTAAAGTATGCTATTATGGGTATCAATGGATTTGTATGACTTCCTAGAATACTAATTAGACCTTATTGAACCCGTACTTCCAGTAAATTATGTATTTGACCTTGGGGGTTTAGAACGAGGTTTTTGGGTTGACTTTTAGACCTAAATATTTTCTAAGGAAATATGGGTATCGATTTATTCGTATTCTTATGTTTAATCAGTATTTGGACAGATTGGGATTGTTCAGAGGCATTACAGAAGGGAAAGGCTTTGTAGTGATTTTCAGACCTCAATTCCAGGCATGTTGAGGCTGAAACCTTAGCTTAAGCATTATGGTTGATTAAAACTGAATTAATAAGAGGGGATAACGGGGTAACACAAGGGGGTTCCTATACTTGACGAGCACTTGTATCAGCTACCGGTAATTCATGTTAAGGGTATTAGCGCAATTTCAATTTTATAGTCTGGTCTGAATGCCATGCTTTGGGTGTTAACTATTAGAGTGGTGTCTGTAATTGGGATATGAGGTCCCTTATATACATGCTTATGTGTTTGTTACCTTTGTGTTTGTGATCTCGTGCTTCTCATCACTTCTAATACTCGTTTAAAAGTTGAAAAGAGCTAGAGATTGATTCTTTATTGTTAGCATCAGTTGCTTATCTTGTTGCATGCTTTGTTCATTCTTATCAGAGTATCATATGCATTGACGGTACTAGTGAAAGGTCCGATGAGGAATGATTCCAGGCGAGATGATGATGACATGTTGAGACTGGTAGGCTATATAATAGGTAATGTGGGTCTAAAGACCGAATATTGTGATGTGGGGCCTACGGGGGTGAGTATTATGATGTGATGCCAATTGTGGCTTGGAACCCGAAGGGAAATTCCGGGTTGGTATATGGACATCGCGAGTCCCCCATGGGTCACTGTTCGCTAATGTCCGAACGTGTGTGTATCGGGAGGTGATTAAAGGCTTTGCATTGCATCCGCATTCCATATCATATCATTTATTCTATTTTGTTGGTTATTATCGTGTTTTGGTGAGTTGAATTGTTTGATTTGCGTGGTTGTTGTTGGAAACTTGTTGGACTGGTGGTTTAGAAGATTCACTTAGGTTGTGACTTGAGATTAAGTGGTTATTGTGAATATTATTATTATTATTATTATTATTATTATTATTATTATTATTATTATTATTATTATTATTATTATTATTATTGTGATCTAATAGCGGTTAAGTTTAGAAGTAGTAATCGTATGCCAGCCCTCGTCTCCATTTTCGCTTGGGTTGGTTGACGATGTTGCTGAGTATGCGTTGTTCTTTGTACTCACGCTACACTTGCTGCACTCTTTTGTGTGTAGATTCGGTGCCTAGTACCAGTGGTCCATGAGACCATCCAGCTACCCGTTGAGGAGGTCATTCCGGAGAGTTCGGAGTGAGCTACATGCCGATCCGTAGCACCAGATCTTCTCCATTTATCTTTACTTTTAGCAGAAAGTTATTTGTACTTTTTAGACTTTTACTCTTATATTAGAGGTTCTTATACTATGTGACACCAGATCCAGGACTGGTTTATTACTATTTCCGCATTTTATGACTATGACGTTTTAAAAGACTAATCAAATGTTTTGTACGTTTTAATCTGTTTATTTCTTACTCAAGCTGTTTAGTTATGGGTTGTGGATGGCTTACTAACTCGGGGGAGTCAGTGCCTCACGACTTATGTAAATTGGGTCGTGACCATAAGGTTTTTCCTCTTCTACATGTATTTGAGTTTGTGCGAGTTGTAGCTAGATTGTTTGGTTGAGAACTCGTGAAATAAAGGTCGGAAATCGTATATAATGTAGTTGTAAGTTATTGGACTGTTTTGAAGTTTTTCTAAGTTAATTTGTGCCTGGTTTTTGAGATTCAAGGTAAGAATCTTGTTCTTCTTCATGTATAAGAGTTAGTTTAGGTTCTTGACATGCTGGATGGTTGAAAACATGCAAGAAGTCCACTAGAAGTTGTAAACTCGATATTTAATACTGTTGTGTTGTGTTGTTGGGTTGTTTGGGTGTGTTGTGGTGTTGGAAGTATATAGTTGAAGATTGTATGTGTTCTTGTTGTTTTTATGGACTTGGGAAAGTAAGGAAAACGAGGGAGATTCTATCCAATTTTTTATAGAACGAGCATGCCGCTCGATTGGGGTTTGTTGAACTGCTCGTAATTAACGTTAGTATCCTTATTATTGGTTGTAGACTTAGACATGAAGGAGGCTGATTCTGGCCTGATATGTTGTGGTTTGATATAAGGTATGTTAAGTATAAATTCCCTTATTTTGGCATGATCTAAATTGAAAGAAACGTAACCAAACGTCCCTTTCCAGAGATGGCTCTACTCTTAGTACTAGAGATGGTTATGCTCATTTTTCACATATCTATGCTTCATAAGTACCTTATGTCATGTTCTCCTTGGTTGATAATGGAAAGCATAATGCCATTATTAGTCATATAATGATAGTCAGAGGTGTAACGGCCTTACGTCACTCCGACACGTTCATAATTTTCTGTAGTGATCCTCATGCATATGTACAGTATATCTTGATGGCGTTATATACGCGTATATGTATAGCACCACTGATCAGTTGGTTATTATTATTATGATGATGATGATGTCCACAGAGGTCCGATGGCGCTATATGCGTATATATATATAGTATATGCTTCTTGATGGCGTTATATACTCGTATATGGTATATTTATGCATATCATGGCCCACAGTAAAAACCCAGAGTTGCAGGTTGATCTTTCTCGACTCTCTTGACATTAATGTCCTTATTTATGTTCTTATCTGCCTTACATACTGGATATATTTATTCGTACTGAAATCCCTTTGCTGGGGGCGCTATGTTACATGCACCGAGGTCTAGGAAGATAGACAGACAGACCTCCTCAGTAGGTTGTTTAGCTCAGCAGTGGTTTGGTGCACTCCATTTGTTTTGGAGTTTCCATTTTGGAGTCAGTACACACACACACACACACACACATATAGGTATGGCGGGGCCCTGTCCCGGCTTTATGACAATCATTATACTCTTAGGGGTCGTTTGGTTATACCACTATTTTATCCCAACCAAACGTGGGATAAATTCATCTAAAATATAATCCCAAGATTATTTATCCTTATTACTTGTACCAAGCGAGCCCTTAGAGGCTTGTAGACACGTATCTTGTATATAGTAGTCTTGTGTGGCCTTGTCGTCCTATGTTTGATGTACAGTTTTTCAGGGCAGCCTCATCAACCTTTATACACACACATACACACACACACACACACACACACATACGTATGTGTATATATATGTATGCATATCTTGTGAGTTGTTGATTGCCGATGAGCCGTTCTTATCATCTATTTGTCATATGATGGCCTTGTCGGCCTATGCGGTTGCTTAGGTTCGTTTGATAGGTACAATATGTTGGTGCCCAGTAAGTAGGGCCTAGTGCGAGTGAGTGATCGGGTCAAGCCGATCTCTTTTTGAAATTCTGAGTGCTCGAGTGAGTTTGTAGCGTGCTTTTCAGCTAAGATGCATATTTGGTTTGTATCTGTGAGGTTCCGGATGAGTCTCGGGATTTCGGGGTGAAACGATGAAAAACCAAATTTTCTGGTGTCGTTATTCGCGATCGTGAGCTTCTGGTAATCTATTCATCGTGGTCGCGGGGCTCGCGCCACATCGCGATGGTTAATTTTTTTCGCATCCTCGCGATTGCGTGGATGGGTCCCGCGATCGCGAAAGAGGGGTATCTGGGAAGATTCTAAAAACCCTAAAATCGTGATTTGACACTTCATTCACGAAAATATCATTTGGGAGCTCGGTTGGAGGTGATTTTGGGAGATTTTGCAAAGTCCATCTGTGGGTAAGATTCTAACCCTCTTTTTATGATTATTCCAGGATTGGTAAGGATTTTCATGTTAGGATTCTTGATTTAAGAGTAGAAAATTGGGGATTTTGAACCTTAGGCTTGAACACGAAATTCTCCAATTAAACATGAAATTGTGGATAGATTTGACAAACTTTTGGTATATAGACTCTATAAATCATTTGTAAACTAATTTTGGATTGAATTTCCTATTTTGCCCTTCTTGGCTCGGAATTCTATTTTGGGTGACTTTTTGGGTTCAAATTTATAGTATGCTAATATGGGTATCTTTAGATTCGTATGACTCCCTAGAATAATAATTAGACCATACTGAACCCGATTTCTCCATGAAATTACGAATTTGACCTTTATGGCTTAGAACGGGGTTTATGGGATTGACTTTCTACACCCAAATCCATCATAAGACTTTATGAGTATAATTTGGCTCGTATTCTTACATATAATCTATATTTGAGAAGATTGGGATCGTTCGGAGGCCCTGCGGAAGGGCAAGGCTCTGCTGTGATTTGTTGGACTTTTTAACAGGCATGTTGAGACTATGAACCTTAACTTAAGCGTCATGGTTGGTTAAAATTGGGCTAATAAGAGGGGACAATGGGGTAACATAAGGGGTGTCTGATACTTGTGAGGTGACAAGCACTTGTATCGTATACCAATGTCTTGATAAGGGTGTTTCCGTAAATTTTATTGTATAGTCCGGTCTGAATGCCATGCTTTGGGCATTAGCTGATAGCATAGATTGATTGTGCCCATGATTGAGACATGAGATTCCTTATTTATTTCTTCTATGCTTATTACCTCACTCATTGTGATTATGTGTTTCTCATCACTCCAAAAATGCTCTTTTAAAAGTGGTAAAGACTAAAGATTGAGTCTTTATTGTTTAGCATTGGTTTCTTATCATATTGCATGTCATATTAATTCTTATCATATTATCTCATGTGCATGTGGTACTAGTGAAAAGTACGATGGGAAATGATTTTGAACGGAATGATGATGATATTATGCGTCAGATTAGCCATAGGACAGGTAATATGGGGCCGAGGGGTCGAGTATTGTGATGTGGAAGCCTAAAATGGCTAAAACCTAAAGTGATCTGGGAGATCTAAGAATGCTTGGTTGGTATATGGACCTTGCGAGTCCCCCATGGGTCACGATTCGTTAATGTTCGAACGTGTGTGTATCGGGAGATGGATACAGGCCTTGCATTGCATTCTATTTCATATCATATCATTCCATATTATCTCTTGATTGTTATGGTGACTTGTTTGATTTATTTACCTGAACTGCCTTGACTACTTATTTGGAAACCTGACGGACTTGTGGATTAGAATCTTCACCTAGGCTTATAACCTTTGTTTAAGTGGATTATTGAGATTATTATTATTATTACGGTGGACTAATAGCAGCTAACTGTAGAAGTAGTATTCACGATACTGCTGGTACCCGTTGTTCTTTGTACTCACGCTATACTTGATGCACTCTTTTGTGTGCAGATTCTGTGCCTAGAACCAGCGAAACTTAAGACCACACAATTGCCCGTTGAGGAGACCATTCAGAGAGTTTGGGGTGAACTACACGAGGATCTGTAACACCGAATTTTCCACCTATCTTTTACTTTTCCCATCCTTTCCTTCAGATAGTATTTTGAGTATGACTCAGATTTGTATTCGTATCTAGTAGTTCTTGTACTAGTGACACTAGATTCGGGGATGGTTGTACTTTTATTTCGGCATTTTATGACTATAAAGCGTTTAAGGACTTAAAGGTGTACTTGTATTTTTATTTTCGTTTATTTCTTACTTAAACTGTTTAGTTAGTAGGTTGGGATGGCTTACTGACTCGGGGGAGTCAGTGCCTCACGACATATGAAATTGGGTCGTGACACTTACAAACCAATCTGTTAGCCATTTGATTTTGTAGAAAAGAGGGATCAAAAGCTCTAAATAAATACCATCAACATATGTATATGCCTTAATTGCAGAGGATGCCTATACCTGAGTGGAAATATGAGAGGATTGCTATGGACTTTGTGGTAGGATTGCCACGGGCTTTAGGGAAATTCGATGCTATTTGGGTCATTATGGATCGTTTGACTAAGTCAGCTTATTTCATACCAGTTTGGACTACCTACGATTCAGAGAAGTTGGCCAGGTTCTACATGAGGGAGAGAGTTCGTTTGCATGGTTTATCCACTTCTATCATTTCAGATCGAGGCACTCAGTTTACATTACATTTTTGGCAGTCTATGGTGAAAAAGTTGGGTACTCGAGTAGAGCTTAGTACAACATTTCACCCTCAGACTGATGGACAGTCCAAACGTACAATTCAGGTTCTTGGGGATCTGTTGCGGGCATGTGTGATTGATTTCGGTGGTCATTGAGGCCAGTTCCTGCCCTTGGCAGAGTTTTCTTACAACAACAGTTGCTATTCGAGAATTGAGATGACATCATTTGAGGCTTTGTATGGTAGGAGATGTCATTCTCTAGTTGGTTGGTTCGATGCATTTAAGGTGAGGTCTTGGAGTATAGACGTGTTGAGAGATTGTTTGGACAAGATCAAGTTGATTCAAGAGAGACTCCTCAGAGCTCGGAGTAGATAGATGAGTTATGCGGATTGGAAGGTTCGTAACCTAGGGTTCATGGTTGGTGAGTGTGTTTTGTTGAAGGTTTCACCCATGAAAGGTGTGATGAGGTTTGGAAAGAAGGGCATGTTGAGCCTTAGGTAAATTGATCCGTTTGAGATAGTTCAGCGCATTAGTGAGGTGGCCTATCAGTTGGTTTTTCCTCTTGGTTTGTTGGGAGTTCACCCTGTGTTTTATATTTCCATGCTTAAGAAGTATCACTCTGATAGTTCTTATGTGATTTAGTGGGATTCGGTATTGCTTGATCAGAATTTGACTTTCGAGGAGGAGCTAGTTGCTATTTTGGATTGACAGATCTGGAAGTTGAGGGCCAAGGAAATTGCTTCACTAAACGTTCAATGGAGGCATCATCTTGTTGAGGAGGCTGCTTGGCAGACCGAGTCAGATATATAGATGAGATATGCCCAACCTTTTAGCGATTCAGGTATTTCCCTTTTCTTTCATGTTCGAGGAAGAACATGTGTTTAAGTGGTGGATGATGTAACGACCCGTTAGGTCGTTTTGTTTATTATGATTTTTTACCCCTTTTGACCTTTCCCCTAGCTTCGTTAGACTATATTTGATTTATGGGGAGGTTGGCACGATTTCCAATTCAATCGAGTGTGATTTGAGGGAGAAAATGGAGTTTTTAGGATTTCTTAAGTGTTGGGTTGACCAAAGTCAACATCAAGGATAAATGAGTTGTTTTGAGTGTTTTATTGATTACATTAGGTCTAGAATTTCAATCATAACGTGGTAGAGTGGTTGGTTCGGCTCCTGAGGGTCTCGGGGGTATTTTGGTTAGAAAGTTTGTTTGAAGGCGTTCGAGGTTGACCGGGTCAATACGACCTCTTTTGGAAATTCTGAGTGCGCGAGTGAGTTCATAGCGTGCTTTTCCATTAAGATGCATATTTGGTTTGTATCCGAGAGGTTCCGGATGAGTCTCGGGATTTTGGGGTAAAACGATGAAAAACCAGATTTTCTGGTTTCGGCTAGTTCTGGTGTTATTATTCGCGAGCTTCTAGTAATATGTTCATCGCAGTCGCGAGGCTCTTGCCGCGATCGCGATGGTTAATTTTTTGGCGTCCTCTCTATCGCGTGGATGGGTCCTGCGATCACGGTAGATGGGTATCTAGGCAGATTCTAAAAACCCCAAAATCGTGATTTTACTCCTCATTCATTAAAATTTCATTTGGGAGCTCGGTTGGAGGTGATTTGGTGAGATTTACCAAAGTTCATCTTACTGGGTAAGATTCTAACCTTCTTTTTATGATTATTCCATGGATTAGTAATGATTTTCATGTTAGGAGTATTGATTTGAGAGTAGAAAATTGGGGATTTTAAACCCTAGGCTTGAATTACGAAATTCTCCAATTAAACATGAAATTGTGGATGGATTTGATAAACTTTTGGTATATAGACTCTATAAATCATTGGTAAACTAATTTTGGACTGAATTACCTATTTTGCATTTCATGGCTCGGAATTCTATTTTGGGTGACTTTTCAGGTTCGAGGTTATAGTATGCTAATATGGGTATCTTTAGATTCATATGTGTCATGACCCAACCAGAGGGCCATGACGGGCACCCGGAGCCTACCGAGTACCTCAAAACGTACATCTCATAGTCATATCTGAGTGGGCCATGAAGCTAGCTAATAAATATCACAACTGGAAGGGGCACATGCCCAAAAGATATATATATATATATATATATATATATATATATATATATATATATATATATATATATATATATATATATATATATATATAAATGTACATCATCAACGGTGCCCATATATAAGCCGACAAGGCTATCAAAGGATATACAAAATATAGACCGAAGAGGTCATAAGACATCTAACTGTACACATCTTTCTACGATCCTATACATGGGGTACATAACATAATAAGGATGAGACAGGACCCCGCCATGCCCATCCATATATACACGAAGGAATCATACCACGCTGAACCGCAACTCCATAACTAATGGAGTGCTTCTGTACCATTGCTAAGATGGCAGCCTAAGGATATGTATCGTGTATCTGTCTACCTGCGAGCATGAACGCAGCGTCCATAAACAAAAAGACGTCAATACGGACAAAGTGCTGAGTATGTAAGGCATAAGAGTAGGAGTAACATAAAAGAGATGTAAGAAACTATAAGGTAAGTGAATACAACCTGTATGTCTGAACTGTCCCTGTGAGTGAATTATGTATATAATTACTATGCATCTGAACAACCTCTGAGGGCTGATGATATGCATAAATACTGTTCATGCATGCATGAGGTCATACATATATATATTTATGCATATATAACGCCTGTCAAGCCACTGTGGGCATCCCATCGTATCGTATCGGCCGGCATCATCATCATCATCATCATCATCATCATCATCGTATCATCATATGACTAGCTGATCGGGTGGTAGTGCGTATATATATAAATGCAATGCAAAACATAAAACATGATAGGATTACAAGTAACTCTAAGGATTATACTGAATCTGAAGGAAGACTTTCTGAAGATACATTGTGGAACATGAGTCAAATGAGTCACCCTTAACTCTAAGAATGGAACCATTATGGATTAACATTACGTGTACATTCGGTTCACAAGGATCATGCCAAAGAAAGAAAGGGATAGCCTTACATACCTCTTCATCTCCTTACTACTCAATGGCTATCCTCCCGAGTTTGCAAATCTACATTCAAGAGGATTCATACTAAGGTCAAGCCATTGAAACTCTCATATGGTCAACTAAACTAATAAATGAGCTAACGAAAATTGGGAAACATTTCCTTTATATCTTCTACTTCCACCAATCTTCTAAACAACACCCAAACATCAATAACAATGTCAGAAATTCCATAATCAAGAGATTATATTCAACTGACAATCAAATCAATCCAAAACTTCCTTTCAAATTCCATTCAAAGTCAACAACTACAACACAATACTTTATGACCTTCCCTACCATGATGTCCTTCACCTTTATGAGTTACTAACCTCCAAATCAACTCAATATAAGTAATAAAGGGAAGAACATACCTTATAATTGAAGAACTTTAACTCACATAATCTTGCTTCAAAACCAAATCCACCACAACTTCAACTAAAAGCAAGAAACATCATCTTCTATGAACTAGCTTAGGGTTTTAAAACTTGATTTTCACTTGAATTAGCTTAAAATGTTTATGGACGATTTAGGATGGTTGAAAGAACTTGAAAGGTCTAGAAGGATCTGTTTTTTAGTGAAAAATATGACTCCAAGTCGTGGTCCTTTTATTTGTAATAAGGGGAGAATTTTTCCACCACCTCACTTCGACGGCCAACTCGACAGACCGTCGATCTACTCAATGGCCGTCTAGTGACGGTCTTAAATTACCTAACTAGAGATGACTCTCTGATGGCGATTCAACGGTGCAAATTGTCGGGTCATCGATCTTCTACGGTCCGTCAAAATGGGCGTCGAGTTTCCCAGTTGTCACACTCAGTCCCTTTTGATTCGTTCAACCTCCAATCTTCCCAATACTTGCTGGACATAACTTAAACTGTCATATACGTTGAATAAACATGTAGAATCTCTTATGATGAAAACTTCACTTTCTAACTCCACGTCAGCTAACTTACGGCGAAACTCAACGTATAAAATACGGGGTGTAACATCTTCCGCCCCTTAGGAACATTTGTGCTCGAATGTTAGATTTTTAGGGGTTTTACAAAAATTTCGGTAGAGTCTCCCTAGTAACTATACCACTACCATCCTGTCACAGCAACCCAAAATATACAAAGCCTTACAGGGCCACAACAAATAATAACAATAATGGCCTCACACGACTAGAAATCATGAAAAGAAAACATTACGCACCTGAAGACAATAGTGTCTCTATCTGAACCTCCTCTGGTAGTGGAAACAAGTGCAGATACATGGACCTCATATCTTCTTCAGCTTCCCAAGTCATTTCCTCGATATTCCTGTTCCTCCAAAGGACCTTAACTGATGTTGCATCTTTATTCCTCAATCTTCGAACTTGTCTGTTTAGAATGGCAATGGGAACCTCTTCATATGATAATTGCTCGATAACCTGAACATCATCTATGGGTACAACTCTGGAAGGGTCTCCAATAAACTTACAAAGCATGGATACATGAAAGACTGGATGGACTAATTCTAGCTCTGGAGGTAAATCTAACTCATAGGCCACTTGGCCTACTTTACGCACAATCTTGTAAGGTCCAACGTACAGAGGACTAAGTTTACCCTTCTTTCCAAATCTCATGACGCCTTTCATGGGTGATACCTTCAAGAATACCATGTCATCAATCTGGAATTCTAAGTCTCGTCAGCGACTATCTGCAGAAGACTTCTGAAGACTCTGGGCTGCCACCAATCGATCCTGAATAAGCTTGACCTTTTCCATTGCTTGTTGGATTAAGTCTGGCCCTAATAACTTAGTCTCCCCCACTTCGAACCATCCAATTGGTGATCTACACTTTCACCCATATAGAGCCCCATACGGAGCCATCTGGATACTGGAATGATAACCATTATTATACGCAAACTCAATAAGCGACAATTGATCATCCCAGCTACCTTTGAAGTCTAACACACATGCCCGTAGCATATCCTCGAGGGTCTAAATAGTTTGCTCAGCCTGCCCATCAGTCTGGGGGTGAAATGTCGTACTAAGACTCACCTGACCTGAATCCCCAAACCCTTTAAGAAAGACCTCCAAAAATTAGCTGTAAACTGCGCACCTCTATCGGAGATAATAGATACCAGAACACAATGGAGTCGGACTATCTCCTTAATATAAAGCTTCGTATAATCCTCGGCTGAGTAAGTAGCTCTAACTGGCAGAAAATGGGCTGATTTAGTAAGTCTATCAACAATCATCCATATGGAATCAAACTTACATTGGGAGCGAGGCAAGACTGTAATGAAATCCATATTAGTTGCCTCCCATTTCCAGATTGGAATTTCAATAGCTTGTAATAACCCATCGGGTTTTTGATGTTCAATCTTTACCTGTTGGCAATTAGGACACTGGGCCACAAACTCTGCTGTGTCTTTCTTCATTCCATCCCACCAATAAACTTCCTCAATATCATGATACATCTTTGTCGTCCCCGGATGAATGGAATAACGGGAGCAATGAGTCTCCCCCATAATCTGACGATGTAATCCTGCAACATTGGGAACACACAATTTGCCTCGATATCTGAGAATTCCATCTACAAAAATCTCAAATGATGACTTTTTCTTTTGAGGAGATGTATATCTATAATGAACTAACATGGGGTCCTCGTACTGACGCTCTTTCACCTCAGCTACTAAAGATGAAACTGCTTTATCATGAATAGTAATTACCGTATAGCCCGAGTCCAATAATCGGACTCCTAGACTAGCTAATTGTCGTAGCTCACGAACAATCTCCCTTTTCTCTGACTGGACATCACATAAAATACCCATGGATTTGCGGCTAAGAGCATCGGCTACTACGTTCGCCTTTCCAGGATGATATAAGATACTAACATCATAATCTTTTAATAACTCTAACCATCGCCTCTGCCGTAAATTCAACTCCTGCTTGGAGATATACTGGAGCCTCTTATGGTCTATATAAATATCCACATGAAGACCATACAAGCAATGTCTCCACATTTTCAATGCATGAATCACCGCAGCTAACTCTAGATCATGTGTTGGATATTTTTTCTAATGCTTCCTTAACTGCCTTGAAGCATAAGCAATAACTTTACCATGTTTCATCAACACAAAACCTATCCCAATGCCTGAGGCATCACAATAAATAACATAGCCCTCCGATCCTTCTGGAAGTGTCAAAACTGGAGTCGAAGATAATCTGTTCTTCAACTCTTGAAAACTTCGCTCACAAGCATCCGTCCACTGAAACATAGTTGATTTCTGAGTCATCTTCGCCAGTAGTGCTGAAATAGAAGAAAACCCTTCTACAAATCTCCTGTATTAATAGCTCGCCAGACCCAAAAAACTACAAACCTCCGTGGGTGTTGTAGGTCTTGGCCAAGTCTTCACAGCTTTAATCTTCTGTGAATCCACCCAAATACCATCTGCTGAAATAATGTTCCCCAGAAAAGTCATAGAATTCAACCAGAACTTACATTTAGAGAACTTTGCATACAACTTCAGGGCTTGAAGAACTTTAAGGACAGCACGTAAATGATCCGCATGCTCTGCCTTTGACCGAGAGTATACTGGAATATCATCAATAAATACAATCACAAACAGATCTAGGAAAGGCCGGAATACACTGTTCATTAAGTCCATGAATACCACCGATGCATTAGTCAACCCGAACGACATTACCTGAAACTCAAAATGACCATATCTAGTTCTGAAGGCTGTCTTTGGAATATCCTTCTCTCTGACCCTCACTTGATGATACCCTGATCTCAAATCTATCTTTGAGAACCATTTAGCACTCTGCAATTGGTCAAACAAATCATCAGTCCTCGGGAGTGGATACTTATTCTTTATCGTTACCTTATTTAGTTGCCTGTAGTCGATACACATCCGTAATGAACCATCATTATTTCTTAAATACAACATAGGAGCTCCCCTAAGGCGATGAACTAGGCCTGATAAAGCCTTTTTCAAGAAAATCCTCCTTCAACTCCCTCAATTCTGCAGGTGCCATTCTATAAGGAGGAATAGCTTATGGCTTAGTATCTGGTAACACATCAATGGAAAAATCAATCTCTCGTTCTGGTGGAAGGCCTGGAAGCTCATCTGGAGACACACCTGGAAATTCATTTACTACTGGAATAGTCTAAAGAGTCGGCGGCTTTGCTTCTGCATCCTGAACCCAGACTAGATAGTAAATGCAACCCTTAACAATCATTTTCATTGGCTTGGGATAGGAAATAAGCCTACCTCTCGGCGATGCGATATTACCCTTCCACTCTAGAATTGGATCTCCTGGAAACGGAAATCAAACCATCTTCGTTCTGCAATCAACATTAGCATAACAAGAGGCCAACCAATCCATATCCATAATAACATGAAAATCTACCATATCTAGCTCGATCAAATCTTCCATGGTATGACGGTCACAGAATATAACCACGTAACTCCTATATACCCGTCTATCTATCACGGGGTCACCAACCGGTGTGGACACCTCAAAAGGTTTGATTGACACAAATTTTACCCCAAGATGACCAACAATTAAAGGAGTAACATAAGACAATGTGGAACTCGGATCAATCAATGCATATAAATTATGAGAAGCTATTGATAATATATTTGTAAGCACATCAGGAGAAGAATCAAGATCCTGTCGACTCACCAATGTATAGACGCGGTTCTGAAGACCTGTATTACCGCGGCTGCTGGCACAGAGTTAGCCGATGCTTATTCCCCAGATACTGTCATTGCTTCTTCTTTGGCAAAAGAAGGTTACGACCCGTGGGCCTTCTACCGCTCAAAATGGACACTCCATTATACTCAATAGCCTGTCCAGAGGTGGTCCAGCTCTGGACTCACTAGCAAATCCTGAATATCTGGCCCTCTTACTCTGACCCCTATCATACTCACGCTCAACCCTCCACCGCTGCTAGCACTCCTTAAGATTCTGAGCGTGTGCCTGAATGCGAGAAATATCCATACCTGTCTGAAGTGAGACCGTCAAGCAATCATAAATCAAATGTGGTCCCAATCTACTCACAAATTGGTAAACACGATCTCCCATGTCAGCTACCATAGCTGGAGCATACCTAGCCAATGAATTAAAATAAAAGTTATACTCCCGACACTCATGTTCCCCTATCTAAGGTTCAAGAACTTATCAACTCTGGCCCGTCGAATCTCTGACGGTAAATAATGTTGAAGGAAGGCATCTACGAACTCCTGCCACACTAGTGGAGGTACATTAACACCCTAGAAGATATCATGGTATTATACCAATGAACAACCACATCCCGTAATTTGTAAGAAGCCAACTCTACCGACTCAGTATCTGAAGCATGCATCACCCACAACGTCCTCAGCATCCCATCAATAAATTTCTGCAGGTCCTTATCTGGCTTCGACCCAACGAATTCTGGAGGGTCTAAATTAATAAAATCTTAAATCCTGACACTAATAGATCTGTCACCATAACCCATACCATGACGCTAAACTGACCAGCTACTAATTGTGTCAACATCTGAATAGTCTATCGCATCTCCTAGCCTGAGGCATCTGGTGGAGGAATTGGTGGTGCTGGAACTGGAGCTAAGACTAGAGCTCCTCTATGCTTCTCTGGAGCGGGCGGAGTATGGGAGGACTAAGATGGAACCTCATTCTGGGACTCGGCCTCCTAAACATCTAGAGGCAGTGCCAGTTCAATCCTCCTACCTGCCACTGACTTTCCCTACTAGGCAGCTGATGCTTTCCTCATCACAGGCATCGCTGAAATCATAGCATATTTTCAAAAAAGAGGAATCCTTTTAACATGCCACTATCGCACGATCTAAGATGAAAAGGAAAGGTCAATTATTCCTAAATGCCCCACAGCCTCCTGTTTATAAGTATGGGGCACTTCACACCCATAAACAAGACTCTACTGGACACGGCTTGCAGACAAACTCTAGGACAAACTGCTCTGATACCACTTTTGTCACGACCCAACTAGAGGGCCATGATGGACACCCGGAGTTAGCCTACCGAGTACCTCAAAACATACATCTCATAGTCATATTTGAGTGGGCCATGAAACTAGCTAATAAATATCATAACTGGAAGGGGAAAATGCCCAAAAGATATATATATATATATATATATATATATATATATATACACATCATCAACTGTGCCCATATATAAGACGCCAAGGCTATCAAAGGACATACAAAATATAGAGCGAGGAGGCTGTAACGACCCATTTGGTCGTAATAGCCTTTTCGATACTTTTAACCCTTTCCTGAGCTTGTTTAGCTCATATTTGACCCGAGAGGACAGTTGGCATGCTTCCCGAGGTCTTTGGATATGATTTGGGTGACTTGGTGTGAAATTTGGGCTTAAAGCGAAAAAGAGTTGATTCAAGGTTGACATTTTGGAAAATGAACCTTTTTGGGGAATCCATCAATTCCGAGAGGCCCGGATGGTCTTTTAGAACTTGTGGGTAAGTTCAATTCGGTTCCCAATGCACTCTGGTGTCTTTTGGGACTTGGGTTGGAAAGTTAGTTTTGAGGTATCGGGGGTTGACTTGATCAATGAGACCTCCGTTGGGAATTTCGAGGCCACGAGTGCGTTTGTAGCATGTTTTTAAGTATTGATGCATATATGGTTTGTGAGCAGACGGTCTCAGGTGATAGTCAGAATTTTGGGTTGAATTAGTGAAACTTGGGACTTTCTGGTGTCTGGTGCCCGCTATGGCAGCATAAGGATCCCGACAGCAGTACCGCAATATCGGTTACCCTGCCGCTATAGCGGCTTGTGCATTTGGGCAGGACCGTAAAAACGGTTATGGGGCCGCTGAAGCGCTGGAGCGGGCGCGGAAGCAGGTGACGGGCAGTTAGATTCATTAAGTGTGTATTAAAATCCCTAAGTTGTTCATTCAATACCTTTCCGACTTTAGAGCTTTTGGGGAGCATTCAGGGTTGTTCTTCATAGAAAATCATTGTGGTAAGTTCTTTCACCTTCCTTTCCATTCCATGTTACATTATTCATCTTAGAATTCCTTAATCATGCTAGTTTCCTTAAGAAATGGTGCATTGAAAGAGGGTTTTGTGGGCTCTTCATTCTAGGCTACTATATCTTGAATTATTGATTGAGTTAGCTTCATTAAGCATGGAATTGATGATTAGAAACTATTATCGCATGATTGCTTCCTAATTCGTGGTTAATTTATGAAATTGGAAGTTAGGGTTCATACCCAAATTTGGGGGTTTTGCCTACAATCCGAATTTAAGTGATTTGTTGGTTTTTCCAGCTTATAATTGACAGGAATTGATCACCAAGAATATTAATTTCATGTTGAGACCTATAGATTCCTTATTTCATCTTTCTAGTTCATAAATCTCATTGCATAGGTTGAGATTTGGGTCTTGAATAGAACTAAAGGTTGAATGATGTTTCTTCTTGATTCTAATTTCATAATTTAGATATGATTAGACTTCCATTATCTCGAGGCTCAAATAAAGGGCAAGACTAAGGTTTGACTATTGGATATTTGTTGTTCGGCTTTCCAGGTAGTTTACGATTTACCTTATGGTGAGACTTCGGTTAGCGAAGCGTATTGTTAGATGATATTGTCACAGAATGCATGTAAACCTTCGGGTATGATGTTGGGTTGAATATTGTCTTAGGTTGGACCTTGTTGTATGATTTGGGGGCTAGGCACCCCGTTGCATTGTTGACTTGTCTTGTTCTATTTACTTATTGGCTCGTTGCCACGTTGAGACATCGAATATTGGTGGTTTGTGATATATCATGACTATGATATTGCGATATTTTACTTGATTTGATATTGAGATAAGAATTGTGATTTCATTGTGGCTTATTGTGTAGCCTTATTATTGATATTACTTGTCTGCCATGTATGGTACTGTTGGAGATCGAATTGGTTGTTGATGTTACATTGCATCGTATTCATACTCATTTCCTTAATACATTGATATTGCATTGTTATGGTACTGAGGATGGAAAGTCAGAAGGAAATATTGATGCGTTGAAACACATGTAATCTGGACATCTCTGGGTTGTGTACGGAATGACAGACATGAGGCGTATAGGTGGGAATGGAGACATCTCTGGGCTGTGTGCGGAGTAGCTGGTGCATGAACTTCGCAGGTCCCCCATGGGCTGTGCTGCGGAGATGTGATTTTCCATCGGTCAGCGTACATGCGGTGCATATGCAATGTATTCATCATTCATTATTCATATATTATTGCATTGCACTGTACCTCTTGGTTTTGTGTGATATGGTTGTGATATGATTGTGATATATTGGCTCGGAATGGCTATATTGAGATTTGACGCGGTTGGGTTTAGATGCTATAACATAGGTGATGACTTGTGTGATATGATGGTGATATACTGGTTTGGATTGGTCACACAGAGACTTGGCATAGTTGGGTTCAGATGCTATAACATAAGTGATGACGTGTACCGTGGTTATGGATTCGTGTTGACTTGTACCTTTTTGTTTTACGTGTTTAGCTTGCTTTGTTGCCTTTATATACGTTAGCTATTCTTAGTTGGCCTATTATACCTATCAGTACTTGTTGTTTACACTGACCTGCACTTGCTGCATTCTTTATGAATGTAGAGTACCAGGTTAGATCTACTTCTACCTCTCATGGCTGATTATTGAGGTTACTTCCGAGTTTATTCAGGGTGAGCATGAGGATGTTCGGTGCCCGAAGACTCTTCTTACTATTTATGTGTTCTTTCCATTTCGAGACATCTTTTGGTATCTTAAGTATTATTCAGACTTGTAGTATTTGGTAGATGCTCTGGTATGACCAGACCAGATACTGGGTTGGATGCTCATTACTTTCGCCTTTCTTTATATTATTATCGTTAGACTTACGTTATTATATCTTCTTCCGCTTTATTTATGTTTTATGATTGTTGGGATAAGGGTTCGCCTACCAAGTTGGGGAAAGGTAGGTGCCCGCACGACTTAGAGAAAATGGGTCGTGACAAGTTGGTATCAGAGCCTTAGGCTACTCGGTCTATAATACAAGAGTATGTCTAGTAGAGTCTTATGTATCGGTATGATGAGTTCCGTATCTATCTGCGAGAGGCTAATGGACATTTAGGAAATTCTTTCATTCTTTCGTGTTACTTTATTTTAATTGGTAGCTGGAACAATCGAATTGGTATCTGACTCATATCTCTTCTCTCACATATGGTGAGGACTCGAGCCACGATAGCTCGAGATCAGGTGCCGAAGCCCGCAGCTGCGGATGGCACCAGCGGACGAGTGACAGTTAAAGAATGCGGTCGAGCTAGAGGGAGTGAGGCTGCCCCAGCCAAGGGCAAGGCTCATGCGGCTGTGCAATGGCGTGCAAGATCTCTATCTCCAGAGCCAGAGCTTGAGCCTGAGGTCCAGCTAATTCGAGACCAGGCCGTCGGGGATGATGTGGCTCCTGCATAGGCATACCCCGAGGTCACTTCAGATCAGGTGACTCAGGACACTATGGCTCGCATTATACTTTATTTGGATGCGCAGCAGGCTACCGTTGGTATTACTTCTCCGGGAGGAGAATCACAGACTAGGGTTGGGGCACAGACCCCCGAGCAGACTCGTGCAGCACACCGTGCTGCGGCTGTGGCTCCACGAATGGATGCAGTGCCGGCCCTAGGAGATGATCTTAGACCCATGACAGGCCCTGTTATTGCTTTGACCGGTCAGGAGCTGGTACGGAGGTTCAGGAAGATGGATTCACTGAGATTCGCTGGTCCTTCTGGAGAGGATGCATATGAGTTTATATTGGACATGCATGAGTTATTGCATTGGATGGGGATTGTTGAGACCCACGGGGTCGATTATGTGTCATACCAATTTCATAGAGACGCGAAGACCTGGTGGAGGTACTTAATTTCTTGCAAACCAAAGGGTTCTTCTCCACTTACTTAGACACAGTTTCATCGGGCCTTCCTTGAGAAATATGTGCCCCGAGACTTGAAAGAGGCACGTAGAGATGAGGTCGTCCCCCTGCAGCATAGGGCATTTTCTGTTGATACTTATGTAACTCGCTATTTGCATTTAACCCGTTATTCAGCACCCCTAATTGCTACTGAGCCCGATAGGATTCGATGATTTGTTGGTGGGCTCGTTACTTCTGTTCAGATTTCATTCCTTCAGCTTGAGGCCATAGGTGTTTCCTTCCAGTCCATTGTTGAGCATGCGTCATTAGTTCAGGCCACCAAGGCCTGTTCGTTTGGAGGGGTTAGTGAGAAGAGGCAGAGATAGTTTAGGGGTTATAGTGGTTCAAGCTCGAGAGGCGCCAGACAGTCTTTTAGGCAGAATCAGTCCTATTCCTGCTGCCCTGTGTAGTCAGCATTGCAGGCTTCTTTTAGTAGGCCATCCAGTTAGAGAGCTTCTGAAATCTCATTTTCTCGACCAGCAGACAGAGTCGTTCCAGTTGGTTCTTCAATTTTGGTTCATCAGGCTCCGCCTTCTAAGGCTTGTTTTACGTGTGGAGCGTTTGGTCATTATTCTAGAAAGTGTCCACAACCTAGGAAGGGCTATCAGCCCCTGAGGACTCTGGTATCTTCAGGTAGCCAAGGTGGTGCTTCTTCGAGAGGCAGTGCTCAGTCAGGCTACGGTGGTCTACAGATTACTAAGGGTGGGTCCCAGGATGGTAGAGGTAGGTCCCAGCGTTTAAGAGGTGGATCACAGTCCGATCGCGGTGGGGCCTAGTGTTATTCGTTCGCAGGTAGACCTGAGGCGGACACCTCAGATGCTGTCATTTCAAGTACTGTTTCAATCCGACATAGAGCAGTATCTGTATTATTTGATCTTGGATCCAGTTATTCGTATATGTCTGCATATCATGCTGTTGGTTGGGACTTGACTTGTGACAGCATAGCGGTACCTATTCATGTGTCTACTCCAGTCGGAGATTCTGTTGTGATTGATCGAGTCTATCGGTCAGGCTTGGTTACTTTTATGGGTTATGACACGTGGGTAGACTTGATGATACTTGATATGGTGGATTTCGATATTATTTTGGGTATGACCTGACTTTCTCCTTATCATGCGATCTTGGACTGTTATGCCAAGACAGTCACTTTAGCCATGCTGGGCATTCCTAGACTTGAGTGGAGGGGTACTCCTAATCCCGCTCCGAAGAAGATTATTTCCTTTTTTTAGGCAAAGAAATTAGTCAACAAAGGGTGTTTAGCTTATCTAGCTCATGTGCATGATACTACTATTGCATCTCCACCCCTTGAGTCCATTCCCTTTGCGAGCGAGTTCGCAGAGGTATTCCCATCCGATCTGCTAGGTATGCCACCCGGTCGCGATATTGACTTTTGTATTGACTTGGATCCGGGCACCCGCCCTATTCCTATTTCGCCATATCGGAGGGCACCCACTGAGTTGAGAGAGCTTAAGGAGCAGTTACAGGATTTATTAAGCAAGGGGTTCATTAGATTGAGTGTCTCCCCTTGGGGTGCTCCTGTGTTATTCGTGAAGAAGAAAGATGGAACTATGAGGATGTGCATCGATTATCATCAGCCGAACAAGGTTACTATTCATAACAAGTGTCCTATGCCTCGTATTAATGATTTATTTGACCAGCTTCAGGGTGCTTCAGCGTTCTCGAAGATTGACTTGCGTTCAAGCTACCATCAGCTGAAGATCAGGGCTGAGGATATTCCGAATACAACTTTGCGGACGAGATATGGGCATTATGAGTTTTTGGTTATGTCATTTGGGCTTACCAATGCCCCGGCTGCATTCATGACTTTGATGAATGGCATCTTTAAGCCATTCCTTGACTCATTTGTGATTGTGTTTATTGATGATGTCTTGGTGTATTCAAAGAGTAGGGAGGAGCATGAGAGCCATCTTCACACAATATTTGGGTTGTTGAAGAAGAATAGTTTGTTTGCTAAGTTTTCGAAGTGCGAGTTTTGGTTAGAGTCTGTAGCATTCTTGGGCCACGTTGTGTCTAAGGACGGGATCATGGTTGATCCTAAGAAGATTGAGGCTGTGAGGGATTGGGCGAGGCCCACTACAGTGATCGAGATTCGTAGTTTCGTGGGTTTGGCTAGTTATTACTGTCGATTTGTGAAGGGTTTCGTTAATATTGCTTCATCGTTGACAAGATTGACTCAGAAGGATATTCCCTACCAGAGGTCCGATGATTGTGAGGAAATCTTTCAAAGCTCAAGACCCTTTTGACTTCAGCCCCGATTCTTGCATTACTCGTGGATGGTAAGGATTTTTTCAATTTATTGTGATGCATCTCGTGTGGGTTTGGGTGTTGTGTTGATGCAGGAGGGTATCATAGCCTATGCTTCTCATCGTTCATATTGATATTTCAGCTCCAGGCAGAGTTTTAGCTTGTGTGGAGGCGAGATCGTCCTTGTTAGATCAGATCAGGATTCATCAGTTTGAGGATGCTTAGTTATGTATGATTCAGGATAGGGTTCTGAGGGGTGAGGCCAAGGAGGCCATGATCGATTCTGAGGGTAATTTGAGGATTAAGGGGTGCGTGTGCGTTCCTCGTGTTGGTGACTTGATTCATTTGATTTTGACTGAGGCCCATAGCTCTCCATATTCTATTCATCCGGGGGCGACTAAGATGTATCGTGATTTGAGGTAGCATTGCCGGTGGTGCCTTATGAAGAGGGATATAGCCGATTTTCTAGCTAAGTGTGGTAGTTATTAACAAGTTAAGTATGAGCACCAGCGACCCGGTGGTGTACTTCAGAGGATGCCCATTCTCGAGAGGAAGTGGGAGAGGATTGCCATGAAGTTTGTGGTGGGTCTTTCGAAGACTCTGGGTAAGTTTGATTCGATTTGGGTGATAGTTAATTGGTTGACTAAGTCTGCTCATTTCATTCAAGTTGAGGTTTCTTATACCGCGGAGAAGTTAGCCAAGTTGTACATTCGTGACATTATAAGATGGCATGAGGTTCCTATTTCTATCATATTTGATCGAGGTACTATCTTCACTTTCCATTTTTGGAGAACTTTTCCTGATGAGTTGGGTACCCGAGTGGATCTTAGTACAACTTTCCATCCTCAGACCGATGGGAAGTCTGAACGGACCATTCAGGTGCTCGAGGATATGTTGAGGGCTTGGGTTATAGACTTTGGTGGTCATTGGGATCAGTACTTGCCATTGGCAGAGTTTGCGTATAAGAAAAATTATCACTCGAGTATTGACTTGACGCCTTTTGAGGCTTTGTATGATAGGAGATGTAGATCTCCAGTTGGTTGATTTGATGCATTTGAGGTTCGACCTTGGGGTACGGATCTTTTGAGAGAGTCACTTGATAAGGTAAGGGTTACTTAGGCCAAACTTTTGGCAGCTCAGAGTCGACAGAAGATGTACGCGGATCAGAAGGTCCGAGATTTAGAGTTCGCCGTTGGTGATCATGTTCTGCTAAAGCGTTCACCCATGAAGGGTGTTATGAGATTTGGGAAGACAAGTAAGTTGAGTCTGAGGTATATTGGGTCATTTAAGATCCTTGATCATGTAGGCGATGTTGCTTATGAGTTGGATTTTCCACCAGGCTTGGCAGGCGTTCATCCAGTTTTCTATGTGGCTATGTTGAAGAAGTATCATGCCGATAACATTGTTCTTTGGGATTCGGTATAGCTTGATGAGAATCTGACTTACGAGGAGGAGCCTATCGCGATTTTGAATAGGCAAGTTCGAAAGTTGAGGTCCATAGAGATAGCTTCTGTGAAGGTGTAATGGAAGCATCGTCCTGTTGAGGAGTCCACTTGGGAGACTGAGTCCGGCATGCATAGCCGATATCCTCATTTGTTTGCTGATGCAGGTACTTTTTAGTTCTTTTGCCTTCGTCGCTCGAGGACGAGCGATGGTTTAATTGGTATCTGATGTAACGACTTGTTTGGTCGTTAAGACTTTTAGGTGCTTTTGACCCTTTCCTGAGCTTGTTTAGCTCACATTTGACCCGAGGGGACTGTTAGCACGCTTCCCGAGGTCTTTGGATATGATTCGGGGGACTTAGTGGGAAATTTGGGCTTAAAATGAAAAGATTTGACTCAAGGTTGACTTTTTGATAAACGAACCTTTTTCGGGAATCCATCAATTCCGAGAGGTCCGGATGGTCTTTTAGAACTTGGGTGTATGTTCGGTTCACTTCCTAATGCACTCGGGTGTATTTTGGGACTTGGGTTGGCAATTTAGTTTTAAGGTATTAGGGGTTGAATCGGTTAATGAGACCTCCGTTGGGAATTCCGAGGCCACCAGTGTAGCGTGTTTTTATGTATGTCTACATATATGGTTTGTGAGCAGATAGTCTCGGGTGATAGTTGGGATTTCTTGTGCCCGCTATGGCAGCACCAGGACAGCGGCAGTGGTACCGCTATAGCGGTTACGCTGCTGCTATAGCGACTTGTGCATTTGGGCAAGACCGCAGAAGTGGTCATGGGACCACTGAAGCGCTGGAGTGGGTGCGGAAGCGGGTGACGGGCAGTTAGATTCATTAAATGTGTATTAAAAGTCCTAAGTTGTTCATTCAATGCCTTTCCGACTTTAGAGCTTTTTTGGAGCATTCAGGGCTGTTCTTCATAGAAAATAATTGTGGTAAGTTCTTTCACCTTCCTTTCCATTCCATGTTACATTATTTATCTTAGAATCCCTTAAACATGCTAGTTTCCTTAAGAAATGGTGGATTGAAAGAGGGTTTTGTGGGTTCTTCATTCTAGGCTACCAAATCTTGAATTATTGATTGAGTTAGCTTCATTAAGCATGGAATTGATGATTAGAAGCTATTATTGCATGATTGCTTCCTAATTCGTGGCTAATTTATGAAATTGGAAGTTAGGGTTCATACCCAAATTTAGGGTTTTTGCCTAGAATCCGAATTTAAGTGATTTGTTGGTTTTTCTAGCTTATAATTGATGGGAATTGATCACCAAGAATATTAATTTCATGTAGAGACCTATAGATTCCTTATTTCATCTTTCTAGTTCATTGTCACAACCCAAACTGATGGGCCATGACTAATGCCCGAGCTGGGCACTCGTATACGACCCTGTTAGCTATAATCAGATTGATACTAGAACAATGTGAAAAATTTGCAAAAACATGCTGTAAACTCATAATGCCATATATCAAAATGAACCTGTCTCCTGAGGAGTCACAGTTAACCAAACATAACAAAAGGCTGCCACTATACACGGGAATATTCAAAACGAACTACATCCGTATAGCTAACCAAACCATATATACAACCCACACATGTCTACAGACCTCTAAGAGTATAACAAATTCTATGTCAAATGGATCTGTACCAACATGACTCCAGCTCCGGAACAATGGAGCTCTCCAAGCAGCTGAGCAGAAGTCCTAAGCCGGAGGATCACCAAACTGAGAATCTGTACCTGCGGGCATGAAACGCAGCCCCCGAAGAAAGGGGTCAGTACGAATAATGTACTGAGTATGTAAGGCATAAATAATAACATATGTAGATATGAAAGGTAACATGGAATAAGAGGGATAACTTGTACATCTTAAAATCATATGCACACAAGCACCTATATATATATACACATATAACATAAGTATTAGTGTTGCGGAACGTACAACCCGATCTATAAATGTTAGTGATGTGGAACGTACAACCCGATCTATATAAGTTAGTGTCGAGGAATGTACGGCCCGAGCCATATAAGTTAGTGCCGAGGAACGTACGGCCCAAGCCATATAAGTTAGTGCCGAGGAACGTACGACCCGATCCACATAAGTTAGTGTTGAGGAACGTACGGCCCGATCCAGATAAGTTAGTGTCGAGAAACGTACGGCCCGATACATATAAGCTAGTGCCGAGGAACGTACAGCCCGATCCATATAATGTAGTGCCGAGGAACGTACGGCCCGATCCATATAAGTTAGTGTCGAGGAACGTACGGCCCGATCCATATAAGTTGGTGCCGAGGAACGTACGGCCCGATCTATATAAGTTAGTGTCGAGGAACGTACAGCCCGATCCATATAAGTTAGTGCCGAGGAACGTAAGGCCCGATCCATATAAGTTAGTGCCGAGGAACGTACGGCCCGATCCATGTAAGTTAGTGCCGAGGAACGTACGGCCCGATCCATATATATCATATTTATATACATAATGTAAATAGCATGCATGAAAGCTCATATGAAAGCTATAACTTTATCGGAGTGAAGTAAGATCAGTAACCTCTGATTCATATTATGGAACAACCATTATCGCTATATCTCACCTCGAAGGAACAATTCATAAGGTGAGATCAACAACAATGAATAGAATCGATAAAATCATGAAATAGCTCAACATTTTCATATCATCGTTAAAATCATAACTTGAGACTTTTAAACATAAAATCATCATCATCGTAATCCTTATAAAAACATTCTCATTTTAACATCATAAGAAGCTTAAGATTCATAAACTTCTAGCTTTTCAAATCAAGGAGGTTGTGGAAACATTTATGGAATCATACCATAGGAATCATGCCTTTGAAAGAAAGGGACGAGCCTTAATATACCTGTTCAACCTCCAATTATCTACACTTATTCGTCTGAGCTCGCAAGTCTACATTTAAGAGGATTCACACTATCGTTAGACTCATCATAATATACTTGTGCTAAGCTTTCAAATTAAATTGTTCTATATCCTGTCGAAAATCGGGCAGCACCTCTCCTGCTTATATGCCTAGCTCGAAAACTCAACTCAGCGACCAACAACAATACCAAAATCAATAACATCATTTCCAACACCAATATATACCATAAAATAGCCCACACGCTGTCTTCCAACTTCCATAACTAACTAACTTACTATACAATTATCTAACCATTCTATTTTCGTGGTATTATCATAAATAGAAGGAGATTCATACCTTATTCTCGTTGAAATAACAATATCTCCAATATCCACTTTGCATCCACGCTAGAATCCACCACACAACAATACTAGAATCACGACCACGCACTATCTGATCCTAACTAAGAGTCCGCCGCTTGAAAATCACTCGATTTTATGACAGGCTCACCTCCCTCATCTGTTTTCTGGGTTTTCTTGGAAAAATCTGGTGAAAATGAGGGGTTTCCCCCTTTATATAGGTGCCAAAGTCGGTTTCCACCGACTTAATCAGTGACCTTCACGAACGCGAGGTCCTCTCGCGAACGTGAAGGCTTGGGATTTCCATGGCCATCGCGAACGCGAGGCCATCTCGCGAACGCGAAGGGAAATTCGGCCCAGTTCGTGCAATTTCCATTTTCCGCCCATTTGACCTCCAATCCTTCCAATACTTCTTATACATGATCTTAGACCTTCATAACCATAGTATAGGTGCATACAATCCCGTATATCACACAATTATGGCTCGTTGCCACGTTGAGACATCGAATCTTGGTTATTTGTGATATATCATGACTATGATATTGCGATACTTTACTTGATTTGATATTGAGATGAGAATTGCGATTCCATTGTGGCTTATTGTATAGCCTTATTATTGATATTACTTGTTTGCCATGTATGGCACTGTTAGAGATCGAATTGGTTGTTGATGTTACATTGCATCGTATTCATACTCATTTCCTTGATACATTGATATTGCATTGTTATGGTACTGATGATGGAAAGTCAGAAGAAAATACTGATGCGTTGAAACTTATTGTATATCGAGACATCTCTAGGTTGTGTGCAGAATGACAGACATGAGGCGTATAGGTAGGAATGGAGACATCTCTGGGCTGTGTGCGGAGTGGCTGCTGTATGGACTTCGCAGGTCCCCCATGGGTTGTGCTGCCGAGATGTGATGTTCCATCGGTCAGAGTACATGTAGATGGTGTATATGCATTGCATTCATTATTCATACATTAGTGCATTGCATTGTACCTCTTGGTTTTGTGTGATATGGTTGTGATATGATTGTGATATACTGAGATTTGGCACAGTTGGGTTTAGATGCTATAAATAGGTGATGACTTGTGTGATATGATGGTGATAGACTGGTTTGGATTGGTCACACTGAGACTTAGCACAGTTGGGTTTAGATGCTATAACATAGGTAATGACTTGTATCATGGTTATGGATTCGTGTTGACTTGTACCTTGTTGTTTTACGTGTTTATCTTTCTTTGTTGTCTTTATATACGTTAGCTAGTCTTAGTCGGCCTATGATACCTATCAGTACTTATTGTTTGCACTGACCTGCGCTTGTTGCATTCTTTATGAATGCAGAGTACCAGGTTGGATCTATTTCTACCCTTCATAGCTGATTATCAAGGTTGCTGCCGAGTCTATTCAAGGTGAGCATGAGGACGTTCGCAGTTCGAAGACTCTTCTTACTATTTATGTCTTATTTCCATTTCGAGACATCTTTTGAGATCTTATGTAATATTCAGACTTGTAGTATTTGGTAGATGCTCTTGTATGACCAGACCAGATACTGGGGTTGGATTCTCATTACTTCCGCCTTTCTTTATATTATTATCGTGAGACTTACGTTATTATATCTTCTTCCGCTTTATTTATGTTTTATGATTGTTGGGATAAGGGTTCGCCTACCACGGTGAGAAAATGTAGGTGCCTGCATGACTAGTGAAAATGGGCCGCGATAGATGTCATGAGACATCTTACTGTACACATCTGTTTATGAGCCTCTACATGAAGTACATAACATAATAAGGATGGAACAGGACCCCGCCATGCCTATATATATATATATATATATATATATATATATATATATATATACACACACACACACAAAGGAATCATACCACGCTGAACCGCAACTCCGGAACTAATGGAATGCTGCTGTACCAATGTTGAGATGGCAGCCTAAGGATCTGTACCATCTCCCTGTCTACCTGCGGGCATGAACGTAGCGTCCACAAACAGAAGGACGTCAGTACAGAAAAAGTACTGAGTATGTAAGGCATAGGAGTAACATAAAAGAAACTATAAGGTAAGTGAATGCAACATGTATGTCTGAACTGTCCCTGTGAGTGAATCATGTATATAATTACTATGCATCTGAACTGCCTCTGAGGGCTGATGATATGCATAAATACTATGCATGCATGCATGAGGTCATACATATATACATATATGTGTAATACAAAGCATAAAACATAATAGGATTACAAGTAACCCTAAGGATTATACAGAATCTGAAGGAAGACTTTCTGAAGATACATTGTGGAACATGAGTCAAATGAGTCACCCTTAACTCTAAGAATGGAACCATTATGGATTAACATTACGTGTACATTCGGTTCACAAGGATCATGCCAAAGAAAGAAAGGGATAACCTTACATACCTCGTCATCTCCGTACTACTCAATGGCTATCCTCCCGAGTTTGCAAATCTACATTCAAGAGGATTTATACTAAGGTCAAGCCATTGAAACTCTCATATGGTCAACTAAACTAATAAATGAGCTAACGAAAATTGGGCAGCATTTCCTTTATATCTTCTACTTCCACCAATCTTCTAAACAACACCCAAACATCAATAACAATGTCAAAAATTCCATAATCAAGAGATTATATTAAACTGACAATCAAATCAATCCAAAACTTCCTTTCAAATTCCATTCGTAGTCAACAACTACAACACAATACTTTATGACCTTCTCTACCATGATGTCCTTCACCTTTATGAGTTACTAACCTCCAAATCAACTCAATATAAGTAATAAAGGGAAGAACATACCTTATACTTGAAGAACTTTAACTCACACAATCTTGCTTCAAAACCAAATCCACCACAACTTCAACTAAAAGCAAGAAACATCATCTTCTATGAACTAGCTTAGGGTTTTAAAACTTGATTTTCACTTGAATTAGCTTAAAATGTTTATGGACGATTTAGGATGGTTGAAAGAACTTGAAAGGTCTAGAAGGATCTGGTTTTCAGTGAAAAATATGACTGCAAGTCGTGGTCCTTTTATTTGTAATAAGGGGAGAATTTTTCCACCACCTCACTTCGACGACCAACTCGACAGACCGTCGATCTACTCGATGGCCGTCTAGTCACGGTGTCGAATTACCTGACTAGAGATGACTCTCTGATGGCGATTCAACGGTGCAAATTGACGGGTCATCGATCTTCTATGGTCCGTCAAAATGGCCGTCGAGTTTCCCAGTTGTCACACTCAGTCCCTTTTGATTCGTTCAACCTTTAATCTTCCCAATACTTGCTGGACATAACTTGAACTCTCATGTACGTAAAATAAACATGTAGAATCTCTTATGACGAAAACTTCACTTTCTAACTCCACGTCAGCTAACTTACGGCGAAACTCAATGTATAAAATACGGGGTGTAACATTATGACTCCCTAGAATAATAATTAGACCATATTAAACCTGATTTCTCGATGAAATTATGAATTTGACCTTTGGGGATTAGAACGGGGTTTGTGGGATGACTTTCTCCACCCAGATCCTTCATAATTCTTTATGAGTATAATTTGGATCGTATTCTTACCTATAATCTGTATTTGAGAAGATTGGGATCGTTAGGAGGCCCTGCGGAAGGGCAAGGCTCTGCTGTGATTTGTTGAACTTTTTAACAATCATGTTAAGACTATGAACCTTGACTTAAGCATCATGGTTGGTTAAAATTAGGCTAATAAGAGGGGACAATTGGGTAATGTAAGGGGGTTCTGATACTTGTGAGGTGACGAGCATTTGTATCGTATACTAGTGTCTTGATATGGGTGTTTGTGTAATTTCCATTGTATAGTCAGGTCTGAATGCCATGCTTTGGGCGTTAGCTCATAGCATAGATTGATTATGCCTATGATTGGGATATCAGGTCCCTTATTTATTTCTTCTATGCTTATTACCTGACTTATTATGATTATATGTTTCTCATCACTCCTAAAATGCTCTTTTAAAAGTGGAAATAGATTACAGATTGAGTCTTTATTGTTTAGCATTAGTTGCTTATCATATTGCATGTCATATTAATGATTATCATAGTATCTCATGTGCATGGGGTACTTGTGAAGGTTCGATGGGAAATGATTTCGGATGGAGTGATAATGATATTATGCGCCAGAATGGCTATAGGACAGGTAATATGAGCCCAAGGGTCGAGTATTACGATGTGAAATCCTAAAATGGCTAAAACCCGATGTGATCTGGGAGATCTAAGAATGCTTGGTTGGTATATGGACCTTGCGAGGCTCCTATAGGTCACGGTTCGTTAATGCTTGAACGTGTGTGTACCGGGAGATGGATACTGTCACGACCCAAACCGATGAGTCGTGACGAGTGCTTGACCTCTACTGACCAAGCACTCCTATACTCGTATCTGTAGCTCACTGAAAGATAGAGGGGCCTATTTACGACTTATAACTGAGCTATATTGACTCATACAAGAACGACATCAAGAACCATCAACCATCTGTGCATATATATACTAAAAGAACAGTGCAAGCCGACTAGGCCGCTACATATGCTGTACACAAAAGAATGGGAGCCGACAAGGCCACATCATGTGCCAACTACGTATAACTGTCTACAGACCTCTAATGGAATAGAAAGTTGTAGAGAGGATGGGACAGGGCACTGCATATATACATATATATATATATATATATATATATATATATATATATATATATATATATATATATATATATATATATACATCTTAAAAGGGAATACCAAAATACAATTAAATCTATCCCAAACCATTCCTCAAAACAGCCCTTAAAACCCTAACTTTACCCTTATTCAATTTACCACTTTTATACTATATTTCCTTTACTTAAAACCACTAAAACTCTTGATAATTAACTCAAATACAAAGGTGGGAATCATATACATACATTGAGGGGTCTAGGATTTCAAGAATCAAACTTCAACTCCAATTCCAAAGCTCAACAATTTCAATGGAACCCTAGGAACAACTTTCCCTTCACAAGCTCGGGCTTACGAGGCTCGGATCTTCTAAATCTTCACTAATATGATGGAAAATGTTGAAAGGAGATATTTAAGGGTTTTCTCTGGTTTGGGGAATGAAAATAATGAGAATAAAATGTGAGGTTGTATATGTATAGGTGGAACTAGCAAGTTCCAGCGACGGGGGTTGATGGACGGGTCGACGGCTTGTCAACGTGTCGACGGCTCGTTGACGTGCTCCGTCAACTTGCCACTTAAAAGTTCAGAGGCGACAGCTCGTCGACGGCCCTTCAAAGGCGACTTATTTCTGCAGACTTTCCTATGTCCCTCTGACTTGCATCGAGTCGATTCGTTTAAATTCTAATCCTATTGTATTTCAAAGAACATATGCTTATACTTCGGTATATGCGGGGTAAGGTACTTAAGATCTCGAAAACTCGGGTGCGTATCTGCATACTAAGCATATAAACTACCAATAACCCAAGGACTTTCTTGTGACGAAAACGAGAGGTGTAACATTCTCTCCCCCTTAGAAACATTCATCCTCGAATGTTCGTACAAGTCATGAGCTATAAAAATTTCGGCAGAGTCTCCCCTGCAAATATACTAATCCAACCTGTCCACAGCAACCCAAAATAATGCCACACAGGGCCATATGCTAAAATATGCAACACCATGGCCTCACACAACCAATCACAATAATTATAAATAAAACCAATACCTGGGGGAGATTATGCCTCAGACTGAGTCTCCTGAGATGATGGAAACAAATATGGGTATTTAGCCTTCATTTCCTCTTCAGCTTCCCAAGTCACTTCTTCAACATTATTATTCCTCTAGAGCACTTTAACTGAAGCCACATCCTTAGTCCGCAATCGACGAACTTGTCTATCTAGTATAGCCATTGGGGTCTCTTCGTATGATAACTGCTCAATCACCTGGATATCATCTATCAGTACAATTCTAAAGGGATTCCCTATACACTTACGGAGCATGGACACATGGAACACTAGGTGCAAAGCCTCCAGATCAGGAGGTAGCTATAGCTCATATGCTACCTTACCCACTGTACGGATAATTCTATATGGCCCAATGTATCGAGGGCTCAACTTACCCTTTTTGCCAAATCTCATCACTCCCTTCATAGGTGAGATCTTCAGGAAGACCCAATCGCCTACCTCAAACTCTAACTTACGCCGCCGATTATCTGCATAGGATTTCTGTCGACTCTGCGCCGTTAGTAACCTTTCTTGAATAACTTTCACTTTGTCAACTGCTTGTTGTAACAAGTCTGGGCCTACTAGCTGATTTTCTCCAACATCAAACCATCCTATAGGTGATCTACATCTCTGCCCGTATAAAGCCTCATAAGAAGCCATCTGGATACTGAAATGGTAACCGTTATTATATGCAAACTTGATAAGACACAAATGATCATCCCAGCTACCTCGGAAGTCAATAACACAAGCTCTCAGCATGTCGTCAAGTGTCTATATAGTACGCTCCGCTTGTCCATCTGTCTGCGGATGAAATGCAGTGCTAAGACTCACCTGAGTCCCCAACCCATTCTGAAAATATTTCTAGAAATTAGCTGTAAATTGCGCTCCTCTATATGAAATAATGGCTGTAGGAACACCATGAAGGCGTACAATCTCTCTAAGATAGAGCTTCGCTTAATGTTCAGCTAAATAAGTAGTTCTGACAGGCAGGAAGTGAGCTGACTTTGTAAGGATATCAACTATGACCCATATTGAATCATACTTCGGCTGAGTACGGGGCAAACCTGTAATAAAATCCAAATTAATTACCTCCCATGTCCATGTCGGAATTTCCATCACCTGTAATAAACCTCCGGGCTTCTGGTGCTCTATCTTGACTTGCTAACAATTCGGACACTAAGCGACAAATTCTGCTATATATCTTTTCATACCATCCCACCAATAAACTTCCTTGATATCATGGTACATTTTTGTTGTGCCCGGGTGAATAGAATAGCGGGAAGAGTGGGCTACCCCTATAACCTGTCGACGAAGAAGTCCTGCAACATTAGGAACACATAATCTACCTTGATACCTGAGAACTCCAGCCTTTGCAATCATAAAAGGTGTCTTTTATTTCTGGGGCACCGTATCTCGGTAATGAGCTAAAACAGGATCCTCATACTGACGTTTCTTTATCTCAGCTACCAAAGATGATATCGTTGTATCCTAAACTGTAACTCTTGTATCACCGGAGTCCAACAACCGAACTCCAAGGTTAGCTAACTCACGAACTTCATGGACCATCTCTCTTTTCTCTGGCTGCAAATACAACAGGCTACCCATGGATTTATGATTAAGAGCATCAACTACTACATTAGCCTTTCCAGGATGGTACAGAATATCAACATCGTAATCTTTCAGCAACTCTAGCCATCGCCTCTGAAGTAAATTCAAGTCCTTCTGCTTAAATATATACTGGAGGCTCTTGTGATCAGTATAAATATCAACATGAACACCGTATGAGTAGTTTCTTCACATCTTCAAGGCATGGATCACTGCAGCTAACTCAAGATCATAGATTGGATAACTCTTCTCGTGCTTCTTCAGATGTCTAGAAGCATAGGCAACAAACTTACCGTGTTGCATTAATACATAACCCAATCCAATACCTGAAGCATCACAATATATCACGTAGCCATTTGTTCCCTCCGGAAGAGTCAAGACGGGTGCTGAGGTCAACTTGTCCTTCAATATCTGAAAACTCCGCTGACATGCATCCGTCCACTGGAACTTAGCTGATTTCTGAGTCAGCTTGGTCAATGGGGCTGAAAGAGAAGAAAATCCTTCCGTGAACCTTCTATGATATCCTGCTAGACCCAAGAAACTACGTATCTCTGTTGGTGTTGTGGGCCTTGGCCAATTCTTCACAGCTTCAATCTTTTGAGTATCCACCCTAACATCTTCATCTGAAATAATGTGACCAAGAAAAGCCATAGAGTTCAACCAGAACTCGCACTTGAAAAACTTCGCATATAACTCTCTATCTCGAAGAATTCTAAGCACTGCATGTAGATAATTTGCATGTTCAGCCTCTGACGATGAATAAACCAGAATATCATCAATAAATACAACCACGAACAGATCTAGGAAGGGTCTGAATATACGATTCATCAATTCCATGAATATAGCTGGGGCATTAGTTAACTCGAATGACATAACACGAAACTCATAGTGTCCATATCTAGTCCTGAATGCCGTCTTCGAAATATCTTCCTCCTTCACCCTAACCTGATGATACCCTGATCTCAAGTCTATCTTTGAGAAATATCTGGCACCCTGCAGCTGGTCAAATAAATCATCAATCCTCAAAAGCGGATACTTATTATTTATAGTCACTTTATTTAATTTCCTGTAATCAATACACATTCGCAGGGAGCCATCCTTCTTTCTTCAAATAGTACTAGCGCTTCCCACGGTGATGTACTGGGCCTAATAAAGCCCTTCTCAAGTAAATCCTTCAATTTCTCCTTTAATTCTTTCAGCTCCACAGGTACCATTCAATAAGGAGGAATAGATATTGGCTGAGTATCTGGCAATAGATCAATATAGTAAAATCAATCTCCCATTCCTGCGGAATGCCTGGAAGCTCATCTGGGAACACTTCTGGAAACTCATTGACCACACGGACAGACTGAAGGGTCAGTGACTCTGTTTCCACATTCTGGTCCCAAACTAGGTGATAAATATACCCTATCCTGATAATATCTCTTGCCTTAAGATAGGAAATAAACCTACCCCTCGGCGTAGCAGAATTACCCTTCCATTCTAGGACTAGCTCATCAGGAAACTAGAATCGGACTATCTTTGTTCTGCAATCAACATTAGCATAACAAGAAGCCAACCAATCCATTCCCATAATAACATCAAAATCAATCATGTCTAACTCAATCAAATCTGCTAGGGTATGGCGATTACAAACTATCACTACACAGCCTCGATATACTCGCCTAGCTATAACTGGATCACCAACTAGCGTAGACCCCTCAAAAGGTTGAATCGACTCGGGCTCTATCCCAAACTTGCCAGCAACCAATGGAGTAACACATGATAAGGTGGAACCTGAGTCAATCAGTGCATATACATCATAGGAGGAGACTGCTAATATACCTGTAACAACATTAGGAGACGACTCACGGTCTTGTCTACCAGCTAATGCATAGATGTGGTTCTGAGGATTGCTCGGACTAGATGCTCCTCCCCTTCCTCTACCACATCCTGCTGGCATCTGAGAACCTTGCCCTGAAGGGCGTATAGTTGAAGAAGAACCAGCTACGGACCCTGTAGGCTGAACAATTCCTACACAACCTCTCGACAGACCCTCCTTCATGACATAACCTGGCTGGCCACAAGCATAATAAGCATCTGATCCCAATCGACACTGTCCAGAGTGCAACCTACCACACTGGGTACACCATGACAAAGGTGGTCTCACCTGAACTGACTCTGGTCTGTGCTGAGAACCCGAAGCTCTGGAACTCTGAACCGCTCCAGAATAAGAAGACCAATAGAATCTCTGGCCCGAAAACCACGGAGGTGCACTCCCTGCTGAATGAAATGAATACTGGGAATGCTACAACCTCTGTCCTCCCCTGAGCTCACCAATTATATCTAAAGATCTAGCCCTCTTACCATGGTCATGGTCACGCTCACGCTCTGTCCTCCGCTGACGCTTTCGATCCTCTAGATTCTGTGCATATGCCTGTATACGGGAAATATCGATACCCAGCTGTAACGCATCCGTCGTACACTCATCAATCAAATGTGGCCCTAGACCAGCCACAAAATGATGAACTCGATCCTCCATCTCAGCCACCATAGCTGGGGCATATCTAGCCAATGAGTCAAAGTATACACTGTACTCTTGAACACTCATACTGCCCTGTTGTATATGTAAAAACCTGTCTGCTCGGGCCCGTCGAACCTCTGGCGATACATAATGGCGAATAAAAGCATCTAAAAACTCTCGCCAAATGGCTGGAGGGGCATTCTCTCCCTTAGATAGCTCCCATGTCTGATACCACTGCACTGCAACATCACGAAGCCTATAAGAAGCCAACTCCACTGACTCGACCTCATCAGCATGCATAACCCTCAAAGTCCTCTGCATACTATTAATAAAGTCCTGAGGGTCCATATTTTGCCTCAACACAGAGAACTCTGGAGGATCTAACCCGAGGAAAGTCTTAACCCGCGCACCACCAGCTCGGTCTGCCTTATCAACACCAAATTTTTGGTGTTGATCCTGAGCGGCTACCAATCTGGTCAATACCTGTATAGCATCCCGCATATCCCGGCCCAGTGCATCTGACTGAGGAACTGGGGGCACTGAGGCAGGTGCTGGAGCATGGGTATACGAAGTCTGAGATGGGCTCTCACTCTGAGACTCGCCCCGAGCCTTGGTATCTCGCTGAGTGCGACTAGTGGCCTCACTAGCCACTCCCTTGCCCTTCTAGACACTTGTAGCTTTCTTGCGAGGCATCTCTGAAATCAAAGCAAATTATTAGAAGGCAAACTCTTAACACACGGCTCTATCGCACAATCTAAGAGAGAAAGAATGACAATATCCTAAATGTCCTGTAGCCTCCTGTTTATAAGTGCGGTGCATGACACACCCATAAACAAGACTCTACTAGACATGGTCTATAGACAACCCTAGGACGGAATTGCTCTGATACCACTTCTGTCGCGACCCAAACCGATGAGTCGTGATGAGTGTCTGACCTCTACTGACCAAGCACCCCTATACTCGTACCTGTAGCTCACTGAAATATAGAGAGGCCCATTTACGACTTATAACTGAGCTATATTGACTCATACAAGAACGACATCAAGAACTATCAACCATCTGTGCATATATATACTGAAAAGAACAGTGCAAGCTGACTAGGCCGCTACACATGTTGTACACAAAAGAATGGGAGCCGACAAGGCCACATCATGCGCCAACTACATATAACTGTCTACAGACCTCTAATGGAATAGAAAGCTCTAGAGAGGATGGGACAGGGCCCCGCCATACCCATATATATATATATATATATATATATATATATATATCTCCAAAGGGCATACCAAAATAGACTGCAGCTCCGGATCAAGTGGAGCGCACTGACTGTCGCTGAGTGAAAGTCCTACTGAGCTGGACCGCCTATCCATCTACCTGAACTTGCGAGCATGAACGCATCCCCCCAGGCAATAAGGGAGTCAGTACGGAAAATGTACCGAGTATGCAAGGTATAAGAACAACATAAACATAGGAATCACGAAAAATGTTTGAAACATAATAGCTAAACTCAAGATCTGAAAGTGCCTCTGTGGCGAATACTATGCATGCTTTCTTTAATAAAACATCTTATACATACATATACATAGTATACTGTCCGGCCATATAGGCGCGGTGTTATCATCATCTCATCATCATCCCGCGTCCGGGGTAATCTCATAATCTGCCCACTGCAGTGGTGTGCACATCTACGTGCCTGCCCGGCCGACTATAGCGCGGCGCAGTGTAAAAAAATAACTTTACATACATATATAAATGCATGAAAGACTCGGAAAATAATACTCTGAACTACTATGAGCAACATAAGATCTCTGGAAACCATATGTACAAAACATAGGAGATCAAGGATACGATGAATCCTATGCCATCTAGGAGTAGAGTCTTTGGAACTCACTCGCTTCTCTTTTCGTTAATAAGATAAGGATCATGCCAAAAAGAATAGAAGGGACAGCCTTAACATACCTTGAAGCGTATCTAGTCGTCCAATGTCTACTTCACGAACTCGTAAGTCTACAATTAAGATAACATAGGCCACAATTAGACCATTTACAACACTTACTATCCAATTCAAGTACGAAAGGAGCTTAATGAATTGCGGGCAATATCTTCCTTGTAATCTTAACAATCCTTGAACTTCCAACTCAATCCAATCATCAACAACAATACCAAAAACAACAATATAAATACTTACATACCAAAATACAATTAAATCTCTCCCAATCCATTCCTCAAAGCAGCCCTTAAGCTTAACTTTACCCTTATTCAATTTACCACTTTCATAACTATGTTTCCTTTACTTAAAACCACTAAAACTCTTGATAATTAACTCAAACACAAAGGTGGGAATCATATAAATACCTTGAGGGGTATAGGACTCGAAGAATAAAACTTCAACTCCAATTCCAAAGCTCAACAACTTCAATGGAACCCTAGGAACAACTTTCCCTTCACAAGCTCGGGCTTCCGGGGCTCGGATCTTCTAAATCTTCACTAATATGATGGATAATGTTGAGAGGAGATATTTAAGGGTTTTCTCTGGTTTGGGGAATGAAAATAATGAGAATAAAATATGAGGTTATATATATATAGGGGGAACTAGAAAGTTCCAGCGACGCGGGATAACGGACATGTCGACGGCTCGTCGACATGCTCCGTCGACCTGGCACCTGAAAGTTCAGTGGTGGCAGCTTGTCAACGATGCCCAACGATGACTCGTAGACGTGTCGATGGCCCGTTAAAGGTGACTGGTTTCTGCAGACTTTCCTATGTCGCTCCGACTTGAGTCGATTCGATTCGTTTCGTTTAACTTCTAATCCTATCATATTACAAAGAACATATGCTTATACTTCGGTATACGAGGGGTAAGGCACTTAAGATCTCGAAAACTCGGGTGTGAATCTCCATACTAAGGGTATAAACTACCAATAACCCCAGGACTTTCTTGTGATGAAAACGAGAGGTGTAACAGATACAGGCCTTGCATTGCATTCCATTTCGTATCATATCATTCTATATTATCTCTTGATTGTTATGGTGACTTGTTTGATTTATTTACCTGACTTGCCTTGACTGGTTATTTGGAAAACTGACGGACTTGTGGATTAGAAACTTCAACTAGGCTTATATGTGTTTAAGTGGATTATTGAGATTATTATTATTATTATTATTATTATTATTATTATTATTATTATTATTATTATTATTATTATTATTACTGTGGACTAATAGCGGTTAACTGTAGAAGTAGTATTCATGATGCTGCTGAGTACCCGTTGTTCTTTGTGCTCACGCTATACTTGCTACACTCTTTTGTGTGCAGATTTTATGCCTAGTACCAGCGGACCTCAAGACCACGTGGTTTCCTATTAAGGAGACCATTCACAGAGTTCGGGGTAAGCTACACGAGGATTCGTAACACTAAATTTTCCACCTATCTATTATTTTTCCTGTCCTTTCCTTCAGACAGTATTTTGAGTATGACTCAGATTTGTATTCGTATTTAGTAGTTCTTGTACTAGTGACAATGATTCGGGGATGGTTGTACTTTTATTTTCGCATTTTATGACTATAAAGCGTTTAAGGACTTAAAGGTTTACTTGTATTTTTATTTTCGTTTATTTCTTACTTAAACTATTTAGTTAGTGGGTTGGGATGGCTTACTGACTCGGGGGAGTCAGTGCCTCACGACATATGAAATTGGTTCGTGACACTTACAAACCAATCCTTTAGCCATTTTATTTTGTAGAAGAGAGGGATCACAAGCTCTATATAAATACCATCAATATATGTGTGTGCCTCAATTGCAGAGCATGCCTATACCTGAGTGAAAATAGAAGAGGATCACTATGGACTTTATGGTAGGATTGCCACGGGCTTTAGGGAAATTCGATGCTATTTGGGTTATTGTGGATCGTTTGACTAAGTCGACTCATCTCATACCAGCTTAGACTACCTACAATTCAGAGAAGTTGGCCAGGATCTACATCAGGGAGAGAGTTCATTTGCATGGTGTATCCATTTCTATCATTTCAGATCGAGGCACTCAGTTTACATCACATTTTTCGTGGTCTATGCTGCAGAAGTTTGGTACTCTAGTAGAGCTTAGTACAACATTTCACCTCAGACTAATGGACAGTCCGAGCATACTATTTAAGTCCTTGAGGATATGTTGCGGCGATGTGTGACTTATTTTGGTGGTCATTGGGACTAGTTCCTGCCCTTGGCGGAGTTTGCTTACAACAAGAGTTATCATTCAAGCATTGAGATGGCATCATTTGAGGTGTTGTATGGGAGGAGATGTCGTTCTCCAGTTGGTTGGTTCGATGCATTAAGGTGAGGTCTTGGAGTATAGCCTTGTTGAGAGATTTTTTGGACATGATCAAGTTGATTCGGGAGAGACTCCTCACAACTCAAAGTAGATAAAAGAGTTATGCCTATAGAATGTTCGTAGCCTAGGGTTCATGGTTGGTGAGTGTGTTCTGTTGAAGGTTTTACCCATGAAGGGTGTGATGAGGTTTGGAAAGAAGGGCATGTTGATCCCTAGTTACATTGATCCGTTTGAGATAGTTCATCACATTGGTGAGGTGGCCTATGAGTTGGTTTTGCCTCTTGGTTTGTCGGGAGTTCACCCTGTGTTTCATATTTCCATGCTTAAGAAGTATCACTCTGATGGTTTTTATGTGATTTAGTGAGATTCGGTATTGCTTGATCAGAATTTGACTTTCGAGGAGCAGCCAGTTGCCTTATGGGGAGGTTGGCGCGATTGTTTAGGCAATCCAGTATGATTTGAGGGAGAAAATAAAGTTTTTAGGATTTCTTAAGTGTTGGGTTAACCAAAGTCAGCATCGGTGATAAATGAGTCTTTTTGTGTGTTTCGTTGTTTACATTAGGTCTGGAAAGTCGATCATAACTAGGTAGAGTGGTTTGTTAGGCTTCAGAGGGTCTCGGGGGTATTTTGGTCTTTTGGTTGGAAAGTTTGTTTGAAGGCATTCGGGGTTGAACGGGTTAATACGACCTCTTTTGGAAATTCTTAGAGTGCGAGTGAGTTCGAAGCGTGCTTTTCTGTTAAGATGCATATTTGGTTTGTGTCCGAGAGGTTCCGGATGAGTTTCGGGATTTCGGGGTGAAACGATGAAAAACCAGATTTTCTGGTTTCAGCTAGTTCTGGTGTAGTTATTCGCGAGCTTCTGGTAACTGTTCATCGCGGTTGCAAGGCTTTTGCCGTGATCGCGATGGTTAATTTTTTCGTGTCCTCGAGATCGTGTGGATGGGTCCCGCGATCGCGATAGATGGGTATCTGGGCAGATTCTAAGGACCCCAAAATCGTGATTTGACTCCTCATTCATTAAAATTTCATATGGGAGCTTGGTTGGAGGTGATTTGTGAGATTTACCAAAGTTCATCTATTGGGTAAGATTCTAACCCTCTTTTATGATTATTCCATGGATTAGTAATGATTTTCATGTTAGGATTATTGATTTAGGAGTAGAAAATTGGAGTTTTGAACCCTAGGCTTGAATTATGGAATTCTTCAACTAAGCATGAAATTGTGGATGGATTTGACTGACTTTTGGTGTATAAACTCTATAAATCATAGGTAAGATAATTTTGGACTGAATTTCCTATTGTGCCCTTCATGGATCGGAATCCTATTTTGGGGGACTTTTTGGGTTCGGGTTTATAGTATGCTAATATGGGTATCTTTAGATTCATATGACTCCCTAGAATAATAATTAGATCATATTGAACCCGATTTCTCGATGAAATTACGGATTTGACCTTGGGGCTTAGAACGGGGTTTATAGGACTGACTTTGTACACCCAAATCCTTCATAAGACTTTATGAGTATAGTCTGGCATGTATAATATGTATTTGAGATGATTGGGATAGCTTGGAGGCTCTGCGGAAGGGTAAGGCTCTGCTGAGATTTGTTGGGCTTCTTACCAGGCATACTGAGACTATGAACCTTAAGCGTCATGGTTGGTTAACATTGGACTAATAAGATGGGACAATGGGGTAACGTAAGGGTGTTTCGATACTTGTGAGGTGATGAGCACTTATATCGAATACCAGTGTCTTGATATGGGTGTTTGCATAATTCCATTGTATAGTCCGGTTTGAATGACATGCTTTGAGCATTAGCTGATAGCATAGATTGATTGTGCCTATGAGGTCCCTTATTTATTTCTTCTATGCTTATTACCTATCTCATTGTCATTATGTGTTTCTCATCACTCCTAAAATGCTCGTTTAAAAGTGGAAAAAGATTAAAGAATGAGTCTTTATTGTTTAGCATTGGTTTATCATGTTGCATGTCATATTAATGCTTATCATAATATCTCGTGTGCATGAGGGTACTAGTGAAAGGTTTGATGGGAAATGATTTCGGATAGAGTGATGATGATATTATGCGCCAGATCTGCTATAAGACATGTAATATTGGCCCAAGGGGTCGAGTATCACTACTAAAAAAACAGCGTTTAGTGACGGACGTATTCCGTCACTAATCAGCATATATCTGTTGCTAAACATGTGTTGCGACGGATTAGCGACGGAATGTCGTCTGTTGCGATTTTGCGCGTTGCTAACCTATTAGCGACGGAAAAATGAAATCCGTAGCAAACTTAGCGACAGAGTAGCGACGTATGAAATCTGTTCCACATTATAACAACGGATTAGTTTGTTGCTATTGTTATGAATTCCGTGACTAATTTCATATTTCATTTCGTCGTTTTAGTAAATTAGCGACGAAAACTATTGTCGCTAATCCGTCGCAAAATATTTGAATTATTTGTGCCTGCATTTAGCGACAATACAATGTTTGTCGCAGTCTGTAGCTTACTGTTTTCCCTCTAGCAACGACCAAAATCCGTCGCAAATCTGTCACAAATATTTTTCTTCCAATTTTTTATTTTATTTTAAATACACCTGTTGACACATACTAAATACAAAGTAATAAATACCCTTAAAAATAACTGACATTCACATAAAATAATATTTATAAAAAAGATTCAAAATAGATAGCGAAATCCTAATCGTTAAGTCCAAAACACCGACAACACCAAGCTGTCAACTACCAAAAGAACCCACACATCCATCAAGTATTGTTAGTGCATAATTTTGTTCTTTCCAACAAAAAACAGATAACTTTGTGCTTGAGATCCAAGATCATATATTCTTCTCTTCCTTGTTCCCCCAGCAGCTTCGTAATATGCTTCACATTGATCAATATCAGACTGAGATAAACATCATTGCCCTTGGCATCCTGCAAAAATTAAAAGAGCTTTAGCCATCCGATATCTTGTCACGGTTACAGCTTAAGCCGTATAATCCTGAGAAAAAACTACTCTCAATCAATAATGTTTCATTACTTATCAACATCAAAACAGACTTGAAACCAAAACTTTAGACTATAAAGAAACTAAAACAAGCCCCACAAAATGCATATATCACAAGTTAATTGGCTGCTAGCACTAAGCTAATACCATATACCACAAGTTTACACCTTCTGCTCATGTTTTCCTTTCTGTTTTACTGATAAGTTTAATCAATTGCATTAATAGCACTTACATGGTTGGAAAATGTATACAATACACTATGCTTGTGTTGTTCAACCACATCCATTTTAACAAAATATCCCAATTATCTACACGTCACAGCTAGAACCCTTTACACCAAGACTATAAGTAACATGGAGAAAAGTATCCAAATGTTCAAGTATAAGAAAGGTATGATTTCCAGTGACCCTATTTCATAATTCATTAGTTTTGAATTTCATCTACTTACAGCTTCAATATCTTCTTCTGCCAAAGCTTGATAAACTCTAGATCTGCTCATAGGATTAATGCTCCCTAGCAAACTTGAATAACTTAGCTTGCTGGTGTTTTTTGCGTCCTTTAGTATGCAATCAGGGGATTGCCCCTGCATAAAAATTTAAATTGTATTCAATGGGAGAAATTACTAGCTTAAAACACTAATACAGGCAGAACTTAAAAAAAAAAAAGGCAAAAGGAACCAAAGCACATGCATGTATATGAAGAATTAGTTGGCCATACAGCAATCCATAAAGAAACACATTGCAAATCACATGAGAGATGTGAACAAAGATTTAATAAATGCAAGGGAAGTGTAACTGCAATTATAGTGCCAATGGGCATGAAGTAAGTAGAATTATTCTACATTCACATCACATGTATTATTTTATTCTAAAACAAAGTAGAAGTGACACTAATATAGCAGTGAAGCGGTAAACTTTCTTTCCAATCTCAAAGAAAAATCAGCATATATCTTGCTAAGGATGTAATTTCAGATGAAAGTATCAGTTACTAGTTTATTTGAGTTGGTTAAGTTCTTCCATATTTTTAGTTCTAAGAAATTTCTATGCTATCTTTACATCTTTTCTCCCTAGCTACTCCAAAAATAACTTGAAACAATAACTTTTTACCTTCTAACTTGAAACAATAACTTGAAACAATCTCAAAGAAAAATAAACCTGCTCATTTGTCAACGTCAAGAATATACTTTTCTACATGGGATAGCACTTCTCAATAATTTGAAGATCTTGTGATCCTCCAAAGGAACTATTGGAGATATGGTGAGATATGGTCTATCACTACAGAGATGGAGAAAAGTTCTATCACGTAACTTCTTAGAATAGTTCAAGAAAGAAAAGGGTAGTTGTAGAGGAAAATGATCTGTCATTTAGTGATGCAAGTTCTTTTTTTTCCATTTGATGTAAATACTTTTCTGGACAAAAAAATCTTCAATAACTTACAACAAGCAGCACTGATCAGAAATTGTTTTCGATTGTTCAGCAACTCGTAACTCTTACCATTATTTTTTAGTAGAAAGCTATGTCGAAATGATTATCAAAAAATACTGTTTTTCAGAAACACATACAAATAGGTACCATAATTTCTCTTACACGTTATGCACCATTTAGGCGTAGGTCTTGAAAACTTTAGGTTCTTCCAGAATACATCAACGACTCGTATTAATCCAGCGACCAGTTACCAAATAACAGATCTGATTTAAGGATAATCCAAAATTCAGCTTTAGAATAACGAATAATCTGAGAATTTTACAATATGTGGTCGCTAGTATTTTTTAAAAGTAACAATCAGACGTTAAAGTATCGGCATACTAGTGTCTTGAGAAAAGTATCCATTTCATTTGTCACCAAAATCAAGAATCAGGATTCATAAAATTGCAGCGCCCCCATGAAAGAAAAATATAGCTAACCATCCCTATACATCCTCAAGCTGCTCTCCCTCACAAAATAATATTTTTCCTAAAGTATTTTACAATTAATTAGGAACTTCTTTTCATAGAAACAGGTGTAACTATAGTATATTTCGAAGTAATTGTGCAACTATATCTTACCGTCTGTGCGAATCCTTGGTCTTAAAAGCCACATTTTTCTCCATGAACCACCATACTTCAACTGAAGGACCTTATAGTTTTCTACCACTCCGGCAATCTTCAAAGAAAGAGGCACAATGTCTAATGATCAGTAATCAGTCTTACTAGTTGTTCTATTAAACAACCAGATCCAGTAATGACGGTACCTGCCAAGCCTTTAGGCATGCATTGCGCCAAAATACAGGGTTCCGAATTGTATACCTCCACTTTCGACAAACACAAGCTGCCCTACCCATGGCATATGGAGTCATTCTTGAGAAGATCTGCATAACATCAATCATATCGTAGTAAGTTTCCAACTTCATCGCCTTAGCTATAGAGATAGGAAGGGAAGACTAAAAAGCCAATTTTTCAATCTACAAACGGCTTAGTTTTTTCTCAAGCATACATCAGCACTTTATATTTGATTGCCTTTAGTTCTCCACATATGTAACCTCACCCCACCCCCTAGAAGGGAAACAACAAGAATCAGCCATAAAAAGAATCAAATGAAAAGGTCACCGTTATGCTTGGCTGTAAAGCTTGACTCGGGTACTACAATGAGATGATAGAGTCCAACATGCCTAGTCCACACAAATTCATCATCAAAAACCAAATGTCAATAAAAAGAATACAAGAAATGATTAAATTTTATACAACTAGGAGCAAGGAATTTTGTAACAAATAGGAGTGAGGTGCTTAAAGTAAACAATAACAAACTGCTAAGAAAATACCAAGCCATGGCCTTTGAGGTACAATGAACCGAGAAGCCCTCAACCGTGCAGCAGTTTCAAGTTCCACTGTGTAATCTGCAAGATATGAGCCATTTTCAATGACTAATAACCAAAACTACAAGAACATGACAACACCAAAAAGGACAATTTTCTAGTTGTGTAATTAACCCAAGAAGTTGGTATAACAAAATTTCCGAAAGCTGATCAACCCTCAGGTGACAAGACTAAACAGATTTACCAATGAAACCAGTAAACTGAGGCAAAAAAACAAGAACATAGAGATTGAAAAAAAAACTACAGTTTCTGCATAATTTAGAAACAAATACTTCCACTACTCAAAGAACTTAAAAATATTAGTAAGATAAGGCTAAAGAAAACTAAGGAAAATTACTGCAAGATTGGGTTAGTCACATAAAATCACTCCTGAATCAATGATATCAACTTCTCAAATGAGCAATGAGTAGAGAGCAGAAAGATTTATCAAAATGCTGACCGGCAAATATATATACATGAGTCTGCTCTTTTATTTATAATAGATCTGAACATAAACAAACCTCAATTTTTTTTTTCTTATAACAGTAGTATCAGACCCCTTCGCACCTCAACTAATCCACTGGATACATACTAATCACCTAGTGTTTTGGGGGATTTTAATCGTGTCTACCATGGTCCATTTCAGCCCCATTGAGCACAACACAATACACTATATGATACAACAAAAGCTGAAAAGAATATAAAAATAAGCAACGCAAATATTTAAAACAATTGCTTAACTGTTTTGTTACTTTTCCCAGCAATTAATACCCTTTTTTGATAACTTGAAACACCAGAAAAGTAGAGGTAACACGGGCTGGCAGTGAAGTGGTGGTCTCCGTGAAGCAATGAGTGTTGCTTTGAAACTCCATTTTTTACTCCATTGTGTGTGTCAGCTTGTGTATGCAAATAAAAGAGAGGAGAAGGATATTAGTCACTAACAATAGAACTTGCAATTGACGTTCAAATTATTTTAGCATTAACTAATCAACAAACCAAAGTGAAAACATTAATACAGAAAGGAGGAAACCTCACGTCTTAGCCAAATGGAAGCCCCATAAACCATAATTTTCATGATATGTATGTATATATATATATATATGAGTTCCTTCTTCAATACCCATATTCATAAAGTACAAAATGATTATTTTAAGGACACAATTCCTCCTTCTTTATGAGATCTAAATTGACATTGTTAGATACAGAAGCGAAAGGCCTAGATTATGGTCCATGTTTTGGTTACAAGAGGACTAAACAGATTTGCATTTATTGAGCAAAGTACTTGAACTAATGCATGTCATCCAGAAAGTATATAAATCCCTATCAAGCATACTTTCTAAATCATGAATCCTAAAATTCAAAAGATAACCAAATCATGGTACATATTCGACATAGGAACATATTCACATCCATCTAGCAAGTGAAATAGAGCAACTACTAACTTCTATAGTCATGATTTTCAGAGAACACATAATTTAATCTAAATTCTATAACACATCAGGACACGAAATACATACAAAAAATAAGACATGAAAAGCAAACATGAATAAGTATCGAATTACGATGTTAAAAAATCAGTTAATTGAAACCCTTAAGTCATCAACCACAATTGCAACCTCCAACTTCGGGAAGCGATAAAATGAAAATCAAATTCGAGAATCACATAAAAGTCCACAATAGATAAATTCCCAGGGATACAATTAACAAAAGAAAAACCTAAAATTTTAGCAAATCAACCTCAAATACTCTACCTGATGAATTAAATAGAAGTCGATTTTGAGAAACAGCAACAACAGGTGGTTAAATCAACAAAGGAGTGAACCCCAAACCTTAAATCAAAAGAGAGAGAAAGGGAAAAGGCCGTGGACGGCGACGACGATGGCAATGTAGACGGCGCTCTCTGTCTCTCTCTCTATCTGTGTTGTGTTGGGTCTGTTTGAAGTGAAGACGGCGCTCTGTTTCTCTCTATCTGTGTTGTGTTGGGTGTGTTTGAAGTGAGAGAAAAAAATGAGTGCCCTAGCATACATTTGTTTTTAATATTTAACGACGGACTAGCGACGGATTTTATATTCCGTCGCTAAATAATATATTGACTTCTTTTAATAATTAATATTGCAACGAATTTTTCCGTTGCTACGAATATATATTTTTTGGAGAAAAATTGAAAGGTCTGGCGATGGATTTTCCGTTGCTGAATCCGTCACTACATAAAAATAAAATTTGTCGCGCCTCTTCTATTGCTAAATCTGTACTGAAATTTAAGGCGCCAAAATTTCGCGCTAATAATTAGTGACGAAATTCAGTTTTCGTTGCTAGTCCGTCGCTATATAATGAGATAAAATTTTAGTTGCTTTTCTTGCGACAAAATAAGCATTCCGTAGCTAATCCGTCGTTAATTAGCGACAGAATATGGTCTGTCGCTAATATTCCGTCACTAAACGCTGATTTTTTAGTAGTGTATTGTGATGTGGAAGCCTAAAATGGCTAAAATCCGATGTCATCTGGGAGATCAAAGAATGCCTGGTTGGTCTATAGACCTGGCGAGTCCTCTATAGATCACGATTCGTTAATGTTCGAACGTGTATGTACCGGGAGATGGATACAGGCCTTGCATTGCATTGAATTTCATATCATATCATTCCATATTATATCTTTATTGTTATGGTGACTTGTTTGACTTTTTTACCTGACTTGCGTTGACTGCTTATTTGGAAACCTAGCGGACTTATGGATTAGAAGTTTCACCTAGGCTTATAACCTGTGTTTAAGTGGATTATTAAGATTATTATTATTATTACTGTGGACTAATAGCGGTTAACTGTAGAAGTAGTATTCGTAGGCCAACCTTCGTCTTCATTTTCGTTAAGGTCGGTCGACGATGCTGTTGAGCACTCGTTGTTCTTTGCACTCACACTACACTTGCTGCACTCTTTTGTGTGCATATTTTATGCCTAGTACCAGCAGACCTCGAGACCACGCGGTTTCTTGTTGAGGAGACCATTCAGAGAGTTCAGGGTGAGCTACATGAGGATCCGTAGCACCGAATTCTCCACCTCTTTTTTAATTTTCTAGTCCTTTAATTTAGAAAGTATTTTGAGTATGTCTCAGTTTTGTATTTGTCACAACCCAACTTGTGGGTCGAGTGGGCACCCACACGAACCCTCCTGGTGGGCGAACTGTTACCTTTACTTAACCGTTTTAGTTAACACTTACGGGAATTAAGTAATGAAAGCAGTCTCAATATCATAGATAAATAATAAGTGCGAAAATACAAACAACACCCCAAAGATCTGGTCAAGGTATAGTGCAAGAGCCACTAACAAAACTACATAAGTCTGAAATGATACAACACATAAGTGTCTGAAATACTGTCTCGAAACAGAAAGACATATATAATAAGAGAAGAGTTTTTCTAGCCGCGGATCTGGTACATGGCTTACCCTGGAAACTCAATAAGAAGCCTCGGGAATTACCCACGAGGTGCTAACGTAGATACTGTGATGAACTCTGCACTAAAAAAGGAGTACAACGAGGTAGTATCAGTACAAAGAAAGAAATCAACGAGTAGACATGTAAGCAATCAAGTACAGTCACTAAGCATATTTACGCAAAACTCACAGTATCAGGAACCAAAATAGATTTCAGTAATCTCAAGTCATAGCCTAGGTAGAAGTAAACACTTAGCAAGCACACAACAACTCCAATGAATCATCACACAGGAAATCAATGTGGAAACGTACCATGCAGTGATATGAATGCAATAAACAGAATCAATGATATGAGTGGATGTAATATGAACGTATGTGCGATGCAATGCAATGCGCTGGCCAACTGTCTCATATCGTACACACATGCTATGGATGGAAATCCTCCACGTCTCGATAGTCATGACTCATGAGGGACCCGCGAAGTCCATGTACCAGTCACTCCACACACAACCCAGAGATGACTTCCACAATATTAGCTACTCCGCACACAGCCCAAAGGTGACTTCCATAATACTAGCCACTCCGCACACAGCCCAGAGGTGACTTTCATCTTCCATTTTCTTATCATACGTTTCCATACTCTTTTTCCATCAATTTTTCCTTTAGAACCACATTACATGACCATGAGAAATGTAGGATGAGATGCATGCATGAATGTCGATTTCAACAATAATCATGGGGGTGAATAACCATAACAACATCCGTATATCAACTACCAACACAAGCTTATTCTCAAACCTGTGCAATGCCACGTCTGGAACAATTTCTCTTCGGACCACGTAAGTAACATCAAATAATGTATGCATGAGATGCCATATGAAATATGCTTGTATCAAACACTACAATAAGAAGCCTTGAATGTTTCACTTTCTGACTTATCATTAGTAATATCAAGTCATAGTTCAAACCAATGTATCGTATGAAATGAGAATGTATGCCGTGCATGATATCAATATCAAGTGTAAATCATCATTAAAATCTCATTCGTGCCTCTACATGAGCACATATCACAATACTAATCCTAAATCATTGTTCTTTCCTCTATCGATGATAAGTGACAAGATTAGTGAGAGATGAATGCATCACAACTCAACATAGTAAACGGGAAACAAGCCTAACACCACACACAACAAACCCAAGTCACAATAACAAAGCGACAAGCCTACAAAGTCATCAACAATACAAACCTAAGATTATCCATCCCAACTTCATACCCGAAGGTTTAACATGCTTTCTCCATCAATAACTAACTTCTACATATGCTTCGCTAATCGAAGTCTAACCGAAAGGTAGGCCGTAACCTACCTCAATGCCGAGCTGGTGCAACAAACCGTCAAATGTGAGCCTTGCCCTTCCGAAGAACCTCCGAATACTCAAAGTCTAGTTATTATGGAAATCTAAGTTAGAATCGAAGATTAAGATACCCATATTGCTATAAATTCGTTCTGATCGAAAATCAACTATAGAAAAGAGGGAAACCAGACCACAAGGGTAATACAGAAATTTCAAGAGTGGAAATGGTAATCCAACATTCTAGAAGTTCAATTCTACTCTCCAATTGCTAATTTTGCTCAATTAGTGATCAATTTCATTATTCAAAGGCCCCAATTTAGGCATAAACCCTAGTTTTTCATAATCAATTCTTTAACCCAAATTAGAGATTCAAGCTTATCATCTACTAATCCACAATATTCCATGATTAGAATAACAAGATTCATCAATTAAACTCATATTCATAGCCTAAGATTTCAATAGCTAACTTAAGGTTAAAACTCATCTTCTTCAACTAGCCTCACTAGATTTCACCATAGATTCTAGCATTAGGAAGGCAAATGAACATGAACACGGTGAAGGAAACTTCCCCGAGGATGAATCAACTCTGAATACTCTTCAAATCACCCTTGAGTCACTTAGAGAATTAATATTTGGGAATGGGGAAAGAGTGGTTCGAAATGGGACATTTAATGCTTCTGATTCAGTGATGTTCGCTCCGGCGGAAGAGGTTCCGCCCCCGCAATCTCTCCTCGGCGGAGAACTATCTGCTGAGGTGGATCTCATTAAAATCTCAGGGACTCGTGCCTGCGGACCAGCGGATCCGCTGAGGTGCAAATAGTCTCGCTGGGGCGAGACACCAGAAACCAGCAAAGTTCTGGTTTTCTCCAAGTTTCACCCCAAATCCCTGTCACACCCCTTTTTAATTTATTGAAAAGGGTACTTAAAGTGATGTTTTGAGAAGGGATTATTTTATTTATTCAGAGTCGCCACTTGAAATTGAGTTTTGGTGTTCCATGTCACCTTATTGGATCCTTAATCAATAGGAAGTTGACTCTTTAATTATTGGTCTGCAAAAATAAAAGTTCGGATAAGAAATTCTGTTGACCGAGGGAAAGGTATGAGGCACCCCTCGAATCCCGTGGTTCTAGCACGGTCGCTTTGTCGACTTATACCTGGCTTAAATTAATTTTTAAGAGACATTATGTTTGTGTAGCTTAAGAGTACTTATTTCCCGCCTTCGTTGATATGTTTTAAACTTGTTCAAAACTGTCTCTTTTTTTATTAGTGTGTGATGTAGTGGTAGCAGCGCTTTCCAACCTTACCATGATTTTAATTTGTATCTCGCACCTTTTGAGGCCTTTATGGATCATTTCCACTTCCCGTGCCTAAATAAAGCACCTAACATACTTAAAGTCTATCCACCCCTTTTAGTTCGGTTTTAAATACGGTAATTGAATTTTATTTAAACGATTTATTGGTAGTAGCGCTTTCCGACTTCATCATTGATTATCACTTAAATTAAATAATAGCTTTCTACTTCCTTTGGGTTAAGGATCCAAACTCGTCCTTTTCAAGTAATTCTTTTCTCTCTTTGACGACGGATTTTAGAAAAAATTCACAACTCATCTCGCTCTTTCTCACGTTTGTTAGTCATTAACGGGGCCTTAAACTTTACCTGGGACCAAATTTTTTATTAAAAGAAAATTTTGAGCAACCATACGGTCCACTAATTAAATTAGCAAGGCAACCATTAATTACAACTATGTAGAAATATTCAAACAGATAGAGCATTTGAAAAAAAAAAAAAAAAAACGACATTACTCTTAATTTTGTCACTGCAATTGAAAGATAAGAACGAAAAGGAAAGAACGATAAAATGTTACTTTTACGGAATTTGAGAACAGCAGTTCATGCTAATAATTAGCATACAATTAGTTTTTAAATGATTCCTACTCTCTTAATATCATGTTTGGTTATAATTTTCAGCAACAAAATATTATTAATAACAATCATGCTTTCATGAAATGGGAGCACTATTATTAAAAATATTCACTGTATTTACACAATTTGTTCATTATAATATTAAACTTTCATTTCCAACAACAATTAGAAGCAATAAATTTGATCATACTAACAGTAGTAAAAAATATGACCCATTATATACCTTAACTAAATTCCAAAAAAAAAAATAAAAAAAAAATAAACACAAACTTTATCAATTCCCAAACTAAGCAGTTAAATGACACACAAACAACTCATAGTAGATAATAAATTGGCCATTCAAGAAACATTTTTAATCATCCATTTCCTTAATTCTCATATTGCCCATTAGTCAACAGATTCTCCTAACAATGTCATTTATTTTCACTAGAACAAATTGTAAATGACAACTAAGGGCAGCCCGGTGCACTAAGCTCCTGCTATGCGCAGGATCCGGGGAAGGGCCAGACCACAAGGGTCTATTGTACGCAGTCTTACCTTGCATTTCTGCAAGAGGTTGTTTCTATGGCTCGAACCCGTAACCTCCTGGTCACATGGCAGCAACTTTACCAGTTACGTCATGGCAGCAAATTGTAAATGACAACTAAAGAATAATAAAACTTGATATTGGAATCTGACAAGTATTAAAAATAACAAAACCAGCAAGTCGTATTTGTAGCAAATAAAGGTTGGCACCAATCTTTATATTACATAATTACCGGACATAGTTAGTAATATATGATCTAACTGTTATTAGAACAAAAAAAGAAACTCAGCCGTACCATTTTAAACTAGGTAATTAAAACATACTTTTAACTATTAAACATCAGAAACTTAAACTCATCATAAAAAATTCTTCAACAAAACTTTGATTCGTACAAGAATGTTGAATAGAAAAATAATAGCGAGAACGAACCTTAGAATTCTTTTCGATTAACAATGAAAGCAACGTACTATCTACATATTTTTTAAAGCTATCAAAGCTAACTTTCAGGTCCACGAACGAATAAACTCGAACTCCAACTTAACTTTCAAACCAAACCCTTTTGAAACTAGTATTTTTTTCCTTTCTCAGTATTTTGCTCTCAGTGTATTTTCTTTTTACTGTTTCTCTCTATTGCGTGTAGTGTTTTTCTATATCTGTGTATGTATTGTATTTTTTTCTCTGTGTGATCTATGATATATATAGGGGGGTGGTGGTGTGTGGAAGAATTTGTGTTGGAGCTTATTTATTAAAACCCAAATTAGAAGAAATCAACTTTTTATAAATTTTCTTTTCTTTTGAATAATATAAACAAAACTTATACTAAAATGTGACTATATTTTTGTAGCTTTAAATTTTCAAAGTAAGAATTGTTAAAAATTAAAAAAAAAATTAAGTAAACCTAAAAGAAATATTTAAACGTTACAAATGGTGTAAAAACTTAAGTTAAAAAATTAGGTGTTCACCAAATGTCACTCTTTGCTTGGCAACATGAGTTTTCAGGTGTCACAGCCCATTTTACTAAGCCGTGGGGGCACCTATCATTCCCGCCGCGATAGGCGAACCCTTATCCCAACATAACCAATTCAAGTAAAGGCGGAAGAAATAAATATAGAATAAGTTTCAAATCATCCACATAAGATAAAGTGCGGAAATACTAAATACAACCCCAAAGATCTGGTCTAGTCATACAAAAGCACTAACTACATACAAGACTGGAAGATGATAAAGTCTCATAATATAACTGTCTCGGAATAAGAGTAAGACAAGTAAGCCGTCATCGTGCTCACCCTGGAATGACTCTACAGCCGCCTCGCCAATCAGTTGCGAAGGGAAAAAATGGAACCTATCTAATACTCCGCATCCATAAAAGAATGCTGCAAGCGTAGGTCAGTACAAAACAACGGTAATGGTAGGTATCATCGGCCGACTAAGTATAGCTAACATAATTCAGACAATAAAGCATGATAGGCAGATAAATCAATAAGTATAAGTCAACACAACCAGAACCAAGTATCCGTCATCACCTAGGTTGAATCATCTAAACCCAAATGTATCAAGACTCAATATATCCAATCCGAAATCAAATGACACAAGTAAATCACTAGATCATCACAATATAAGCCAAAATGCAATGCAATGCAATGATATAAGAATGCCAATGCAATGCAATGCGGTGAGAATGCCAATGCAATGCAATGTTGTGTACACATGTACTCTGGACGGAAGTATCGACGTCCCGATAGCACAAACCAAGGTGACTCGCGAAGTCTAAGTGTCACTCGTCCCGGATCTTTGCCCAACAGACAGACGAGACCTCGGATCTTTGCCCATGGGGGGTTCTTACCGGCACCACCTTGGGGGACCCGCGGAGTCCATATAGTATGTCGCTCCGTATCACATAGCATAGAGACGACCTTTCCACCCTTCACGCCTGCCGACCATCCCGTATCACATAGCATAGAATGGTCGCGCAATTAGTATAAAACCTCCCAAGTATTTCAAAACAACATAGGCCACATCGTCACCGCCATGTCAAATGTGCCTTATAGGTGTGTGTGTGTGTGTGTATGCATGATGAGTGCTCAATGTATGATTCAAGTATGCAGATGACAACAGCCAGATCTCTTATCAACCCTCATTCCGCTCCGGTACATGACTTCGGACCACAGACTCTGATCTCTCTTTCACACAATCCACGATTCCGGAACTAATATCGGATATCGGACTTTCACGTCACTCTCATTTAAAAAACAATTGAGCCCACCTCATCACAGTGTTTCATCAAGTACCAATAATGTCTCAACAGTGTATCATGAGAATAAATGCAATGCATGTGTCAACATCAATAATCAGATCAATATCACAAGTACCAACATGGGTACGCCAACAACATGTCAATGTCACAAGTACCAACATGGGTACGCCAACAGTATATCAGTGTCACAAGCACCAACATAGGTACGTCAACAATATCATGAGAGACTACACGAGTTATATAGAACTCTATCCTCGTATCAACATCAACCAGTAAGATACTATAATATCAAAATCAAGATGGAACAACAGATCCCAATATCTAATAACAACACGTGGCATTAACCAATCACAATACAACAATCAAGTCACAACATAGCGGGGTGGCTAGCCCCAATCACGCCACAGGGCCCAACCTAAGACAATATCCAACCCAACTTAATACCCAGAGGTTTACATGTTTTCTCTGACAATATCATCTAAATATATGCTTCGCTACACGAAGTCTCACCAAGGGTAAGCCATAACCTACCTGGATGGCCGAACAACAAACACCAATAATAACCCTTTAGCCTTGCCCTTCCGCTGAGCCTCAATATCAGGAAAGTCTAGGCATATTCAAATCTAGATTAGAAATCATGAAGATCGATACTAATATTGCTATCATTCAATTTAAGCCAAAACCCAATCCTAGAATTTGGGGAAACGGGGCCCACAAGGTTAAAATGGGAAATTCGCGGGTAAAATATCCAATTAAACACTAGGTGATCAAAAACCCATCAACTAATTGCTAAATTAACTAAAGAATTCATCCAATTTCGAAATCCAAGCAAAACCCCCAATTTTGGGTATAAACCCTAACTCTAGATTAAAGAATCCAACACTAATAATGGAAGATATGTGATTAACAACCTTAGATACATCATAATCTAGCATAAACCCAATCAATTTCATCATTTAAAGCAACTTAAGGAAGTCTAACCAATTTTATGAACTTCTCAAGAAGGACCCATTAAACCTTCTTCATGAAAAACCCCAATTTCCAACTTTAGAAATCATTGATTAAAGCTAAAACCAAGGGAATGAATCAAAGGGAAATACTTAGATTATGGTTTAGACCTTACCCGATGGAATAAACTTGAAGAATATCCTTGAATTCTCCCAAACCCAAACTTTCAAGATGAGAAAAACTCCAACAACATTAATTGCTAAAAATGCCCAGTCGTTCTGCCTCGTTTCTTGTGCCAAACAATCCCGAAACTTGCTTTTGATGCCTCCAATGGATTCCTTGTGAAATTACAGTCAAGTTAGGCTTTGAATCACTCTATTTGACCTTATAATGAAGGAGATATGGAAGTTTCAATATTTGGAATACTACAGATTTTGAAATACGAATTCAGTGGCATTTGCGTAATTAATCTGAAAAATCTGGCAACCCAATTCTTAGTAAAATGACCATAAATCCCTCATACGATGTCGAAACTTGATGATTTCAGTTGCTATGGTTCCAAAACTACGGTACGGATCTAATGGTTCAGTCGAAACACGAATCAAAGGCCGTTTGCTCAATATGGTACCCTTTATGCTCAAATCGACGTCGAAACCGAAAACAATCACCATACAACCCAAACTTATCCAAAACTCATCAGAATCTAACCAAGCTTTGTGGACATGTCAAGAATCATCGTACAAACTTATTGGAACTTCCAAAACATCGACACGGTATCATCTTGACCCGATGTTGATCATAGTCAAATCCAAATCTAACTTAACCAGTTTCTTAACAAATTACCCAAATCATACCCAAACCCTTCGGGAACCAAACCAATAATACCTCTAAGTCATAAATCACCCCCCGGACCTAATGGAACTGTCGGAATTCGATTACGGGCAAGTTTACCCAAAAGTCAACTTCGAGTTAAACGATTTTCGCTTTATGGCCAAATTTCTAAGAGTCATTCCAAAACCCAAAAAGATTCCTAGGGAACTGTGCCACGGGTCCCCACAGGTCAAAATAGTACTAACAAGGCTCGGGGACGAGTCAACGGGACAAAACGGTAAAAATGCAATAACGACCAAACGGGTCGTTACATCAGATACTAATTAAACAATCGCTCGTCCTCGAGCGACAAGGGAATGAAACGAGGGAAGAGTACCTGACTCGGCAAATAACTGGGGATATCTGTCACGCAATGCTGAATCCCAAAGAATAATGTAAGACCCATTGGAATGGTACTTCCTCAGCATAGACATATGAAAAATCGGAGGACACCCAACATCTCCAACTCTACAAAGAACCTCAAATGCATCAAACCAATCCCACAAGAGAACGACACCTCCTACCATATAAAGCCTAACTCGAACCATACTAACGCGGAATGAATGTACAACTCTCGAAAATCACCGATAGTCGTTTGAACTGACTCTGAACTCCTGAAACTAATCACAGTCCTATCGCACATATGTGAGGATCAATTCTCATCTTTTCCTCACACATAACAAATCATGTCTATCGCTTTCGACTCCACAAGTTGAGTCCTATATGAGTTATCAACTTAGTACCGAAGAGCTATGCCTTATGATTTCAATCTTCATGTTTCTCAAACTTTACCCGATACGCAAATCCGACACAAACTAGAAATTTTTGACGCAACCTGAAGCCTCATATAGAAATTATATAACCATAGAACCTCTCATAGTGTCCCCTCGATATGCTCAAAAATTCTCCGAAAGTATCCAGTCTTACGCTGCCGCTTTAAATCTCATGTAATCACCCCCAAGTCTTTAATAACCACAAGTGCTTATCCAAACTGTCCAGTCAATACTACTTGCAACATAAAATATCACCACGAGTAGGGTCTCACCTTGAAAATATAACTCTAGTCCTCACATGATAGGAATTCCACAATCTTCTCCCTTAAGGCATGCTAACTCATCCACTGTAGAAGGTCACGAACTTATCCGACGGTGTACCACCAAGCCACTTTTTATAAACCTCAACAAGTCGGTTCACTGAAATATGTTTCTCACTAATCGCAGATCACGAATCCCACGGAACTCTGTCATATCACATAGTCCATCCCTGTAGATTTCCCTCTTAAGCTCTCGCAACAAATACACCTCAACTGGAAAATGCAAGAAGACGACACCACAATCCATACTGATACAAGAAATCCCCAAGATGCAACTTTTTCTCATCGATTCACAATCATCTATACCTTTTCTCGACTCGTCAATTCCCAATTTTCTAATCACTTCACGATCATCGATATCGTAATCAATCCTCGAATCCACTTCATCGAATACCATATAATCACAAATCTTGCAAACTAGCCGAATTAATCCTGGAGATAGGATCGCACCACACATTCTGCACATTATCGTTCCCTTAACGCTTACCACTCTGAACTGAACGCTCTCTAAATCCGACGTATCACACAACAGTATCACTAATATCCTTATGTATCCCACTGAATCGTCCTTGCCCAAATTGCCTTACTCAATTCCTGAAATGTATACAGAACTTAACTCAGTTAACCCAACCAACGAATCATGATTTAGAAGCCTAGAAAGAATATTCGTTATACCCACTTTTAATCTTCCATCACTTAATGAACTAACTGGCCGTCATCGCTTCTGCGATGAGATGGCCGCTTCAGCAGCGCAGTCCCAGCGGCGCCACCCCAGCGGCCCCATGACCGCTACAGCAGTCATGCCCAAATGGCACCAACCGCTTCAGCAGCAGGACGACCGCTACATCGGTACCGCTGCAGCGATGCTGGTGCCGCCAAAGCGGGCACCAGACACCAGAAAACTATTCCCATTTCATAACTTAACCCGAATTTCTAACTAACTCCTGAAGCCATCTGCTCACAAACCACATACACAGACCCAAATAAAAATACGCTACGAACGCACCCATGGCCTCGAAATTCCCAACGGAGATCTCATTGATCGAGTCATCCCTCGATACCTCAATTCCAACTTGTCAACCCAAATCCCAAAATGTATTCGAGTGCATTGGGAACCTAACCAGATATACACACAAGTTCTAAAAGACCATCCGGACCTCTCGAAATCGACGGATTTTCAAAAAAGGTCCGTTTGCCTAAAAGTCAACTTTGAGTCAACTCTTTTTCACTTAAAGCTAATTGTTCCCAAAAAAGTCACCAAAATCAATCTCAAACACCTCGAGAAGCGTGTCAACAGTCACCTCTGGTCAAGAGTGAGCTAACCAAGCTCTCACATCACTACTCGAGTACCCATATTACCTCACCTCTAGTGTTACGAACCTTAATCTCCAGAACCCGATCGCAAGATGTCTCATTGTAATCCTTCAATTCTCGTATTTAATTTCAAATCACTTTTATCACTATCAAGCAACAAACGCTCAAATCCACTCGATCCTCAAATCCACCAGCCCGCCAACCGACCCAGTCCGCTAACCCGAAATAACCCGACCCGACCCGTCGTTTAAATAAACATTTAGGGTTCCCTTTCAACCAAAACAGACGCCGCCCACACACTGCTCTCTCTCTCTTTCCCTCAGCCCCTGTCTCTACCCTCTCTCATCCCCATCTTAGCAAAACCCTAATCACCTTTAGACAAAAGCAGTCCTGTCTTTCCATTTCCACGCGAAACTTGTCCTCACGTCTTTGTTCTGTCGTTGAAATGGCAGAGGATTCCATTTTTCTTATTTCGAACACAACAAATCCTCAAAGACCAGAGGAATTCGGTCCATTTCGGGCAAACATCTGAAGCAAGTCACGTGAAAGGCTTTCAACGTTCGGATTAGCAGGTTTCTTTTGACTCAAGTTCGAATTTAAGATTTCAAAATCCCGCCCAAATGAAACCCTAAAATCACCCTATAAATACTCGTTCTTTATCCATTTGAAAAAAAAAATATCTGGTCGGCCGCCTTGAACCCTCTAAGAAAAAAAAAGATAAGCTTAGCCGCCTGAAAATCCCAAAAATTGGGAGTTAAAAAAATCGCAAAAAATTCCCCTCTAAAAAGAAGTTCTTTTCAGCCACCAAAATTCCTTAAAAAAATATCTTAATTTTTTTAGTCGCAATAGTCTGAGTATCGGGTCAAGAATATTACTCAATTTTTCTATTTTTCGATTGCCTTGTTGTTGCCGTGAATCCAAGCATCGCAAGCTCGAATTCGATCGTATGCGAGTGTGAATCGGAGACCCCCGCACCCCGTTCGCTGCACCCGAAGAAGGTCATTAGACATCCCTTCTTTATTTTTTTATCAGTGAATAAAGTATCTTTGTTTGTGTTATGTGTTATATGTGTTTTATATGCCTGATTAGTTAGCCGCTAAACTGGTCTAACAGCTGTTAGTGTTAATAAATGTTAGGACAGTTTTCTGTTTGGGTTAGACTTATGAGGTTTCATATATGTCCAGCATATAAATTAGTTGGTTAGTTTGGCTTTGATGTGGGCTAGTATATAAGTTAGTTCTGTTTCAGTTTATCCATCGATGTTAGCATGCAATAGTGGGGTTTAAGTTGGTAAATCAGATTTAGCTTAATGATAATTATTTCGTGATAAGTTCAGTATGTGTCAGTTGGCTATGTATGTTTTGTGAAGTCTAAATGCCCCTCATGTGGTTTATTTGCTATTAGCTTATTTCATAATGGTCATTCGTGTAATCTGAATCATGTAAATCTTGGTCTGTAGTTTGTGGTTAGTTGCCCGAGTTTAGTTATTAGGAAAGAGGCAATGTTATATGAGTATGATTTCCCATTGTTCCCTAATGTCCAGTTTAGATTTCCTTCCCTTCCATTTTTGCTTTCAGTCCTGTTCCATGAGAAAATGTAGTAATCGGGTCAGTTTTGGTTTAAGTTTCAATGTCACATATTAGAGTTTGGGTTTGAGATTTAGGATTTGGTTTGGCTCGTTTTTAACTCAATTTGTAAGACTGGATGCATGATGTCGGTTTAATCTTACATCTTGTTCAGTCTAAAAGGGAATTTATTTCAGTATTGCTTCCAGCTTAAGTGTGCTGCTTTCAATAACCTTGCTAGGTCTGCGTAGGTCTATATAGAACCGAGCCTCTATTTCTATTTGAGTTCTTTAAGGATTATTTTGCTTTCCCCTTTTTTTGCAAAGATATAGCTAAATCCTTGAAGACTATGAAAGTGTTAAGGGTCTTTAAATATTTTCTTTATTCTGTTTGAATCGTGGGATTGGCTCAAATCTGCACTTGCCGAGATGTCTAATGTGCTCAGTTAGTGATGTCTGTTCTTTTCGTGTCATATTTATCTACTCTTTAAAGAATAGCCAACTTTGTTTCAAACAAGTCATCTCAAGTTTCAACCCTCTCTTATCTCTGATTAGATGTTTTCTAATAACTAACTGTTATTTCCTTAAATAATAATAATATCGTTAAGGCAATTTTCTGTTTTCCCCGTGATTGCTTTTTTTTTCAGTTTAAAAATAAATAAACCTGATACTCTAATTTCTCCAGTTTTCATCACTATCTGAAGTACTTAATCAGGTAACAATCTGTTTTGTCGCAAGGTTGAGCATCTCTTGGTTTGCCTAAGTGTCATGTTTGGTCCAAGATGCGTATGTCCTGTATAGTTCGTTGTTCTGTTGAATATCCCGATAGTCCCAGCAGTTTGATAGTTTAATAATTAGATTCTTTGGAGTCTTCTTTTTTTGTGTTTAGCATGAATCTCGTTTCAATACCAGAACGTAATACTGATGGTCACCTAGTTAAATTTGTGAAACACTTCAGCTATTTTTTTTTTTTTTTACATTTGTTTGGTTAAAGTACATGGATCAAAGTTTATAAACTGAAATTCATTTCATGGCATCACTAGGCTATAGGAAATTCCATGAATGTGATGTCGATTCTCTATATATTTTTTTTCTTATGTAGCTGTCAGTTGCAAGTGGGCTGTGTGGTTCTGTTTTAAATTTACATTACACATGCTTAGCTTTATCGATTATATAATAATCCGTTTCCTTTCATTTTATGCATGACTTCCGCATACGAGTCCGAGGGACTCGTCCTCCTCCGCATTCGGTGTTGGGCTAAAAGCCCAACAAGATATTCTTCTCGTGTCCAGTCCATTCAACAGTACCTAAAAAATAGATTGTTGGGCCGAAGCCCAATGGCAGCAGCAGATCACAATAGCCCTAGAATGGGCCAAACCCATTTAAACTTATTATTTCCGTGGCTCAATTTTGTCTGTGTATTTGACTGTTTTGACTAACACTTTATTTTATTTTAGCTTAGATGAATTTGGTGAATTAGTGGGGTTAGTTTAGTGTAATGGGTAGTTAATTTAAAAGAGAAATTAACCACTAATTCCATAGGTTTCATTCTTGTTTTTATTTTACGTTAAATTTATTTATATCTACAATATTTATCTTTCCTAGAATAATTGATTTTTAAATAACATGATTATATATTTTGAGTCAAGGGAATCATGTTTTATTTTGCTATCTTAGAAATTTCAAAATGTCATTAATGTGCAAATATGAATCCAAACATATCTTATATACAATTTTTCAAGATTTATCCAATTATACATATTTTTGAGCCGAATATAGTTAGTAAAAAGAGAAAGAAAACTCTATAACCTTTTGCATTCTATTTATAAAATAAGTCTAGATTTTCTACATATAATGTAATTTTATTTCAAGTCTAAATTGGCTAGGTCTTCTCTTAAAAGCTTCTATTTATATGCAAATCATTATATTTTGCAAGTCTCATTTTAAAATAACATTATTATTTAAAGCTTAGCAATATTTATAGTTTATTTTAAATAGCATTTGAAGTCTCTTTTTTGTGCAAATTATTCTACAAGTCTTATTTAAATAGCATTATTATACTCTTCCTTCAAAACCTTAACAACCTTTACAAGTCTTATTTTAAAATAGCCCTTAAAGATCTTCTATTTTTTATAAATCTTATTTTAACTAACATTACTTTCCTTTAAAACTTAGCAATATTTGTAAGTCATTTTTAAAATTTAAACACTATATTTAGCCTTAATTAATTAACCTAAGTTTGGCCGGATAACCGTAGTTAACGGATCCTAGAGGATGCCTAACCCCTTCCCTTTAGGATAATCTAGAACCCTTACCTACAATCACACTGATTAAGCAGACCATTAACGGAGATTTAGGTAGCTTTACCTTAGTTAATAATTAGGTGTCCTAATTCACCTTTAAAATCAATTAGGTGGCGACTCCTTAAAATAAAAAAAATAGGAATCACCAATAGGTTGTACCTTAATTAACTCAGTTAAAATGGGGTATAACAGCTTGGCGACTCCGCTGGGGAATTTAGGTTCTTAACCATAACAACTTAGGTTTATTAATATTTTGTTGGATGTTTTGTTTGTTTTCTTTATTTTGCCTTATATGCTTTTAAATGTTTTATTGTTTTATTCCTTATTTGCCTTTGCTATGTAATATGTATTTGCTTTAAATTGGCATTCCGCTCATACTTCCTCCACTCCTGGAAAATTCACACAAATTCACACACCTAAAGCGGTTTCGCGGTTCGCGGCCGTGCACTACTAAATTACCCCTTTAGTTGGATCGATCTTGTGGATTTGGTCGATCGGCGGTGCAGTCGACTGTTACGGACTTTCCACTCCCAAGTTGTCCACTTGCGGGAGCCTTGTGTCATAGGAAACCAACTCTTAGTCTACCTAGGGTAGAGCGAAAACCAAAACCTTGTAAGGACATGCACCATTTTAAACCTACGAAGCTTAATACCCTTGGTGTATTGAGTTCATTAGTCAACCTTTCCAAATGTCCAAATGAGTCTATGACTCTAAGTGACACTATTCACTATTTATGTGCATTATTTGAAGGACAAATGTGAAGAATATGTGGACCTACTACTCTATAGATAAATATTTCAGGAAAACTGACATTTTATTGCAGGTTGTCGTGGAGCATCCAATTAATGCCGGAGGTTTGAAGACAACCAAAGGAAATTAGTGGAGATGAAGTATTAGATATCTTAGATTAACTTTGAATTGTATTATTAACTAGCATGTAATAAATTTTTATTATTCTTGTAAATTAGTTTTAGGAAGAGTTATGGAATGATACATAAAAGACATGTTTGTCCTTCAAATGTTCGTTAGGCCTACCTCTGGCATAAAGAGGTCCCTTGCATTATAGAACGCGATGTATTATGTGAAATAATGTGTTTTTGTGCAATACTATGTCCTTACCGTATACTGACTCATTTTTTTTTTCTTATTTTATCTTTTTTATTTTAAACTTATTTTCAAAACAAAAGGTTGACTTGTGCTAAAGGGGAACTGGCAGAGCATCCATATTTCACACGGTCTAAAGCCAAGAAATTAGGCTCTGACTCATCACTAATCACCTGGTTAACTAAAAAGACTCGTTCTAAAATGGAGCAAAGTTTGATCAATGCAACCACTTCATCTGAGCCATCTCTTAGTTTACCGATCACGAGTGATCCCACATCCTCTAATGAACCAGAAACACATTTGCAGATCATTGCTCGTCCGGAGCAACGAGTTGTTGAACTAAGTCACATGGTACTTCAAAATCGGTCATTTTCTCAAACTCCGCCACATATGACTCCATCTCATGGGGTTCGTCAGACTTTGCCTATGCCACCTCCATTCCCAAACTTGGATGAACTTAACCAAGCGAACTGTTTTACCACTTCTCAACCAGCTCCTTCCGAACCCCTCGCCCACCTAGTTACTCAAAATGCTCCTCTTTTGTTTACAGCCGCTTCTTCAAAGGCTCAGTACATACCGCTGGCACATCATGTTACCAATGCGCATCAAGTTCCGCCGGTATATACTTATGCCACAGCTCCACCCATGACACAAACCCAAGGACTATGTCACATAGATGTTGATCATTATGTCGAAGTCGAAAAGGAGGCAAGGGCAGTTAATGATGAAATGATAAATAGAAAGCTCAAAAGTTTGGAAGATGCTATGAGAAGTTTGTGTGGACTCGGTAGTAACCAAAGCGTGAGATATGAAGAATTATGTGCATTTCCTGAGGTAGAATTGCCACCAAGTTACAAGATTCCAAAATTTGAGAAGTTTGATGGGTCGGGAAATCCTTTCTTCCATTTGAAGGTCTATTGTGAAAAGTTGATTGGTGTGGGGAAGAATGAAGGGATAAGAATCAAACTATTTAATCAGAGTTTGAGTGGAAAAGCTTTGGAATGGTACTCCAAGCAAGATACAACTAAATGGCGTACTTGGGATGACTTGGCAAATGCTTTTGTGGATCATTACAAGTTTCATGTTGAGATCGCTCCTGACAGAATCTCAATTACAAAATTAAAGAAGAAGTCAACCGAATCATTCCGAGAATATGCTATACGGTGGAGGGAAGAAGCATCTAGGGTACACCCGCCCATGGAGGAAACAGAAATGGTTACTTTCTTCATTCAGGCACTAGAACCGGAGTACTATGAACGTTTGGTGACAATGGGCGGAAAAACTTTTGCAGAAGTGATCAAAGCTGGAGACATGATCGAAGATGGCATTAACACAGGGAGAATAACAAGTCTAGCGGCATTGCAGTCTACTAGTAAGGCCATACAAACTGGTGCTCTCGGAAATGGAAAGAAAAAAGAAAAGGAAGCGGCAGCGGTAATGGCTCTGGGAAGCACCTCATACCACCATCAACAACCTCCGCGGTACCAGTCTAACGCTCTCCACTCACAATATTTCCAATATGCATCACATCCATACAACCAAGCTTTGTCATCTTACCAACCTCAATTACCACAAACTTCCTACCTCGTCTACAACACACAACCAACATACCGACCTCCACGACCGCCAACATACCAAGCTTCACCACCACAATTTCATCATCCAAACAATGCATCCGCACCTCGCCCAAATAGACCTTTTCGCAATTTTACACCGTTAGGAGAGCCATTGAGCGTTGTTTTTGAAAGACTGCAAGCTTCAGGCTTATTTTATCCTGTGGAAGGTAGAATTCCAGATCCACTACGTAGAAGTTTTTATCCCACTAAAACGTGTGCATATCATTCGGGGGTAAAAGACCATTCCACTGATCGTTGTTACGCATTGAAACACAAGGTTGAAGATCTTATTGAAGCAAAACAGATCATGGTCAAACAACCGGCGCCAAATGTGGATAACAATCGACTCCCGACCAATGATGGAGCCTCGATAAATATGATTGGAATAGATGAAAGTGATGACGATCCGACCAAATTTATAGTGTCTATGGATAGCATGAAAGATCATGGTCTTATAGCCGTTGCTTCTCCGGCTATAGTGGTAAGAGGTTTTGTGCCTGTCGAGATATTAGGAGCTTCATCAACACTTGTGGAGGTAGTTCAAGCGCCAAATCAGTTTCCAATACTCGATACCAAAGCCGTACCATGGAATTATCAACCAGCTGTAATGGAATGTCGAAGGAAGGAAACGATCACTGACAAGACTAGGACGTCAGGAATGACAAGGTCCGGAAGGTGCTATACCCTGGAAGAGCTAGCTAGATTGAGGCAAACTAAAGAAAGCGATGTGCCACCAAAAAGGGCTGTGACGGAAGCCGAGGCAGAAGAATTTTTTAGGAAGATTAAGGCCAGTGAATACTCAGTTGTGGATCAGTTGAAAAAGACCAATGCCCAGATTCCTATCCTTTCTTTGCTTTTGAGTTCAGATGTACATAGAAATTCACTTTTGAAGATTTTGAGCGAAGCATGCGATCCGACCGAAACAACTAGTGAGACATTAGTTGGAATGATTGGGCGCGTGCTTGATAGTCATCGAATCAGCTTCGATAATGAAGAACTACCACCAGAGGGATGTAGTCACAACAAAACACTCCATATAACTGTCAAGTGTCGTAACATGTTTGTGTCTAAAGTGTTGATTGATGGAGGCTCTGGACTTAACATTTGCCCACTAACGAGTCTAAGGAAGATCGGATATAATATTAGCGAGCTTAAGATATGTGATATGAATATTCGAGCATTTAATGGGGCTCAAAGGCGTCCTATTGGAGAAATAGAGTTAAACGTGTTGATTGGACCTGTTGAGTTCATTATGCATTTTCAAGTAATTGATATCTCCACGACATAGAACATGTTGTTAGGAAGACCGTGGATCCATCTGGCTGGAGCTGTACCATCTACTTTGCATCAAACTGTCAAATTTGAGTGGGATCAACAACAAATATGCATACAAGGAGAATGTGACGTGTCCATCTATCGAGAGCAATCTATCCATTCATTGAGGCAACAGGAGGGCTTGATGGAACAACTTACCATGCTTAGGAGGTTGTGGGTGAAGTGAGTCAAACTCAAGAATAAAAAATGTCATGCGCCGCAATCATGGTTGCAAAGGAAATGCTGAAAAATGAGTACCAACCTAGATTTGGGTTAGGGAAGACATTAAATGGGCGGGTTGAGCCTGTAGTTCTCCCTGCACAACAGTTTACATTTGGTTTGGGATATGAACCAACCGAGGAAGAAGTGAAGGAAGCACGAAAGAATAAAAGAAAGGAGATTTTCTTGCCAAAATCCATTCCTACTATTGATCAAACTTTCTCAAAACCTATCATCTCCAAAACTTCAGATTTGACTGTTGAAGTTGTCTATGATGATATTGTGGAATGGATCAAGAACTTGTTCGTGGAAGACGAAGATGATCATGCTGTGGTAATTAAAGACATTGCTGAAACACCGACCTCATAGAGTGCCGAACTAGGACCTGAGTCGAAGAATTGGATTTGTATCTTAGCCCCGGTTCACCGGGAGTTTCAGTAATTTAAGTTTAAATTTCCTTTTGTAATAGGCTGGAGGCATAAGCTAGAACCTTTTGTTTTTTTTTGTCATGTCGCCTCTATGTTTTGTTACGGCCTTTCTAATTTAGGACTTTGTCATTTGTTGTAATGAACTACATTTGGCCTGACTTCCTTTTGGATACGTAGGCAGCCCATATCGGGTTCGGCCTCTCTTTTCAAAATATTTCAGTGTCTTTGTTTTGTAGGTTGGAGTTACGTGTGGCCTGATTTCCTTTTGGATACGTAGGCAACTCACATCGGGTTCGGCCCTCCATTTATAAAAAAACAATTAAAAAAAAATAACTTCAAAAGTTCCTATTTTTATTCACGAACCACGTCTGGCCTGATTCCTTTGGGATACGTAGGCCACCCAAGGTGGGTTCGGCCCTTTTATTTTAAAATTTCAAAGTCTTTGGTTTGTCCAACCATTTTAGTCCCTATAAGATACATAAGGATTTTGTATAAAGTTTTGGTCTTCCCATTGTTTAAATTCATGTGTCCTAGTGTTTTGAAACTGGGACAAATTTTTGAAATCGGTCAAATCGCTTCCAAAAACTTTCGTTATAACTTCTCACTTTTTAATTGTTTAGAACCAAGCACCTCCAGGACTGGAAACTGGGGCAATTTTTTTTAGAAGTAGCACAAAAGTGGTCTTAAATGTTCAACGATTTTAAATAAACTCCGTTCATATCTTTCTAGAAATGTTGATAAGTTCGAATTTGAGTCTTCACAATCATTTTATCTATTAGAGCCACTAAGTATTCCCTTTCGAAGTGATCCAAATCTCATTAATCGTAATTTCAAAAGAAATTCTTTATTACTTATTACTGAAACTCCTTGGCAAAGCAAAATACCTAGTGGGGCCTCGAAGAGCGTGGATGCGACCGAGACAAGAATCAATTCAAGGACCAAGTTCCCCGATATGCACAAGTCAACCAATTTTCTTTTAAACTCATAATTTTTCTTTGATGAGACAGGTTTCAATTAACATGGATGTGGCGCATATTTGACTCTTCTTCAAATTTTAATTATGGACGTGACCAAAGAGTTAGCTTTCTTCAAAAGGCAAATATTCTTCAATGCGGATGTAAATTTAGCTTGCGCTAAACGGTGGACGTTGTTCCACTCTTCATGAAATTTTGATCGCAACAGTGGACATGAATTTATCTTCTCAACCAAGGGCTATGAGCGTAAATTCTTTCAAACCCAGCTATTTACATATTCTTACCACTAACAGTTGTTTTAGCTCGTGGCATTTCTCGATAGATCAAGGGCACATGATCGTGGAGTTAACCTTCTTCAAAGTGGATACGGACATGGTCACCCGTCCTCAATTTTGTCATCACTTTGTACATATTTATTTATTTCAAGTCGCTAACAGGTTCTTTTTAGAATGTGGTATTTAACGAGATGACAGGATCGAAATCTTACATCATATGTCAAATCGTGGGGACAGTTGTAGATTTAACTTCCGTCACAACGGGACATGGATTAGGATGTGGAATTATACCTCTTCACGAATGGTTTTGTGGAGGTGGACATAAACGTGGATATACATTTCTACATTACAAATTATGAGAGCGGACATAGATTTGTATTTCAATATCGTGGATTGTGTAGACGTGGATTTATTTTCTGCATTGTGGATATCGTGGACGTGGTCGTAGATATATCTTTTTGCATTATGAGCATTGTGGACGTGGACGTGTATCTATCTTTCTTGCATTATAAATTTTGTGAAAGTAGACGTGGATTTACATTTTCGCTCTAATGACTTCGTGAGTGTGGACGTGGATTTATATATCTACATTATAAAGTTCGTGGAAGTGGACGTGGATTTATGCTTTGCATTGTGGATTTTGGGGCATAGACGTGGATTTAAATTTTAGCACGGTGAATTTCGTGGACGTGGATTTATTTTTTACATTATAGATCTTGTGGACGTGGAAGTAGATTTTTCTCTTTGCACTTAAAGTTTGTGGAAGTGCATGTGGATCTACATTTTTGTACCGTGGAATGTGGACGTGGACGTGGATTTATATTTGTGCATAGTGGATTTTTGTGTATGAGTACATGAATTCATTTTTCTACATCATGAGTTTTATGACGCGGGCATGGATTTCGTGGATAAGGACGTGGATTTATATTTACGCACAGTGGATTTTGTACATAAGGGCTTCAATATGGTCATAAATTAGCTCCCCTTAAAAATGTGGTGTCATCATGGTTTTAGCTTTCCTCAAAAAACAGACGTGGATGTGGATTTAGCTTTCGTTAATGTAAATGTGCATGTCGACTTAACTTCTTCTTCAAGTGAAAGCCATAAATTCAATACATCTCCAAAGTACGACGTGGATTCAACTTCTGAAACATGGGTTATAAGTATAAACTTCCTCAACCTTGTCTTATTTACATATATATTTCTTTATTGCTAACTATTGTTTTAGCTTGTGGCTTTTTGAAAATGGCAAGATTAAAATGTCTTTGCACATCAACTCGTGGATCATAATCTTAAGCAGCGAACTGGGGCAATTTGTTGGGAAGGATAATCAGACTTCTCGACGAGGGTCAAGGATCTACCTCGAACGCTCGTCTCCAACCCCAAATATTCCGCTTGCATTCTAGCATATTCAATTTTCAGAATTCTCGAGTTCTATCATAATATCCAGTTTCATCATAATTCGACACTTGGACAATATTTTGCAAAGGTTCGCACCAATGGGGATTCATTATTCATAAGATGTCGTAGTTACCCCCAGAACTACACACGGCCCGATTCTCGTGCAGCCCGAGATGTGTAGGCAACTCGGAGGCCGGAGTTCGACCGTAATCCTCTTAAATTTTCTTTACCCTTACTCCTCCAAAATCCTTTAGCCGGGACAAAATAGGCTACTGAATCAACGTTTTTGCCCGAAAATTCTTTCATCATTACCGGGCAAAGAGGGACAAGTTGTTGACACCCAATTTTGTCCCGTCTCCCCCAAAATATTTATTTACGCTTCTGATATTTTGGCAACTTTAAAATAATTATTTGTATTTTACTAAAATTATCAGCCTCTTATTAATACTGGCGTTTCATTCGCTAGCTGTTATTATTTTTGTTACTGCTACCATTATTATTATTATTATTATTATTATTATTATTATTATTATTATTATTACTAATATTATTATTATTATCATTGTTATTTTATTATTACCAGTATTATGATAATCAGCATTTTTATCATTTCACCATTTTTACCATCTTATGCACACGCATCGCATTTACTTTTCGCACAATTAAATAATAACGTTTATTTACTGTTGACTTTCAAAATACTATTGCACGGCTATTGCGACATCATATAATTTTATTTTATTTTATTTCATCAGAGCACTGATAATTACATACTTTTATATTAAATAATATTTTGGCACCCGTTAGTATATAGTTAATTAAAATGGGTCTTTTATTTAAATATGGAAGCGCAAATTGGGTCTTTTATCAGCCACATTATTGCCCCAAAACGACCCAGCCCATTTTTTTTAATCCACCAGCCTGCCAACCGACCCAGGCCGCTAACCCGAAATAACCCGACCCGACCCGTCGTTTAAATAAACATTTAGGGTTCCCTTTCAACCAAAACAGACGCCGCCCACACACTGCTCTCTCTCTTTCCCTCAGCCCCTCTCTCTACCCTCTCTTATCCCCATCATAGCAAAACCCTAATCACCTTTAGACAAAAGCAGTCCTGTCTTTCCATTTCAACGCAAAACTTGTCCTCACGTCTTTGTTCTGTCGTTGAAATGGCAGAGGATTCCATTTGTTTTATTTCGAACACAACAAATCCTCAAAGACCAGAGGAATTCGGTCCATTTCGGGCAAACATCTGAAGCAAGTCACATGAAAGGCTTTCAACGTTCGGATTAGCAGGTTTCTTTTGACTCAAGTTCGAATTTTAGATTTCAAAATCCCGCCCAAATGAAACCCTAAAATCACCCTATAAATACTCGTTCTTTATCCATTTGAAAAAAAAAGATCTGGTCAGCCGCCTTGAACCCTCTAAGAAAAAAAAAGATAAGCTTAGCCGCCTGAAAATCCCAAAAATTGGGAGTTAAAAAAATTGCAAAAAATTCCCCTCTAAAAAGAAGTTCTTTTCAGCCACCAAAATTCCTTAAAAAAATATCTTAATTTTTTTAGTCGCAATAGTCTGAGTATCGGGTCAAGAATATTACTCAATTTTTCTATTTTTCGATTGCCTTGTTGTTGCAGTGAATCCGAGCATCGCAAGCTCGAATACGATCGTATTCGAGTGTGAATCGGAGACCCCCGCACCCCGTTCGCTGCACCCGAAGAAGGTCAGTAGACATCCCTTCTTTATTTTTTTATCAGTGAATAAAGTATCTTTGTTTGTGTTATGTGTTCTATGTGTTTTATATGCCTGATTAGTTAGCCGCTAAACTGGTCTAACAGCTGTTAGTGTTAATAAATGTTAGGACAGTTTTCTGTTTGGGTTAGGCTTATGAGGTTTCATATATGTCCAGCATATAAATTAGTTGGTTAGTTTGGCTTTGATGTGGGCTAGTATATAAGTTAGTTCTGTTTCAGTTTATCCACCGATGTTAGCATGCAATAGTGGGGTTTAAGTTGGTAAATCAGATTTAGCTTAATGACAATTATTTCGTGATAAGTTCAGTATGTGTCAGCTGGCCATGTATGTTTTGTGAAGTCTAAATGCCCCTCATGTGGTTTATTTGCTATTAGCTTATTTCATAATGGTCATTCGTGTAATCTGAATCATGTAAATCTTGGTATGTAGTTTGTGGTTAGTTTCCCGAGTTTAGTTATTAGGAAAAAGGCAATGTTATATGAGTATGATTTCCCATTGTTCCCTAATGTTCAGTTTAGATTTCCTTCCCTTCCATTTTTGCTTTCAGTCCTGTTCCATGAGAAAATGTAGTAATCGGGTCAGTTTTGGTTTAAGTTTCAATGTCACATATTAGAGTGTGGGTTTGAGATTTAGGATTTGGTTTGGCTCGTTTTTAACTCAATTTGTAAGACTGGATGCATGATGTCGGTTTAATCTTACATCTTGTTCAGTCTAAAAGGGAATTTATTTCAGTATTGCTTCCAACTTAAGTGTGTTGCTTTCAATAACCTTGCTAGGTCTGCGTAGGTCTATATAGAACCGAGCCTCTATTTCTATTTGAGTTCTTTAAGGATTATTTTGCTTTCCCCTTTTTTGCAAAGATATAGCTAAATCCTTGAAGACTATGAAAGTGTTAAGGGTCTTTAAATATTTTCTTTATTCTGTTTGAATCGTGGGATTGGCTCAAATCTGCACTTGCCGAGATGTCTAATGTGCTCAGTTAGTGATGTCTGTTCTTTTCGTGTCATATTTATCTACTCTTTAAAGAATAGCCAACTTTGTTTCAAACAAGTCATCTCAAGTTTCAACCCTCTCTTATCTCTGATTAGATGTTTCCTAATAACTAACTGTTATTTCCTTAAATAATAATAATATCGTTAAGGCAATTTTCTGTTTTCCCCGTGATTGCTTTTTTTTCAGTTTAAAAATAAATAAACCTGATACTCTAATTTCTCCAGTTTTCATCACTATCTGAAGTACTTAATCAGGTAACAATTTGTTTTGTCTCATGGTTGAGCATCTCTTGGTTTGCCTAAGTGTCATGTTTGGTCCAAGATGCGTATGTCCTGTATAGTTCGTTGCTCTGTTGAATATCCCGATAGTCCCAGCAGTTTGATAGTTTGATTATTAGATTCTTTGGAGTCTTCTTTTTTTTGTGTTTAGCATGAATCTCTTTTCAATACCAGAATGTAATACTGATGGTCAGCTGGTTAAATTTGCGAAACACTTCATCTGTTTTTTTTTTTTTTTTTTTTTACTTCTGTTTGGTTAAAGTACATGGATCAAAATTTTATAAACTGAAATTCATTTCATGGCATCACTAGGCTATAGGAAATTCCATGAATGTGATGTCGATTCTCTATATATTTTTTTTCTTATGTGGCTGTCAGTTGCAAGTGGGCTGTGTGGTTCTATTTTAAATTTACATTACACATGCTTAGCTTTATCGATTATATACTAATCCGTTTCCTTTCATTTTATGCATGACTTCCGCGTACGAGTCCGAGGGACTCGTCCTCCTCCGCATTCGGTGTTGGGCTAAAAGCGCAAGAAGATATTCTTCTCGTGTCCAGTCCATTCAGCAGTACCTAAAAAACAGATTGTTGGGCCGAAGCCCAATGGCAGCAGCAGATCACAATAGCCCTAGAATGGGCCAAACCTGTTTAAACTTATTATTTCCGTGGCTCAATTTTGTCTGTGTATTTGACTGTTTTGACTAACACTTTATTTTATTTTAGCTTAGATGAATTTGGTGAATTAGTGGGGTTAGTTTAGTGTAATGGGTAGTTAATTTAAAAGAGAAACTAACCACTAATTCCATAGGTTTCATTCTTGTTTTTATTTTACGTTAAATTTATTTATATCTACAATATTTATCTTTCCTAGAATAATTGATTTTTAAATAACATGATTATATATTTTGAGTCAAGGGAATCATGTTTTATTTTGCTATCTTAGAAATTTCAAAATGTAATTAATGTGCAAATATGAATCCAAACATATCTTATATACAATTTTTCAAGATTTATCCAATTATACATATTTTTGAGCCGAATATAGTTAGTAAAAAGAGAAAGAAAACTCTATAACCTTTTGCATTCTATTTATAAAATAAGTCTATATTTTCTACATATAATGTAATTTTATTTCAAGTCTAAATTGGCTAGGTCTTCTCTTAAAAGCTTCTATTTATATGCAAATCATTATATTTTGCAAGTCTCATTTTAAAATAACATTATTATTTAAAGCATAGCAATATTTAAAGTTTATTTTAAATAGAATTTGAAGTCTCTTTTTGGTGCAAATTATTCTACAAGTCTTATTTAAATAGCATTATTAGACTCTTCCTTCAAAACCTTAACAACCTTTACAAGTCTTATTTTAAAATAACCCTTAAAGATCTTCTATTTTCTATAAATCTTATTTTAACTAACATTACTTTCCTTTAAAACTTAGCAATATTTGTAAGTCATTTTTAAAATTTAAACACTATAAATAGCCTTAATTAATTAACCTAAGTTTGGCCGGATAACCGTAGTTAACGGATCCTAAAGGATGCCTAACCCCTTCCCTTTAGGATAATCTAGAACCCTTACCTAGGATTACACTGATTAAGCAGACCATTAACGGAGATTTAGGTAGCTTTACCTTAGTTAAAAATTAGGTGTCCTAATTCACCTTTAAAATCAATTAGGTGGCGACTCCTTAAAATAAAACAAATATGAATCACCAATAGGTTGTACCTTAATTAACTCAGTTAAAATGGGGTATAACAGCTTGGCGACTCCGCTGGGGAATTTAGGTTCTTAACCATAACAACTTAGGTTAATTAATATTTTGTTGGATGTTTTGTTTGTTTTCTTTATTTTGCCTTATATGCTTTTAAATGTTTTATTGTTTTATTCCTTATTTTCCTTTGCTATGTAATATGTATTTGCTTTAAATTGACATTCCGCTCATACTTCCTCCACTCCTGGAAAATTCACACAAATTCACACACTTAAAGCGGTTTCGCGGTTCGCGGCCGTGCACTACTAAATTACCCCTTTAGTTGGATCGATCTTGTGGATTTGGTCGATCGGCGGTGCAGTCGACAGTCACGGACTTTCCACTCCCAAGTTGTCCACTTGGGGGAGCCTTGTGTCATAGGAAACCAACTCTTAGTCTACCTAGGGTAGAGCGAAAACCAAAACCTTGTAAGGACATGCATCATTTTAAACCTACGAAGCTTAATACCCTTGGTGTATTGAGTTCATTAGTCAACCTTTCCAAATGTCCAAATGAGTCTATGACTCTAAGTGACACTATTCACTATTTATGTGCATTATTTGAAGGACAAATGTGAAGAATATGTGGACCTAGTACTCCATAGATAAATATTTCAGGAAAACTGACGTTTTATTGCAGGTTGTCGTGGAGCATCCAATTAATGCCGGAGGTTTGAAGACAACCAAAGGAAATTAGTGGAGATGAAGTATTAGATATCTTAGATTAACTTTGAATTGTATTATTAACTGGCATGTAATAAATTTTTATTATTCTTGTAAATTAGTTTTAGGAAGAGTTATGGAATGATACATAAAAGACATGTTTGTCCTTCAAATGTTCGTTAGGCCTACCTCTGGCATAAAGAGGTCCCTTGCATTATAGAACGAGATGTATTATGTGAAATAATGTGTTTATGTGCAATACTATGTCCTTACCATATATTGACTCGTTTTCTTTTTCTTTTCTTATTTTATCTTTTTTATTTTAAACTTATTTTCAAAACAAAAGGTTGACTTGTGCTAAAGGGGAACTGGCAGAGCATCCATATTTCACACGGTCTAAAGCCAAGAAATTAGGCTCTGACTCATCACTAATCACCTGGTTAACTAAAAAGACTCGTTCTAAAATGGAGCAAAGTTTGATCAATGCAACCACTTCATCTGAGCCATCTCTTAGTTTACCGATCACGAGTGATCCCACATCCTCTAATGAACCAGAAACACATTTGCAGATCATTGCTCGTCCGGAGCAACGAGTTGTTGAACTAAGTCACATGGTACTTCAAAATCGGTCATTTTCTCAAACTCCGCCACATATGACTCCATCTCATGGGGTTCGTCAGACTTTGCCTATGCCACCTCCATTCCCAAACTTGGATGAACTTAACCAAGCGAACTGTTTTACCACTTCTCAACCAGCTCCTTCCGAACCCCTCGCCCACCTAGTTACTCAAAATGCTCCTCTTTTGTTTACAGCCGCTTCTTCAAAGGCTCAGTACATACCGCTGGCACATCATGTTACCAATGCGCATCAAGTTCCGCCGGTATATACTTATGCCACAGCTCCACCCATGACACAAACCCAAGGACTATGTCACATAGATGTTGATCATTATGTCGAAGTCGAAAAGGAGGCAAGGGCAGTTAATGATGAAATGATAAATAGAAAGCTCAAAAGTTTGGAAGATGCTATGAGAAGTTTGTGTGGACTCGGTAGTAACCAAAGCGTGAGATATGAAGAATTATGTGCATTTCCTGAGGTAGAATTGCCACCAAGTTACAAGATTCCAAAATTTGAGAAGTTTGATGGGTCGGGAAATCCTTTCTTCCATTTGAAGGTCTATTGTGAAAAGTTGATTGGTGTGGGGAAGAATGAAGGGATAAGAATCAAACTATTTAATCAGAGTTTGAGTGGAAAAGCTTTGGAATGGTACTCCAAGCAAGATACAACCAAATGGCATACTTGGGATGACTTGGCAAATGCTTTTGTGGATCATTACAAGTTTCATGTTGAGATCGCTCCTGACAGAATCTCAATTACAAAATTAAAGAAGAAGTCAACCGAATCATTCCGAGAATATGCTATACGGTGGAGGGAAGAAGCATCTAGGGTACACCCGCCCATGGAGGAAACAGAAATGGTTACTTTCTTCATTCAGGCACTAGAACCGGAGTACTATGAACGTTTGGTGACAATGGGCGGAAAAACCTTTGCAGAAGTGATCAAAGCTGGAGACATGATCGAAGATGGCATTAACACAGGGAGAATAACAAGTCTAGCGGCATTGCAGTCTACTAGTAAGGCCATACAAACTGGTGCTCTCGGAAATGGAAAGAAAAAAGAAAAGGAAGCGGCAGCGGTAATGGCTCTGGGAAGCACCTCATACCACCATCAACAACCTCCGCGGTACCAGTCTAACGCTCTCCACTCACAATATTTCCAATATGCATCACATCCATACAACCAAGCTTTGTCATCTTACCAACCTCAATCACCACAAACTTCCTACCTCGTCTACAACACACAACCAACATACCGACCTCCACGACCGCCAACATACCAAGCTTCACCACCACAATTTCATCATCCAAACAATGCATCCGCACCTCGCCCAAATAGACCTTTTCGCAATTTTACACCGTTAGGAGAGCCATTGAGCGTTGTTTTTGAAAGACTGCAAGCTTCAGGCTTATTGTATCCTGTGTAAGGTAGAATTCCATAGCCACTACCTAGAAGTTTTTATTCCACTAAAACGTGTGCATATCATTCGGGGGTAAAAGGCCATTCCACTGATCGTTGTTACGCATTGAAACACAAGGTTGAAGATCTTATTGAAGCAAAACAGATCATGGTCAAACAACCGGCGCCAAATGTGGATAACAATCCACTCCCGACCCATGATGGAGCCTCGATAAATATGATTGGAATAGATGAAAGTGATGACGATCCGACCAAATTTATAGTGTCTGTGGATAGCATAAAAGATCATGGTCTTATAGCCGTTGCTTCTCCGGCTATAGTGGTAAGAGGTTTTGTGCCTGTCGAGATATTAGGAGCTTCATCAACACCTGTGGAGGTAGTTCAAGCGCCAAATCAGTTGCCAATACTCGATACTAAAGCCGTACCATGGAATTATCAACCAGCTGTAATGGAATGTCGAGGGAAGGAAACGATCACTGACAAGACTAGGACGTCAGGAATGACAAGGTTCGGAAGGTGCTATACCCTGGAAGAGCTAGCTAGATTGAGGCAAACTAAAGAAAGCGATGTGCCTCCAAAAAGGCCTGTGACGGAAGCCGAGGCAGAAGAATTTTTTAGGAAGATTAAGGCCAGTGAATACTCAGTTGTGGATCAGTTGAAAAAGACCAATGCCCAGATTCCTATCCTTTCGTTGCTTTTGAGTTCAGAAGTACATAGAAATTCACTTTTGAAGATTTTGAGCGAAGCATGCGATCCGACTGAAACAACTAGTGAGACATTAGCTGGAATGATTGGGCGCGTGCTTGATAGTCATCGAATCAGCTTCGATAATGAAGAACTACCACCAGAGGGATGTAGTCACAACAAAACACTCTATATAACTGTCAAGTGTCGTAACATGTTTGTGTCTAAAGTGTTGATTGATGGAGGCTCTGGACTTAACATTTGCCCACTAACGAGTCTAAGGAAGATCGGATATAATATTAGCGAGCTTAAGATAAGTGATATGAATATTCGAGCATTTAATGGGGCTCAAAGGCGTCCTATTGGAGAAATAGAGTTAAACGTGTTGATTGGACCTGTTGAGTTCATTATGGATTTTTCAAGTACTTGATATCTCCATGACATAGAACATGTTGTTAGGAAGACCGTGGATCCATCTGGCTGGAGCTGTACCATCTACTTTGCATCAGACTGTCAAATTTGAGTGGGATCAACAACAAATATGCATACAAGGAGAATGTGACGTGTCCATCTATCGAGAGCAATCTATCCGTTCATTGAGGCAACAGGAGGGCTTGATGGAACAACTTACCATGCTTAGGAGGTTGTGGGTGAAGTGAGTCCAACCCAAGAATCAAAAATGTCATGCGCCGCAATCATGGTTGCGAAGGAAATGTTGAAAAATGGGTACCAACCTGGATTTGGGTTAGGGAAGACATTAAATGAGCGGGTTGAGCCTGTAGTTCTCCCTGCACAACAGTTTACATTTGGTTTGGGATATGAACCAACCGAGGAAGAAGTCAAGGAAGCACGAAAGAATAAAAGAAAGGAGATTTTATTGCCAAAATCCATTCCTACCATTGATCAAACTTTCTCAAATCCTGCCATCTCCAAAACTTCAGATTTGACTGTTGAAGTTGTCTATGATGATATTGTGGAAGGGATCAAGAACTTGTTCGTGGAAGACGAAGATGATCATGTTGTGGTAATTAAAGACATTGCTGAAACACCGACCTCATAGGCTGCCGAAATAGGACCTGAGTCGAAGAATTGGATTTGCATCTTAGCCCCGGTTCGCCGGGAGTTTCAGTAATTTAAGTTTAAATTTCCTTTTGTAATAGGCCGGAGGCATAAGCTAGAACCTTTTGTTTTTTTTTGTCATGTCGCCTCTATGTTTTGTTACGGCCTTTCTAATTTAGGACTTTGTCATTTGTTGTAATGAACTACGTTTGGCCTGACTTCCTTTTGGATACGTAGGCAGCCCATATCGGGTTCGGCCTCTCTTTTCAAAATATTTCAGTGTCTTTGTTTTGTAGGTTGGAACTACTTGTGGCCTGATTTCCTTTTGGATACGTAGGCAACCCACATCGGGTTCGGCCCTCCTTTTATAAAAAAATTAAAAAAAAAAATAACCTCTGAAGTTCCTATTTTTATTCACGAACTATGTCTGGCCTGATTCCTTTGGGATACGTAGGCAACCCAAGGCGGGTTCGGCCCTTCTATTTTAAAATTTCAAAGTCTTTGGTTTGTCCAACCATTTTAGTCCCTATAAGATACATAAGGATTTTTTATAAAGTTTTGGTCTTCCCATTGTTTAAATTCATGTGTCCTACTGTCTTGAAACTGGGACAAATTTTTGAAATCGGTCAAATCGCTTCCAAAAACATTCGTTATAACTTCTCACTTTTTAATTGTTTAGAACCAAGCACCTCCAGGACTGGAAACTAGGGCAATTTTTTTTAGAAGTAGCACAAAAGTGGTCTTAAATGTTCAACGATTTTAAATAAACTCCGTTCATATCTTTCTAGAAATGTTGATAAGTTCGAATTCGAGTTTTCACAATCATTTTATCTATTAGAGCCACTAAGTATTCCCTTTCGAAGTCATCCAAATCTCATTACTCGTAATTTCAAAAGAAATTCTTTATTACTTATTACTGAAACTCCTTGGCAAAGCAAAATACCTAGTGGGGCCTCGAAGAGCGTGGATGCGACCGAGACAAGAATCAATTCAAGGACCAAGTTCCCCGATATGCACAAGTCAACCAATTTTCTTTTAAACTCATAATTTTTCTTTGATGAGACAGGTTTCAATTAACATGGATGTGGTGCATATTTGACTCTTCTTCAAATTTTAATTATGGACGTGACCAAAGAGTTAGCTTTCTTCGAAAGGCAAATATTCTTCAATGTGGATGTAAATTTAGCTTGCGCTAAACGGTGGACGTTGTTCCACTCTTCATGAAATTTTGATCGCAACAGTGGACATGAATTTATCTTCTCAACCAAGGGCAGTGAGCGTAAATTCTTTCAAACCCATCTATTTACATATTCTTACCACTAACAGTTGTTTTAGCTCGTGGCATTTCTCGATAGATCAAGGGCACATGATCGTGGAGTTAACCTTCTTCAAAGTGGATACGGACATGGTCACCCGTCCTCAATTTTGTCATCACTTTGTACATATTTATTTATTTCAAGTCGCTAACAGGTTCTTTTTAGAATGTGGTATTTAACGAGATGACAGGATCGAAATCTTACATCATATGTCAAATCGTGGGGACAGTTGTAGATTTAACTTCCGTCACAACGGGACATGGATTAGGATGTGGAATTATACCTCTTCACGAATGGTTTTGTGGAGGTGGACATAAACGTGGATATACATTTCTACATTACAAATTATGAGAGCGGACATAGATTTGTATTTCAATATCGTGGATTGTGTGGACGTGGATTTATTTTCTGCATTGTGGATATCGTGGACGGGGTCGTAGATATATCTTTTTGCATTATGAGCATTGTGGACGTGGACGTGTATCTATCTTTCTTGCATTATAAATTTTGTGAAAGTAGACGTGGATTTACATTTTCGCTCTAATGACTTCGTGGATGTGGATGTGGACGTGGATTTATATATCTACATTATAAAGTTCGTGGAAGTGGACGTGGATTTATGCTTTGCATTGTGGATTTTGGGGCATAGACGTGGATTTAAATTTCAGCACGGTGAATTTCGTGGACGTGGATTTATTTTTTACATTATAGATCTTGTGGACGTGGAAGTAGATTTTTCTCTTTGCACTTAAAGTTTGTGGAAGTGGATGTGGATCTACATTTTTGTACCGTGGAATGTGGACGTGGACGTGGATTTATATTTGTGCATAGTGGATTTTTGTGTATGAGGACATGAATTCATTTTTCTACATCATGAGTTTTATGACGCGGGCATGGATTTCGTGGATAAGGACGTGGATTTATATTTACGCATAGTGGATTTCGTACATAAGGGCTTAAATATGGTCATAAATTAGCTCCCCTTAAAAATGTGGTGTCATCATGGTTTTAGCTTTCCTCAAAAAACAGACGTGGATGTGGATTTAGCTTTCATTAATGTAAATGTGGATGTCGACTTAACTTCTTTTTCAAGTGAAAGTCATAAATTCAATACATCTCCAAAGTACGATGTGGATTCAACTTCCAAAACGTGGGTTATAAGTATAAAGTTCCTCAACCTTGTCTTATTTACATATATATTTCTTTATTGCTAACTATTGTTTTAGCTTGTGGCTTTTTGAAAATGGCAAGATTAAAATGGCTTTGCACATCAACTCGTGGATCATAATCTTAAGCAGCGAACTGGAGCAATTTGTTGGAAAGGATAATCAGACTTCTCGACAAGGGTCAAGGATCTACCTCGAACGCTCGTCTCCAACCCCAAATATTCCGCTTGCATTCTAGCACATTCAATTTTCAGAATTCTCGAGTTCTATCATAATATCCAGTTTCATCATAATTCGACACTTGGACAATATTTTGCAAAGGTTCGCACCAATGGGGATTCGTTATTCATAAGATGTCGTAGTTACCCCAGAACTACACACGGCCTGATTATCGTGCAGCTCGAGATGTGTAGGCAACTCGGAGGCCGGAGTTCGACCGTAATCCTCTTAAATTTTCTTTACCCTTACTCCTCCAAAATCCTTTAGCCGGGACAAAATAGGCTACTGAGTCAACGTTTTTGCCCGAAAATTCTTTCATCATTACCGGGCAAAGAGGGACAAGTTGTTGACACCCAATTTTGTCCCGTCTCCCCCAAAATATTTATTTACGCTTCTGATATTTTGGCAACTTTAAAATAATTATTTGTATTTTACTAAAATTATCAGCCTCTTATTAATACTGGCGTTTCATTCGCTAGCTGTTATTATTTTTGTTACTGCTACCATTATTATTATTATTATTATTATTATTATTATTATTATTATTATTATTATTATTATAATTATTATTATTATTACTAATATTATTATTATTATTATGATTGTTATTTTATTATTACCAGTATTATGATAATCAACATTTTTATCATTTCAGCATTTTTACCATCTTATGCACACGCATCGCATTTACTTTTCGCACAATTAAATAATAGCGTTTATTTACTGTTGACTTTCAAAATACTATTGCACGGCTATTGCGACATCATATAATTTTATTTTATTTTATTTCATCAGAGCACTGATAATTACATACTTTTATATTAAATAATATTTTGGCACCCGTTAGTATATAGTTAATTAAAATGGGTCTTTGATTTAAATGTGGAAGCGCAAATTAGGTCTTTTATCAGCCAAATTATTGCCCCAAAACGACCCAACCCATTTTTTTAACCCGAAATAACCCGACTCGACCCGTCGTTTAAATAAACATTTAGGGTTCCCTTTCAACCAAAAAAGACGCCACCCACACACTGCTCTCTCTCTCTCTCTTTCCCTCAGCCCCTCTCTCATCCCCATCTTAGCAAAACCCTAATCACCTTTAGACAAAAGCAGTCCTGTCTTTCCATTTCCACGCAAAACTTGTCCTCACGTCTTTGTTCTGTCGTTGAAATGGCAGAGGATTCAATTTTTTTTATTTCGAACACAACAAATCCTCAAAGACCAGAGGAATTCGGTCCATTTCGGGAAAACATCTGAAGCAAGTCACGTGAAAGGCTTTCAACGTTCGGATTAGCAGGTTTCTTTTGACTCAAGTTCGAATTTTAGATTTCAAAATCCCGCCCAAATGAAACCTTAAAATCACCCTATAAATACTCGTTCTTTATCCATTTGAAAAAAAAAGATCTGGTCAGCCGCCTTGAACCCTCTAAGAAAAAAAAAGATAAGCTTAGCCGCCTGAAAATTCAAAATATTAGCAGTTAAAAAAATCGCAAAAAATTCCCCTCTAAAAAGAAGTTCTTTTCAGCCACCAAAATTCCTTAAAAAAATGTCTTAATTTTTTTAGTCGCAATAGTCTGAGTATCGGGTCAAGAATATTACTCAATTTTTCTATTTTTCGATAGCCTTGTTGTTGCCGTGAATCTGAGCATCGCAAGCTCGAATTCGATGGTATTCGAGTGTGAATCGGAGACCCCCGCACCCCGTTCACTACACCCGAAGAAGGTCAGTAGACATCCCTTCTTTTTTTATTTATCAGTGAATAAAGTATCTTTGTTTGTGTGATGTGTTCTATGTGTTTTATATGCCTGATTAGTTAGTCGCTAAACTGGTCTAATAGCTGTTAGTGTTAATAAATGTTAGGATAGTTTTCTGTTTGGGTTAGGCTTATGAGGTTTCATATATGTCCAGCATATAAATTAGTTGGTTAGTTTGGCTTTGATGTGGGCTAGTATATAAGTTAGTTCTGTTTCAGTTTATCCACCGATGTTAGCATGCAATAGTGGGGTTTAAGTTGGTAAATCAGATTTAGCTTAATGACAATTATTTCGTGATAAGTTCAGTATGTGTCAGTTGGCTATGTATGTTTTGTGAAGTCTAAATGCCCCTCATGTGGTTTATTTGCTATTAGCTTATTTCATAATGGTCATTCGTGTAATCTGAATCATGTAAATCTTGATCTGTAGTTTGTGGTTAGTTGCCCGAGTTTAGTTATTAGGAAAGAGGCAATGTTATATGAGTATGATTTCCCCTTGTTCCCTAATGTCCAGTTTAGATTTCCTTCCCTTCCATCTTTGCTTTCAGTCCTGTTCCATGAGAAAATGTAGTAATCGGGTCAGTTTTGGTTTAAGTTTCAATGTCACATATTAGAGTTTGGGTTTGAGATTTAGGATTTGGTTTGGCTCGTTTTTAACTCAATTTGTAAGACTGGATGCATGATGTCGGTTTAATCTTACATCTTGTTCAGTCTAAAAGGGAATTTATTTCAGTATTGCTTCCAGCTTAAGTGTGCTGCTTTCAATAACCTTGCTAGGTCTGCGTAGGTCTATATAGAACCGAGCCTCTATTTCTATTTGAGTTCTTTAAGGATTATTTTGCTTTCCCCTTTTTTGCAAAGATATAGCTAAATCCTTGAAGACTATGAAAGTGTTAAGGGTCTTTAAATATTTTCTTTATTCTGTTTGAATCGTGGGATTGGCTCAAATCTGCACTTGCCGAGATGTCTAATGTGCTCAGTTAGTGATGTCTGTTCTTTTCGTGTCATATTTATCTACTCTTTAAAGAATAGCCAACTTTGTTTCAAACAAGTCATCTCAAGTTTCAACCCTCTCTTATCTCTGATTAGATGTTTTCTAATAACTAACTGTTATTTCCTTAAATAATAATAATATTGTTAAGGCAATTTTCTGTTTTCCCCGTGATTGCTTTTTTTTCAGTTTAAAAATAAATAAACCTGATACTCTAATGTCTCCAGTTTTCATCACTATCTGAAGTACTTAATCAGGTTACAATCTGTTTTGTCGCATGGTTGAGCATCTCTTGGTTTGCCTAAGTGTCATGTTTGGTCCAAGATGCGTATGTCCTGTATAGTTCGTTGTTCTGTTGAATATCCCGATAGTCCCAGCAGTTTGATAGTTTAATAATTAGATTCTTTGGAGTCTTCTTTTTTTGTGTTTAGCATGAATCTCGTTTCAATACCAGAACGTAATACTGATGGTCACCTGGTTAAATTTGCGAAACACTTCAGCTGTTTTTTTTTTTTTTTTTTACTTTTGTTTGGTTAAAGTACATGGATCAAAGTTTATAAACTGAAATTCATTTCATGGCATCACTAGGCTATAGGAAATTCCATGAATGTGATGTCGATTCTCTACATATTTTTTTTCTTATGTAGCTGTCAGTTGCAAGTGGGCTGTGTCGTTCTGTTTTAAATTTACATTACACATGCTTAGCTTTATCGATTATATACTAATCCGTTTCCTTTCATTTTATGCATGACTTCCGCATACGAGTCTGAGGGACTCGTCCTCCCATTGTAGGTAATGTATTTGGGTTCAAAGCCCTGCGCGCTCTACGTCTGGAAGATCTGCGAATCCCTACTGCTTATGTTAAAACTTTCCAAGGTCCGCCTCATGGGATCCAAGTTGAAAGAGATAAATTGAACAAGTATGGTCGTCCCCTGTTGGGATGTACTCCGCATTCGGTGTTGGGCTAAAAGCCCAACAAGATATTCTTCTCGTGTCCAGTCCATTCAGCAGTACCTAAAAAACAGATTGTTGGGTCGAAGCCCAATGGCAGCAGCAGATCACAATAGCCCTAGAATGGGCCAAACCCATTTAAACTTATTATTTTCGTGGCTCAATTTTGTCTGTGTATTTGACTCTTTTGACTAACACTTTATTTTATTTTAGCTTAGATGAATTTGGTGAATTAGTGGGGTTAGTTTAGTGTAATGGGTAGTTAATTTAAAAGAGAAATTAACCACTAATTTCATAGGTTTCATTCTTGTTTTTATTTTACGTTAAATTTATTTATATCTACAATATTTATCTTTCCTAGAATAATTGATTTTTAAATAACATGATTATATATTTTGAGTCAAGGGAATCATGTTTTATTTTGCTATCTTAGAAATTTCAAAATGTCATTAATGTGCAAATATGAATCCAAACATATCTTATATACAATTTTTCAAGATTTATCCAATTATACATATTTTTGAGCCGAATATAGTTAGTAAAAAGAGAAAGAAAACTCTATAACCTTTTGCATTCTATTTATAAAATAAGTCTAGATTTTCTACATATAATGTAATTTTATTTCAAGTCTAAATTGGCTAGGTATTCTCTTAAAAACTTCTATTTATGTGCAAATCATTATATTTTGCAAGTCTCATTTTAAAATAACATTACTATTTAAAGCATAGAAAGATTTATAGTTTATTTTAAATAGCATTTGAAGTCTCTTTTTTGTGCAAATTATTCTACAAGTCATTTAAATAGCATTATTATACTCTCCCTTCAAAACCTTAACAACCTTTACAAGTCTTATTTTAAAATAGCCCTTAAAGATCTTCTATTTTCTATAAATCTTATTTTAACTAACATTACTTTCCTTTAAAACTTAGCAATATTTGTAAGTCATTTTTAAAATTTAAACACTATATTTAGCCTTAATTAATTAACCTAAGTTTGGCCGGATAACCGTAGTTAACGGATCCTAGAGGATGCCTAACCCCTTCCCTTTAGGATAATCTAGAACCCTTACCTAGAAGCACACTGATTAAGCAGACCATTAACGGAGATTTAGGTAGTTTTACCTTAGTTAAAAATTAGGTGTCCTAATTCACCTTTAAAATCAATTAGGTGGCGACTCCTTAAAATAAAACAAATAGGAATCACCAATAGGTTGTACCTTAATTAACTCAGTTAAAATGGGGTATAACAACGCTTTCCCACATTCGATGGTCATCACCGAACTGGGACTTGTTCTCACCTACCAAAGTCTAATACTCTACCGTTGCTGAATTGTCGACCCGCTAGTGGTTCACCAGTGCCACGGACACCATCATAAAGCCTTGACGAAGCTGAAGTCAAATCGATTATATCATCGAGCAACCCACTATTGAAACATGGAGACCCTATAACCCTCTGAACTATCCTTCCCATTTCTCACGAACTCTCACAATAAAGGAGTCTAATCGCAACTCTGCACAACAACCGAGTCTAATCGCGACCCACACAATCGAATTCTTAAGCCATAACTAAGGACTGAACTTGATCACTTTCCCGAATCAGAATAACATATCTCACACCTAACCCAAAACACGCCATAGACCAACCATTCGCATAAGAATTTAGGGACGAGTGTCCACCCTCCGTGGGTGATTAAGATAAGAAAGTTCAGATACCAATTGGAATGGACTAGATACCAATTTGAATGAAATCGCATAAGAGAATGAAAGAATTGGAAGTTTCCTAAATGTCTTATAGCCTCTCGCAGATAAGTATGGAGCTCATCGTAACGATCCACAAGACTCTACTACACACGCTCTTGTATTATAGACCGGGTAAACTAAGGCTCTGATACCAACTTGTCACGGCCAATTTTAGTAGGCCGTGGGGGCACCTATCATTCCCGCCGCGATAGGCGAACCCTTATCCCAACATAACCAATTCAAGTAAAGGCGGAAGAAATAAATATAGAATAAGTTTCAAATCATCCACATAAGATACAACAACAACAACAACAACAACAACAACAACAACATACCCAGTGAATCCCATAGCGTGAGGTCTGAGGAGGGTAGAGTGTACGCAGACCTTACCCCCACCTTAGGTAGGGAGGCTGTTTCCACATAAGATAAAGTGCGAAAATACTAAATACAAGTCTGGAATATGATAAAGTCTCATAATACAACTATCTCGGAATAAGAGTAAGACAAGTAAGTAAAGGAAAGAACATCCGGGCAGCGGCCATCATCGTGCTCACCTTGGAATGACACTACAGCCACCTCGCCAATCAGCCGCGAGGGGAAAAAGTGAAACCTATCTAATACTCTGCATCCATAAAATAATGCCGCAAGCGTAGGTCAGTACAAAAGAACGGTACAGGTAGGCATCATCGGCCGACTAAGTATAGCTAAAATAATTCAGACAATAAAGTATGATAGGCAGATAAATCAACAAGTATAAGTCAACACAACCAGAACCAAGTATCCGTCATCACCTAGGTTGAATCATCTAAACCCAAGTGTACCAAGTCTCAATATATCCAATCCGAAATCAAATGACACAAGTAAATCACCAGATCATCACAATGTAAGCCAAAATGCAATGCAATGCAATGCAATGATATAAGAATGCCAATGCAATGCAATGCTGTGAGAATGCCAATGCAATGCAATGCTGTGTACACATGTACTCCGGACGGAAGGTATCGATGTCCCGGTAACACAACCCAATTTCCTACTTTAGAAATCATGGATTAAAGCTTAAACCAAGGGAATGAATCAAAGGGAAATACTTAGATTATGGTTTAGACCTTACCCTATGGAATAAACTTGAAGAACATCCTTGAATTCTCCCAAACCCAAACTTTCAAGATGAGAAAAACTCCAACAACATTAATTGCTAAAAATTCCCAGCCGTTCTGCCTCGTTTCTTGTGCCAAACAATCCCGAAACTTGCTTTTGATGCCTCCAATGGATTCCTTGTGAAATTACAGTCAAGTTAGGCTTTTGAATCACTCTATTTGACCTTATAATGAAGGAGACATGGAAGTTTCAATATTTGGAATACTACAGGTTTTTAAATACGAATTCAGTAGCATTTGCGTAATTAATCTGAAAAATCTGACAACCCAATTCTTAATAAAATGACCTTAAATCCCTCACACGATGTTGAAACTTGATGATTTCAGTTGCTATGGTTCCAAAATTACAATACGGATATAATGGTTCAGTCGAAACACGAATCAAAGGCCGTTTGCTCAATATGGTACCCTTTATGCTCAAATCGACGTCGAAACCGAAAGTAATCACCATACAACTCAAACTTATCCAAAACTCATCGGAAGCTAACCAAACTATGTGGACATGTCCAAAATCATCATGCAAACTTATTGGAACTTCCAAAACATCGACACAGGATCATCTTGACCCGATGTTGACCGTGGTCAACTCCAATTCTAACTTAACCAGTTCTTAACTAATGACCCAAATCACACCCGAACCCTTCGGGAGCCAAACCAAAGATACCAATAAGTCATAAATCATCGCCGGACCTAATGAAACTGTCGAAATTCGATTACGGGCACGTTTACCCAAAAGTCAACTTCGAGTTAAACGATTTTCGCTTTATGGCCAAATTTCTAAGAGTCATTCCAAAACCCAAAATGATGCCTAGGGAACTGTGCCACCGATCCTCGTAGGTCAAAATAGTACTAACAAGGCTCGAGGACGAGTCCGCGGGACAAAAACGAAAAAAACGCAATAACGACCAAATGGGTCGTTACATCAGGCAAAGAAGTGAACACTGTGACTGATTTTTGACCTGACCATTATTTGAAAGGCGAAAAGAAATAATCGAAAAGGATGTGATTGAGTCCTGATTTTGGGCAGCCTACATATCCCAGCCAAGAAAGGCAAGAAAAGCAAAGCAAAGGTTGATGATGATTTGGATTTAGTGGATACTGTTGGAAAGAGCTACAAGGCAGAGCAATTGCTAGAAGACTTGAAGTCAAAAACTATGTCAAGCACTTGCTTAGTTTGGTTTGTCCATTCTATTCTTTGGGCAAAGACGTAAAGAATAATATAGAACTTGGTTTGATTAAACTCTCGGAGGATCATGAGGCATTCAATAACTATCCATGGGGATAAAAGTTTTAAGTTGACTGTTGATTATTTGTCGAGAGATTTGAACCCTAATGTGAAGACTTCCAACATCTATGGCTTCCTTTGGGCCTTCATGGTAAACTTTCCTTCTTCAATGTTTTATCTTTTTAATTCTTTTCCTTCATTAATTATTCTAATTTTTGGTGGCATAATTTTTTCTAGGCTTGGGCATTTAAAGCCATTCCTCACCTCCGGAGTCAAGTCATGGATTACTCGAAAGAATTTTGTTTTCCAAGGATCCTCAGATAGTTGACTGCCAAAAGCAACAACAACAAAATGAATTTTGATCCTTGTAACCCCTCTAAGGAAGAATAAAAGTCAGAATCTGTTGGAAAATATCCCTGAATAGTTTTATAACAAGTAACTACTTGTTGCAACATATACATTTATCTGCTGCAACAACCTCAGAATATGTTTAAAAAATCAAAACAGTTGTTGAGGAAGCTGCAACAATTGTTCTGATATTTTCCAATAGATAGTGAATATGTTGCAACAACTCCTAAGATGTTGGAACAACTGACTCAGTTGTTGCAACAGGTTCACAATCTGTTGGAAAATATCAGAACAGTTGCAAAGGAAGCTGCAGCAACTGTTTTGATTTTTCCAACAACTGAAGAATATGCTGCAACAACTCAGGAGGTTGTTGGAACATATGTGGTGGTTGTTACAACAGATTACACACTTATTGGAAAATATTAAACAAGTTTGACACCTGCTGCAACAGATCAAGTTATTTGTTAAATTGTTAACTTGTCAACCTATTACAACATCTTGTAAATTCTTCCAACTATTTGAATATATTTGTTTGTTTGTTGTAGGTTGTGCATCCACGGCTTATCCCGACAAAACGAGAGTTGCACATGCCATGTCTTGTTAGTTTAGGGCCTGGGGAATCTGTGCCGAATGAATTGATTGATCAGATAAAAGAAGAATTGATTGGAGCCACAACAATTATAAGGGTTGGTGTTGTTGATGGTGATGGTGGTGATGGTGATGTTGATGCTGATGTTGGTGTTGGTATTGGTATTAATACTGTTGTTGATATTGTAAGACAAATTGTGGAAGGTCTTACTGATAAAAGAAGAGATTATGATGATGGAGTTGGTGGTGGAGTTGGTGGATATACTCCCCAAAGTGATGGTGGTGGGTAGACCACAGATATCCCATATAGGTTTGGTAGATATTCTTCAGTTGGAGCCGGTTCCTCCAAGGTGTCTTCTTGTGCTTGTGAATGCAGTACTTGCAAGCTGAAAATGGATGATTTGATAAACAAGGTTGAAGAGTTGGTTCAGGCACAAAAAGATACAAATTCTGCTATAAAGAGTTTGATGTCCAAGACGAGTGTCAATCCATCCAAGAAGCTTAGCTCACCCTATACTCCTATTGGATTCGTAAGAGGGCCAAAACAATTTCCAAGACACTTGCTGATTGTAGAGCAAGGAAACCAAGTACTCCACAGAAGTCTATTGCTATTCCTCCTGCTGAAGTTGTGCCACAAGTGCTAAAAAAAAAAGCATATATTTTCAAGCGTGTAAATCCCCAAAGAAAGAAAATGCTTGAAACCTTGATAGCCAAAAAGAGTGGGAAAGCAATGTACTCAATGTATGAATTTAGGGCCGAAGACTTCAAGGTTATGACAAACATGCAGACATGGTGGGAGGATTGGGTAAGTTTCACCACTTGTATATATCTATATAATTCAGTATGTTATTGCAACAAGTCCTGTAATTTGTTGAACTTGTTGCAGCAAGTTAACTAGTTGTTCCAACAAGTTACTAAGTTGTTGCAGCAAGATACTTAGTTGTTCCAACAAGTTAACTATCAGTTGCAGCAAATTAAATATTTGTTGCAACAAGTTAACTACCTGTTGCAGCAAGTGACTGACTGTTTTGATACTTTTACTGCAGTATGTAGATGAAATCTTGTTGCTGATGCATATGAGGCAGCTCAATTTCCCTGAGCACTATGATTCCTCTGATAGAATCACATACCAAAACTTTTACCATCACATTCGCAACAGGTACTTAGAGTTGACCGATGAGGCTACACATGTGGGTGTTGTGCCCTATAAGGAAAGACTTGCTCTCTTTAGGTGGGACGATGATGGTATCGCTTATTCCAGAGGTAGTGTACCCTACCTAGGTGGATGCGAGTGGATTGGTGCCAAAAGGATCATATTCGTCATGAATATTAATGACAACCATTTTGTCACTATTGAGATCATCATTGAAGAGGGTATCATAAATGCTTATGATTGCAACATCCTATGTAATGAAGACAGTGTTTTCTTCTGCCACATGCAGCCGATATTGGATTTGTTCCCCAAATTGCTAAAGCAGAGTGGCATGTTCTCACACTTCTTGAAAAGTTGCTGAATGAATCATGGGAGTTTGATCGGAAGAAAGATATCCCCCGCAATGAGACCAATAGGGCATGTGTTTCCTGGTCACTTGCTTTTGTTGAGGCTTTGCTTACCCGCACGAATATGACCAAGCCCGATACTTTATTGGGTGACAATATTGTGGAGAGGATGCAATTGAGGTAGGCTTGTGGAATTATTGATAAGGTGTTGGAGCCCTAATATGGGGGACAAACAATTTCTCTTAAACTATGTTTGCATTAAACAATTTCTCTTGTGTTTTGCTTGCATTTGAATTATGGTGGATGAACACATTATGTAATTTTGTTAAATATATATTCTATGCTCAGTACCCTTATATATTGTTTGAGTTGTTTCAGCAGTTTTACGCAAGTCACAAATATGTTGGAACAAAAACCTAGTCTGTTGGTAAAAATAAAACAACTGGTGCAAATGTTGCAACAGATGTGAAAAAGTTATTGCAATATATTCATTATATGTTGCAACAGATTCCCATATGTTGGATAAAACCAGAGTTGATATTAGAATTTGTTGCAACAGATATGTGATATGTTGCAACTGATGTGTAATATGTTGCAACAGATAATTAATCTACTGCAAATAATCCAACAGCTGCTGAAGATGTTGCAACAAGTAAGGAATCTGTTGGAACATATGGATCTTCTGTTGCAAATAATCCAATAGCTGCTGAAGATGTTGCAACAAGTAAGGAATCTGTTGGAACATATGGATCTTTTGTTGCAAATAATCCAACAGCTGCTGAAGATGTTGCAACAAGTAATGAATCTGTTGGAACATATGGATCTTCTCTTACAACAATTTACTTAGCTGTTGCAACAATGTACTTGCATTGTGACTTAAGTATTTCACATTGATCACTAAATATGATTGATTTCCTTTATTTGTCACTAAATATGGGTGAATCAAGTAGTTCACATCAATTCAGCCTAATGATCACTCGATTTAGTGCATACTAACTTAGTAGATCATCTTTCCTGACTCAAAATACATAAAATTGATTAAGTATTTCGAATTGGTCACTAAATATAGTTGATTTCCTTTTTTTGTCACTAAATATGGGTGAATCAAGTAGATCACCAGAATTAGTGCATACTGACTTGGTAGATCATCTTTCCTGACACAAAATACATAAAATTGATTAAGTATTTCACATTGATCTCTAAATATGGTTGATTTCCTTTGTTTGTCACTAAATATGGTCGATTCCTTTTGTTGATCACTAAATATGGGTGAACCAAGTAGTATCTGTTGCGGCATGTGTGGTATCTGTTGCAACAACTGTAGTATCTGTTGCAGCTACTGTAGTATCTGGTGCAGCAAGTATAGTATCTGTTGCAGCACATGTAGAATTTGTTGCAACAACTGTAATATTTGTTGCAGCAAGTGACTAAGTTGTTGAACAAGTTTTTACTTTTGTTGGATAAAACACAAGTTGTAATAGATAACTTAGTTGAAAAAACCCCAACATGTAACTTAGTTGCTACAACAGATTTGATACTTCTTAAAAACTCCCATTTTTTGTAATATGTTCAACAACTTACTAGTTGCTGCAACAAGGCCTGTCAGTCGTTGGATAAAATGCAACAAGTTACTACTTGCTACAGCAAGTCCTGTTACTTGTTGGATTAAACCCAACAAGTTACAGAGTTGTTGCAACAGATTCATTACTTGTTGGAAACTGTTCAACAATTTATTAACAAATAATACATACATTTGTGATTTGAACACGATCAACATATCATAAACATATAAACCAAGTTCACAAACACCAAGAACATAAATTACCATGCTAAGAAATAATAACATTTAAAAGTCATAAAGTTCCAACAGATAAATAACATTTAAATGTCATAAAGTTCCAACAGATAACTATTATTACAACATAATACAATTTACAACTATGGAGCATTTCGGCTTGGACGTGTTTTTTTTTTTTTTTTGTGGCCAGCTGTTTTGCATAAGGAGCATTTATTTTTCCTCATTGGAAATGATTCCCCTATTCCATGCCTCCTATTTATCTACCTTCTTCCAGGTTTGCTTGGATCAACATATGGAGGAGGTATCTCTCTAAAATCACCAATGGAACTTCCTAAGATTCTTAAGAAGGCACAGGACAAATTTCCTCACAATATGCAATTATGTAATTCTCCACCTTATAATATGGAGATGTGTACTCATAAATCCGCTTTCCAAAGTCCCCATTGTTGACACCTAATTTTCACCTCATAAAACGCATATTTTAATTTTCAAATTTCCCGAGTCCAAGGCGGAGTAAGGATGCCCTTAAAAAATTAAAAATTTAAAAAATCCCGAGAAAATTGCAAAAATTAACGTTTAATTATTATTTTCATAAAAATTAACAATTACGAGTTATTTACTTCAAACGTGATTTGAAAAGAAAATACATATCCCGCTCCATCTAACTCGGGAAAATGGTTAATGAAAAATGACGTATGAGTTACGGCTCATTTTGGCCGCATTTTTTTTCTTTCACATTTTTTAGTATTATCCAGAACTATGCCAATATTGGGATCATTTCAAAGCTCATATTTTAAAACTACGAATTACGAATTTTATTCTGTACAAATGTTATTTTTGCAAGGGTGTTTTAAATTAATACGTCAATTTGAAACTATGTAAAGAATATACTACATTCTTTTAAAAAAAAAAAGGGGGGGGGGGGGGGGGGGGGGAGCTTAAGTTTTAGTATTTCACTTAACCCCCCCCCCCCCCCCCTCCCAAATGCCCCTTCATCCTCAGAGCCAAACAGGCCCTTAACATAAAACATCTTCTTCTTCAATATTCCACAACAACAGCAGAACTAGACGAACCCTAGCCATTTCCCAAAAATCCACAATCAAACAATCCCTAAAGCTCAGAGAAAAGATCTTCTCTCAAATTGTACGATCCAGCTCATTTGATTCTCCAAGCGGTAACATTGTACTATTTCCTTCTCTTCTTCAATTTCCCCTTATTTTTGGTATGAATTGAAGGGATTTTCCAGTTGTGTTGTCCTTGTTTTGAGTTTAGAAATTCGAAATTGGGGGAAAATTGGAGAAAACAGATCTCCCACATCATTGGGAGAGGGAATCTGTGCCTTTTCTTGTTTCTATAAATAGAAAACCCTTCTTTCCATTTAGAAAGACGGGAAGGAACAATGGTGTTGAGTCCTAAATTATGGTTTACACCACAAAAATGGGTTTTTTAACCCTAAGAGTTGAGAACACTCAAATTTTGAGGAAGTTCTCACTCTAGTATAATTTTGGAAATTGTTTCCGCTCGTTGGAAATCGATTCAAATGAAAGAGTGTTCATCGTCTCTTGTCGCCCCCATCGCTGCACGACAAAAAGGTAAAATTCCTAAATTCCTTTCCCTTTTTCCTGATTTCTAGTTTCTAGTTTCTGTTTAGATTTGTCGAATTTGTGTATATGTGCTTAGTTAAGTTTAGTTCTGTGGTAGTTCTTCAAATGCTCGTTTTCTGTTTATGTTTGTTTCAGTCACTGGTAATTAGCTATATGATCATTTTATAGTGATTAGCTTACGGCTTATTAGCATGATGTTAGTTATCAATAATCGGTTCTTATTTGTTCTGCCATTAGCCTGATTATATCATTTGTTGTTCACTAATTATCATTGTTGGGCTAAGCTGATTACAATTAATTAAGGATGAGGATTAAAATAGGTGTTTAAGGTGGTAATGTTTGGGATGACTGTTGATAGGCTCTAGTTTCATGCTTTTACTATGCAAAGATCAATAGCATTTTCCAGTTTTCTCTTAGTAGTTCTTGTAATAGATTTTCTATCATTTTTTTTTAAATGTCAGTTTCTCCTGCTCTCAGAACTATTCGAGATAGTTATTGGCCTAAAACTATAACACCTTGACCTTGTGGGATACTTGAATCATCCGTAGCTCTGTTCAGAATGCGTGTATACATGCCATGCCTTCATAACCTACAGCATGTTCTATCAAGTAGTAATACAGCTCCCCTTTGTGAGCTTTAATCAAGAACTTGTTTTGTTCAAGTAAATATGAATTCAGTTAGGCTTAGAAAAAACTAACAAGGATTTCAATTTGGATCTTGCATGATTATGTCCCCACTTAAATGAGTTCTCTTCGTTTTTTCTTCCTCTACTTAACTGATTATGTATTACCAAAGGGAAATGAGGTAGTTTACATTCTAGTTAGAGTTAAAAAGGAAGGTTGAAATCAGTTATCACCTCAGGAGTCTTTAAAGGATGAATATGTCATCTTTACTCTACTCCTCCCTTTTCTAGTTATCCAATTTTCTCTTTTTTTTTTGTCACGACCCAACCCGATGAGCCATGACTAGTGCCCGAGCTGGACACTCGTATACGAACCTTTTAGATATAGTCAGACTGAAACTAAGGACAATATGGAAACTTGTAAAAGAAAACTATAGACTCATAACGCCATATATCATAATGAACCTGTCTCCTGAGGAGTCACAGTTAACCAAAACATAACATAATATGCAAGCCGACAAGGCTGCCACTATATACGGAAATACCAAAACGAACCATATCGACATAGCTGACCAAAACCCATATAATACAACCCACACATGTCTACAGAACTCTAAGAGTATCATAGGGAAATATGACGGGACAGGGCCCCGCCGTACCCCTGGATATGCATAAGTCTATATCAAAGCATCTGTACCAAAATGACTTAGGCTCCGGAACAATGGAGCTCTCCAAACAGCTGAGCAGAAGTCCTAGGCTGGAGGATCACCAAACTGAGTGTCTGTACCTGCGGGCATGAAACGCAGCCCTCGAAGAAAGGGAGTCAGTACGAAAAATGTACTGAGTATATAAAGCATGAAATACAATAAAGAAGATCATGACTGAATAAAAGATGACAGGAGACAAGTATGATAATCAAAGATACCAATGCACCTGTGCCTTACGAGATGAGAATCATGCATATCTATATCATATACCATACCCGGCCCATTATGAGACTCGGTGAATGAAGTCATATACGTATATACAGTACCCGACCCTCTAGTGAAGGTCTCGATGAAATAATCATATATATACCGTACCCGGCCCTCTAGTGAAGGTCTCAGTGAAATAATCATATATATATACCGTACTCGGCCCTCTAGTGAAGGTCTCGGTGAAATAATCATATATATATATATATATGCCATACCTGGCCCTCTAGTGAGGGACTCGGTGAACAATGCAATGAAACTGTGCACGAATACATACCCGGCCCGGGACTCGGTGAATGATACATTAACAGCATGCACGTGCAGAATATCATGAGCAATCATATGCAAACTAAATCATCATCTGAGACTCAATAGAATAATTATAATGAACTAACACTTGAGAATCAAGACAACAGTCACGTCAGGTACCACTGAGAACTAGTATTCATTGGAGTCATAATGCAAGTGAGACTCATAAAATTATTTCTGAACTCCTTGAATAACCTGGGAGCACCCTCGAATGTCACTATGGATTATATCAAAATAGGACTTCAGGAATCATAAACACGTATCAGGACATAATGAAATAGCTTCTGGAAATCAAGAACATTAGCCATTCTAGTATCTCTAAGAATAGAAGCTCCTTTGGAGTTTATATGTTCGTCGTCTGTTTGTTTCATATAGACCATGCCAAAAAGAAAGAAGGGATAGCTTTACATACCTGACAATCTACCTAATCACCCAACGTCTACTCCTCGAGTCCGTATGTCAACAATCATGACGATAATATCACGATTAGACCATTTACACCACTTGCTATCTAATTTGTATACGAGCGGAACTTAATGAAATTCGGGCAGCATTTCCTCTATAAACTGGACAATCCCGAAAATCCAATTCAATTGAATCATCAACAACATCAACAACAATACCAACCATTAATATACATCATAACTCAGCTAATCCCATCCATTTAATTCAACTAAAACAGCCCCCGATCCATAAATCTCAACAAAACAACAAACGAGTTTATAACGCTATTTTCTCCGTTCTAATCCATTAAAACTCTAAATAAACTTATTAACAATGAAAAAGGGACCTTAATCTAACCTTAAGTATGCAGCAACCACGTCAATACTCTGCTTTTTGGCTGATTTTTAGCTCAAACTGAAGGCAACGCGACATACAATGCTTTTCTCTTCACGAGCTTCGGGATTCGGGGCTCGGATTTTGATCAAAATGGGTTTCTTAGCCTAGAAGTTCTCTCCCTCTCTCTAATGTTTTGGAAGTTCCTAGATGAAAATGACCAGCCCTCAAATGAATTTTCCATATATATATTAATGTTAATGGGCCTCATGGGCCGAAATGCAAATGTTTGGGTCGGGTCCCAACTTGCTGCCCCGCTAGCCCAACTTGCATCGTCTTTAACTCCTTATCCCGATATCATTTTGACGAGCGGTTTATTGAGTTGGAAATTAGACTCGATGAACTTCATTTTAGGCTTTTGAAACACCTTAAAACTCCTCATATACTAGGTGATATGCCTCCAACAATATGAGCTAAAAATCTGGTTCGAGATTTTTCTGAAGTTGTTCCGATTCATTTCGTTTAACTTCTAATCCTTTTCCAACCCTCATGTAACATCTTATACATATATATACATACTCATATACATCCATAACAATCCATACACGTGTCTCGAAGGGTCTGAAGAATCACGATAACCTTAAACATAGCTAGAGAACTCACAAAGCTTCGACGAAACTCCAATCGCAAAAGTATATTCATATCTTTTGTCCATCTTCTATATCATTACTAATAATCTCAAATACTTTAAAAGGGCACTCACATTACCTCGTATACGTACTCATGACACGATTTCAAATCCTTTAGGTTGCCATGTCACCTCGGGATACTTAAGGCAACCATATATATATAACGATATTCTTACTAACTCGATTAACTTCCCTTGAACTTTCTTAACTCGTTCATTTTGTCTTAAGTCAAGTAGCACGGACTCTTACGGGGTGTAACAACATAAATACTTATAACCTCAAAATAATCTTGTCCTCAGAGCTTATGTCGGTTAACTTGCGAATAATCCAACGTACAGAAGTACGGGATGTAACATGTTTTGAAGTCTAGTCCATGCTAAACTATGGAATTTGCTCCAGTGATAAATGATTTTTCATTAAGTGTATGAATTCCTGAAATAAGAAAGAAAGGATTAAAAAACACTAGTGGAGTTGTGAAAAAGTGTCCAAGCCTTGTAGGCTACAAAAAAGTACTTGAACTTCCCATTATCATCAACCTTCAATACCGTCTTACTTCTTGGATTTGCGAAACGAAGCATATAACGGTACGCATAAAGCACCGCATACCCGTGCTCATGTGTCCCCCTTGTCAAAGTCTTTACAATCTCCATGCCCTTCCATACCTTCCAATAACATACCTTACAATCCAATTCTGTGCGGAATGATTGGCTCATATCTTTTGTAGATGGGCCTTTACCGCCGAGAAACCTATCTTTGAAGTATTCACCGATGACTTTCGCTGTGGCGTGTGGATTATGGCTAGTAATGTGCTCAGAACCACATGTGTGATACTTTACGTAGGTTGTAATACAAAATCTGTCAGAACTTAAAAGTTTCATAGCCCTCAGCCACCACTTGCACTCCGGATGTACACATCTAAAGCCATACACAGTGCGTGAATTAATCACCTTCTTGAGTGAATCTTTCTTCACGCAAGCAAGTTTCAACATAGTTGCTAGTTCTTCCTTGTTCTTGAATGACATTCCTTTATAAAAACCTTTTTCATCATCTTGAACATGGTTGGATTGTGACGATTATGCAGCACACTGTGTATTGCTCGCAACTTCGGGAATAGGAATCGGCTCACCCCTACTTCCATTATCTGGAGTATCCATATCCATATCTACCCCATCCAATTTATCATTTAACACATCTTGTCTTGATCTAAATTATGGTTCTCTACCGGGCTTCCAACCACGTATACCCTTAAAATGGGCCTAGCTACATCATTCAAATAAGTACGCAAATGATCCTGATCGATTATCTTAAAAGGAAAGACCCTCTGATTTTCAAAAGAGCTATGCATGTAAGTGATGGCAAGATCGGTTCACAAGTCAATTCACAATAGGTGATGATTAAGTTCACAAAATCATCGAACAAAACATCTCTTTGGACAGTCATCGCTATCATCTCTAACATGTGACTACCTTTCCATCGCCAAATATATCGATTGTTCTTCTCGATCCATTCACCATGGCAATCAACACCTATTGTTATTGAGTCCCCCATTAATGGTACCTGAATATATTTTGTTTTTAAAAAAGAGTCATGACAGTATAGTAACAAAATGCAATAACTTAATGACTTGTTAGAACAGATGAATCAGTTGTTGCAACAAGTGGATTACCTGTTGCAACAAGTACTATACTTGTTGCAACAACTAACTAATATGTTGGAGTCAATTTCAGTTTTTTGGGTTCTGTTTCATCCAAAGACAGTTGAAGATGTCCAACAGATTAGTGAGTTGTTGCAACAAGTATAGTACTTGTTGCAACAGGTAGTTTACTTGTTGCAGCAACTAACTAATCTGTTGGAGTCAGCTTCAGTTTTTTGGGTCCAGTTTTTTGGGTTCTGTTGGACTGAAGCTGAATCCAACAGATCAGTGAGTTGTTGCAACAAGTAAACTACTTGTTGCAACAAGTAAACTACTTGTTGCAGCAAGTAGTACACTACTTGCAACAACTCACAAATCTGTTGCAACTTATTCATACGACGTATTTAGCAACAGTTAGTATAGAAGTTGCAACAACTATATAATCTGTTGTAATTGAAACAGAACTACAATAGTTGTTGCATAAACTACAACAGCTGTTGCAGAAACTACAATAGTTGTTGCAAAAATTTAGAAGCTCTTATACAGTAGCTTTAGCACTTGTTGCATCAAGTACAATTGCTACTGTAAATTGTTGGAAAAATTAGTAGCAAAACCCAGATAAATAATTGAAACAAAATAGCATTATTTTACTTACTAAATGAGTGGAAATCACTTATAAAGTAATGCCCAGCCAAAAAATTGCAAAATCTGGTGGTTTCATTTTTTTCTTTGTTGAGCAAATTCTTCAAAATGGCGCAGCAATGGAAGAAGAAAAAGTAAGGGAAGCAGCAATACTTATGAAGTAATGCCCAGGTAGACATGAACGAAATCTAGCCACAAAATTGCAAAATCTGGTGATTTCATTTTTTTCTTTGTTGAGCAAATTCTTCAAAATGGCGGAGCAATGGAAGAAGAAAAAGCAAGGGAAGCAGTAATGGAAGATGAGGAAGAAGAATAGAGGGAAAAAGAATGAGAATGAGCAGATGGAGAAGAAGAAGAAGAAGGAGGAGAAGAATGGAGGGAAGAAAAGAAAATTCGAGTACGACTATTGGCGCCTATTTTTTTTTTTGACCCATTTTGGTATTTTAGGGTTTATATTGGTTGGGTCAAAGTGTTAAAAATAAAACTTAGGGACAAAGTGTTAAAAATAAAGCTTAGGGTCAAAGTGTTAAAAACGAAATTATTGGGCAAGTCTAGAACTCCTTAATCACTAATAAAAAAATCATCACATCTACTCAATAAAAAAAAAAACTTGAGTTACCTCCACTCAATTTTACAACTTAAAGGTCACCTATAATTAAATAGCCCTAGTTTCTATGTAATTACATAGAAACTATATCTTGTCCGACATAGTTCTGTAGGATATAACAAAACTATGTTTTAAGGCATAACTTTGCGCTGAATAGAAATAGTTTCTATGAAAACCTTGTTATGCGAATTTTTTTTTTTTTTACTCTACTAGGGTTCGAACCCAGAATCTCTGATTTTATAGACCAGCGAATAAGGATAATTTGGCCCACAAAGTTTTATTAAATGAGAAGCAGGGGCAAAAATTAAACCAGCAATTTAAGGGGCATAAATTAAAGCCCAGTCCACATGAAGGCCAATCCGCGCATTTTTTTTGTAGGGAAAAGTATGTATATATACATATTAAGAAGAAATATTTACGAAACGTGAAGATATTTTTCTATTTACAAAACATAACATTACAAACCCTATACAAAACATGCTTTTTTTTTAAAATAAAATAATATTTTTTTAAAAGTTATATTTTTTATTTTAAAAAAAAATTATTTTAAAAAAATATACTCCCTCCGTTTCAATTTATATGAACTCATTTGACTGGACACGACATTTAAGAAAGAGGGAAGACTTTTGAAACTTGTGGTTCAAAATAAGCCTTGAAAATTTGTGTGGCTGTAAATCATTCATAAAGTGAATTTGTTTTCAAATTAGGAAAGAGGTCATTCATTTTGACACGGACTAAAAAGGACATAGGTTCAAACAAATTGAAACAGAGGAAGTATTTTTTTTTTTGCTCAAAAATTTATGTATGAAATATGTATATCTCGCTCAAGGCTTAAAAAGTTCGCTCAAAATTTAGTGTATGAAATGTGTATATCTCGCTCAAGGCTTAAAAAAATCCGCTCAAAATTGTGTGTATGAAAACGGTATGAAATTTGTATCTCGCTCAAGACTTAAAATTTCGCTCACATTTTCGTGTATAAAGTTCATGTTAGATTTTTGTAAAATTAATACAACTACAACAACATTATATACAATTTTGATACAACATTCAAGACTTAAAATAATCACTCAAATTTTTGTTTATGAGATGTGTATATCTTGCTCAACGCTTAAAAAGTTCGCTCAAATTTTGTGTATGAAAAACGTATGAAATGTGTATATCTCGATCAAAGCTTAAACATTACGCTCAAAATTTTATGTATGAGAATGGTATGAAATATGTATATCTCGCTTAAGACTTAGAATTTCATTCACAATTTTCGTATATAAAGTTCATATTAGGTTTCTGGAAATTAACCCAACTACAACAACATTGTAACAACTTTCATATAATATTCAAGGCTTAAAGCTTTCGCTCACAATTTTGTGTATGAAAATTATATCCAAAATTTTGCTCACACACACATTTCATACATTTTTCATACAGTTTTCATACACAAAAATTTGAGGTAATTTTTTAAGCCTTTGAGCAAAAAAAAAGATATCTTTTTAAAAAAAAAGTTTAAAAAAAAATTAAAATATTTTTTTTACAATAATTTTAATTTTTTTTTAAAAATATTTTCTGAAAAAAATAAAAAAATATATGAAAATCCGTCATGTTTCGTAAAATATCGTTATGTTTTGTAAATAAGGAAAACTATCTATATATTTTGTAATAAAGAGCCTTAAGTAGGTATCCTATGTCATTTTCCTTTTTTTGTAATCTAAGTGTATGGCTACCTGAGTGCAATATATTATGTTTGACCGTATATTTTAGAAAAATTCCCAAAATAAGTATGCGTTGAGCTTTCTAAGTGTTGTTTATCCTAATCGGTTAAAGATAACAAACAGTAGAACTTTCGGATCAAGGGAAAGCTTCCTCGTGCTTCTGTTCTATCCCATACGTCTAGTTGTCTACTAAATCGCGTAGCATATATAGATACAACTGCTCATATTTTGCCTTATATATCATATGCACCTCAACCTAATACTATCATATATCCTTTTTGTTCATGTATGAACTTCTAATAAGCAGCTAATATAATCTATTGTTTGTTTCTTAACGTAATTATTTCAAAACGGAGAAAAATGACCACAAATACATACTCTCTCTGTCTCAATTTATGCGGTACAGTTGAAATTTCGAAATTATAACTTACAAACTTTGATCGTGAATTTAAACGAGGCCAACTATGCCACATAAATGGGACCGAGGGAGTACTACCTAGGAGGGCTGACCGCGAAAGAAGGATGGCGGCAGACACGCACTGTCAATGCGCCAAGTTACATACATAAATATTTTAACCAATAAATCTTGTAATAACAAGTAAATTGATATATCCAAACTATATTTATTAGTATCATAAAATAAATGCTAACTAACTTGTTATAATAAGTTAAGTGACACTAATAAATCAAAAACTTATTTGTACTCTCAGTGATATAACTTAAATCTTTGTTCTGTTCTACTTTTCCATCCACTTTTATTATATACACTGCTACTATAAAACTTTGTCGTAGGTGTCAAAGAAGAATAAGAAGAAGCACGAAAAAGAGTGAAAAAAAAAACTAACTTCCGAAATGATAAACAGAATAAAATCATATCGAGATCCTAATTGTACAACTTTGATATGATGATGTTCGAACGTGGATTCATTAGAACATCGCACCACTATATGAACAATATGGTATATAGGAGAAATAATTGAAAAATCAAATGTGAATTGCAGTCGCAAAATTCAATATTAAAATTTATGAAAATAGGAATCACTAACTATTGTTAGAATGCATAAATGTTTCTTGGATCTCAATCTCTAAATTTTGTTTTCCTAAAGATATATGAAAATACAACTTGATATCCAACTAATCAGTATCGAATTTTTTCAATCAGAAAATCCTATAAATAAACGAACTTATCTTAGAAAAGAATCCTATAAATAAACGATCTAATCATAGATGGTAATGCTTATCACAAAGATTTGCCTTGGATAGCTTAATTATCTGAACGTGACCTAATTGTATAAAATATTGTTTACACTTACTGTGGACAAAATTTAAACTAATGTATATTTTTTTTTTTTTTTCAATTTCCCAGTAGCCTTCTGGTTTTTCATTATCACCAAAAAACCAGTGCTTCACATACAGGTGGATTAACATCCATGCCTCCAACTTCACAACGACATAACAAAAGTACTAACCTACTATAAAGAGTTATATTAACAGCCTAATGCAGTTAGTTATTTATTAGGCTTCTAGCACAACATGTGTGTATGTATGTGCTCCACGGAAAAAAAAATCTTTTTTAAAAAATGTTAATTTTTATATTTAGTATTAATCCTTTAATTTCGACATTCACATGGTGTGTTTAAGACTCTAAGATTTAAAAGCATTTTGATTACATCAAACACATATTTAATTCTCTCCTTTAAAATAAAACCAGGGAGTACATACTCTTGACCCAACAGTCCCAATTTTATCCGGCAAGCAAACGGATGAGCTGGGAATAAAGTAACATAGAGTTGACAATCAACGAGAAAGAAGTAGCATCGAGTTCAGAACCAACCATAAAGCCAATTCAAAATCATGCTCAGAGTAGAAAAACCTAGATAAAAGAAAGAATTGAGGAAACCAACATAGAAATATGCAAATGCACACTTCCTCATGCGGCACAAAATAACCCAAAAAAAAAACAATTTCTTGTAAGAAAGTCACATGAAAGAGCTAGAGCTTACAGTAATAAAATCAAAGTTTTACTAGGAATTCCAATCAAACGGCTAAAGTAACATCGATCCCATGAAGAATATATAATTAGCAAGGTTTCTTTCTCTACCCCTATTACTTAAATAAACAAAATGAAGAGTATCGGGCTAAGGTCTTGGGGGTGGAAAGAATTGCGTACCAGCCATGAAAGCAGAAAGATTAGTTGGATACATAGAAGGATCAAACATAGCAATGGAAACCTGCTGCTGGTGGCTACTTGTAGTGGCGCCGTCGATGAGATTAAGCGGTTGTTGAGCTGAAGAAGAGCTCTCTCCACTAGTATAGCGAGTAGTCTCAGGGCCTTGATCATAAAGCATTCCTTTGAAAGTGTGGCCTCCAATATTCACTGCTGTTTGATATGCATATTGTTCTTCTGCTTCATCCACTGCACTCACTTTCACGCACCGGAATACTGCCGGAGAACTCACCTCTGCAGGATAATGACCACCCAACTCTAATCCTACTCGTCCACAAAACGAATTACTTACAATTTTGAAAACAAAGATCAAATCTTTTCCACATGATTAATTATAAACAGTTATGTACACGTATCTAGGTATGTATCATCACCAATTTGTTCTTGATTTTTCTTTCAAACTTCTTTTTTTCAGTTTAACTTCATATACAAGATCGCACAGTTGATTCAGTAAGCTTGAACTTTTTAGGGCTTGAAACTTTTATCAAATAACCAAAGAGGTTGTTACCTATATGAATAAAGTCCCACTTTATTAGAAGCTGATAAGAGAGAAGAGAAATTAAAACTATAGTGATACTATTAATAGTAGTATGAGGCCTTTAATTTTAAGGAAATCAGTGAGACTTAGGCCTTGGTAATACACAATCATATTTGATTTTAAAAGAAGAATTAGATGGGGGTACCTGAGGAGGTAGTAGGTAAACGAGTGTAGGCAAGAGAGGAATTAGAAGGACCCATATTCTGATCTCTTGGCCTTTTGGGCTGCTGCAAAGGCGAAGTAGTAAATTGTTGTTGCCTCTCACGCCTTCTAGCAGCTGGAACCCAAGTGCTCTTAAGGTGTGTTTGACACTGAAAGCCTCTACCCCTACAGCAAGTTCTACACCTCATATGTGGGCAATCTTTCTTTGCTTGATTCCCACAATCTTGGCATGCCACATTCCCTTGATCTCCACTGCCTCCTCCTACTGGCCTCATCATAACCCTAAACCCTAATGATCTACAAGTTGAAGAATAATTAGCACAATTAGCAGCTTCTTGATGTTCATCACCTACAAGGTTGCTAGGCTTACTACTACTAGGACCCACGCACATAGAAAAATCCACATCTTCTTGATGATGCAACTGTTTCCATAGCTCCAAACCCTTATTCTTGTAGATCTCTTCTTTCTTGAACTCCAACAAATTACTACTACTATTCCTGGCTAATTCTTCTTCTTGTTCTTTTCCCCCACCTAGACTGAAAAACCAAGACATGTTCTAGTACTCCTACAACCTATATCTAACCTCAATTTTGACTGCATATCCATTGCCTAAATTAAACAACCCTCCTTAAAACCTATGGCTATCAAGTATGGACTATGGGTTTTCTATGACAACCATTTTGTAGTAGTAATAGTAGCAGGAGTTGTAATTTTTCCAGTTGGAAAATTCTGACTTACTGTGGGGTTTTGTTTCCTTTGCAGCTTTTCAGGACAAACTGTAGGAATTTTTTAGGATAACGAAAACCTAAGATATCCCCTTTCTCTCCTCTTTCACTCTCTCTCTCTCTTCCTATCTTGCTTTCACTTCACTTGGATTCTCTATCGTCAATTGATCTTTGGTGCATTAAATATATAGCTCTGTGACGCCGCCATGCCCACTGCTACCTGCTTTCATCTGCTGCTATCCTCAATTTAAGACACACTAGTAGTACAAGATAAAGTCCGTAGACACCAAATGGACGTATTAAAAGATAACACGTGGCGATGGTGACAAGTCAGATTCAAGTCAGCAAACGAGAGGCTCCAGGAAATCATACGAAGCTTCGGATAAGTAATTTGGTCAAACGTCATTTAAGATGTGACAGTTACATAAACGTTACAGAAGACCTCAAGTTTCCTCCAGCTTTTATTTAGCTTTATTACCCTTTATTCCCTTTTATTGTGACATTAATATTGATAATTAAGGGGGCACGATTCATGAAATTTCTACCCCATAACTTTAGTATAAATAGAGGTACTCATTCTAAGGTACTCATTCTATTGTAAGACATCTGAAAATATATACGAGAGATGCCATGCTCTTATTTTGCTCTTAGTTTCTAATTGTTCTTGTTCAATTAAGCAAAGTACAGATTGTTCGCTTGCCCGAAGACTCTAACTCAAAAGTTTCTCCAAGGCTCAGGCTATTCTAACTCCTTATTTTCAATTACATTTCTTTCATATTACGTTCTATTGTTATTTTTCTCATTATTTCGGTCATATTGATCTACGTGTCCTTGACCACGTATACAAATTCAACTGAACCGATTTTTCGTGTAAACAACTACTCTCTTTCCTGTCTCTTTCTATTTCTCTTTCATCACACACTTTTTCTTTAGCTCACTATTTACCCTCCATTAATCCAAGATTGGGTTTATTGAGCAACAACAACATACCTAGTAAAGTTTCACGGGTATGAAGATGGTAGAATATATACAAACCTTACACTTATTTTGGAGAAGTAGAAAGGTTGTTTCCAAAAGACTCTCTCGGCAATGAGTTTATTGAGCAAACAAATTAATCTTGACACTTCTGCACATTCAATGCTACGGAGTGGTATATATATATACACAATGTTAATACGATAAAATAATTCCTAGAAATTGTTAACAACTTAGAATCAGGTCTGGGTAACTGATTGTTCAACTTTAAGTAGAAGCAACAATTGTAGTTAGTAGGCGTTTGGCCAGAAATCAAATATTTTTTATTTTATTTGAACTTCTTAAAGTTGGAGTTGTTTTTTGTTACAGTTTTTACAAATAATATTTGGTTGTTTGAATGTTCTTTTCCTAAAAAAAACATGAAATATGATTTATACCTCTCTATTTCTAAAAACACCCAACTTGACTAATTTATCCGAATTTGTCATCCTTATTATTTTCTTCCTCTATGCAATCCACATTCGTTAACTCTAATACTTAGTATTATTATATGCAATATAAAAGTCACATTCATTAACTAGAATGCTTATTATTTTTTTCAAACTGATCAACTTTCAAAGCCTGTCAAGTTTTTTCTATGAAGTTTAAAATATTGGTAATGGGTAGTAGAGCCTGCAACTGTTTGGTGACTGATATAAATGGGGTCATTTTGATAAAAATAAAACATTTGGGGTAAAATTTGAAAAGAAAAATAAATGCAATGGTCCAAAAAAGTGGGGGGAAAAGTGAAAACTAGGTTTATGTATTTTCCAAATTCCAAAAACAACTTCAAGTTGAATTTGAAATTTTCATGACCAAATTATGATTTTCAAATAAAGTGAAAAAAATTCGGAAAAAAGGTTAAAATAGGATTTTAGGTCTTTTCCGAATTCCAAATACAACTTCAAGTTGTGTTTGAAATTTTCATGTCCAAACGCTGATTTCAAATAAAGTGGGAAATTTTTCCCAAAAAAAGTGAATAAATCTCGCAGCTAAACGGATCCTTAATAATTACAACTGTTTATGAACTAATATAGTGTGTAATTTTTTTTCAATATTCTTAAGTTATCTAAAGGTTCTTAACTATTATAGTTCTGTGTAATTAAAAAAAAGATAAATAGATGCCAGTCGTAGTAAATAATTTGGATTATTTATAGTGAGTCATGTAACCGAAAAAGTAAATAAAGAGCCTTAAATACATCAAAATATGTTGAAAATGTAAAAGGCTATAGTATACTATACACTATTAATGCTTTTACTTTAAACTATTACATTTAAAATAATATGATAAAGTAAAAACTACTGAATTTTTATTTTCGATATAATTATCTGATATCCGAAATTAATTAATCTCAATCTGCATATAGTAGTTCATTATAGAAGAAATCACTCTTTAATGTCCTGCTTATATTGAATATGAAACTTCTAATTAAGAATAAAGTGCGAATAAACTTCGAATCCTATATCTCTGCAAACACAGGTAAACATTAAAATTAAAATCCTATCGACAAAAAATGAATTAATTAAGGCCATGCATGGTGATGATCCAACGGTTTTGAATCATCCACCTAGAGGTGCATAGCTTTTGCTTAGTGGTCTTTTCACCGTAAAACACTCTCTCTACTTTTTCTGACCTTTCCCAAAATTAAGATGGAATTCCATAATTTTTTACCTTCAAAGTAACCAAGAAATCTACCAAATGTGGAAACACAAAATCAATTGTTCATACTACAATTTAAAATGATATGAGTGGCTATGATAATGACAGGCATGATCTAGAGAATCTATTACCTACTCTACTTCCAATAATTTGATTCTTCAAAATTTCTTGTATTTTTCTAGAAATAAAATCTTGGTAGTACTAGGTAAAGAGGAGGATGACTAATTCTTCTATTTTACGCACATTTAGTGAGTTTAGGTTAAATGTTCTATCTCATTTCGTTTAATGAAAACCAGCCAAGCTTGATAACTCTTTCTGCAAAATAAACTTTTATTTGTTCGGTGTTTACACTAGTGTCTCGTATTGCCACTCAAATACTCTAGCTAATTTTTAGGTTTTGACCTGTTGCACTTGGAATTACTTCTAGATTTTTTTCTTTTAAAGCATCTAATTATAATCATTCTAAGGAATATTGAAATAAACCAATAAGAGGATATAGATACCTATGCTTACAGGTCAACTCCTTGGACAGTAACAGAAGTATATTGATGTAACAAGGGAGGGATCCTATGTATAATACTTATATTAGTAGCCAATCTCTAATTATTGTACACATAATACCTTATTATCTAGCAATGTTTTGAGAACAGTCTGTCAGCTGTGTCTTTCTAAAAGCGACATTACCCAGAGAAGTCTTTCAGTAAAATAGAATAATAATAATAATAATAATAATAATAATAATGATACACATAAAATGAAATAGAGGATAACTTGAGAAGATTTGGCAAGAGGGTCATTTCAAGTCTTGAATTTAGTGGAAGGCCACTCAATTTCTTTTTCATTTAGTTTACGAGATTAGGGTTTAGAAAAAGGGGAATGGGATACATTTCATAATTTTAAAAAGTTTGGAACTTTTAACTTATACACTTCAGTCCCTTTAACTTGTATTAAAATATACAAAGCCCCTCTCTCTCTCTCTTCAGTCCCTTTCACTTACCCAAATTTGAACTCTCTCAAGCTTCCAACCTACTCTTCCTCTCCCCCAAGCTTCGGTATTGTTCAATCGTCGTCCCCAGGTATTTTCTTTAATTTTGCAACTCTGTCGGAGCATTTTGAGCTCCATATTGCCCTGAAAGTTGTTAATTTTTTTTCGATTCATGATGTTCATAAAGTTCTGATTTTTATTCAAAATTTTGGAAGTTTAGCTGTTTGTTTCAATCATTCTTTTTCTGTTTTTGCTTATGTGTTATTTATAATTATTTTGCTTGTTTCGATCTTCCTTCTTTTGTTTTTTATTTTTGCAAATGCATTATGGTCTATTACTAGACTTTGGTCGATTATTCTTGTTTTTATATTGTGGTTGATCAATGTCACTGTATTGTTTGTATATAGATCATAAAGAATGCCTACAAGTAGAGGAAGAGGAGGAAAAATACTCCCCCGTTCTGCTGATATAGTTCAAACATGTTCTAAAGATTAAAAAAAAGAGGTGAAGAAGTTATACAACATGGAAAAAGAAAAAGAAGTGGAGAAACTGATAGTGAGGCCTACTCAGACCCCATGGATGATCATAGTGTGGATGGTGATCAAGGTGATAATTATGTTTCTAAGGATGGTTCAAAGCAGTCTCTTACTGATGATGATATTGATCCCTTGTCCTTGCCATATTGTGCACAGGCAATTAAGATGGACAAGTATGAATTGGTTACTTGGCTGGATGATTATGCTTCTTTCCCAGCAAAAATTTCTGTTAGGAGTAGGCTTACATTGTTAGCTAAATTTAGAAAATTGTTGAGAGATCAAAAATCGAGGAAAATGTTCAAGCATTCATGTTTTGGTCAGTTTAGAAAATTGACACAACACTTCATTAATTTTAATGGACGGATGATCCACTATCTGCTCCTTCGTCATGTGGATGAGAAAAAGAAGCGTGAGATGTGGTTCCTCGTCAATGACAAGCTTGTATGTTTTGGCCAGAATGAGTTTGCTTTGATAACTGGTTTAGATTATGGATCCTATCCCAGCCAATCTAGAAAGGACAAGGTACTTAAGAAAGGGGCAGGATTCTGCTCAAAGGTTACTCGCAACAAGAAGATTTCACCAAGAAAGCTATTGTCTTTGGTAAGAGCTTCTAGGCTAAACAAAGAAGAAATGCTTAAATGTTGTCTTGTATGGTTCCTGCATGTAATCTTGCTTGCCAAATATATAACCAAGGGTGTGGAACATGATATGATTAAAATGGCTGACGACTTGGAATTCTTCGAGAGATATCCTTGGGGAAAGGAATCCTTTGAACTCACCTTGAAATACTTGAAGCACAAGGTAGACATCCCCAGGCACCAACAAACCCACGCTGATAAGAGGACCGCATCATATGCTCTCTACGGATTTCCATGGGAATTCATGGTAATTATTATAAACCACTGGTGCAGTAGAGTATAGACTGTGTTATTTAGTTCTACACTCAGCGATTATTTGTGTCATTACAGGTCTGGATATATGACGTTTTCCCCGTACTTGGAAGGAATGCTGGCAAATCAAATGAGGTTCATTTGCCTATTCCTAGGATGCTTAGATGGCACGCTATAAAAATGGAGCGATTTACTGAAGGTGATCCATTTAGGATTGCAACGAAAGCTTCAGAGGTATAAATTTGGAGTCTATTTTCAATGTTTTAACAAAAATATAAACTACATGTTAATGTTTTGATTATACGCAGGTTGTGCACCCTAACATCATTCCTACAGTGCGTGAGATGGAGCAGGATTACATGAAAAACATTTTTCAATATGATGATGAGTTTAGCGATCCCATCATAGATACCTTGAAGGGTGAATTGGAAGGCGTGACTGTGTTGATTACATAAAGTCATGGCTCAAAGGCTCCTAGTAGGTCAGGAAAGGAGCCCAAGGAGGTTTTTGATGTGAAGGATAGTCAGTCGGAAGATTTTGGTGATAATTCAGTCCCAAAAGGTGATGGGGGACGTTTTGGAGTTGGGACGTCTAAGGATCGTGCGGCACCAAGGGGGCTATCAATGCAGGTGGAGCAGGAGGGATCGCAACAACGTGTGGAGAAGATGGAGGAATCTTTGAAGGTTCTTGTCGCCTATGTGGAGGAGGAAAGATTCAGACGGAGCCAGAAAGAGAAGAAGAAGAAGAAGAAGAAGAAGAAGCTGGAGACTCTCAAAGAGAAAGGTGAACATTTTGAATTTTTTTTGTTGTAATTATTGTAACGGTTCGCATTTTCGCGGGCGGGGTTAGCACTCGGAAAAGCTACTTCGAAATCGTTGGTGCTCTTTCGGACTTTGTTTTAAAAGAGTCGCCACCTAATTTTTAGGAAATTAGGAAAACCAGTTTTGAAGGGTTTATTCATACACCGTGAAAAATCCTTCTTAATCCAAAGTTCTAGGTAAGGGTTCTGGTGATCCCCTAGGGAAGGTGTTAGGCACCCTAGTATTAAGGATCCATACTATACGGTTGACCTTCAAATTCCAATGTGTGAGTATTTGCATGAACTGTTTATTTGGTATTTATTTTCCTGAAAAATCTGTCATTTTTGCATATCATTTTGGAGAAAAGAATCAAAATATTCCCTTTACATATAGGGTATTTAGGTTCAGATTTTTAATATCCGGATAAAATTAGTTCCCTTTACATATAAGGATAATGTTGTTTTGTAAAGGCAGAGTTGTTTTTAAAAGTTTGGAATAAATGAAATTCGTTCATGGTTAGACTCATACATGGTCCGGGTCAGTCCATCTAGTAAGTTTTTAGAACACCTTTATTTAAGACTTGATTATTTTCTTTAAAAAGGGGTTTGCACAGGTTTTGCAAAAGTTAGTCTATGTAATCAAATTATTTATCTTGATTACCAGAATTTTTTCTTAAATCCTCTAATTTGCTTATATAATACAAGAATAATTCCTGTCTTGGGCTTAGGCCCAAAATCTCTCCTTCTTTAAAAATGACAGAGTTTGTTTAGTTTTTGGCCCAAAGTTCATTATCATTTTTAGTTTCTGGGGCTAAGCCCAAAACATACTTGTTTTTATTTTATCCGGAAAAATTTGATTAAATGGGGGCCGCAGACACGACTTTGAGTTGGGCTTTTGGCCCACAAACTCTGTGACTTCCCTTAATTTATTTCTAGAAAATGATGTATGCACCTTAGTATAAACGAATTATATATATGCTTAAAAAAAACTACCTTTGATTCATCTGATTTTTGGTTCAAAAAAGTGTAACTAATTTTTTTTGTAATTATGTCATTTACACAGTTCTAAAATCATATCTTCGTCTGATTTGATTTTAAGAAGACATAATTCGTTTTTGTAAAGAATTTTATTCATACACTTCTGAAAACCCCTTTTTTGGCCTGATTTTTAAAACAAAGAATGGAACTCGTTTTGTAGGGTATACCATTCACATAGTTCTAAAAATCCATTTTCTCCCCTGAGACTAAAAATAGGATTTTGAAAAGAAGAGACTTAACTAAAAAGAGCGTTTTTCTTAGTTTTAACAAGAAATCTGATTTAATCCAATTTTGAGAAAAAGATGATAACAACGCATTGTCTTTTGTAAAAGACGGGACTGATCCTTATATTTCCTTTACTACCTTAGCCATTTATATTTCTTTTTGGAAAACGTTTACGCTAATCCGGGTTTTAAAAATCGCGTTGGGGCCTAAGGTCTAACTAAACGGCATATGCACCGTTCACCTAAGATGCCTAATTCAAAACGTAAAGGTTCCAATAATAATGTGAGTTTGTACAAATACAACATTTCAAATAAGATAACAAATTGACATGCTGAAATTTAAAGGAAAAGGAAATGAGTTAGGGGTGTACCAAACCCCCTTAAAAGCCATTTTTTCCCATGGTTAGGCCTTCATGCCATTTTCACCCATGGCTAGGCCTTCATAATATTAGCTTCCATTTTTTTTAGACTCAGTAATTTGAAAGAATATTCCTGTTGCCTTTGGCCCAACAGGCTGGCTGGACTCTGGCCCAAGTGGCCGTGCAGTAGGAGGAAAAGAAAAAGGGAATTAAATTAGTATAGATTTGGTGGATCTAAATACTATCAAGATTATGCATTCATATATATATATAGAAAAGAAAAAGGGAATTAAATTAGTATAGATTTGGTGGATCTAAATACTATCAAGATTATGCATTCATATATATATATATATATATATATATATATATATATATATATACATTCTCATTTTCATCTATGTTTGATGGACCTAATTCTATCGTAACTATACATAATATACATACATATACACATATTTCATCACTTGATCACAAGTGCACAGCTAAAGACTTAACTATATACCATTGCTTCACTGTAAAATCTCAAACCATAATATGCCAATGGAAAAGATTGTCACCACCCTTATTCCCGACACCGCACAAGTTCCAAGGGGTTTCATGAACTCCCGGCATGGCTAGATATCGGGGAGTGGCTAGACCTATCTCCCAAAACCTCTTCAAACTCCCAAACAAGCAGTGTTGCCACAGTATATAGCCATGGTCTCAAAGTTGCGCACTAGTATCAACTTGTGGGAAATATTTTAAATGCAAAGAATTTTAAAGTGAATTCAGGATCATGACAAAGAATGGGGCAGACACTGTAATAGCATGGGATACATAGAATAAGTACATCAATTCAAAGATGCTTACCAATTAAATCTTATAACCAGGTCTTATTCTTTGCATTTACATATACTACTACCCATAACTAGCCTATTTCCTTGCAGGTATACACACAGTATATCCTTGCTATACACATGGCATGTGTATACCATGTATATACTTCCCTTTTTTACAAATCTAGGGGGGGTCTATGTTCAACCTTACTCTTACATGTTCAATTACCATAAATAAGGAAAAAATAATCAAAGTCCAAACCTTAATTTCCATGCACATCAAAGATAAATGATTCATCAATTCATATGTTAACAGTTCTCATGGTGGGAGGTTGAAACTTGTTTAAGATAGCCATAGAAAACACAATAGAGAGTACTAGCCAAGGGAAGAAGTTCCACAACTTATAATCACCCAAAAGGTAGAGTTGTAATACCAATAAGTCTAGACTAAACAACATTAGGTGAGACTGGGACTGTCCAGTTTTGCATTCTCAGGTAGAAAACCGCAGGAAGAATCTTTATTTTTGGCACAATAATGATGGGAATCCATTACCCCTCAAAGCTTCATACTAGTTACCAATTTAAGATAGACAAGGACAGAGTCAGATAAATGTGTACCAATAAATCCCAAGAGAAAAGATGGCATAGAGTTCAAACACCAACCTTCACATTTAGGGACATTTTATTACTAATGATCTTAAACCAGTTTATTGCTTTAGAAACAAGATCAAGACCAACCCCTTGAAAGGATCACATTCATTATTCCTAAACTCTTAAATGAATTGACAAGATCTTAAGGGAGTCATATCCCTTCAGGACAAGAATGTCCCCCATGACATATAGATTGGTCATGACATCCCTCATTAGGGGGTAGATACTATGAGTCAAGGTGAGCTTGGCTCCTCTCTGCTCCTCTTGAGGTGTCTTTAAAAGACCATTCTGAACTAAGTGGTCCATACTGCCCTTAGGAACCTATCATACCTCCACAATCAACATCAAACCAACTCCCATTTAACACCATTCATTTTAGCATAGGCATAATACATTAATCATTTCATCCTCCTAATTCTATGTTTAATAGGATTTTAAAACACCAATAATGCAGGACCAGTCAATACTAGATAGATCCCAGCTTTTATTCTTTTAGCCTAGATTATACCATTTAGTTCAAGAAATGAAAGATCTTTACCAATTTAAGATCAATCATGTGTTCATTTATAAATTCAAACTAAGTTAAAAGTCTTCACATGATCACAGTCCACACATAAAACCATACCAACCTTAAAATACATTCTTCAGCAAGCAAACAACATATCAGACAAGCTAAACCCCAAGAAAAGAAGAGAAACATGGATTCAAACACCAAAAGAGAAATTCACCTCTTTGGAACTTAGTTAATGGAAATTAAGACTCTCTAATCATGACAAGGCATAACAGACACCTACTCTTTGTTTCAGACTTAATTTTAGACAGCATAACTTCAAAAGTCCCCAAGCATGACAAAGGTGTAGCAGGTAGCTGTCCTTCTACTCTAACTTAGCTTTTAGGTAACTAGAAATCACAAAAGTTCCCTCCCCCCCCCCCCCCCCCCAAGGCATGGCAAACTCTCGTGTCCAATTATCAACTCTCACTGAACTCCACAGTCCTGAGAAACAAAGTCTAAGGAGTTGGGAAACCCTTGGGGTTTGGAAAGAAGGGCAGATCGGGTGAGGTCATCACTTCGTCATCCCTTTCCTACACCTTACCTTCAGTAAAAGGGATCCCCAGCTCTACTGGTCATTACCTCCAGTCCATACCTGGGCTCACCTCTTACTCTCCCTAAGCAAACCTACCCCTTTACCCTATTCTCCTATCAAATGCCAACCACCAAAACTCATGGACAAAAAATAGTTTGCCACTGTCCATCCTCTAAAAATAAGTCTCACCTAGACCCCTAATTCTTCACATAAACAAAACAATTCCAATCAACTTCAGTTTTAAAATCATACTATGTGAAGCCATACTGAATATTTTAACCATTGACATTTAAGAAAACTAGAATAATTAAATCACTTAAGAGTTCTAAGAAAAACTAGGTTGAATATCAAGTTTCAGGTTCAAAACAGTTCCATCTCCAATTGACCAACTCTTTTAGACAGTTACAAGCACATTAAGGCTCAGATCACCTTTTAAATCTATCTTAAACTCCTTTTGATAAAATCAGACATGAATCAGAGAGAAAGTTAGGTAATATGAATGCAGAGTTTAAATCCTATTCAGATGAGATCAAACATGACACTGAGTCCTGTTAATGGCATTTAGTGTTCCTTTTTTTATTTAAAACAAGCTCAACAATTTTATAGATTTTTCATGAACTCCTAATGGACCTTTGACACCCCATTATCTTATTAGTGATCCTAAATCTCAAACTTCATTTTAGACTGCCTTGCCCTACTCTAGGATGTCATTTTCTTTAAAGTTACCCTTTAATGCACAATATACCACTATTCAGAGTCACTTGACCAACTTAAGTACATTCAAACAGGCCTGGGGAAACCCCAGACCCGCACAAGTGTAAGCAAACACAACTCCAAATGCCTTAGCCAATTGTCATAGATTTCTTATAGATATGTCCAGTTCCCCTAAGTTTTGTTTCAACCTACTCATGATTTTTCCTAAACTTTATACCAATCACAGACCCCTATCCCTTAGTTGACAATCAAACAAGCATACAGGATCATAGAAAAACAGACTCAGAAAGAAAAAGGAGTCACATCCTCATTCAAAAAAAGAAACAATTACTTCAAAGTCTCCAAATAAACACCACAACAACTTTAATGTTCTATTACATTCTGCAGGTTTAGTGTTAGCTTTAAAGTTCATCAAGACTAGTTCCATGACTTAGGTGACCACATTCTTATCAAACTTAAGCATAAACCAACAAAAGGTAGCAACTTTCAACATATAAGAGAATACATGGAGCTTATCTCAGCATATTTAAAAAATTCTTTTATTATTTAAGCATACACATCCAACCTTTTTCACAAAGACCACTTGTTAATGTCAGACAAGACTTCTAAAATAAAGAGGGACAACCTCCACATCTATATCTTAACAAATATATGTTTAATACACAAGCTCAACTAAATTATAGGCAAATCAACAACTAAACAACATTAATGAATTATTAACATATAGACTTATACTGAAAAAATACCAAAATAAATAAACAGGAGAGAGCATTACCTTTTTGTGGTGCAGCCTGATCAAAAACAAATTTGAAAGCCTTAAGTGCTTCCAAATCTCACAACCCAACCACACAGACTCAAAAGAGAGATGAAATAAAAAATGTGACTCGGAAAAGACCTCACAATTACTGTAACCTTAAAATTTTACTAAGGGGGCTTAACATTCGAAGTTTAGCCTATCTCTGGATTTCTCCAAATCTTTTCTAACTTTTGAAAACCTTTCAAATTTTTAAACTTAAAGAAAATCAGATTTTCTCTCAAAAAGTCCTTTTCCTCCCTTTTTCAACTTTTTTCTGGCCTTTTAAAACTTGTTTTCGTAAGAGGGTTGGGGTTCTATTTATAGAACCCTAAAAGTTCCACTGAAACTAACAATAATGATGTGGGACAAAATCCCTTTTCACAATCAAACTCAGTAAACAACAAATCAACGACCCAGATCTAAGGCATAGCCAACATACGGTCAGATCTGACCCTTCGTGGGTCGATCTGACCCAACAAACATGAACCAATAGTAAAAATGCGAGAAAAATAAACTTTAAAGCAAAATAAAATGACGACTTTGACTAAAATCTGAAAATAAAGAGTAAATAAAGGATTTATACCATATTCGGGCAAAAGAAGTCATGGAATCGAGTGAACTTTTGTTATTTTCACCACAACGAGCATGCAAATGCTGTGCATGTCAGTATATCTCTGTAAATATGCCATTTTTGGCATGAGAGAGACGACGGAATCAAAGGCGGTTGCTAGGGTTTCACGCAATAGGGAAGAGAGAGAGAGACGAGGGGAAGGGAAGGGGCTTATTTTTTGCAAAAAGGTGGAAAATAAAAATCTAAAAGGGGTATACCCCTCTTAATCATTTAAACTAATTTGGGCCAGGTCTCAGCCTGGCTTGGGCTGGACTCGGTCCACAATCTGAAATGATTTAAAAAGGGCCTTGTGGGTCCATGCCTTATATATATATACGTGGCATATACATATGTATATCTAGTACATAAAAACTAATAATTAGAAAAAATATTAAAATTGAAGAAGTTTTAAGTATAGGAAAAATTAGGCCGTAATTATTTTATTAAACTAATTTTGAAAAGTCGGCCAAAATGTTAATGGGCCTGAAATGGCCTTAATTAACTCTAAACTAGCATGATATTTCAAGTATGGCCTTTTTGTCCTAATTAAAATTTTTTGAAATTAAATTAAACCGATTATTTCAAATAAAATATTAACAGGCTAATTTTGTAAAATAACTCTAATTTCTTTAAATTATGAACTGATTAATTTAATTATGGACAAGGCAAAAATATATTTATATAAAGGATCAATTTTGCAGTAATTATCACTTAATTAATTAATTAGCCCAATTAAAAACATTTATGGGCAATTATGCCAATTTTTTGGCAAATCATGCAAATTATGTAAAATCGGAAGTTTAAAGGGTTAAATAGCTAATTATTTAAATCACTTAAATTACTCAAACCTCATGGATTTAAAAGGGAAATAAGTATTTGCAAAATTTCGATAATTTTAAATAATCAAATAAATGAAAACCCTTCTTCCTCTTTCTCTTTTTATTTATTTATTAATTTTAATAAAATCTCATAAAATATCATGAAAATACTCATTAATTTCTAAATAAATTTATGATGCATGAAAATCCATTTTATTAATTTAAGGGTGTGAAATATGTTTGACTTGGACAGTTTATAAAAATCATTTAACTCTTGCAAGATGCCCAGCTCATTTTATTCATTATCTAGGGACTCTGAATGATTAAAATAAATTACGGGAGGTCAAAAATTAGGTGTCAACAATTATGTTGTATGCGATATGCATTTTGTTAATTATGTCCAAAAAAATGCAGTGCAAGCACCTATGGTTCAGCCAACTGCTGAGGTCCCTAGATCAATTGTTGAGGTTAAGAAGGTTGAGGTCTCTAGACCAGCTACTGAGGTTAAGGAGATTGATGTCCCTAGACCAGCTGCTGATGTTGAGAAGGTTGAGCTCCCTACACTAGCTGTTGATGTTGAGAAGGTTGAGTTCCCTAGACCAGCTGCTGAGGTTAAGGAGATTGATGTCCCTAGACCAGCTGCTGATGTTGAAAAGGTTGAGCTCCCTAGACCAACTGCTGATGTTGAGAAGGTTGAGCTCCCTAGACCAGCTGTTGATGTTGAGAAGGCCGCACATGTCCCTGTGCGAGTTGCTCAAGTTGAGAAGGCAACAGATGTCACTGTGCCAACTGCTGAAGTTGTGAAGGAAAAAGATGTCCCTGCTCAAGTTAATGAGAAAGAAGCTAGTGAGACGAGTCAAACTGATCTTCAGTTTGACCCTGAAAAAGTTGTGTCGGGCGTTGTTGGCCAGATTAATAGTTCTTTGGATAATTAATTTGTTATTTGGGTTGTAATTAACAAGTAAGTTTTTGCTGGATGTGTGTGGTGGATGAGGACAAACAATCAGTAGTAATGCTTAGTTTGACTGTTTTAAGAAACAAGTAATTTGACTCTTTTGGATTTTTGAATTATTGCAAATTTTGATGTGCTTAAATATTTTTGATGTCCTCAAATATGGTTGTTTTTACAAGTAGTGGTCACTTCTTAATATAATCTATGCCAAGGTTGGATCATTGAAACCTTTGTATGTAATTGTGTTGTTACTTTGTGAATTTGAATGTGTTCAAATATATTAAGGTTAGGTCATCACGACTTTATTATCCATCGGTGATGCGAAACCTTATTATCTACTACAATGATTGTTGATCATCGACTGTGAGTTAATGTTCACTATTATCGACTATGAATAAAGTTTATACACAAACTCAATAGAGATGTTATAACACTTGAGGACAAACACATATATTTTTCATATAAATAAAACCCACTTCATATTATTTATAATTCTTCAAACGCCCAAAATGAAAGACCCAATCCCATTACAGCCTTATTACACATTTCCATATAGCAAACACCACTAATAAACCATACAAAAGCATCCTTAGTCCATTCACTTTCTCTTCAGCCACCATCAATCTCTATTTTAGTTCATCCCTCTCAATTTTGGTCTCTCCCAGCATATCTTTCAAGTGATTCTTCTTTTCTTCAGATTCTCTAAACAATGACTGAAGTAATTCCTCGTTCTCTAAAGATTCTCTGAGCCTATTTTGCAGTTCAAATTTGGTTAAGTCTTTTGATGTCGGTGTCTTAGGTCCACCTGGGCTCTTTCTAGGTCCTGGCTCATTTGTGATTTCTTTGCCAGATTTGCTGTTGTGTCAGGGTGTGGATCAATAAACCTAAAATAGTCGCAACCACCATATTCCTAAAACAAACACCAATCAATTAGAGGCTTTAATACCAAAACACATAAAAAAACACATACCACAAGAATTAGAAACTCACAGTTCCAACTGCACAAATAAAGAATCTACGACATGGATTCTTTTGGGTGCGTGATTTCTTCAAGACAGTGTATTCATCACATAAACAAATGATGGGATCTTGAGGTTGATATATTTCGGATAGATGAGACATTTTGAGGAGTTTGATCAAGAAAGATAATGTAAGAGTTTGATCAAGAAAAGAGACTATGGAGGTGTTTGATCAAGAAAATAGACAATGAATGAGTTTGAATTTTGGGCCAGTTTTATATAAGGAAGGGGTAAGGGGGGAAGGGTGTATTGTTACCATTGTAAGTTTATTTTTTATTTTTTATTACCGTTGTAAAAAAATCTGTGGTCCGTCAGTCAAAATAAAGTCAAGTATGCTTGGACAATTATAAACCAACCAGTAATAAACTACATTAATCTATAATAACTCATAGCCCAGGAATATCATAGACCACATTGGTCGATGCTAAACTTGAGAAATAAAGGTGACTATTGGAATGAGAAGCCTGCTGAATTTGCACTGTTCAAACGGACAAAAAAATTAAAAAAACAATGAAACCCCAAACCCTGCTGAATTTGCAATATTCTAACGGACAAAAAAATAATTAAAAAATAAAATAAACCCCAAACCTCAAACACCAAATACCAAATACCAAATTTCACAAATCTAAGTGACCGTGGATAGGTATACCATAAATCGACTGTTGTCAATAGCTAACAATCATCATTTAGGCTCGACTTAACGTATGGTCAATAATCATCCACATGGTATATATAGACTAAGGCCGGTATTTGTCTAAAAAAGCCAAAAATAAATAAAATAAATAAAATAAATTAAAAGACTTGATACTATTTAAACATTATAATAACACTTTAGTACATCATATGAGAGTCCCCATCCATTAGACACATGATCCAAAGAGTTTTAAGACACCTAATGGTCCTTAAATCACTAATATTTGTCTAAAAAATCCAAAACTAAATAAAATAAAATAAATAAAAAGACTTGATACTATTTAAATATTATAATAACACTTTAATACATCATATGAGAGTCCCCATCCATTAGACACATGATCCAAATAGTTTTAGGACACCTAATGGTCCTTAAATCACTAATATTTGTCTAAAAAAAGCCTAAAATAAATAAAATAAAATAAATAAAAAGACTTGATACTGTTTAACATTATAATAACACTTTAATACATTATATGAGAGTCCCCATCCATTAGACACATGATCCAAAGAGTTTTAGGACACCTAATGGTCCTTAAATCACTAATATTTGTCTAAAAAAGTCAAAAATAATTCAAATAAAAAGATTTGACTATTTAAATATTATAATAACACATTAGTACACCATATGAGAGTTCTCATCCATTAGACACATGATCAAAAGAGTTTAAGCACAAGTAATGGTAATCATATCACTATTATCCAATTAGTTTGACAATAAGTCATTGTTTTTAAAGCACAACCTTGTTCTAAGGACAACATTACTTGTGCTTAAACTCTTTTGATCATGTGTCTAATGGATGGAGACTCTCATGTGATGTACTAAAGTTTTATTATAATGTTTAAATTGTTACACCCGTAGTTTTATACGTTGAGATTCGTCATATGTTAATGGCCCTAGTCTTGGACACCAGGACTGTCTCCGAGGTTATACGAGGTTGGTCATGCTTATATTATATTTATCAGGGTTTAAGTTCATGTTTGGTAAGCTAGGTAAGGATTTGAGAATAAGAGAATTGAAGAAAATACATTTCAACAAAGTTTGGTTCTGGAATTGCTTTATACGGACCGTATTTCTGAGATACAGACCATATCTTAAAATACTGCCATATTTAAGGATCTAAGAATTTAACAGATAGGCAGATTTTTGGGTTAAAAATACGGACCACTATACGGTCTGTATAAGATTATACAACCAACAAGTTGGCCGTATAATTTTATATAGCCAGTATTACAGACCGTATTTTCTGAGGCGGTGGAAATTTTGCTGATTTTATATATACAACCCCTCTTCATTTTTAAGTCATTTTAACATAAACCCAAGTTCATGAAAGCTCTAGAAACCTCCTTCAACATATTCAATCACTCTTTCAAGTGAAAATCAAAGATTAAAGTAAGGATCAAGTGCATAGGGTTTTCAAAGTATTGCTGAAACTTGTCTCTTCTTCTTGTAGAAGCTTTGGATGATATTTCAAAGTGAAGTGGTCTTGAAATTGAAGTGTTCTTGAGTTCTTGAGGTAAGATTTCATCTTATTTCCATGATTATGAGTTTATGTGATAGTTATACTAAGGTTTAAGAGAAGGGAATTAGAGAAAGGGTTCAAATATGAACTTGATGTCATTTTGAGTTGTAATTTAACTTGAGCCATGATTGTTAGTGTGTTTTGAGCTAAAATATGGTTGTAGGGAAAATAGTTGATGTTGAGAATGTGTTGAGGTGGTTATACTTGGTATATTTGGAAGAAGGAAGTATGGTATACAAACGTATATCGGGCTGCTTAATTGTATATCGTTAAATGCTATGAATACGAGTTTAAATAAGATCATATGAGGTTGTTATGTTAATTGTTGGTTGTGGAATTTGTGGCGATGATTGAGAAATAGGGAAAATGCTGCCCGTTTCACTTTTGAATTGAGTTATCATTGATATATGTGATATACGCTACCATCTAAGTTGCATATGTATTCCTTTGTTATAGGATTGGCGCTCTAGTGGGGATAAGCTTGTGGTTGGATTATTTGGACGACTTGAGGTATGTTAAGGCTAACTTTCCTTCTTTTGGCATGATCCTTATGAACAGAACGTAAGCGTAACGCTACTCTATAATGATTATATTCTGAGAAGCTAGGGATGTCCCATGTTGATTTCAGTAAATACTCTTTCTGATTCCAGTATGTCCATAGAGTCCTTTGTTGATGGAAATGCTAACACATAATGACGTTCGGAGGTATAACGACCTTACGTCACTCTGACAGATTTAGGATGTACTCTTATTATAGTCATGCATTGTATTTCATACATATATATATATATATATATATATATATATATATATATATATATATATATATAGATATAGATATATATATATATATATGCATGTACATACCTGTGACCCCTCAGGCGTTATATACGCATATATTATGTGTTATATATCTATATATGGGGTAATGGGGAAGGTGACAGTGTTATATACGCGCAACCACCTGATCGGCTGGTCACATGATGATTACAATGATGATGCCCACATAGGTCGATAGGATATGATGGGATGCCTACAGAGGCTTGACATAGGTTATATACGCATATATATATATATATATATATATATGACCTCATGCATGCCCAACATTTATGTACATCATTGGCCCACAGAGGCAGTTCAGACATCCAAGTTGCATTTATCTCATCCTATGTTTTCTTATGTCTCTTTCATGTTAATCTCATGCCTTACATACTCAGTACTTTATCCGTACTGACGTCCCTTTTTGGGGGCGCTGCGTTTCATGCCCGTAGGTGCAGATAGACAGTTTGGTGACCCGCCCCCGTAGGTTGCTGTTCAGCGGACATTGGAGGACTCCTCTTGTTCCGGAGTTGTTGTTGTGCTTTTGGTAGGTTATTCTTTTGTGTACATACGGGTATGTCGGGGCCCTATCCCGACCTCTTTCTGTTAGATGCTCCAGTAGAGGCTTGTAGATAGTCATGTTATGGTTAGGCTTGGTATGGCCTCTTCGGTCCGTATTTTGATGTATAGTTTTTCATGACGGCCTATTTGGCTTGTACAGTTTTGTTCAGTATAAGTCATATAGCATGTTTTCTTGGGCCAGTTCCCTATTCACCATATCTCTTATATTATTTAGCAGATTTAGACCTAATGACCCTCGAGATCCATTTTTGTTTATCATTATGGTAGTAAAGTATCTTTAGCGGTACTCGGCAGGTAGGGCCCAGGTACCCGTCATGGCCCTCCAATTTGGGTCGTGACATAAATAGTATCAAGTCTTTTTATTTATTTTATTTTATTTATTTTTGACTTTCTTAGACAAATATTAGTGATTTAAGGACCATTAGGTGTCCTAAAACACTTTGGATCATGTGTCTAATGGATGAGAACTCTCATATGATGTACTAAAGTGTTATTATAATTTTAAATAATATCCAGTCTTTTTATTTATTTTATTTATTTTTGACTTTTTTAAACAAATATTAGTGATTTAAGATTCATTAGTTGTCCTAAAACTATTTGGATCTTGTGTATAATGGACGGAGACTTTCATATGATGTATTAAAGTTTTATTATACTGTTTAAATAGTATCAGGTCTTTTTATTTATTTTATTTTATTTATTTTTGGATTTTTTTAAATTTGGGGTTTGGGGTTTGGGGTTCATTTTTTTTCTGATCTGTTGGACTTGTGCAAATTTAGCAGGCTTCTCGTTCCAATAGTCTTCTTTATTCTATGGTTTATAATCAACCTTAAAGGTCTATAATAGATCGTTTCAATGAGTTATTGTAGATTATTGTGGTTTATTGTCAGTTTGGTTTACAATTGACCCAGCACACTTAGTTTTATTTCGATGGTTAGAAAACAAATACAGAAATCAAAAGAGGACATAAATAAAACACAACACAAGAAATATATGTAGCAACCATAGATTTCATTTCATTGCAACCCCCAACAAAAACAACACAAATAACCAAAAGCTTTAATATATGAAAGCCCAAAAGCTTCCATCTACAACTTTCACAAATGAAAGCTTTGCAAAAATCTTTCACCAAAATGAAAATATACATAAAAACTAAAACAAAAAAAAAACTAAACAACTAAACTAGGGGGACGCAGGGGGGTGATAAGGGCATCGGGATCAACATTCTCCATCTCCAAGAGGACACGCAGAAATCGTGTGATCCTGCGAAGAGACCTCTCGAGCCTCTCCTTTTCCTCTCCAAGGCCCCTAAAGAGCCTTTCAAGTCGTTGCGGAGCAAGAGGACATCAGGGGATGGAGTTTGGAAAGTTGGGTGCCTAGGAACGCGAACTCAGATTCTTCTTGTCATTTGAGAGATGAAGATTTTGAACTTCTATGGGGTTTGAGTTTATTTCAAATGGAGGAAATATGGACTGAGCTAAGATATATAAACTGATTTACATCGGTTAAGTAAACCGTTGGCCAATGGATGAGAGACACGTGGCTTTGGGCATAGAGGTGGCGTTTAATTTTGTATTTGATTAGTGTGATTAGACGTCAAACCTGCAATTTTTTTAAACCTACTCATTATGGTTGTCAGTTCCGCATGCATAAGGGTTTTACTTGGGGAGTATAGACCTCCCAATGGATGATTAATATCCTATCAGTAAAAAATTATATAACAACTGTTTGGTATATTATAAACCAATTTATATTCTATGATAGACTAAAATCAAGTTGATTATTATTGAACTGACATTCAGTATTTAGAATTAATACAACAAAAATACATTTAAATGAAAAATAATCAAGTGCGATGCTCTCTCAAATATCGGCAGGTTGTTTTTTTTGTGGCCATATCCCTTGCAAATCGAGCACTTATTTCTATTCACTTTATTACTTCCCTTGGACTTGAAAGATTTCGCAATGCCAGGAATAGGCTTAATTCTCTTTCTTCCAAGTCTGGCTAGTACAGGGGTGGAGGAATGTACATGTTTGCATACTTCTCTGGCACTTCCCATTCTGACTCTGGAGGGACTACATAAATAGTTTCAGCAAATGCAAGAATGTAAGATTGAACTTTATACATAGGCGAAGAATACGCGTAGATGCATCAACCATAATCAACACTGTGCTTCAATCTCAATGTTGTCATCGCGTGAGCACACGGTAATTTCACCAAGTCATACTCTCTACAAGAACATCTTTTGTTTGGTAGATTGACTTTAGCAGTTGGGCTACTGCTGACTACGGTGAACTCATCAGCATCCCCGTTTATATTATTGACAAACAAGGAGTCTCCCTCATTCATATTTTCCCTTATCGTCTTTTCAGCCGACGACACAAATAAATCGATTGAACCATTGGTATCTGCATGAAAATTTTAGCAAACCTCCTAGAAATGGAAGTGAATAAGGCAGTCACCGGGTACTCGCGCCCATCCCTTAACATTGAGATTAGCGACTCAGCAATGGTCAGCACATCATACTTGTTTGCTGGAAAATGTGCTCTGCTCCACTTGTCAAATCCAATATCAAACTCGAGGCAATTAGTTGCTTCGAAGCATTTATTCTTGAATTGCTGAAAATGGTCACTGAACTCCTGGTAACTATATGCCTTTGCTGCTTCATAGTATACATGAAGAAAATCTTCACAGTGGAAATTTTTTCGAAGGTTATCACCAAGATGCTTCATGCAAAGTCCATGATGAGCATGCTCAAAAATTCTGGAAACACCGTTGGCTATGCTCTTATGCCTATCAGAGATGATGCACAAGTCTAGTTCATCGACGATTATATATTTCAGCTGCTCAAAGAAGTAGGCCCAAGATTCATCACACTCCTTGGCCACCACGCAAAAAGCAATTGGATAGATATGGTTCTCATTATCCTGTGCGACGGCAGACAATAACACACCCTCGTACTTGCCGTATAAATGTGTGCCATCAACGGCAATAATCTTTCGCATGTGGGTATATCCTCGAATGCAAGCTGCGTAAGCTACAAAGTAATATTTAAACCTGTTTGCACCATCAAGGCTAATTTAAATTCTGGAACCCGAATTTAGAGTTTCAACCATGTAAGAATAAGATGGTAAGCAAGCATACTCGTGCTCCGGTGTCTCCCTAACCATGTTTTTATCCAGTACACCTGCCTTCCAACACTTCCAGTAGCTTGGTTTACAATGAAATTTCCTAAAAATCGTCCTCTGGATTTCCTTTATGATTGGTCCTTTATTGTCAATATAGTCATTCATCAAGACAGACGCAATGACAACTGACAAGGCATGCTTATGAGTGCTCGTAACATGTTCAACCCTCGCAAGTGTGATTACCAACATACTTGTAAATGCAAAACCTATTCGAGTTCTCGTACTTACTGGCCCGTAATATCCAAACACAATTAGGAGATCTACATTCCACCTTATAATATTTGTTATTACTCTTGTTCGGTTTAAAATAGAACAAGGTCTTTATTGCAGCTTACTTCAATAAAACATTTAAATACTCCTTGTTCTCGAATGTTTGCCCGCAGTAAAAACCTGTTCTATCATCGAAGTTGTGGTTGCTTTGTGAATCATTTAGCTGCCCATCACCCCCGTCGCCTCCATCACACTCTTCATCATCACTATTGGGATCCTCCGTATCCATTAAATGATCACCCATGCCTTTATGGTGTATTGAATTGTCATCGGCTGACGGTTGTGGATGTGGTGGGGGTTGGGTAGGTGCAGCTGAAGTAGAAGCTTCTTGAGACCTCTCAACAACATTTATTATTAAAACAGGTCTATAACCATCAGCAGCAACATCAAGCATGTACAATCCCACCTGCCTATCATTCCTTATGAAAGAAGAATGGAGTTTTCCCCTAACAGGAAGAGCATTAATCATATAACTAATGCGCAAGTCGTTGGGGTCACAATTTAGCTCCCCGCTTTTCATTACGTTCATAACCAGGTCGTTAAACGTACCATTCCGATGCACGGCAATCAAAACTATCACCTTGCGCATAGAAATCTAATTCCAACATTTTGGGGTCTCCTCCCATTCACCCATGTAATCACCACCTACTTTAATATATTCCGCAGTCGACGCCATAATAAATCTATAATAGGATATGACTATGGTCTATGACTGGTCGATGACTGTGGTCTATGACTGGCCGACGAAGAGCACTAGATTCAGAACCAAAAAAAGCAGCGATAAAACTCTTACCAGTTACGAGAATGGAGAATTGACTTTGCAAGAGAATATGTATTCCCAAAACGAACTCCAACGCCGGAATGAGGCCAGAAGTTTCACCGGAATAGTGAGCTTTTACAACAATGAGAAAGACCCTTTTCAATGATTTCTACAGGCTTTTAGTTACAATGGTTGAAATAGGGAAGCTTTTCCGATGAAACACCGGAATTTTCGCCGGAAACGGGATCTGAAATCGGGAGCTTTTGGAGGGAAATATTTAGCTTTTTATTTCCTTTTGGGGTAATTAAAATGTTGGGAGTTGGGGCCAAAATGTATTTTTCCAAACCTGGGGGCTAAGGTTGACAGCTTATTGGGCTGTCAGTGCTGACATAATAAATGGTGGCCCTGCCCCTAATTTTTTGAAACTTGTGACTTGTTTACTAAATAAAATTTCAAAGTGGCCTTCTATCCAACTCCCCCGGGTAACTTGTAAGGAGTAATTATATACTTCATGATAAGGAGTATTAATTTGTAATCTAATAAAATGATAACAAACATGCTGTAACAAGTTGAATTATAGTAATAACATTAAAAAAAAAAAGCTTTTCACCTTGCTTGGATAGTTGTTACCTATTAATTGTATTGTATTTTATTGTTATTTAAATTTAATTGTATCGTATCGCTAAACTCATCGTTGGGTAATGACAAAAAGTTTCATTTTATGTAACAACCGATTTGGTGTGATCGCGCCGTTACCTATTCTTATTCTGTTTCCTTATTTGGCTTTACTTATATTTTGTAATTCTATTATATCCATTATATACTACCTTTCTTAATAACCCTTAACTTGTAACCTACTTTGCTTTATAATATTATTAATTTATTATTTAAATTGATGTGTGGCATTATGTAACGACATTCATCAAAATAATATAGTACATTACAATATCATATAACATAATTCGATATAATACAATATGTTATGAAATGATATGTAAAAACCATCCAAACAAGTGGTTAGTGTAGGTATATAAGTTAAATTATATTACAAATACCTTCAAAACAATTGTTGAAGGTAACGAGGTTTATCCTTTGTGACTTTTCCTATATTTCCATGACTTTAACACAATATTCTTTCTTTCCTTTTTGGGGTTTCCCTAATTTGTAAAGAGAATTTAATTATACCCTCTTAATCTTTAAGTTTGGAATTTAGTGATTCATCTATTAGTTATTCCATATGTCATGCATAACATACTTCATTGATTGTCTCATAATTCATACATGTGTTAGTTATGCGGAATTGTAAGTTGGTAACCGAATATTGTACTTGATATGCTGAATTTTATACATAACAATTGGAACAAGGATGATAATAATATAAGAAATTCAAAATAAAACTTGCTTGGCTCAGAGGCACGTCAAGACGTTTGTTGAAGATAGTTGGAATCTCTCCCGGAAGAATAAATAATAACTCTATCTTCGGGATTCAACTACGCCACACAACAAGTAGCATTCAAGAAAGTTTCTTTTACATTCTTGAACCGGTGATTTTACCTTTTTAATTAATGTCTCTCAAATTTTTTAGGTGAAATTGTTTCTTGATGTGATTGCATTTTTCAAAAGATTGGAACACTATTTATAGGATAAAATTTCTTGAAAAAGAAGAGTTTCATTAACTAATAGTTATTAATAGGTTCATGAATTTTATAAATTAAAATGTATCTTTCAATAACCTAAAACGTAAAAGAATGAAACCAAAACGTAAAAGACAACAATGAAGAATGTATCTTCAAATCCACATTCATTTGGTTTTGAAAATCAAGAAGCTTTTATCAAATTAATTGTTTCAATATTAATTAAAAAATTAATTTTAACAACAACAACCAAAATGCTACCAAACATGGTACTAGTTATACTGGTTTTAATACTTAAATAATTGACTTTCTAACCAGCAAACAAACAACTCTTAAGGCTTGAAAATAATACCCCCTTCAACTTTTGAATGGAAATGATAAAGCAATATTTCAAGGTGAGATAAATTTCATTTTCCCCACTTAACCTTTAAGGGTTGAGACATGATATGTTTATGAATGTCTCGCTGTGGATTTGATTTTACCAAGGCCGGTGAGAATGAGAACTCATAATCTTTTATGTGTTGGAGAGATTTTTCAATACCCCCTTCTATCTTAATTTAAATGGAAATGATAACCCCTTGAGTAATATATTTTAAATATTGAGTAAAAAATTAAACTATTCCAGAAAATATTAAAAGTTGTAACAACCTTTTTAGGGAGGGAATATTTTTGGTGCTATACTTTTCGTATAATTTGATTAGCACAAATCACAGTAGTTTATGTGAAAGCTTGACTTGAGAAAAATATAGAGTCATCTCAACATAAGTCTTTCAAAGGTGAGAGTCACTCTCTTTATTACTTCATCCGTTCAGCTTTACTTATTCAGTTTAGACTTTGCTCATCCTTTAAATTTTAATCTACTGTGAAGAGAGAACTGTCGCCATTTATAATCTACAATAGTGGAAGAAAAAAGTAGGCAAAAATGTCAAAACACAAAATACAAAAAAAGAAGAAAAGGATGACACCTAAATCGCTTGAGAAGGGCCTTGGATCTGGATTATTGTTGAGTTGCTAGAGAGTTTTATTTGAAGAAGAGTCATGGATTCTAGGTAAGTTACAATGAGTGGGGTGGGGGGAGGGGGGTTGCAGGCTAGTTTATTTTGGATGTGGGGCTGATATAAAAAGAGTTTTGATTTTTGTGTTCCTAGTATTTTGACACATCTCATGAGTCTCATTCGTAACGACCTCGAAGTTAAATAAGCTATCTTATCCTTTTTTGCCAGATCGGCCGCTCAAGTTTTTAAATTTTTATCCGAACCAAATGAAAAAAATTCACCTCTTATGGCATATCCGCGTGTGTTTGTCACTTGTTAATTTATGGGGATATTTTTAATGTAAGGGGGTCAAAGATGCACTTAGAACAAAAATAGGAGAGTTATGGGGGCACCATAAAGTTTAAGTGTTCTACTGAAAAAATTGTACCAATAGAAAGGAACAAAATATATATTATCCCTTTTTTTTTTCCATTCTCGTGAATTTGATTGCAACTTAAAATTTTAGGAATTTTTTTCCTATAGATACAACAATCGGACACTAATTACCCGCTATAAAAAAATTTGAGAGTTTTTTTTTTTTTTACAAAATATAATTTATTCGGTCAAAACATATAACTTGCGTAAAAATAATGTTGTATACATTAATCCGGTCAAAACGTACAACTTGCATACACATATCTTGTTGTATATGTTTTGTATATCATTTATATGCATTTTGTATATCGTGTGTATGCCACTTTATGTCAAGTGATATAATGGACATACAAATAACATACGCATAATATAAAATACATAAAACTTATCTATATAGTGCGATTTGTGAAAATAATATGTTCTTCTTCCTCTTCGCGTTTCAATATGAAATTTCAATCAAAACCAACTCTAGTCTTCACCAAACTCCCTTAAAATTGATGTAATAAACTCCAAAGGATATTCCCAATCGCTTAGATCAACACTTAATGCAAACAGTAATGCAAACAGCTTGAAGCTTTTTAATGGTTGTCAAGGGAGGTTTAGTAGAGTTTATAACTTTGTAATCGTTTCTTACAATCATTTTAAAAAAAATAAAAATAAAGGGGGAATTGTTATTACTTAACTAGACAAAGCGTTCTCTAAATTTATGGTAAGAGTTCGATTTTACATATCATGTTCATGTGTAGCTAACTTTGGTCTTGTTTTCAAGTTTAAAGGCTTAGGATCAGACACTATTTTGGGACAAATCTAAATTAAAAAAAAAATTGAAAAAATATTTTCTGTTTGCTTACCCAATAAACAAAATAAGTAAGGAAACTACCTATTTCCAAAAATTATTTTTTCCCATTATCCTTCCTACCGAACACATTCTTAAATATTTTTCAAAAAAAGGTGCACTAATTAAGCAGTTGTTCGATAAGACATAAACTAGCCAAGGACAATCCTTTAAATTTTCCACATATCTTCTTTAATAAGGGTTGTATGCAGGTATGAACACTTGAGGGTATCTAGGAACGGGGAGTTCGGAGACTTCGGGTCTCAAAATATAAAGGGAAAGCATGCTCGGGGGACTCAAAGCGTAGGCGAGAAGTTTCCGCAGTCGCAAGAGTCTCAAACGGATCTATACAGCTGCCTCCCACTCCCAACAACTCCCATCACATCAGCCGTCATCTAGTACAGTGCCACTTTGCGCAAAGTTCAAGCTGCGTCACTCAATTGACGTCACCTAGGGCAGTAGCATACCAAGGGTTTGTTTATATAAACAAAGCTTAGGAGAGAAGAAAGAATCAACTCACCTTTGTACCCAAGTTCTCACTTCTTGTATTATTATTTGGCTAAGAAATATACTTACTCTCGGAGATCTGATCATTATTGTGATTTTCTTACTTTCCATTTATACTGTTAACGTAGATAAATATTATTACCTGTATCCGTTATACGAAAAAACACCAAACCCCTAGCTCGTTCAAGAGAGTCTCCGGATTGAATACGACCTACTTGTCTTTAAACCCATAAAAACAAATCTCTAACTTCGTTTTTTGGTAGCTAACGATTTTACCGGAAAATAGTTTGGCGTCGTCTGTGGGGATAGACAGCTATAGAGTTGTCTTGATCTGTAGCTGATTTTCTTGAAAATATTGGGACTAAGCACTCCATCAAAAAATGGCCAGAGAAGATAATGTTGCACGGGGAACGCAGGGACTCAGAGGACTGTCATCACCTGTCGAACCCCAAAACCTGGTAAATCGCTCAGAAGCGGCAGGAACAGAAGAAAAATCTGAGTCAAAAAGGCGGGGCGATGAAATTGAATCATCGATCAAACCATCTAAAGGATGCCGTTCTGGCGGGGTTTCAGGGAAGCAAAGGTGAAAGAGACGCTTGAAGGGGGGTTCGGCTAGATCTCGAACCAGTAAGCTCCGAGCGGCCGAAAAAAGAAGGGTCGCACAGTAAAAAGACAATCTCGGCATCCTGAAAGGCCAAAACAAAAACATGCTGCGTATAGAAGCCGCGACCGCCATTATAGCTGCTCACTCAAGACCTGGAATCCCACGACAAGGCAAAAAGCTGCAGATGCCATGAAAGATCCTGGAGCCAGCAAAAAGGCTAACGAAGGTGGGAAAGACTAGATGGACGCATTCAAGAAAGGGTTGCAGTACATAGAGAGGGAAATGAATGAGCGAATGAGTCAGATCTCGACGCACCGCCGATGATCAAAGGCACAGGAGCCAGAAGATACGGCGTCTTGCCATACTCGGGGAGCGCTGCCCCTGCCCCCATCCTGAAGAAGTTCAAAATGCCTGATATACCAAAATATGATGGCACCACGGACCTGGAAGATCATATTGTAACCTTCGAGGCAGCAGTCACCGGGCATGACCTCAAACAATCGGAAGTCGAATCAGTCATGCTCAAAAAATTTGGCTAGACACTCATAAAAGAGCACTTTCCTAGTATATTCTCTTGTCTGAAATTTCTATTGATTGCTTCGCTTCTCATGCATATGTCTTTGTTAAAGCGCACGCAGGATCCCAGAGGGTGGAAACCCATCAGCAGGATGTGTTTACAATCAAGCAATTAGGGGACGAACTGCAGCGAAGCTTCATGGACAGGTTCCAAAGAGAAAGGATGTTGCTGCCACCTATTGATGAAGACTGGGCAGCCGCTCCTTTCACTTATGATTTGAACCCGAATATCTCAAATGCCTCCAGAAAACTAAAGGAGAGCTTGAGGGAGCACCCGGCACAAACATGGAGCGAAGTCAATCTCAGGTATACAGCCAAAATGAGAATCGAAGAAGATCGGTGAATGGGGACGACATCTCACATTGATAGTCGCCCCCCTAAAAAGACCTAGTCAGGGGTAAGGTATCGACATTACAAGCAATAGGCATTTCGATCCGTATGAGATGAGAAAGCCCTAGTATACAAGCATGAACCGAGGCAACGTCAAGAACAATCAAGGCCTCATGGATCGAGGCCCTCGGCGAACCGAGAGGTCCGTGTCAAAAGGTAGCGGCCCTCCGAAGCTATCCGACCATAACATCAGCATCAGCGCCATAGAGATAGTGTCGGTAATGAAGACTAATAAAAAAGCCAAATTTCCTGATGCCATTCATTCCAACTCGGAGAAAAGAAGTACGGGGTTATGGTGTCATTATCATAACACCCACGGTCACACTACCGAAGATTGTGGTAACTTGAGAATAGAGGTAGCGCAATTGCTACGTGTTGGGCATTTAAGGGAGTACATTAGTGACTGGGCAAAGCTCAAGTTGAACCGAAAAGATGGGCAAAGGCCGAACCAGATGCCGCCGCCTACATTTATATGATCTTCGACACAAAGACGATATAAAAAAAGTCACTTACACTTCCACGAAAAAGTTGAAGGTCTCGGTTACTACCACCATACGACCAAAATTTGCAGAAGATTAAGACATATCATTCACTGAGGCTGATTGCGAGAACCTCACCCCCATTCCATAATGAGGCCCTTGTAATATCTTTAACAATTCATAAATATTTCATTAACTATGTCTTAATTGATCCAGGAAGCTCGGCGAATATCATTCAATTAAGGATTCTGAAAGAGATGAGGGAGGAGGAGTCCATTGTCCCCACGACCAAGGTGTTGGCAGGATTCAATATGTCCAGCGAGGTGACCAAAGGAGAGATAGATTTGACCGTTTGTGCTGACGGCATGAAGCAGATCAAAACCTTCGATGTCATGTCTGGGGATATGGCTTACAATGCGATCCTCGAAAGACCATGGATACATACGATGCAGGCCATTCCCTCGACTTATCACCAAAAAGTCAAATCCCCTACACCTTGGGGGATCAGAGAACTTAAGAGGGACAACTTCCACAGCTAAAGAGAGGATATGCTAGCTGCAGTGGCCTCCCGGCGATCAACAATGGATCAATAGCAATTACAGAAGCCGAACCTGGGCAAGGGATCCGGAGAAAATAAAGAGCGGTTGGACGACAAAGAATGCTTGGGTCAAGCTCTCCCAAAGGGTTTCGTCTTACCCCCAGATAAGGATCCCGCAGATTTCACAATCGAAGAACTGGAGAGTGTGGAGTTTTTCGAAGAATGTCCCGAAAAGAAGGTATACCTGGACTCGGATCTATCACCCCGGCTCAGGAGTGAATTTTTGAATTATTTAACTCATAAATCCAATTGATTTGCGTGGACTCATCTTGATATAATAGGGATCCCCCAGCATATAGCCATCCATAAATTAAGTGCGGACCATAATCACGTCCCAGTCAGGCAAAGAAAACGGCCCATATCTGCAATAAGGGACCAGTTCATCAAGGAAGAAGTGATTCGTTTGCTCAACATAGGGTACGTACGGGTAGTAAAGAACCCTGAATGGTTGGCCAACGTGCTGTTGTACCCAAGAAACTTAACAAGTTCAGAATGTGTGTGGATTTCAAAGACTTGAACGAGGCGTGCCCTAAAGATTCTTTCCCGTTGCCGCACATAGACCAAACGACAGATGCCACAGCCAATCATGAGTTGCTCAGTTTTCTGGATGCCTATTCGGGGTATAATCAGATCAGTTTGCACTCGGATGCTCGGGAGAAAACCTCGTTCGTGACTAACCATGGTAATTTTTGCTATAACGATATGCGTTTCAGTCTTAAAAATGTAGGGGCTACCTACCAAAGGTTGGTTAACAAAATGTTCAAGAAGCAAATCGATAAAACCATGGAAGTCTACATTGATGACATGCTGGTTAAGTCCCGACGAGCAGAGACCCACCTGGATTCCTTGGCCAAAACCTTCAACGTTTTGCGACACTACGACGTGAAACTGAATCCAGAGAAGTGCGCCTTCGTAGTCAGGTGGGGCAAGTTTCTGGGTTTTTTCGTTTCAAGTCGAGAGATTGAAATGAATCCGGACAAGGTAAAGGTTATCCGGTCGATACCAAATACGTTGGACAATGTCAAAATGATTCAAAGGTTAACCGGGAAGGTGGCAACCTTAGAAAGATTCATATACCGGGAAACTGACCGATGTCATGAATTCTTCAAGCTCACTAAAAAGGACCATCGCTTCCTATGGACGCAAGAATGTGATCAAAGCATGAGGGACTTCAAAGCTTACCTAGCTATCCTTCACATAATGGCTAAACCAGAGGAAAGAGAAATATTATTTGTTTACATAACTATCTCAAAGATATCCATTAGCATCTCTCTCATACGAATAGAAGCAGAAAAACAGCTTCCCATCTACTACGCCAGAAAAATGTTAACCGGGGCCGAGGCACGATATCCGGACTCAGAGAAGTTGGTCCTGGCTCTGATCACGGCTACACGAAAGCTGAGACCTTATTTTCAGTGTCATCCGGTTACGGTCGTGACCGATGCCTCGCTACAAGAGCTGCTCCGCGCCGAAAGTCTCTCAAGCCGACTGTTGAAATGGTCGATCGAAGTGAGCTAGTATGAGCTATCCTACCAGCCTCGGGCAGCCATCTGAGCCCCCTATTTGTCGAAATTCACGACCGACTTCACGATACGATCAGGCCTTGAAAGCCACTGAAAGTATAAGTTTCTTCTTTATCAATTCATGTTTTTCCGTAACCCTTTGTGATTGCAGAACTGGGACTAATGTTGGGACTGGATTATCCCCGAGACCGGGACTGATCCAGAAGAAGCAGGAATGAAGATCTGAAAATAAGTGTTGCACTCTTTTCGTTGATCGACCTTTTTCCCAACGGGTTTTTGTCGGCACGATTTTGATGAGGCAACAACTGAACAACGAATTACTTAAAGATGGCGGCAGAACATAATTTCTTGGATGAACGCGGCCGAAGATGTTTCCCATGTTTTTTATTTTTTGTTAACTTCGTTTGTTTTGCTATTATGTGCCCAAGGGCGAGAAACAATTATGTATTCAAAGCATTAGGTGGAAATCGAATAAAGCGATTCAAATTGCCTCCGAAAAGCCTCTCATACTCTGACTTTGTTGATACGAACGTGTCCTCCCGGACCCAATAACTTCCACCTCGAACACACGACATGGCCAGTTAGCCTCAGAGCGTGAAGGTATCATTACCTTATGCTGAAATAAGGCGAGGTCGAGACGTCCTCCTCGCCGACAGTCGAACAAAGGGGGGCCCTCTTTAATTATGCTATGGATGATTTAAATTCCCAATCATAATGAACGCGGCCGAAAGTAATATTCTCGGATTGGGGAAAACGATCGCCTAAGCATCTCGCACACGAATGCGATGACATATAAAAGGCGCCGTATACCTTAAAAACAAGCGTTCACAGTCATGCCAGAGCATAGTCCCGATAAGGAATCCTGAGGGTGGAAGGATTTCCTTGGTTGAACTGCTCCACTTCAAAGGACCGAGTAAATCATGAATACTCGGCCACAAAGAATATCAACATAACTAGAGTAAGCTGAAATCAATCAATCCTAATTCAAGCAATTACGAAAAAAGCAATGAACAAAAGCATGCGAATTTTGTAGCATAGCAAAAAATCCCCGAAAACTTCGAGCAGAATCCAAGTACGCAAAGTAAACGAAAAGATTGTTTTCTAAAAATAGCCTCAAAAACGAATTCACAAGGTACTCCACATAGAGAGGTCAAAATTAAGGAGCATCACTTGGCTTGTTGGCAGGGGCAGGTGTTTCCGAAGGAACAGGCACGGTAGGGGCCCCTCGAACCGCCATCGCGACATCATCTTCTTGAAGTTTGGGGGATCACCTTACCCGCTGGCACCTCGGTCACCGGGACTCTGGAGGAACGCACTTGATGATCTGCCAAGGATTCTCTTTCTCATTCTTGAGACCAGCTCTCATCACCAGAGGGTGCATCCAAGTCCTCGGACGGGGGTAGTACGGGAAGAGCTGCATAAGCCACCTGCTCCACCCCAACACTACAACTAAAGTTGACTCTGAGTTGGCAGAACCATCACGGACCCTTTATTGAACTTGGCAGCGGCTCTGGTAATCGACATGAGTTTTCCCCCGCCTTCATCAAAAACGCCGGCAGGGCTTGGATCAAGATTACGAACACGAGATTCACTCTCGCATGCATATAGAAAGAAAGAAGTTATCCCGCTTGCGACATACTTAAGGATTCTTAAGTCAAAGATTATGTTAATATTAAAAATAATGGCGCTGCTCATAAAGGTACGCCACATAAATTCGATCATAACCGTACTGGTCGTGTTTGGAATGTTACCAAACATACCGTTGGTATTTGAGTCAGCAAGCACGTTACCGGTAAAACATTACAGAAGGGTAAAATATATGAGAGACGACAGGCACCACGCTCGGGAGCATCACGAAGGCATCCAACTACCTCCCAAGCGCGTGGTACCAGTCGTCCCATACATATACTATGCCTTGCGCGGAAAACTCTTCAATAGCTGGTGGGCCAGCGAAATCCCATCCAATCGCGAGTGGCGGAAGAAGGTATCATGGGAGTGGGTCTTTTGCCTCTAACCAAGAGGGAAATTTTTTTTGTTATGCAGAGGTCAGGGCTGATCAAGACAACCCCTCCCGCAAACCAGAAGTTTCGAGAGGGTATCAAAGGACGTTGCTTACCAAACGATGGCCAGAGAATTTCAGGCATTGACAGCAGTCGATAAGATGAAATTCATCTCGAAAAGCAAAATGTCGGCAGGGGTCTCAAGTTTAAAGGATCAGGGATAGAAGATAAAAGAGTCGTTGTTGACTTGCTATGAATAAAGATGGAACATAATTATTAGTGGTGTGATGTCAGGATGAAAATAACGTATATAGGGAAAGCAGTGCGCATCCTTAGGGGAACATCAATCGACGCCTTGAAAAAAGCGCTTAAAAAATGGTGATTGTCCATATATCGATGCGTGAAAGCCTATAGGATGTGACGGTCCTCCCATTTCCCAAAACCCCACATTCACGGAGCAAGGAGCATTTAATGCTAAGTGATGGCGTGAAAGGATAATAATAACAACAGTTGGCATGGAACGTGATTCTCAAGAATTGTCATTTAGCAAGATTGACGGTTAACAGCTTTTCTCTTCCACTTCCCGATCTTTCACAGAAATGGAACGTTTGGAAAGTGGGGGACTATCTGTATGCAGGTATGAACACTGAAGGGTATATAAGAATGGTTAGTCCGAAGACTTCGGGTCTCAAAATATAAAGCGAAAGCATGCTCAGGGGACTCAAAGCGTAGGCGAGAAGTTTCCGCAGTCGCAAGAGTCTCAAACGGATCTATATAGCTGCCTCCCACTCCCAACAACTCCCATCACATCAGTCGTCATCGAGCAGAGTGCCACTGTGCGCAGAGTCCAAGCTGTGTCACTCAACTGACTTCACCTGGGGCAGTAGCATACCAAGGGTTTGTCTATATAAATGAAGCTTAGGAGAGAAGAAAGGACCATCTCACTTTTGTACCCAAGTTCTCACTTCTTGTATTATTATTTGGCTAAGAAATATACTTACTCTCGGAGATCTGATCATTATTGTGATTTTCTTATTTTCCATTTATACTGTGAACGTAGATAAATATTATTACTTGTATCCATTATACGAAAATCCACCAAACCCCGAGGTCGTTCGAGAGAGACTCCGGATTGAATACGACCTACTTGTCTTTAAACCCGTAAAAATAAATCTCTGACTTTGTTTTTTGGTAGCTAACAATTTTACCTGAAAACAAGGGCAGTGCTATTGGATAGTTTTAGTTTTTCACTCAGTGTGTAATACTATTAGTTTTGGAGTTCGATTAATTAAGATTTGAGCTGAAAATTTTATTTCGAAAGTAAATTGCTCTCTATCAAAAGCGATTCAACATCAAAACTCCCTATGTACCATCTGGCGTTGACGAGTGTTTTGTTGTTCCTATATTTTCTCTTAAGAATGAAAACTTTATATAATAGTAGGCATCAATAGATATAAGAAAGCTAACAAAAACTCTAGAAATGTTTTGGAAGGTGCCAGCAAAAGTATTACTATTATTATTCGAAGCAAAAATTTGCTTGGTAAAGCCAAACAAAATGAGTTCCCGCTTTTGTCAATATGTTCCGCTTTGTCATTCTTATCTAACATTTTTCTTCATATATACCAAATACACACAGGGACGGCTCAATAAGAACGGTGGCCTAAAGCCAACTTTAACAAGAGGCCTTTTTTTCTGCTCAATATGTTTTAAAAGAAAAATTAACCTATAAATCATTGTAGGTAAAAATTAGGCCTCATCATCCCTTAACTAGAGGTCTTAGGTTCGAGCTTCAGAACAAAACAATCTTGCTAGGGAGTGCTGTCCTCTTTAACCGGTCTTGCGTGTCTTGAAATTGAATTAATCGGGAAATTCAATACAGGTACCGAACACCGGATGAAAAAAAATGGACCCCCCAAAATTTTGGGGCCTAAAGCCTCCGCTTTAGTGGCTTGGCCCTCTGGCCAGCCCTGAATACACAAGGTCGCTTGGTTCGGAGAGAAGGTATTCAGGAATTAGTGATGCATGGATATTATGCAGTGATTAGTAATTTATTAATTATTTTTAGTTGAATCATTGATATATTACAAAAATTACAAATTAGTATATATAGTTTAATTTACTTTTCAAATTAAATAAAAATTTATTATTATTATTATTATTATTATTATTATAAGGGTTAGTTTTGTCATTTTAAAATATTAATCCATGTATTGCTAATTACTCGCATTCTTATTTTACATTTTATCTCGCATCAAATAATATATAAATTCCTATACCTTATGCATGTATTATTTATTGAAATGTTTGGCAATGAAATGAGCCAATATCAAGAGCCTGATTTGCCAATGCATTAGCCAATTTGTTCCCTTCCCTCAATATATGTGTATAGATGATGTCCATTCCTGTCTCCAATTCTTGTATCTCCTCTACCCATTGAGAAATTTTCCAAGATGGCTTCCAATCTTCTAGAAGCACTCTGTGTATTAGCTGTGAGTCTGTTTGCATGATAATATGATCCATCTGAACATTTTTGCAATACCTCACAGCCTGTAGAACTCCTCTAACCTCTGCTTCTGTATTGGTAGCTATTCCTATATCCTCTGCTTGAGCATAAATCAAATTTCCATCTGAATTTCTTAAACAAAACCCATAGGAAACTTCTCCCAGGATTGCCCCTTGAAGCTCCATCACAATTACATTTAATCCATCCTTCTGGTGGGAATTCCCAGATCACCTTAGTAATATTTATATTAGGTTCTCCTCATTCCATTATTTGCAGCACAAGATCCCATCTGTTAGGCAATTTCTTAATAGATGGATTTCTCATCAAGATCAGTCTCTGAATTGTTGTATTTATCAAGAAAATTACTCTGCCTACTGATCTTTTCCCCCTATGTTTGACTGCATTCCTTCTCTTCCACAACTCCCAAATGATAATAGCAGGTACAGCTTGAAATATTTGTTTTAATCTGCCAGTAACTAGAGCCTGCCACCATTTAACAATCCTTTGTTGTAGTGGTAATCCATCAATTTGTATCCCTGCAACAGAAGAAAAGTAGGACCATGTCCTATTAGCTAAATATGATGTGGCAAAAGGTGTTGGATTGTCTCCTCCCTTGTATTTGAGCAACAACAACACCTTGATGCCTTGTTATGCTTCATTCCTTTCAAAACATAATCCACTAGCACTATAAATCTCCAACATCTCCAAAGAAAAAATGATATTTTGAAAGGTAATCCTTTCATCCACATGTATTTATATGATTCTCTTTGCTCTTCTCTTAATCTAATAAAGTCCCATGCTGCATTGACAGAAAATTCCCCATTTGTCTCCAATAACCACCATGGTCTATCCATTCCTTTCCTTGATTGTGGTGTCCTATTGTTGGAGACAATATGTTGGCATACATCAGTAGGCAAAATTGTCTCCAATTTCTATTCATTCTATTGTCCTTCTTCATTTATCATTTCTGACACATTCTGGATACTCCCATCAAATCCTTCCACTGCATAATATAAAGCACCCAAGCCAGTCCAATTGTCATACTAAAATAATGAGTTTCCCATTCCACACTACCACCATATCTGATGTTCTATTAAATTCCTGGCCTGTAGAATCTTATTCCATGCTTGTGAACCCTGTTTCCACTGTACAATCACTGCATTTTCTTTCCTACAATACTTGTTACTCATATATGCACTCCACAAAGATTGCTTAGTCCTGAAATTCCACCATAATTTGCAAAATAGTGCCACGGACATATCATGTAATGATCTGAATCCTTCTCCTCCTATTACTGGAACACACAAGTTGTTCCATGATGTCAAGTGTCTACTTTTTCCTCCTATAGTATTACTCCAAAAAAATTGGACAAACATTTTATGAAATTGCCTGATAACACTTATAGGTGGACTCACTGCTGATAGTATTAATCCTTTGTAACACATGTTTGATTAGTACAACCCTTCATCCAAAGGATAGTAACTTCCCCTTCCAGCCTTGTAATCTATTCATCACCTTCAGTATTATGCTTGCAAAAAAATCCTTTCTGCTTCTGCTAGGACATATTAGGCATCCCAAGTAAGTAAAAGGAAAATCTCTCCTTCCTATTCTTGTCACAATTTCCACTATAATATTCACATCTCCTGGAACATTTTTCTGCATATACACCGCACTCTTCTCTCTATTAATCATCTGCCCTGATGAAGCTTCATATTTCCTCAGAATCTCCATAATCAGTTGCAAAGAGCCTATCTCTGCTGATGAAAATATAATCATATCATCAGCATAGGCTAAGTGGTTCACTTTTGGACTCCATTTAGGAAGTCCATATCCTTTAAATTGTGGAACCTGATATAGAGCATTTGAATTTATTGTGAGTACTTCAACAACAATAATAAATAAAGTAGGAGATAGTGGATCCCCTTGCTTTACTCCTCTTGAAGATTGAAAAAATCCTTGTTGTTGACTATTCACCAAGATTGAATACAAATTATTACTGACAATCCTAAACACCATGTCTATCAGTCTTTCAGAAAAGCCAAATTTCCTCAACACCTTTACCAAGAACAACGAAGACACTCTATCATAAGCCTTTGCCATGTCTAATTTCATTACAACATTGGCAGTCTTTGTTCTTATTCTAATATCTAAGACAATTTCTTGAGTTAGCAGGATGTTCTCCACAATGCTCCTCCCCTTCACAAACCCTGCTTGGTTCAAGGATATAATCTCAGATAGAACCAGTCTCTTATGGATGAATCTTGAGAAAATCTTATTAACAAAGTTACTTAAACCAATTGGTCTCATGTCTGAAAAGGAGTTGATGATATCCTTTTTAGGTAGTAAAACCAAATTAGTATGAGTAATGAATCTAGGAAGTTCTGCTCCTCAAAATAAAGTTATGACCATATTTATGACATCTTCTTTTATAATTTCCCAACAAGTTTGAAAGAACACCCCTGTGAAACCATCTGGTCAACTGGCACTTTCCCCATTTAGGCTAAAAATTACCCTCTTTACTTCTTCCTCAATAGGATATTCAACAATAAGATCATTATGCTCTTTAGATATCATATGAGGCACATGATCCAAGATTTCAAGATCTGTTGGATCTGCCCCTCTGGTAAACTGCTCCTCATAGAATCTAATTGCCTCTTCATTTATCTCCTTTTTTGTTTCCAGCCACTGACCATTCTGATTTTGAATTATCCTAACTTGCAATCTTTTCTTCCTACCTTGAACAAAGGCATGGAAGAATTTAGTGTTTCTATCACTATCTTGAAACAATTTCAACCCTGATTTTTGCTTCTAGAATTCTTCCTCCAGATGTAGGTATCTATTCAAGTCAGCTTGAACCCTATGAAGTCTTTCTCTGTTTGCACCATTAGTTTAAAGCTTAAACTGAATTTCATGCACCTTAACTACATCCTCCAATGTCTCAATTTCCTGAAAGATGTTTCCATAAGTAGTTTTACTCCATTGATTTAAAGCAACCTTAACCTGTTTCAGTTTGTGATGAAAAAGTGTAAAAGGATTTGCCATAAATTCTGTCTTCCAATTTTCCTTAACCATAGTCAGAAAGGTATCATGTTTTGCCCAGAAATTAAGGAATTTGAAGGATTTCTTGATAGTCTCCAATTGTCCTGAATAAGTGATTAACATTGGTACATGATCTGATCCTGTTTTGATTAGATGAGAAATCTCCAGACTAGGATACCTGTTTTGCAACATCTGATTCCCTAAACATCTATCAAGTCTTTTGAAGATACAATCTTTATTACTTTGCCCATCCACCAAGTGAATTTGCTTCCATTGAATCCCAAATCCTCTATACCACAGCTCTGAATGAAAGCCCTGAAATCTTGAATTTCATTAATAGTGACAAGAAGTCCACCATATTTCTCCTCCTCTGATATTATCACATTGAAGTCACCTCCTATCATCCAAGGTTCATTTATATTTATAGACAAATCCTCCAGTGATTCCCATAACTCACTTCTTTCAGTTTTACTACACTTTGCATACACAATGGAAATAATCATTGCCTCTTGAGAATTCTTCATCTTTAGCTTTACAGTTAAATGTTGAGGATGATCAGTAATAGTTCCCACTTCAAACATATTATCAACAAAAGCCCATATTTTTCCTGAACAATTCACCAAAGCATGCTGCAATCCTATCCTTCTTCTATATTCCTCTATCTTGTCTGCATTCTGAAATGGTTCCAATAGCCCTATGAAATCAAAATGGTATTTATGATGCATCTTTATTAATCTTTGGAAAGCTTCCATTGTATTAACATATCTAATATTCCAAATGATAGCATTCATTATAGAACATTAGATTTATTAATAGTACTTCTTGTTTGAACTCCACCACTGGGTGGAACATTACTGTCTTTGAATGTCTTCTTCTTTCCTCTACCAAGACCTTTTTCTACATGTTTTGGAGATAAATCTCTAGCTCTGGCTGCCTTCTTCATACTATGTTCTAAAGAATGAATATCTAGATCTTTGCATCCCTTTTGATGTTGTAATTTTTGAGCACTTTTCTCCTTTGGTACTAACTGCCTTATATTCACCAACTTTATATTACTGATCTCTATCATTTTAACAGGGCTGTCATCCTTCTTTTCCTTATTTGCTGGTTATTGTTGTTTCTGGTACTATTTCCTCCTGCTCCTTTTCAATTATATTAGAGTCACTGTTGTTTCTGCTTCTACCACTCTTCTCTTATTCTCCCTTCTCTTTAGTATCCTCTTGTTGTTTGCTACTAACTTCTTCACATGTTTCTATTATCTCTATTGGTTTCTTTGCCTTCTCCTTCTTGTTGTTTGAGCTATTACTTTCCTGTCTTTCCTCCTTTTCTTCATTTCCCTTTGTCTGGTCACCTGACTGATCATTGTTTGCAGATTTGGTATCTGCATGATCCTTATCTTCTTCAACACTCTCATCTTCTCCTTGATCCCGTCCCGCCTCTTTAGTATTGCCTAAAGTAGAAAAAGCATTGTGAGTTTTAATCCGGTTATCTTGCTCTTGCTTTTCTTGTTCCTCCACTTCCCCAATTATGATCCTACTTGAATCTTTAATATACTTATTCTGCATTCTCCTCATCCATTCCTGTTTTGCCTGCATATTTCCTCCAGTTTTCCTATTGTAATAGTTTTTGCTTTGATTTCCTCCTTCCCCACTCTGTATCTCCTCCTTTTGTTCCTTCTTTAATTCCTCCATGAATTGTTTCTCTAGTTTTGGGTGTAAAGCTCTGCATTCTGCTTCATCATGTCCCTGAAGTCTACAATGTTTGCAGTATTTAGGTAAATAATCATAATTTATTTTTACCCACTTGGACTGCACTTTGCCTGTTACCTCATCAACTTCAAATATATTTATTCTACTTAGACGTTCTGCTAACATATCTATCTCAAGCTTCACTTTTGCCCAGCTAGGTCTTGTCTTGTTTACTGTGGCTAGATCAACTGTCAAAGGCTTCCCAACTGCTGAAGCCATGGAGAACACTGCCTCTCTAGCAAAAAGTTTGGTGGCAACTCTGGAAAACTTATCCATGCTACAGCTACTGATGTTTCCTGCTTTGGATTGAACTATGGACTCCAGATTAGGGGTCTCATCTGGCAGTACCTTGAATGAATTTTTATGTAATATGCTGGTGTTGACACCATTTTAATGTAATCCTCCAATAGTGATAATCTCGTTAGAATATGTCTTTCTTCCAATAGCCCAACAATACATGTTCCTTTAATTCCACACTGCTCAGGGATGGCAGTCTTCAGTTCTTTTAGGTCTATATTATCATACGAAAACTCACCTATTACTGCATACTGTAAATTTTCCTGATAGATAAGTTGTTTGATTTCTTTGCTATTCCATGAGATATGTGGTTCTCCATCAATAAATTCTACTCTCTTCATTGGTAATGGTTGTAAAGCTGGTGTAGGATTAGGCTTCAAAAAGTTTACATACTTCAAATCGGTCGCAGCTTTGGTAGGGGAGTTTGGTATAGGGTTTTTGGATAATGAGGCTATATCATCAGTGTTTGGTATAATATTAGGTTTAGGGATAGGTTTATGGTTTGGTAATGGTGGAAATTCGTCCGCCGGATTGGCCATAATTGGCCGAAAAAGTTAACGTTTAGGTAGGGTTTTAGGGCGGCTAGGTTTTAACCCTCGTTACGCCAAGTTTGAGTATATTTTTTCATTGTCTCGGTTTATCTACTATAAATCAAAAAGACGAATAGCCCGATCCTAAATCCAAAATCATCAAATAGACCAAATGCTTATTTGGATTCAAAGCGCTATGGCACGCGGAACCTCCAAATCCTGAATCCGTCTCTGTCTCTAACCCTAACAAACGGACCTGAAGAACGTATATTTGAGCTTCCTCTAGTTAGGAATTAATCCAAATTATTATTGAAGTGAATAGGGTGTGGACCAATGAAGGTCCGTATCTGGCCGTACTTCCATCATCATTCAGAAAAAGGATTAAAGAGCGGCTACTCAATGGTCGTAGTATTTATTAATTTTGATATGGAGCATATTAAATGCAATAGGCAATTATATATGGGTTATTTTGTATTTTGACAGTCATATGATTACGTTTTTAGGGGCCCGAGGTTTCTTTTACCACTGTTTACCATTCTTTCCTTTTATTTTTCGTTTTAAAAGTACCTAAATACCATCTTTACTATAAAGCTATTATTATTTCTCGTATTAATTATTTACTGTCATTATTCTGGGATGCATGACAAGGCATCATGTGCAACGGATAAAAAGCTAAATTATAGAATTGGACAGCCCAATGAAATCTACTAAAAGCCAGTAGTAGCTTTACTAATTTTCTCATCAAAAGCAATATCAATATCAATATCACAACCTCGAACTCTCCTAATGTAAAAATTAAGCGGCGTGGAAACATTTAGACCATATTTACAAAATATAGCTATAATTTTAAAAAATTATGAAACGTCGCTAATGTATTTACGAAACATAGCTATCATAGTTGATATAGTATGCAGTGGTACAACTCTTTCACGTGATTTCAGTTGATATAGTATGCGCTGATACCAGCCTGATACAGCTGATACATACCTGATATCCGCTTGATGCTCGCTCGCGGACACAATTTATACCAGCCTGATACACCAGGTCTAGCTGCGTTTCGTAAATACATAAATTGTAGCTATGTTTCGTAATTACGCTTTAAACTATAGCTATTTATGAAAATTTCTCATTTTTTTTAGAACCACTAAGCCAAACTTAGCGTGATATATTTTATTTCTAGCAAAATAGTATTAGTCCCTCGTTGCTGGGAATACGGCTCAATCACGGTCTTGTTCCTCTTGTTATTTTTTTTCTTTTTCTGATTTTACAATTTTCAGTTCGTTTCATAGGAAATTGAATGCTTAACTTTTACAGATCGAAACATAAATATTAGTAGTAAAATGATAATATTTATATAAATCATGTATAAAAATGATATTTAGCATTCCACTTCCGTTTAAGTTAAATAAGTTACGAAGAAATTTGATTGGGTTTTTGTCAATCCAACTTGAAGCTCAAATTTGAAGTTTTGACTTGAAAACAGTATGTGTTTATGACATTTGAAGAAAACTTCAACTTCAATACGAAATTTAGATTTCAAATCCCAAATTCTACTAAAAGATAAGATTTCAATTTCCGAGTTTGGGATTTTAATCTTTTGAAAATTTAAAACTTGACTCATAAGGTTGTATTTTGCAAAAAAGGACCCACAATTTCAAAATTTACAAAAAGAAAAAGATGAATGTTTGACGTGAAGAGATTGTCCTTACCATGTGCGAAGATTATATTAAAAAATAACTAGTTACTATATTATTGTTGATTTATTGGACTAGTGAATCTTTGTAAAATTATGTGTATTTGATAGTTTGTAATAGCATGTAATCGCAAGATTTTATTTATAAACGGAACATGAATATATGTGATTTGTTATTGCGGCGCTTTAGGATATTCCGTTATCTTGTTTTATAAATTATGATTTGCTCATTTGATAAGATCGTGAAAATTGAAAAAGTTACGATAATTTTTACAAATTATAGGATATTCATTATTTATAAGAAACGTATATCCAAATTACACATCCAAATAAAATTTCAATTTCAAATTAACCTAAATGTAATTCGTTAGCAAAATTTCAACTTCAGAAGGGAAAGCAAATACAGGAAATGCATGCCAAGGTGGAGTTCATTCGTTAGCGAATGAAAAAAGATGTGTATTGTGAAAAAGGAATTTTTAATCCAGTGAAAAAAACGAAGCATAAGGTTTGTATTCCCAGAAAATCAGCTGGAAAAGTTGGTAGAGGTTAAATCAATTTATGTATGGGTTGCTTTTTTGTTGATATTCAGAAAAGCAATGAGTGATTTGAGTGATGAGAAGTACTCCATGAAACTAGCCGATCTGAGTTGAACGAATTGAAAGAGTGAATGAATTATATCTTCTCCCAATAGTTCTGTCATTCTCGAGCCCTGCGCCATCTGCCTTTTTGTTTTCTTCATTCACTCACTGGAGTTGACTCTTTTCTTTCTTTAGCGATCTTTTGGTTCTCGAAAATGGTTGAGTTAGTTTGACTTTTATATCATAACAACAACAATAACATATCTAGTATAATTTGAGGAGAACAGAATGTACGCTAAAATTGCTCTTATCTTTATGAGGTAGAGAGATTGTTCTCGATATATCATCGGCTCAAAAGAAAAGTACAAACGCAAAATTGTAATAAAATAAAACAGCAAAATACAAGACAAGTGCAACAACGGATAGTAATAGACATTGAAGAATAAGGAACTACGAGATAACTAAATGATACTCTCCCCGTCTATTTTTACTTGTCCTGTATTGACTTGACACACCCTTAAGGAGCCATAAATACAATGACAATTTTACTATATTACCCCTAATTATTACTAAGTCATCTAATGATTAACATCAATAAAACATACTTTAAAAATTATGCAGCCACTAAGAATTTCTTGAACTTTCCGATAATTAATAATAAAGGTAAAATAGGTATGAAATGGTAAATTGTCTCTTGATTTTCAAACTGGACAAATAAAAATGACTATTTTTTAGTATACAGGACAAGTAAAAATGGACGAAGGGAGCACTACTAAAAGGAAGAATAAAAGAGGAGGGTGATAACCCCTGGCCTCTCCCACAAAGTGTGCGACAACACTCAGCTACCTACTAACCTTCTACCCTAATCTTCAACCTCCATATCTTCCTATCTAAGGTCATGTCCTCAGTCAACTGAAGTTGCTCCATGTCCTATCTAATCACCTCCCCTTAGTTCTTCTTCGGCCTACTTCTACCTCTCCTAACTCCTGCTATGTACAACCAACCTCTCGCACCTCCTCACTGGTGCATTCTCGCACCTCCTTAATCTTCACATGCTTGAACCATCTCAACCTTGCTTCACTCCTCTTGTCACGACCCAACCGGGGGGCCATGACGGGCTCCCGGAGCTAACCCGTCGAGCACCACAGAACATACATGCATCTCATAATCATATCTGAGTGGGCCATAATGCTAACTCATAGATACCATAAGTTATATGGCACACAAGCCCAAAAGATAATATATATACGTCATCAAGCTAATCCCAAGTACATATGCCGGCAAGGCTATCCATAGTAATGATACAACAGAATATAGACCGAGATGGCCATGGGACATCTAACTGCGCATATCTGTCTACGAGCCTCTACTAGAGTGCATAACACAATAAGAGGGGACAGGACCCTGTCATACCTAACTGTACACAAAAGAATCATACCAACTGGACTGCATCTCCGGAACAAGTAGAAAGCTCCTGTACAACTGCTGAGAAGGCAGTTTAAGGGTCTGAACCATCTCTCTGTTTACCTGCGGGTAGGAACGCAGCGTCCACAAACAAAAGGATGTCAGTACGAATAATGTAACATAATAAGCATATACTGTAAAGAAGAAGGATAAGAATCAACCTAGCACTTCTGACTTACAGGTGAGAATATGTCTCTCTATACTCTCGTATGCTTAACTACATCTATGTACAAAAACTGTGGCCTTGACCAACTTATCATCATGGTGTTATCTGCCCAACTGATCAGTGGTAACTGCCTAACCGGCCGTGGCTCGGTGGTAACTGCCCATCCGATTATCGTCCGATGGTAGAGCGCATGTCGTAACTGCTCGACTGATCAGTGGTAACTGCCCAACAGGTCGTAGCCTGGTGGTAAGTACGTGTCTGCCCGACCAGCCGTAGCTCGGTGGTATAACTGCCCAACCAGTCGTAGCCTGGTGGTAAATAGTGATACATAATCTGCCCAACTGGCCATAGACTAGTGGTAAATACAATCAACATCATAACCGGACCTCTATGGGTAGTTTCTATGCACTTCTCATGATCATTACCTATCCGTTAATGCCTACATGATTACATAAGACTTATAAGCACATTTTCGGGCCATTAAGACTTCTCCCCGATTAACTAACCCTTAGTCAATTCCTGGATGCATCATAAGCCTTTCTTCGAGCATTAAGTACCTCATTAGGGAGCCTATAACCAGCATACTATACATGTTTTACAAAACGTTCCTTGAGAACACATTTCTGAATTCATCGGAGTGACGTAAGATAATTATACCTTCGATTACTATTATGGAGCTAAAATTGTCGACATATCTCGCCTTGAAGGAATCAATGACCATAATATGAGATCAACAACCATAAACAAGACCAATAATCATAAGACAATATCAATAACGTCATAAGAAGATCAAGAACATAAGCTTCCAATATTTCTAGAAATGGAGTCATCGTGAAGGACATTTGAGTAAGTTTGTAACAATAGGATCATGCCATAAGAAAGAAAGAGACGACCTTAACATACCTCATCGTCTCCTTAACTACGCAACGCCTATCCTCCCGAGCTTGTGAATCTACATTTAAGATGATTAGCACTAAGGGTAAGTCATTGAAACGCTTATAAGGTCAAACTAAATTAATAAATGAGCTAACGAAATCCGGGCAGCATTTCCCTTATACCTTCTACTTCCTCCAACTTAAAAACAACTCCCAAAACCACAATAAGACATCAACAATTCCATAATCAAAAGATTACATTCAAATTATACTCAATTCAATCCCAAAACTTCTTTTCATAATCAATCCATAACAACAACTTCAACACAACCCCTTATACACTTGTATACAATACTTCCTCAACATCATTCTTATCCCTCATAACAAGATTATACTCATAACATGCCAACAATTATAGCTCAAGTTAATTTACAACTCAAAATATCATCAAATTCATATTTGAACTTTTCTTTCAATTTCTTCTCTTCATATCTTAACATATTTACCCCATGAATTCATAAACATGAAATAAAATGAAATCTTACCTCAAAAACTCCAATTCCCAGATCACTTCACTTTGAAATATCCTCCAAAGCTTTTACAAGAAAAAGAGACAAGTTCCAACCACACTTTCAAACCCTATGCACTTTGATCTTTGATTTATGCTTGGAGAAGTGTATGAATATATTTGGAGAGGTCTCTAGAGCTTTCTTGAACTTGGGGTTATCTTTAAAATGATTAAAATGAAGAGGGGTCATCATACTTAAAATCTGGAAAATTCCACCGACTTACAAAAAACTGGCCATATTTCTTGGCCGTATAAATTATACGGTCTGTATCTCCAATCGTATAATTTTATATGGGCCGTAACTTTGGCTGTATTTCTCAGATTTGCAATCTGTCAGTTACATTGGAAAGAAGACTCTTTGTACTTGAATTTACATAGCTTATGCATTCCATAAATCCTCATATGCTAAGAGATATATCTCCCTCAAGTTGGACCAAAAATCTTGTCCAGAATTCTGCCAAGTTTTCCCAAAGTTTCGACAAACTTAATTTCTTCGATTCTCTTGTTCTCCAATCCTTCCATAACTTGCTAAACATGAACTTAAACCCTCATAACCATAAGATAGGCATGTATAATCTCATATAACCTTGAAGCTAACTATGGTGTCCAAGACTAGGACAACTAACATCCAACGAATCTTAAGGTACAAAACTACGAGGTGTAAAACATCTTGTCCGCTACGAAGGCCACTCCCACCTTGGCCCGTATAATTTCATTCCTAATTTGCAAACATCCATCTAAGCATCCACATCTCTGCTACCTCCATCTTCTGAACATGCACATTCTTGACAGGACAGCACTCAACCCCATACAACAATGTTGGTCTAACCACTATTCCATACAACTTGGCTTTAAACTTTGGCGACACATTCTTATCGCATAGTGCCCCGGAGGCGAGCCTCCATTTCACCCACTTCACTTCAATAAGGTCTGCGACCCCTCGTCAATCTCCTCGTCTCCTTGGATATGGATCTAAGATACTCGAAGCCTTCTCTATTTTGTATGACTAGTGCATTGATCTTCACTTCCACCTACGCCTCATGCTTTACATCACTGAACTTGTATTGTAGGTACTCAGTGGCTTAAACTAATACTCTTAGACTCTAAGACCTATCTCCAAACTTCCAACCTATCGTTAACTCCCCTTTACGTCTCGTCAATCAGTATTATTTCATTAGGGAATAACATACACCATGGCTCATTCCCTTTAATATGTCGTGTCAATTCGTCCATCACTAAGGCAAATAGGAACGAGCTAAGGGCCGACTCCTAGTGCAACCCCATCATGACCAGGAAGTGTTCTGAGCCAGCCCTCACTGTTCTAACCCGGGTTTTGACTCCACCGTATATGTTTTGCCCTAATGTAAGTCATAGGTACACCTCTAGACTTCAAACATCTCCAAAGGACCTCCCTATGGACTTTATCGTATGCTTTTTCTAGGTCAATGAACACCATGTGTAATCCCCACTTCTTGTCCCTATACTGCTTCAACAATCTCCTTACAAGACAAACGGCTTCTATAGTCGATCGCCCCGGCATGAGTCCGTATTAATTCTCGAAAGGCATACCCCTCCTCATCCTCATCTTAACCACTTCTCCCAAACTTTCATAATGTGGCTTAGTAGCTAGATACCCCTATAGTTATAACAATTCTGAATATCCCCTTTTTCTTGTACAACGAAACCATAGTACTCAACCTCCATTCCTCTAGCATTTTAGTCGTTCTAACTATGACATTAAATAACTCAGTCAGCCACTCCATACCTACCTCGCTTATGTTCTTTCAAAAATTCATTGGGATCTCGTCTGGCCCAGTCGCGCTGCCCCTCCTCATCTTACGAATAACCCCCTTAACCTCTGCAGCCTTTACGCACTTACAGTACAAAAAATCTCTATGACTCTCAGGATCTCTAACTCCCCAACACAATCTCCATGTCCCCTTTTCATTCAAGAGCTTGTGGAAATACGTCGGTCATCTCTGTCTAATAGTCACTCAACTGTAGTAGATTATTCATCAAAATCATTTATTTCTATTTTGTATTAATAAAGTCATTCAAGTTAAACTAGTTTTTTCACAAAGTCATTCATGTTAGACTAGTTTTTCCACAAAGTCATTATAGCAAAAAACTAAAGAGATAAGTACATAAACCTCCCCTCAAATTTAGCTTCGTATACTTACTTCCTTTGTGGTTTATGCAATTATGCTTACCTTATTATTTTAATTTTCTTTATGACAATTAATTTAACCTAATTATTATTTATATAAAAAAAATATAATTGAACTAAGTTGTCTTTATATATATTATTCTATTTAATCAATATAAAGAATATTATTTTTCAAGAAAAAGCATTTCCATCTTCGGTGAGGATACATGAGTGAAAAATAGGAGTATAAGCAGCTTCTGCACCATGTTTTTGACACATAAGAGATGAAAATGAATTTTCCTTGGAAAAGGAGATATTTTAGTTCGAAACCTTAGTCATTGTTATGAAAATACTTTAGTCTCGTGCTTCCAAAGAAATACATGTGAATTAAATTTTCAACCTTAGTCATTGTTATGAAAAATCCTCGTTATTGAAAGGGTAATTAAATGAAGGTAAAATGGACCATGCAAGGGATACCAATTAATTAAGTTCGAGAAAGAAAAAAAAAGAACGTTTACAAAATTAATTAAACAAAAAATATTATAAATATAAATTAGTTAAATTATATATTTTTATATTAATAATAATAAGGTTAAAAGAATTATTACAAAAAGATGTAAAAGAAAATTAAAAAATACAACTCGAATAGACAAAAGGCAAAATTCTAATCTAGATAAATAGTTACTTTCTAAGTCTCCGGCAGCGGCTCCAAAAACTTTGTAGGTTCCACTGCACACGCACGTATATATGGTCGACAAGTAATAAAGTGATAAGTAGAGTATCATTCTCACGAGGACTTACTCGACTAACAATTTACTAAATCAAACCATTACGACTTATTTATTCAAGCAATTATCCAAGAAGTGATTATAATAAAATAATACTACAACGACACTACAAAATACACAAGTAAAGAAAATGGAGAGAGTTAAAGTGGTGTGAGATCCTCGGGTTATTGCAGCTAACAATCCTATTGAGTTATCCACTAGAATTGACTAATTAATTTATTGGATTTACTAATCACAGGGTTGATATTGCTCATAGGCTCTCCCGAATCTCTATTCTCCTATTTAAATTACTCTAGCACCTATATTCATATGGAATTATCAATTATAAAAATGCATTTATAACTTCGGTATCTGACTAAATAAGGCGAGTAGGTATATCCCTATGCTAAACGCAAATCCATTCCCCGATGCCCAGGTTCAAGAACAAGCCCTATCCGATCTTATATGCACTATATGATTCTCTCTCCCGAGTTCAAATCCTAGATTTATAGATAGTCCCTCTATGCTAGCTACGCACATAGATAATTGAGAGTATTATTGAATAAACAAACCAATATGATAAACGAGACTATCAAAACATACTCTAGACTATCAAAATATACTCTAAAAACGAGAACAACATGTATTTATAACGCGGGAAAACACCCTAGAATTCAAACACAAATTTTAAACCAAACCAAACTCAAACATGACCAAAAATGGCTTAGTTTGCCTCACGCGCCGTGCTAAGCCAAAACTTCAGAGACTTGGAATATATATATGAAACATGTTTGGCTTAAAACCACGTGCTACACGTTGTCCCACGCTGCACTAATGCATATATAAGCTTTTGTGCTTTTGTCATCCGACTATGTGCACGCTTGGCCGTTGACCCTAGAACTTGATCTTGATAATTTTCTTCGACTTTTAATTAGACTTTTAAGCCATATGTGATCCATTTTAGATCCGTATCAGTTCATGTGCTCAAAACCATGTCCTCCTATACCTCAGACTTCTACTCAGACTTTAAAGTCCGTTTTTGTCTAATTTAATGCCAAATCGTCATCTTTTTCGCACATTTGTCTCCTAAAATTAACTTAAACATAAGTAAAGTGATAAAAATGTAATAGCTAAAATCATGTACTTCTCACTAATGTAAATCTGAGCCTACTTATCAGAAGCATATGTAGTCTAGACTAACATATTATATTACTTTTACACCACGTATACTTGTGTATGGGATGGACCCAACCAAGTTTTTGGACAATGGCTGCGAAAGATATAATTACTTATCTGAAGAAGGGTAATAAGTTGTACGGTGAAAATTATAACAGTGATAGACATATCAAATTATAACAGTGACTTACCTTAGACAGTTGATAGTCAAGTTTGACACGTAGAATGAAATGATCGTAGTGTCAAGCATCACCTAAGGGTGATGTTTGATATGATTGATCAACTTAGAAGTATTGGTCATGTTCTGTCTGATGAGCAACTGGTTAAGGTAGTAATCCCGTCTCTTTTGAGTAGTTGAGAACATTTGGAGGTTAAATTAAACCACAATGATAGCATCAAAAGTTTGCCAATGTTGTTTTCCGGTGAAATCGGGTTTAACCAAAAAATTAGTTAGAGATTTATTTTTCTAGGGTTTGAAGACAAGTGAGCCGTATCCAATCTTGAGAACTCTTTGTATGAGCCCGGTTCGGAGTAATTTGGATCGTGATATAGTTTTTAACAAATAACAAGGAGTAGATTTAGATTCAGATAGCTAAAAGATAGAAAGAAAATTATTGTCTCCGAGTAAATTTCTAAGAGAGAGAGTGAACGGTGTTACAAAGGGTGAGAGCTAAGATATATGCAATGAGGAGAAGATGCCTTCCTTCTTCACTAAGCTACCTTATATATCAACATTAGACTTTTCAACCCTAATGTTCGTGTGATGTGACAAGACTGTAGCACAACGTGCCTTTATGCTATGACACTCTGATCGAAAGCTGCAGACGTGGCTCGAGTTGGTGGGAATGGAGGACAACTACACAGACTCTGTGGTCGTATCGAGTAGCTGATCTCGTGACCGAGCCTAGATGCGCTTTTACCTCCCCATACAGATAGGCCCTCACTTTTCGAGCTCGTCACATCACGACCCCGGGAAGTGGAAGAGCTTGTACACATTCAAAACTTGCCGTGAGAATCAAAACGTTACCTCTTTTCCCGCGATCAAATGCTTCGATACGTTGATTTACAATCCATCTAAGCACCCGCTCAATAGGGCTGAAGTACATTCACTGACAGGGCGCGTCGCTTCGCTTTTTGAGCCTAATGATTTCTCCTGTGTCGGCTATTTAAACGAATTATTTCGTCTGCATTTCTCCATCCTTACTGTCACTCTTCCCTATTTTGTGCAAATTCGATTCCTGACCTTCTTGACAATATCTTCATCATCCACACCAACATCCACATCTTCGTCTCTCGACCTTACACTTACCAGCATGAGAGAGAAGTTAGGCGCAACCTCGACGGTCGTTGTCTTCCGTAGACCTCTATCATCCCTACTTACCCGAATGATAGACCTGGGTTCCTCAGCATCAGACATCGTTCTCTCTAATTTCAATTTCGAGAGGGATTTTCGCGTCATTCTGTAGCATGAGTCGATAGAAGGCGTTGCTTCTATAATCGACAACCCTATCGTCCCCCAAGTCCGCATCGATTGTCATTGGGGGCCTGATATTGTCGTGTTCTCTTTTTAGTACTTTTTTTTTCCAGTCTGGCCTGCGCGACGTTTGTGTTTGATGGATATTTTTTAAGCCAGTGTGCCATTTCAACTTTGGTTTTGAAACCCCAATACTTTCATCTCTTTTTTGGGATGCTTTTAAATATTTTCTATACGAGCCTGCGTGCTCTCCTTGCTCCTCGGTTAATGATAATTATTAGGTTGTTTTTATCCTTGAGTTTTTGTTTCTGCGCTTTGACGTGCACTTAGTTTTTGCAACATTGATGATCATAAAATGACCTGTTGACTTTTATTTTGCACTTAGCCGTCAGGGCGTGACCCCTATGCCCGTCTACCAGAACTATTTTAAAATTCGAGCGTCTGTTATTTAAGTCGAGATATGTTGACTGGTGTACGCTTGTATTACTTCTGTGTTTTGTATTTAAGGTCAATGTTCTCGACCCAATCGGGGAATGTCACTTCCAAAAACGCTTTCACGATATTGGGGATCTAATCATCTGATTCGCTATGAAGAAGGGACCTCAATTTTCAGTGCTGATGGGGAAGACATCTCTATCCCATTTAATGGCACAAAGGTTCATGGAACCTGCATGCTCTGAGGTACTATGGCCATTGTAACGGTTTGCTTTTTCGCGCGGGTTTAGGGCGCAAGAAGGCTACTACGAACTCGCTGACGCTTTTTCGGACTAGTTTTGGAAAAGAGTCGCCAGCTAATTTTTAGGAAATCAGGAAAACCAGTTTTAAAGGGTTTATTCAAACGTCGTGAAAAAATCTTCATACTCCAGAGTTCTAGCTAAGGGTTCTGGTGATCTCCTGGGGAAGGTGTTAGGCACCCCAGTATTAAGGATCTGTACTATACGGTTGACCTTCGAATTCTAGTGTATGAGTATCTGTTTAAACTGCTTATTTTTTGTGTTTGCTCTCCCTCAGAAAAAAGAACTGTCATGCATATCATTTTATTTTATTTTTTTGAAATTTTTTGAATACATTCCCTTTATATACACGGTATCGTAGTTCCGGATTTATAACATCCATATAGAAATAATCTCCTTTTTCTATAAGGAGTATATGCTTTTAGAAAGAGGATGTAGAAGTGAGTCTTGATTTTATAAGTTAAGTCTTTATACTCATACACTTGGCTCGGGTTGGTCCGTATTGGTACGTTCAACCTTATCCGGAATTATGTATTACGAATTAGTTTGATACGTTTGTAAAGATGTTTTTATAAAAATAAAAAAAATTGAGTATATCTCTTCTGTAAATACTCGTTTATTTGGGCCTGATATGGGCCAAAACAGCATCAAGTTTTAGAAGTCTCCCTTTATATATTTTTTAAGAAAAACACAGATCTTTGTAATTTTCATAAAAGAGAACACCTGATTTTGTTTGGATTAAGACCGAATCAATTCTTGTCAAAATTTACCCATTATTATTTTTTAGGTAAAAAGTAAGTTGTTTGGGCATTGGGCCCATTTATTAAAAGCTAAGATGAAAGATCCCGCGGTTGTGGTAAAAAAATTGATTGAGTCAAATAAATTTGGTTTTTTGAAAAACAACCTTGGCTATAAAATGTGACGGCCATTTGAGTTTTTTGTTTCTAAAAAAATTTCAGTTTGTAGTTTGAAGAAAAACAGTTTGCTAAATGCCGATTTTACTTAGTTATATAAAACGTTATGCCAAGTCCGTGATTTTTTTTTTTTTTTGAGAAAAAGACGCACATGGGGACCTAGAGTTGACTAAACGGCGTAAGAACCATTGTCCTAAGACGTCTAATTCCAACCATAAGTTTTCCACTATAATACGAGTTTACATACACATCCTTATGAATACATCCAATTAAAATAAGTTGCAAAAATGTAAAGAGACAGGGTTAGGCTAGGGGCGTATCAAGCCCCTAGTTTAGTCATTTTCACCCATGACTGGGCCTTCTGCACGCCTCGCTATCTTCCTTCGTCTTCCCAGACTCTATTTTTGAAGTAGTATTCCTGCTTGGGCCTTAGGCCCAAGAGGGTGGTTTCATGCATTTTTCTACCCTTTGTAGTCACGTGATAGGAGGAGAGGGGGGAGAAAGAAAGAAAAACACTGGTTAGTTTATAATCACTGAACTTATCACTAAGGTAAATAACTAAAATTAAATGCCCACACACTGGATGATGCAGAATATACACACACACACACATATATAAGGCAACCTATACTTGTCCTACCTTTTCCTTACTCTAAGCGAAGCTCAAGTTATCCTAGACTTAGGCATGGCATGGGGACTCGGTCTGGATCTCGTATATCCGATGTCGCACAAGTTCAAAGGGATTTCAGAGAACCCTAGGCATGGCTAACACCGGGAGATTAAGACAACCCCGAATTACCACGCTTGGCCTTGGATTTATTTGGGCCTCATTGATAGTGGACAAAGAGAGTATAGACTCAGAGACCATGGACACAAATAATCTACCAAAGGCTTAAATGAGCAGTCATGGACGCTGTATATGGAAACAATTCTAAAAAGAAAATCAGACATCACAGCATACCACTTGGCCAGATCAACCAAAAAACAAAGGGAACAAGCAGCCAGCAGTTGCAACAGAAATGCAGAGGAAGGAGACAAGCAATTCCCAAGAGGGAGATGTAACAAATCAAACTTGCATAGGCTTCAAAACCCAGTTAGTTCAAATGACTGCCAACCTCAAAATATACTCATGTAAGCACCTTAGAAATAACAATTGAGTTATTAATCTAAATCTCAACAGGATCGAACTTGGGCAGGCACTACCCAGCAGGAGTTTTGGAGCAAGGGAAAGTACACATGATCCCACATGGGCAGCAATGTTGAACAAAATAAGAAAAGGAATAATCACTCATAATCAAACTTACAAAATCACTTTTCTCAAAGGGAAAAGAAACAGAAGGAAGGGAAACAAGCAATCACTAAAATAAGAAGGTCATATAGCACACAAAGAACCAGTGGCACAAAATAGTGTGGGAGGCTATTCTTGACACTGGGCATGGAAAAGGGCAGAAGCCAAACCACCAAGGAAATAAGTAGACCTAAGACAAATGCAAGCCTTAGGGGGGGGGGAGGGGGAGGGGGAGGGCATCATACACACTAAATGCAGCAGCCAAACAGAATCACAAGGTGATAAAAGAGACTACTCCTTAGATGTAAAACAGGAAAGTTTTGAAGAAAAATCAATGTCACTTAGTTACAGGAGCAGTAGAACAATGCTGAGAACAGATAAATGGCTTATGATAGCCTAGTTTTAACTCAACGCTTAAAAGGGGGAGGGGAAAAGACAAGGTAATATGCAGCCATGGAGCAACACATACAAACAGTGGACAGGTTGGGATTTAGACAACACTTAAATAGATTTCAACAAAGAAAACAAAGCACCAGGAGCCCCTAGACCCTGCAAACCCAAAAGGTATTTAAGCCAGAAAGAGAATAAAAGGACCACACCACAACCAGCCTGAATAGTCCAAACCCCTAGGCCATTTTCTCTTTCCCTTCAAGGCATAGCCAAGCTACTCTCCCTACCTGAAGTCTCTGTGAGTCCCAAGATCATGAGGGGGAGATTCAAAAATAGAGGTAAGATTTTCAGGCCCCTGAAAGGGAAACAGGGTAGGGTGGGGTCATCACCTCCCCATCTCCTTTCCTGAGTCTCCTTTCAGCAAAAAGGGATCCTGGGCTCCACAGGTCATTACCTCCAGCTCATGCCCAGGCTCACCTTTTCCTCTCCTAAAACCCTTTTTCCCATCTTAATATATTCACCCTGATCATCTAGTGACAACACCAGGGACTTTAGACAGGCTTACACGTACATTCAATCCTGTCACTTCTTTCTTCTTAAACAAACTCATTTGGTCTAGGTCTACAGGCTTCTGGTGACTAAAATTAGTGGTAAATGCTAGGGGGGGGGGGGGGGATTCTTGTTTCTAATGACAATAGGATTCAGAAGAGAAGACACCATCTTTTATCTATCAAAATCAAGCCACACAAATGAGACAACATTCAACATCAGGCAGGACATGAAGGCCATAAAATGATCCCTCTTTTTTCTTTTTTAAGATAAAAAGAAAAGCAAACAAAGGTCAGACAAGGCAGGGTGGCACTCTCAGTTTTGAAGAAAGGTAAGTCCATGTAACATAAGGAGAAGCTTTAGACTGAAAACAAGCAAAGTGGAATAAGAGCACAATCCATACATAGAAAAAAGAAAAAAAAAACAAACTATCACACCCTTTGCTAAGGCTAAATGGCTTTCCAGCCTAAAGTGTACACAAAAACACCTTAATGAAAGCTTCACCAATATCCAAACAAGGTCAACCATCAGAAAACCTTAGCCTAGTTGACTACTTTGTTGCAACAGTGAGGTCAAACAAGTATATAAAGGGGGGGGGGGGGGGGGGGGGGGGGGGGAGGACATTAAACTTCATAGCACAAACTAAGCTTGGACCAAACCACAAACCTACCAGACTCAACATCTTCTCAGAGAAGAGAAAAAAAATGAGCTTACAGCCTATGCTAGGCCTATGGCACTGAGGGCCTATTTATTTTTTATCATCAAGTTTACCTAAGAGGGATTCTAGAGTAAAACAGCCTCATAATTTAAAATTAATCTATGGATGGGTTTAAAGAACTCAATTATCACAGGAGGGTCTGTCAACCAAAAGCGCTTGGAGAAACAACTTCTTCTTACAAGTTCATCAGCAAGGCAAACACCAAAAAAAAAAAACTATTTTTTTTGTAACTTCCAAGCTTAATCAAACATCTTAACTAAAGCAGCCTAGTCATGGTGTGCATGCAAACTAAGTAAAAGGGCATAGAAAGGAAGGCAAAGATAGACAATGAAACAGTCAAGGCACAAAACCCAATTCTTCTAAACTTATAGTATCAGCTAAATGATCACAACAAAAGGAAATCAATCAAAATGACACAAAAGCCCGATTTAATTCTAAGTTGTTCCCAGATTTTCAGTGTACTAAATGATTATGCCCTCAAATAGACAGATTTATCCATATTTAGGCAAAAACTAGGGGGAGGGAGCAAGCATGACACCATCAGAACAATAGCCCAAACCTCACACACAATTTGATCCATTTGAAGAGAATTATCTATCTTAAGTGGCCACAACACATGTGAACAAAGATCCTCCTATTTTAAAGTTCATTTATCCTTTTACACTACTTGTTTAGTCAACAGTAAGAAAATAAAAGGCTAGGTAGCAGACTCATGCCAATTCTACCAAAACTCCTCAAACACTTAGTAAAACTTTAAGAGGAAAACAAACAGGTTTGGCCCTTCTTCCTTAGTTTCCCCATTACACTATGTCTAGGTGGAGCAAATTAACATGGAGCACAACCTTTTAAGTAAAACATTCCAGACCATCCAGCAGAGTCCAAACAGATCATAAATGGGCTCACACACATTTAAGCAAATCTTGAGTAAATTATTCAGAAAAAACAGTAGTTATTAAGCAAACAAAGGGAACAAAGAAGCCTGTCAATATGAAAGCACACCCAGCTAGGCTCCAGTTACAGGTTTGCATTAAGTAAGTTCCCAAAGTTCACTCAGCAAGGTCAAACAAGTTCAAGAGAAAAGAGAGCCTAAATCCCATCATACTCAGGCAGCACTAAAAAGGAAAGGGGAAGCAGGCACATGTGAATGCAGTTTTGAAAGGAAGGAAAGGAGGGGGAAGGAAAGAGAAAAATAAAAATAAAAACAATAGTCCACACCTACACCAGACACATCCCAATCTTAGCTTAGATCACATGATTCCCAAGTTGAAAAAGGAATTCAATAGCATCACAGATGACTAATCAAAATAGATTAAGTTTAACACACAAGAACTCAAAGCAGCATTAATCCACAAAAAAAACCAATTCCTAGGGGGAGAGAGGGGTCAACTATCAACTAAGCTAAATCATAACCACCACCACCCTAGCCATGGACCATCAGCCATCAAATTTAGAAGCAAAGACCATAAGCATTTCAAGTTGGAACATAGACACACCTCTAGTGCAAGCCTCAGCCAAACAGAACCAGAACAAGGGCACAGACAACTATCATAAGGACGATCCTCAATGAACCTACTCTTTTAACTAAATCCCAGCACAATTTTCATACTCATTAATTTTTTTAAAAAAAGAAAAGCAAATACTTAAACAGATTCATCTTTTCACAAAAATCCCACTTTTCTATAAGAAAGAACCAAGACAGACCCAGAGAACGCAATGGTCCAGGCTCAAACAAGTCTTACCAATGACCATACCATATCAAACATAGATTAAATTGCAAGGGTACAAACAGAGACTAATTAAACAATATCATTAAGTAATCAACACTAACTCCCAACCTAGGCAAACTACTATTTCTAACCAGAATGAGCTAACAAATACCATAATTACCAGACCTAACTAAAACAAGGAAAAACAAGTATAAAATAGACTGAAATTAAAATGAAAATAATAACAAGAGTAGGTGTTACCTTTTGTGGGCACGACCTTAACCAAAGACGAATTTGGACGAATCTCTTCCAAGACTCGAGCCCAAGATGCCAATGAAAGTAAAAAAAAAAAAAAAAAAAAAAAAAGCTTTAGGACTAGGTTTTTGAGCAAATCGAAATAACCTTAAAGGACATAGAACAAAACTTCAACTTTAAAGACTAATATATCAAAAGCTTTATGTTTTCTGATTTTTTCCGACCTCGTTTATTGGTGAATGGGGGTTTCTATAATAGAAACCCCAAATGTCGAAACTGCCTCAAATTTTTGATGTGGGACTTGCAAGTTTGTGCAAGTCTCGCACACAAACTCCAATTAAACGGCTCAGATCTAGTATACGAATGAAATCAAAGGCTCAAAACTCAAATCTGCACATGTATAAAAAAAGTGAAAGGGGATGGGTATACCTTAGGGTGTGTTTGGCTGAGATTCAGGGGGAGAAGGACAAAGCATTGAATGCTTTTCCTCCTCCCCACTCCAAATGGATAGGACACGATGTTAGCACAGTGGAGAGCAGGTGGCGGAGGGCAGAGCGGTGCTAGGGTTTTTCCCTAGCCGCCTCTTCTTTCCCTATTTTACAACCGAGGCCCGCCCCTTATGCGAAATAAAATAAAATGGGGGGGGGGGGGGAATCGAGTATAATACTCCCTCATTCCTTTTAATTGTCAGCTGGGCCGAGTCGCGGTCCAAACGGATTGGGCCTGGCCTACCCGTTTAAGGCCTGGTCCCATGTATATTGATATATACATGGTGTCTATGCATATATATATATATATATATAGAGGGTAAGGGAAAAAAAGCTAATACATAATTAAATAAATACAAAAACCCAATTGTTAGTCCATTAGGACTTAAATAGTTTAAGAAAACAATCCTTAAAATAAAAGCGAAAATCATTTGCAGACACCGGCCTATAAGTTAAGAAAATAAATTGATTACGCAAGTGTGAGCAGAAAAGAGTAAAATGGTCATCCCTTTTAATTACTCAAAATGCCTTGGACAATAAAACTGAAACAAGATTGCTCATTAATCTAATTTTCCTAATTTAATTAATTGAACGAATAATCATTAAGAAGGGGTTTTCTTGCCCCTCTGTGTAATTGTAATTTCTTCCAAAATAAAATCTCCACAAAATTTAAAATACTTCAAATATTTCTTTATCAACTCAAAAGGGTGACATGTTGTCCCAAATAATTTATAAAAAATACCTAGACCCCCTCAGGGGTGCATAGCTGATTTTATTTATTGTCCAAGAACTCCGAGCACTTAAAATAGATCTCGAGAGGTAAAATATTAGGTGTCAACATCCATGTCGTGTGATAGAAGCGGTTTTGCGGGGCCGTGAGGTATCCGAGTTCGGTTTTGCCCTAAACGTTTTCCCCTTTCGTCGTCTTTTTTTTTTTACATATCATTTTTTATGACAAAAATCAAGGAATAAGTGGGAGTCTTTATTCCGCTACTGATCTTGGGAGGAACTGGACATCCCTATACACGAGCCTTTTTAGGGCTTTTACAGAGTTTCTGCGAGATATACAAAAAGCAAAGTAAGCGAGGCAGGCTCGAGTGTCGGGTCTCCAACGATCAAGAGATTTTCCGAGGATCCCACCCTCGGCTAGATGCGATGCGCTTTCGAGAAGTTGCCTCGTTAAAAACGTTGCCGGTAAAACCCATTTGGGATAAAACCTCGGTCAAGGAAAAGAGTGCAACACGTATCCAAGGTCTGATCACAATGTGTCCTCCTGGGGGTAGTCCCTGTCTAGGAGACGGAGCAAGTTAGCGCAAAATAAATATTCCAAAACCATACCTGAGGCCTTCTCTAGAGATAAAATGGCTTGAGGTGGCCGACGTTCCAGCTATTTTTCAAATCCTTCCCGTGCTTGCACTTGATTAGATAGGACCCTTTTCCTGCGATTCCCACTATCTGATACGGGCCTTCCCAGTTTTCCTGCATGGACATCTCGAGTTACCAGTGTGACCTTCTGTAGGACGTAATCCCCAACCTTGAAATGCCTCAGGTTCAGCTTTTTATTAAAATATCTTTCCACCCTTTGCTTTTGCGCCACCATTCTTATGAGCGCCATCTCCCTGCGTTCTTCTAACAAGTCCAGACTAATTGCCATTGCTTTCTCATTGGACTCCTCCGTGGTGTGGGTCTATCTGATACTTGGCTCTCCGATTTTTGCCAGTATTAGGGCTTCCGCACCATATACCAGAGAAAATGGAGTCTCCCGGGTGCTGTTCTTGGCTGTGGTCCTATATGCCCAAAACACTCCAGGTAGTTCCTTCGGCCACATTTCCTTTGGCATCTTCTAGCTTGTTCTTGATGTTCTAGACCAAGATCTTATTGGTGGATTTAGCCTGAACATTCGCGCACGGGTGGTATGGGGAAGAGGCGATACGCTTGATCTTCAAACCTTCTAGGAACTCAGAGATTTTACCCCCACAAACTGAGGACCATTATCGCGCGTGATCTCCCTCGATACCCCGAACCAGCATATGATATGATCCCAAATGAAATCTATCACCTCCTTTTCTCGAAACTTTTTGTATGCCTTCGCCTCCACCCATTTTGAGAAATAATCTGTCATTACCAGCAAGAACCTGACATTTCCTACTGCCCCCGATATCAGCCCTACGATATTCACTCTCCACTTTAGGAAGGGCCACGGAACCGTTACCGAATGGAGCAATTCTGCGGGCCGATGTATCATAGGAGAATGTCACTGACACTTGTCACATTTTTTAACAAAGTCTTTGGCATCCTCATCCATTCGTGATCAGTAGTACCCAGCCCTTACTATCTTTTGAACCAACGATTCGGACCTAGAATGATTCCCATAGCTTCCTTCATGTATTTCCCTCATCACATATTCTGATTTTGTAGGCCCCAGGCATTTAGCCAGTGGGCTGAGGTACGACCTTCGATACAACTCTATTATGTCCATGCAATACCGTGCTTCCTTGATCTTTATAACTCGCGTAACTTTGGCATCTTCAGGAAGGGTCCCATGTTGTAGGTAGTTCACAATTTCGTTCCACCAGCCATATGTCAGGCTAGTGGCATTTACCTCATGCAGACCCGGATCCAAGACGAAATGTAACCAGTGGACTATAGAATCTGGCCCTACCCTCGAGGTTTCAGCTGACGACCCCATATTTGCCAGGGTGTCGGCTTGCGCATTCATCTATCGAGGGATTTGGATAGCTTTCATTGCCGGAAGCGAGGCAGCAATATCACAACTCTGCTCAGGTACACCTACATTCGCTCGTCTTTGGCCTCATACTCACTGAGGATCTAATTTATGATTATCTGAGAATCTCTTTTTAACTCCACTCTGTCGGCCCCTAAGCCCCGAGCCAATTCCAGCCCTGCAATTATTGCTTCGTACTCGGCCTCATTTTTAGTTAAAGGCAAACATTTAACGACTTGCCTGATAATGGTCCCTAACTGGGCGATTAAGACAATTCCCAGCCCTGTCCCTCTTGAGTTCACGACCCATCCGTGTACAAGATCCATTCCTCGAAAGCGGCTTCGGATTCCCGAATCGCTTCCTTCTCGGCACGGGGCATCATGCTCGGACTATAGTCAGCGACAAAGTCCGCTAGGGCTTGCAACTTAATAGCAGTCTGGGTTGATATGTGATATTGTATGTGCATATCTCAATCGACCAACTTGCTAGTCTACCCGAGAGCTCGGGCTTATGCAAAATATTCCTTAAAGGGAAAGTTGTTACCATGCAGACCGGATGGCACTGGAAGTATGGTTTTGAGCCGCGACCACTATAGTTATGGCCAATTTTTCAAGGTGTGGGAAACGCAGTTCAACCTCGGATAGGGTCTTGCTGTTATAATAAATAGGGGATTGTGTACCTTTCTTTTCGCGGACGAGCACAACACTTACCGCCGTTTCTGAAACAGTCAAGTAGATCAGTAAAGGTCTTTCTTCCTCCGGTTTTGCTAAAAGGAGCGGGTTTGATAAGTATTTTTTTCAGATCTCTTAAAGATTGCTGACACTCGGAGGTCCACTTGAAATCATTTTTTATTTTTAAGCACTCCGAAGAACTTTTAGCAGCACTCGAACGATCGTGATATGAATCTTCCTAATGAAGCCACTCTCCCAATCAGTTGTTAAACCTTTTGGGTGTTATCATGGATGTCCGGTATTTCTTTGATGGCCCGAATGTGATCCGGGTTGACCTCGATGCCTCTGTTAGACACGATGAATCCCAAGAATTTTCCAGAGCTTACTCCGAAGACGCATTTTTCTGGATTCAGCTTCAGGTTGTGAGCATGGAGAATATCGAATGTTTCCAGTAAATGTCTTATGTACTCCTCTATTCCCAGGGATTTAACAATTATGTCATCTAAGTAAATTTCAATACTCCGACCCATTTGATGCTGAAACAGCTGATGGGCAAAAAGATGAAAGGTGACCCCTGCATTCTTCAAGCCAAAAGGCATGACGCAATAACAGTATGTCCCTTACTCCGTGATAAACGAAGTCTTTTCCTGGTCTGCGGGGTCTAACCGAATTTGGTCGAACCATGAGAACACGTCCAGGAAGCTGAGCAATTCGTGCCCGGCCACCGCATCAACCACCTGATCTAAGCGAGGCATAAGTATGAACTCCTCGAGCATGCTTTATTCAAATCTTTCAAATCTAAATACATTCGAAAGCCCTCAGGCTTCTTAGGGAGTACCACGACATTATCCAACCAATCCGGGTATTTTACCTCCCTGATTGCTCTACACTCTATGAGCTGGGCTACCTCCTCTTTGGCGAATTCACTGCGTTCTGCAGACATCGAGTGCCTTTTCTGCTTAATCAGTTGGTAGTCTGGACTTACGCTCAACTTGTGGGTGATATATTCCGAAGGGACACCGGCAATATCTGTTCCTAACCAAGTGAAGCATTAATGCTATGTGTTATAAACTTAAGCAGTTTCCCCCGGAACTCTGGCTCTAGGCCTGAGCCCAGGTATACCTGTTCCTTTGGAAAATCTGGACAGCATGCAATGAGTTCAAAGCATTCTGGCGTGATGTTCCCTACGTTTTCCTCCTCTAGGGAAACAAATCCTCTAGGTATCCTTTCCTGCGAATTTCTGTTGAGCGGCCCTTTTACCTGTTCTGCTCTTTCTTCATGCCCAGCCATGGACTAGGCCCCAAGGTCGGCATTCTGTAATTGCTAGTAGTCGTCGTCCCTACGGTTGTTCTCTCCTAGGGGTAGTGCTTCCTTTACCAGGCTCTGGGTCCCCTCGAATTTTAGCTATCCCCCAAAGAGTGGGGAATTTCATGACTCGGTGGAAAGTAGAGGGGACTGTTTTCATGCTATGCAACCACGGTCTTCCAATCACCAGATTGTAAGGCATGTCTCCGTCCAAGACATCGAATAAGCCCTTTGCTAAGACCCCCTGCATGTGCATGACCAACTCGATCTGCCTCGTGTGGTCTCACTCGACAAGTTGAATCCAGTCAGAATTTTGATAACCGAAATCACTTACTCCATTAACTGCATTTCTTTGAGAAAAAAGAGTTGTACACGTTCACAGTGCTACCTGGATCAACAAGCACACGCTTGATGTTAAAATCAGAAATTTGAAGGGATATTACCAGTGCATCGGCATACGGGCCACTGACGTTTCTTCCCTCCTCTGCTTCAAACGTAACGCGATCCTCGGGATGGTTCCTTCCCCCTTTTCTGGAAGGGGAGGTCTTCTTGTCATAAGGATCTCGTGCTATTTCCCCCACGGTTCTTCCCTTAAAAATCACGTTGATCGAGCCCGGGGGAATCTACTGTCCGTGCAAAGTACCAGTGTCTTTTTCCCGAATATGTTTGGACCGGTTATTCAAGTACTTTTTTAGGTGCCCCCTTCATAACAAGTCTGCTACCTCATAACGTAGGTGTTTGCAATCTTCGGTTAAGTGGCCTGGAAGGGTGTGGAACTCATACGATAACTCCACATCACATTTGTTTGGGTTGGATCGCGTTGCAACCGAAAACCTGTCTTCTTTCATTTTCTTCATGGTCATGACTAGTTCAACATTGAAATTATATGACGCCACGCGTGGGGGGCTTACCTTCCTAGGTTGACCCTGATTGTATCGTGGTTTTCGAGTTCCTGTGTTGCCTCTCGGGGGGGACGGATTGTGTGTTGACACCTAATTTTCACCTCATAAGACGCGTATTTTATTTTTCAAGTTTTTCGGGTCAAAGACGGAGCAAAAGTACACCCTTGAAAATTTTAAAATTTAAATATCCCGAGAAAATTGCAAAAATTGACATTTTATTATTATTTCATAAAAATTGACAATTACAAGAAAATTACGAGTTATTTACTTTCACAAGTATGATTTGAAAAGAAGATATATATCCCGCTCCGTCTAATTCGGAAAAATTGCTAATTAAAACGACGTATGAATTACGGCTCATTTTGACCGCATTTTTCACATTTAAAATAATGCTCGAAACTATGTCAATATTAGGCTTGTTTTAAAGATAGTATTTTGAATCTACGAGTTTTAAATTTTAATTAGCCTAAATAATTATTTTACTTAGTAATATGCATATTTATAATATATAGTCTTTAATTGATTTAAATTGGGGGGGGGGGGGGGGGGGGGTTAACTTAAATGTTTTTAAAACTTAAAGGGTGGGGATTTTAAAAAAAATGGGGATAGAAGTTTATTAAAAATAAACTTCCACCCCCCCCCCCCCCCCCCCCCCCCCCCCCCCCCCACTTCATTTCCTCAACCCCGACTCTCTTTTCTCTTTCAGGCGACTTAGGGCTAGGTTTTTTTTTTTACCACCATTCACGATGGTTTCACGGCAGATTTGTGATTGTTTTGACTGAAATTAAGAGGGCTTTTATGTCCTCCCATGTGTTCTTGTGAGTACCAGGTTTAATTTCGTTTAATTTTAGTTATTTACATCATTTTGAGCCGTGTTTTGGGGATGTTGCTCGGTTTTATCCACACGTGATGGTTGCCATGGGCGGGACCTTGAGTCCCTAGCCATCTTACGCACCACACGCATTTGTGTGGAAGACCTAGGGTAATTTCCACAAATTTCCACCGTTTGGGTACGAATTTGGGGGATTTTATCCATTTGGTACAATTCTGGTACAATTGCACTGTTGGAATAGTACCATGAGGTGGTTTGCGCTAGCAAGTGTACTATTCCTTGTATTTATATGATTTTTGTGAATTTTATTGGATTCTAGGGTACAAGTTTGTTAGCTTTTCGTTTTGTCCTATCTGTTTTGATTTTGAAATCAGGATGAGGTACGAATTTTAGGGAATTTGGGGGGGGGGGGGGGGGGGGGTTGGGAAATAGTGGCCAGGTGTCCTTCTATTTTTGTCATAGGGTTCCTATAGATTTGGTGCTATAATAGCAAGTGGGAGAACAAGTTACCGGTCCAGATTTTATTCCTTAAAAAAAAACCTATGTCTCATCTACACTAGCTATACAATTGATAAATATATACAAAAATACAATATAGAGAGAGAAGAATATAAAAATAGAAGAAGCAAAAGGTGATTTTAAGGATTGGAGAAGGTTTTGTGGCTTGGAGTGTTGAATCAATCCCCTTTTGATCTTTAGGTTGCCTCAATAAAAGGTAAATTCTTATTTCAAGTTATGATTATATACTGTTTGTGATGTTTATTAGTTAGAAAAATGATAACACATTGGTTTGGTTTCTATTTAAGTGATTAAGTGAGTATTATGTGTCCTTATTGTTGTTTTGAAATAGAAAAATGAATTAGGAAGCCTACACTTAGATAATGTTAAGTAACTTTGAGTTGCTTAAGTTAATAAAAATGAAGAAAAGATAGTTTAGGTTAGGTTTCTTGATACTAAGTTAAGTAGAGTTGATATTTTGGTCTAAGTTAGTTACTTTTAATGTCTCTTGTTAAATAATATTAGTTTGTTTGAAAATCTGTCTCATTTTGTGCTCTTATATCTTCTTAAACACTGTTTAATGGTTTAAAATTATGAGTTAGATTAGTAAAATTATTTGAATAGTTTGAAAGGTAGATATGATCAAGTTGAAAATGCTTCTAGGATTAGGAATATGCCTTTTTGAACCTGTTTTAGTCTTAAGTATAAAAACTAACCTTTTCCTTCATTACAGAGTAGATGTTAACTTGCTTAAGTAAGTTTGGTCCATTTGAAGAATATGTGATTGTTTGAAGTATTGGAATTGTTTTAAATGAGTAAGTTAGTTCTTAAAATAGATTATGAAACCTTGTTTTAAATTTTTAAATGAAATTCTTGAAAGTTGAGTGTCTTGTGTAAGTTTGAATTTGAAAAACAGAGCTTGTAATTCATTTTTAACTACTAAAACTGTTAAAACTTGATACTTAGTGAAGTTATAAGACCTTAAGCTTGATTGTAATTTGTAAAGTTTCTAGTTTTTGTCAAAAAATGATTTTTAAAGAGGTACAAGTTATTTTGGAATGTAGTTTATAGATTTTAAGATTTCAAAACTGTATAAGTGTAGGTTAGAGTCTAAAATGAAAGTTAGATACCTTTGATGATTCTTAACTTTGCCTAAGTAGTTTAATAGGACTATAACTTTATCTTATGTGTGGTTTGTGGAATTTTTGAGATCCTGAAATTGACTAGGTCCAAAAATTGAAACCTGTTTTGCCAAATTATAGTCCTATAAGTCTATGCAGTCTTATGTGTGTTCTTGTTTGAAAATTTTGAAAGCTTAAGCAACAAACTAGGCCAGAATACCCTCTATTTCAATATTTGTTTTGTTTGAAGTCATTTAAGTTTTAAAAAGTGGGAATTTAAGTTGTTGTTTTCAAAAGATAAAAGTTGAGGTTCAAACCAGTGTCCAGGTTGAGTGTAGTGCTTGATAGCTACATAAGTTGTTTTTCTTTCCTTTTATGTACCACAATTTGTGAAAACTCATTTTGTTATATAGCTTAACTTCTTCTAAAGTCATCTAGTTGATTACAGATTTTTTAAATATTCAAGTTTATTCTGGGAAATGGAATATACAGATGCTTTTAAGTAGAAAAGGAAAGATTTAAACTCTGTGCTACTCCTACAGAATTTCAGTTTGCCTTTCTTAGTTTCAGAAAATAGTCTCAAAGTGTGCATTGTCTATCTTATCTTGTGTAGTCTTGACTGTGTCCATCTCAGTGTACCTTCATGACCCTAGGCTAGTTACCATGTACCCTTTATGATTTTCTTTTTAGATTTCTGTGAACTAGTGCATTTCCTGGTAAAAACTACCCTAGCTGTGTGACCTTAATGAAAATCTTGCCTTAAAAACTGTTCCTAGATTAGACTGTGCTTCATGTTAACTCATTAAGGTATTATTTGGTATCATTTGTGATCCATTTGGTTTGGAACACACCCCTGTGTATTGTAACTTACCCATGCTTGTAATTTGACATTGTCTTGGATTCATTTGGCAATTTTGGAAGAGATTTGAGCTTGCTGTTTGATAAATAAGGCTTTTAAGACTAAAATTTTAAGAAAAATGAACTTGTTTGACTTGAGAGTAGTGAATTATGATTGAAGGTTGTGTTATAGCTTGCATTTGTTCACTTTTTTCAAAATTTGAAGAGTTAAGATTAAGAAAACTAACTTCTGTGTCAAAACTGTTTCTTTATGATTCTTGTTAAGTGTTGAAGTATTGCCTGAACCTAGCATTAGTTATTTGAAGTTAAAACTGTGAATCGTTTTTTTTTATCTATCATTGATCATTAAGTCTACTTGACGAATAGGCTATCAAAACTGTAAAAAGTAGAATTTCAAAACCCTTATGTGAGACTATGTGTTCTTGGGCTCATTTGATTGCTTGTTTTTTACCCTATAGCTAAATGGAATCCTTTTAAGAGTATTAAATCTTAGTCTGTAAAATTGGTTTTTGACAAGAAGCGGTTTTTGGCATAACATGTAGTGTTGAGGGGATTGAAGGATAGAAAGTGGAATTCTGTGAAGGTTCAGCCTTTCCTATTTTACTTGGATTCTCTTTACATAAAACCATGAGTCATTTTTGTTAGCTCAAGAATGTATTGTCTTTGGATTTGAAGAATTAAAACTGATTTGAAAATAAGAAGAAGAGGCTATGTGTGTGAACTGTATGGACCATTTGTGTGTTCATTTGCCTTGCTTCTTCCTTGTTAACTGTTTTTGTGACATTTGGAGTCTGGAAACTTGTCTAAAATGATTGAAAAGGTGCTAAGTATAAGATTGGGAACCTTTTCTTTTCCTGGAAAAAGATTATAAGAGTTTGAAAAGGAAAGCTGTGAATATTTTAGAAAAGAATGAAACTACATTTGTTTGGTTGTTTAACTTGGCAGCTTCTCAGTTCTATTTAGTGTGTGATCCCACCTTAAAACCACTATAATACTGCCTAGAACCCTCTTTGAGTCTTGTTTGGATTGATATACTTGACTAGTTAGGAAAACTACTAATAAGAAACTGTATAATTCTGTCCTTTTCTCCTTGATGGAAATTGCTGTGTTTTGAATATAAGTCCTCCATGATTATTTAGATATAGTTTCCTATTTGGAATTACTTTCTTCTTTTATTAGACCTATGCTTGAATCTACTTGAAATCTGTTTGAAAGCTTTTTACCTAAAACTAACTTAGACTGTGTGTAATTGATAATTGCGTTCACTAGTTTAATGAGAGATTGAAAACAATTTGAGACTTGAAGCTTCATTTCAAAATCTGTGAAAACCTTACAAAACTGAACATTCTTGGTTAGTTTTAACTTACCTTAACCTGTGCCTGGAGACTCTGATTGCATCATTTTGACATGTTAGTACCCTTGAATTCTTGGAAGATAAGTTTAAAACTGAACCTGCATTATAGACTTTATCTGTAGCCTAGTACTGCTTAAGCAAGCTTGAAACATCTGTGACTATAATTCTAAAAAATTGGAAATTTAAGAATTAGTATTGTCAAATTAGAAATTTAAGAATTAGTATTGTCTTACTTTTGATTAAATTGACCATTCTTTCCAAATAACAATTTGACCTTAAAATTGCTCTTTGCATTAATGTTGTGGAAACCGGTTCATGTGTAACTTGTTTGGTTTGAAATTGCTTCTCTCTTCTCTTCTTGTGTTGGTTGAATTGCCTTATGATACTCTTGCCTGAATTTGTTGTCTTGAAGCTGTGATTTTGACTGTTTACTTGGTCCTAGTTGTTGGTTAAGTATTGAGTAGTACAAGTCCTAAAAACCTATTTGACATCTGCTGGAAATTTTGAGGGCTTTGTGTGTGATCTGAATGTGGTATTTGGAAGTGAGTATTAGATGAGTATATAGCGTATATTATTGTATGTAGAGGGTATGCCCTTAACTGGATTTTGCTCTCTATTTCTGATAGTATATCAATGGTATACTATGTATACACAGTCTTGACACTTAGGAAAAATTTGAGAAAAAATGTAGTATACCAGTGGTATATCATGTGTACCACCTCTTGACACTTAGAAAAAAATAATTAAGAAGAAGACGGCTTGGGCTTGTTCTTTGGGCCTGTCATTTGCGTTTCTATACTTGACTTATTATTACTACTGTTTTGGGCCTATTTCATATTTAGGCCATTTTAGTTATTTGATGTCGTTGATTATGGATATGCTCATATTACACCTATTAATGGTATAACGCGGACGTTGTCAAATATAGTAACCCAATGAGGTTGGAGTCGAATCCTATAGAGAATATGGCGTGAAAAGTTTACTAAACGAGTATTATACTAATCTTGCAGTCCTGGTGTATTCCAGAAAAGGATTTTATAGTTGATTTGGTTTGTGGACTAATTTAAACTGACTGGAAATTTAAAGTTGTAAATATATGGGTAAAAAGAACCAAGGTTGTGTCCCCGTTAGATAAAGTGTATGATCATGAGTATCGATCTTGATATACTTCTAATGGACTGTTTGTATGGATGCACTTAACCTCTATATGAATCTAAACTATTTCCCAATAAGAAAAGATTATTTCTTTCTATACTTTTTCCAAAGATAAGAAAGTATGCATGAAGAACGGTTAATTATACCAAGTAAATTCCTCTTATTCCTAAGTGAATTTATTAAACAAGGTTTAAAGCCTTGAGTTCTTGTTATTTGTTCTTACCTAACCCTAGCTATTTTCCCAAATAAACTAAAGTTTATGGCGTGAGCTAATGTTTGCAACCACTAACTCTATGATGAATACGAAGAACAGATAAACCCTAACAATCCATTATGTGTATATCTTTCACGATCCCCAATCACAAAACACCCATCCTTGGGTTCACAACCTTAGTAAAGGTGTTTAGCTACTCATTGCAACAAGAAAACAATAAAAGATTGAAGATTGCATAATTGAATTTGTGTAAAAACTTACGAATAAAACTGGAAATCAAGCAATTGTAATAGTCTTGAACACTATTGTAAGCTACTAAGAACAAATTGTCTCAACACCAATCTCAGAATTTTAGAATTCAAAATATGAAAAGTGATAAAAAAAATATTCAAAACCCTATTGGCTATTTATAGGAGTCAAATCCCTCTTCAATATGGACAACAATCACGTCACCCGCACGGAAGGAGTACGGGACGTACATTGAATTACGTCCCGTTCTTGCAAAGCACGACCGCTGAATAACTTCAAGGTGCGAAAGATGTACGGGAAAATGTATGTCCCGTCTTTTGGAGTGCGGGACGTATTATCAGGTCGTTCCTTCCCTCACAGGTGTATTGCCTCTCTGTTACTTCAGGCCAAAGGACGAGCAACAAGTACGGCCCGTCTTTATAAGTACGGGACGTACTTTTCAAGACGTACTTCCCTCAAATCTGACAGAGACTTCTATGACTTTCCTTCAAAGTGCGGGGAACAGTACGAGGCGTTCTTTGATATACGTCCCGTCCTTCTTCGCGTTTTTATCCAATTTGCTAAATTCTCCATCTTTGGACTCCTACAATGCCAAATACCTAAAACACAACAAAAACACATTAAATTGACAAAGACTTGCTCAAAAACAAGTAAAACTCATAGCCAAAAGCGTCAAATGTGCCATAAATTCCCGGCACATCAACACCCCCAACTTAAAGTATTTGCTTGTCCTCAAGCAAGCCATACAAAACAACGACTCAGTCTAACATCTAGATATCCTAGAATAACAATGTCTACATTGGTTTTGACTCTGAACTACCGGCATGCATGTTTTTCTTCAAAGGACCACCCCAATTTTCTATTTTAAAGCAATATACACAACTCAAGAACACTATGACTAACAATGAAGCTTCAATGCATGACATTACATTATCAAACACATTATGATGCACACAAATTCTACTTTAGGCGGTCACTTTATTTTGCTCAATTCTCATCCTTATGCCCTTACATAGACCAAAGAATGTCCCAACACACATAGATACAACAAGAATGGGACGAAGACGAAAGAGAAAAGAAAAACACTCACACTCACAAAGAAATTCATATCTACACATGCAAATACCATAGGCTTGCCCTTATTTTCTATGTTTTCATCCTAGGCTCGTTCGGTTATGATCACATTAGGACTGGTTTTGGCTTGTAATGTAGGCTTAGGGATGGGTAGGATTCTTTTTGGATATTAGTGACTCACCCTCCTTGAACACTACAATATTTTTCACCTTAATTCACCTCTTTTCTTTCCAACCCCTTTATTTCCTTTCAAGTTTTCAACCTCGATGTGGTTTTATTCCTAACCCACTTACAAATCTTTTTGTGTTACAATTTTCTGATTTTTCTCTTTTTTTTTTTCTCCTCTCTCTTTTTTTTTTTTATATATGCAACTACCACATCGAATTTCCACTAGCAAACTCCATCACCCCCAACTCATGTTTTTAACATCTACTCCACATTTAATTCACCCCCAACTTAGGCATTTTGCCTCATCTATATAGTAGCATCAAGGAGGGAACGAGTGTGAAGATGAATTAATTGTACAAAGGGTAAGGTTTCATAATTGACTAGACAAGAAAAAGGTCAAAAGGCTCAAAATGGGACACTAGGGGTATTTGAAATATTGGTAAGGCTTATTTAGGCAAAGAGGCTATTTACACAAAGAAAGCCTAAGATTATCTCACAACCAAACTAACTTTCGGATTTCAAACAAGACCAACCGGGCAAGTTCTAGATTATACATGCATACACAGAACCAAACTAACAACTCACACACACATTGGCATAAGGATAATTATTTTTACACTTGTGACCTCCTAAGTAGTCATTCATCACACATAATACCCCAATAATCATAATGTCATATAAGGAATCAATCATGTCAACCAATAACTGTTCTAAGTATGCATTTTTCAAATTTTCGAGGAGTCCAATATTTCCAACAACTAATAATGACATGCCATCAGTTACAGAGTAACACCAAATAAGTCAAGACTACTCTATTCAATCTAAGCAAACAACCTAAACATGTCAGTTTCAACAAAAAACTAAACCCCTCGGGAAAAGAACTTTGGTAAAGAAAAGCCGAGAAGGTTCCTAAACAAATATCTACATTATGACAACGCCAAAAATCCCCACCCCCACCTGAAAATTATGCAATGTCCCCAATGCATCAACTGTAACTATTCTACGGGTAAGGAATACCTGGCAGCACTAAGTGCTAGGATCAGTCAGAGGCACTAGCCCCCCGTAGTGACTAGAGGATGTGCCAGTAATACAGCTCGTCGGTGCTGGACGGCGATGGTCAAACAACGATCTCTCCGTAGCAATCCGCATATGCTCCTCTTCCTCCTCCGCTATCCGGGCCAGCATTTCCAACTCTTTCGCCCGAGGAACTGCATCTTCTGCAACCTGTTTCCCTCTATCATCAGGGGGTGCAGTGTCCTCCTCGGGCATCAAATTCACCACATTTATCAAAGAGGAGAGATCCACCTTGCTCGGCTAAGGGGGATCCTCAACCACACTTTGGGTCCGCGTCTGTAAGGCCAACATATCAGCCTTTAACTGATCTAGCTCAGCTCTCATACCTATCAGATCACCACCCGAACCTGCACGCTCCACAGTAACCAACCGTGCCTCAAACCTGTCAAGTCTCGCCTGATATAACTCCTGGGCCTAGTTGGCAACGGCTGTCACTGGTGCTAAGGCAATGTCTATCTGCTTCTTCACATACTTCTCCATTTTCCTAGTTAAAATCCTCGATTGCTTGTCACCTTATGCAGCCTGAATTACAACCCGTCGAAAATTCGCTTTGTTGAATGCGAATGGATCTTGGGAAGGCTGATGGGTGGTTGGAGGACTAGTATGGGCTCTCTGTCCTTCCGAAAGATGCAAGGGCACTGTGCTAGTGGCCTGATGTTGTGTCATTGTTGTGGGAGGCGCCTCCGTGGCAGGTGCCTCAGTGATATCAGGTCTTGTGGCCCCCAAAATCTACCTGAGTGTCGTCCCCAACTTGCCCCTCAAGTGCTGCTGCCGATGGACCTTCAAGTAATAACCTCGCTTTTTTTTCTTTGTTATCCTCCTCTTTCGTCTTATGAATGTCTTACATGTGACTGGATTTTACACAATGATCTATCATATGTAGTGGTTCCACATTCGCTTGTCGACATAAAGCAGTAATAAGGCATGGGTATATCAATGAAGTGGCATCATGCTGTGCCCTATCCCGAATCTCCCTTGCAATAATCAATCCTATGTTAAGTAGGTATCGGGTCATGAGAGCTGCCACTGTCACTGCTTGATCGGCAGTGAGTGAATTATCACTTTGGGTAGGAAGTATCCGAAACCGCAATACACCCCACCAAAATTTTGCCTCTAGGGATAGTGTGTTCTTGAATATCTTTGACTTTTTACTCAACCACGATGGGCTACCCTTTGCTATAACCGACGCCAACCACTCCGTTACCGATTCGGTCATCCTCCTCTGCATCTTATCATCATACTCAGCTGTGATAAGAGGTAGAATAAACTCAGCCCCAAAATAATACATGTTTACTGCGGCGAGTGATACATTAATTTTCACTCTTCGAACCTCAACCACGTCCGCCAGTGGGACATCCTGCTTCAGCATTCCAGGCTTTACAATTGTGCTCAAGTGTGCTCCATAGTTGGCATAGAATTCCCGCACGAGAACTGGGCAGTAATCACCCGGTTCTCTGTTAAACACTTCGAATTTGTAGTAGGACAGCAGGTCCCTGATCCCCGAGTGTTCTTCCAAGTCTCGGAATCCAATTTGCCTTTCCTCCCAAATATTTCGCCTAGGAGTACCCCCTGCCTTTATACCTTCAATGCCCCTGTCGAACCGCTCTCGTGACCCTTTACTGCGAATCGAAGAGCATCCTCCGTCTCGACCCTTATTAGGTTTGCCTCATCTCTTTGATAGTCGGCTACTTCCTGGGGGGTGACAGGGGTTACCACTGGATTCCAAACTACTTCTGATCCTCGGACTTGTTCCGGCTCGGACCCTTCCTCACCTGAGCTAGAGGAGTCCTCCTCCTCAGACTGGGAGGACACCTGAACTGGGTTAGCTCGGCCATTTATTGAGGTCATGATTTGTTTCAATGGCCTGGTGTCCTCATCAGACAAGTCTTGGTCTGAGGGAAAATGTTTAAGCCTCGTGGTAACCCTGCCCCTCTTTCTTTGCGTAACACCTCCAACTTTGGTTTTAGGCGGCATATCTGTGAAGAAAAAACATTACGTGTGTTAGACAGTTGATCCATAAACCACGAAATAAGTGGCAAGCTCTTTGCTTGCAAAATGCCATGTACGGGACGTACACTAAGGTACGGGGCATACATGTATCACGTATTCTCAGGAACTGCCAACAGCCCTTTTTTTTGCGCATATTCTCTACGACTTACACAACATCACCAACACATAATTTACTTCTTTCATGCTTCAATTTCGGGGTTTTGGGACGCGAGTTACTCAGACTTCACCCGTGTTACAATTATTTTCTTTGTGGCAATTTATGGAACAGTTGGCGGGCATAGCAACTTTAGGCTTCAAAACTGAAACCATTCGTTGGAATGCCCTCCAACCCAGTGGAAAGTACGGATTCGTACTCCCACGAGTTCTTAATCATGACAACATACCAATCCCTGCCCCGGATTACGCCCAATATGATCCCAAACAAGCATGAACATCATTAATCTATCACCCTACAACTAATACCGCAAGTAAACAATGAAAGAACTAAAGGTGCCATACCTGTGAACAAATGATGATGAGACTATTGTAGCAATACAAGTTAATGACACAAGTTTCTTTCCTTCACTTACTTCTTGGGCCAAGAGATGAAAATTTTGCGTTTGTAGATGGACTATTAAGACTATGATTTATAGGGGGCTTATATAATGAGTTTGGGGAGTTAATAGGGGTGAGTAGGAAGGTGGAAGTCATGGGTTTTAATGGGGAAAGTGGAAGGGAGACGATGGAAGACGAGAGGGCAAAGATGAGGGAGAGTACGAGACGTAGGGGAAAGACGGGGAGGAAGACGAAGGTTTCAAACCTTCGTCAACTTTTTAATAATTTTTTTTTTGTACACGGAAAAGATACGCCACGTACAATGGAGTACGGGACGTACTTAGAGCACGTACCTCCTTTCCTTCAGCCAGTGAGTAAGTTTTTACTTACCTGATAGTACGCGGATAAGGTACGGGACGTACAATGAAGTATGGCTCGTTCTTGAATCATGTACTTTCCAATATTTTTCGGTGAGTTTGGAAATTTTCTTCTTTGAGTACGGGCAAGAAGTACGCCTCGTACAATAAAGTACGGGACGTTCTTCGCAGCCCGTACTTCGACCGTCGAACCTTTCCCAGGTAAGTAAATATTTCGTGCTTCCTACAAAATGAACAAATGTTACACTATTCTAAGAAAGCTGTAAAACATGGGTTGCCTCCCATTAAGCGCTTGATTTAACGTCGCGGCACGACGGTGTTATCAATTTACTCTTGGTCGGGACTCTCCGAGTCAGCATTCGTCCCAAGGTGCTTCAACCGATATCGGTCCGCAATTCTATCTCCGTCAATCGTACCATGGTAGTGCTTCACCCTCTGCATGTTCACCTTAAATGTCCGAGTTCTGTCTTCGGACTTCAATTCAATAGCTCCATGGGGTGAGACACTTACCACTTCAAAGGGACCTGACCACCGTGATTTTAATTTGCCTGGAAGCAGCTTCAATTTAAAATTAAACAGCAAGACAGGGTCACCCTTGTAGAATTCCCGCTTCAGGATTTTCTTGTCATGATATTGCTTCATCCTCTCTTTGTATAGCGCTGCACTTTCATATGCCTAATAACGAAACTCATCCATCTCGTTAAGCTGAAACAACCTAAGTTTGGTCGCTTCTTCCCAATTCATGTTCAGCTTCTTCAAGGCCCACATGGCCTTATGTTCAAGTTCAACTGGCAGGTGACATGCCTTTCCGAAAACTAGCTTGAAGGGTGAAGTCCCAATCGGAGTCTTGAAGGCAGTCCCGTAAGCCCATAGAGCATCATCGAGTTTGCGCGCCCAATCAGTTCTGTTTGCATTCACCGTCTTTGCTAAAATACTCTTTATCTCCCGATTAGAGACTTCAACTTGCTCGCTTGTCTGAGGATGATACGGGTTTGCCACCCTATGCTTGACTCCATACTTCTCCATCAATCCCGCAAAGGCTTTATTGCAAAAGTGAGAACCACCATCACTAATTATTTCCCTTGGGGTACCAAAACGAGTAAATATGTTCTTTTTCAAGAATCCCATGATACTCTTGACTTCATTATTAGGTAAAAATACTGCTTCTACCCATTTAGAGACATAATCAACAGCCACCAAGATTCATGCCACAAGAGCTTACAAAAGGACCCATAAAATATATTCCCCAAACATCGAACACTCCAACCTCCATTACAAAGTTCATAGGCATCTCTTGCCTCCTACCAATATTCCCTTGCCTTTGGCATTGATCACAAGAACTCACCATCAGATTGACATCATGAAAAAGAGTAGGCCAATAATAACCACATTCGAGAACCTTGGCAGCAGTCCTCGTACCACTATGATGTCCCCCAACCGGAGAGTCGTGGCACGCCCTCAAAATCTCCAATACCTCACTCTCTGGGACACAACGCCGAATAATATTATTAGCGTAAGTTCTGAATAAGTATGGTTCATCCCAATAGTACTGACGAACATCCCGCAAAAACTTCTTTTTCTGATACGATTTTATCTCGTCGGGAATGACACCAGTCACCAAGTAGTTGGGAAAATCGGCAAACCAAGGTGCCACCTGCATAGTCACCGCTAAAACTTGCTCATCTGGAAACGCATCTTCAATGTCAAGTTCTTCTGTTGGCACCCCAGTTTCTTCAAGTCTAGAGAGATGATCTGCGACCTGATTTTCGGACCCCTTTCGATCTTTTACTTCGAAATCAAACTCTTGTAACAGAAGGATCCAACGAATCAGCCGCGGCTTAGCTTCCTTCTTTGCCATCAAGTACCTCAACGCAGCATGGTCAGTGTATACCACAATCTTGGACCCCAGCAAATAGGACTGAAACTTCTCAAAAGCATATACTATTGCAAGCAGTTCTTGCTCGGTCACCATGTAGTTCATCTGTGCCGCATTAAGTGTCCTACTAGAATAGTAGATCGGGTGTATAATTTTATTGTGCCTCTGACCAAGCATAGCACCTATTGCAAACCCACTAGCATCACACATCAACTCAAAAGGTAAGGACCAATCTGGAGTAACAATCACAGGAGCAGTAGTGAGGTGCTCCTTTTATTCATCAAACGCCTTTCGGCACTTGTCATCGAACACAAATTTAGCCTCTTTTTCAAGAAGCTTGCACATCGGGTTAGCAATCTTGGAGAAATCCTTGATGAAGCGCATGTAGAACCCAGCATATCCTAAAAAACTTCGGACACCTTTGACTAAGATGGGTGGAGGAAGTTTCGCAATCACATCTATCTTCGCTTGATCGACCTCTATTCCCTTTTCAGAGATTTTGTGAGCGAGGACGATCCCTTCCTTCACCATGAAGTGGCACTTCTCCCAATTTAGCACCAGATTTGTCTCCTCACATCTTTTCAGCACTTGACCCAGATGGTCAAGACAATCATCAAACGAATCACCCACAACAGATAAATCGTCCATAAATACCTCCAAGAAGTCCTCTACCATGTCAGAAAAGATCAACATCATACACCTCTAAAAAGTGGTGTATTACACAACCCAAAGGGCATTCGGCTGAACGCAAACGTCCCATATAGACAAGTAAAAGTCGTCTTCTCTTGATCTTCCAAAGTAATGTTGATCTGATTATAGTCTGAGTATCCATCTAGGAAGCAATAGTAAGACCTCCCAGCCAGCCTATCCAGCATCTGATCGATGAAAGGCATGGGAAAATGGTCTTTACACGTGGTAGTATTCAGCTTCCTATAATCCAAGCAAACACGCCACCTAGTAACTGTACGAGTGGGAATTAGCTCATTCTTTGCATTAGGCACCACAGTGATACCTCCTTTCTTTGGTACACATTGAACAGGACTTACTCACTTGCTGTCTACAATCGGATACACTACCCCAGCATCTAACCACTTTATGATCTCCTTTTTCACGACCTCTTGCATGTTCTGGTTCAATCTTCGCTGATGCTCAACACTCGGCTTGTTGTCCTCCTCTAGTTGAATTTTATGCTCACAAATACCAGAAGGAATACCCCCCCGAATATCTGCTATGGTCCAACCAATAGCACATTTGTACTTGCGCAAAATCTCCACTAGACGCTCAATTTGTTCCTCAGTCAATAATGCTGAAATAATTTTTGGCAATGTCTTGTTCGGACCAAGGAACTCATACCTCAAATGTGATGGGAGCTGCTTGAGCTCAAGCTTTGGAGGCTCGACAATAGAAGGCTTAGCTGGTGGAGTAGTTCTATTTTCAAGATCAAGATCAAGCTTTCTTGGGTGATAAGTGTAAGAACCTCGACCCTCAAGCGCGTTTACAGTTTCCACGTAGCCCTCCATATCACAAGCATCAAAATTTATCAGAACTGCAGCGAGAGCTTCTCCCAGACTTTCTTCTTCCAGTTTATGTTCAACAGCATCATCAATCCCATCAAACGAATCAATAACCGAGATACTCTCATAAGCGCTTGGCAACTTCATCCCCTTTCTTGCTTGGAAAGTTACTTCTTCATCATTCACTCGGAACTTAATTTCATTCTTTTCAGAATCCATAAGCGCTCTTCCCATAGCAAGGAACGGTCTTCCCAAGATAATGGGAATATCTCTATCCACCGCACAATCCAGAATCACGAAATCAGCAGGCAACATGAACTTACCCACTTATACCACCACCTCATTTATGACTCCAACTGGTTTCTTGATAGATCTGTCTGTCATTTGTAGCCGCATAGAAGTCAGTCTAGGGGTCCCCAATCCAGATTGTTTGAAAATAGCAAGGGGAATCAAGTTAATACTCACCCCATTATCACACAGAGCACGGGCGAATGCATGAAGCCCAATATTGCACGGAATAGTGAACGCCCCTGGGTCTCCTTTCTTCTGAACTGTGGTGGAAGCAATAATTGAACTCACTCGATGAGTTAAATTCACTGTCTCATGTTGAACAGACCTTTTCTTTGTAAGCAGATCTTTCACAAACTTAGCAAATCCGGGCATCTCTTTGACAGCATCTAAGAATGAAAAATTCACTGTTAACTGCTTCAACTGATCATAGAACTTTTGACTCTTAGCATCATCATTCTTCTTTGCCAACCTCTGAGGAAAGGTAGGCTTTGCTTTGTACATCTGAGTCAAAGGGCGAAGAGCCCCTTTTATCGTGTGCTTCCCTGTATCAGCAGCAACTTCTGGAATATCAGCAACTTTTTCTTTACCTTGGACTTCCTCGTCAATAATGGGCACTTCATAACGCACCTCTTCTTTCTCAATCATAGGTTCTAGATCAACCATATTCTTGTCAGCACCTTGAAGTATTTTACCACTCCTTGTGCTAATAGCAAAAGTACGTTCCACTCCCCCACCATTCTTCGGGTTTGGAATAGTATCACTAGGAAGCCCTCATTTTCTAGAAGGATGCTGTTCTCTAGAAAGATCACGCATTTGCTGTTCGAGATTTTGAATAGCTGCTGAATGAGAGACCACCGTCTCTGAAAGCCCAGATAATGTCTTTTTAGTGTTCGTTTGACTTGCTAACACTTTCTCAAGCATTGACTCCAACCTTGAACTACCTTGATCATTAGATTTCCCTTTTGGTGGAATGTAAGGGTTGGAACTTCTGTTCCCAAAATTACCGTTGTTGTTGTTGTATCTCCCTTGGTTCGGTCCACCATAGTTGTTATTGTAGTTCCCTTGGTTGTTGTTGTAGTTTTCTTGATTATGTGACCCCTGCCCTTGTTGGGGTCTCCAGTATCTCTGAATCGGCCCAAGAATGTCCCCCTTCGCTTTGTAATCTGCATATTAAACATTCTCAACTTGCGGAGGGGGGCCCTCTTGATACGACCCTCTGGGACTTGGTACATTCCAGGCGGCATGCCTGAGATATCTTCACATACGTTCTCCTTCTCCGCTTCTCTCTCATCAAGCCTCTTTGTCAGTAGAGAGAGACTTGTGGCCAATTGTGCCAATGTTTGCTGCGTTTCTTGGCTATCTTTCACAATGTTTTGAATCAACGGTGTTCCAAGTGATAGCCCATCAGAATTATTTGAATTCCATGCTTGGCTGTGTGTAGTCAATCGATTAAGTATATCAATAATAGTAGCATAGGACTTATTCATGAAACACCCGCTGGCAGCATTGTTGGCATAGGACTCTTTCAAAATTTGTTCTGGAAAACCATAGTTTGGACTCCTATCCAAATATTCTTTGTACCTCTCCCAAGCTTCAAAAAGTTGTTCCCCATTACGTTGTTTGAACTCGTAAATCTGATCACGAATTTCAGCCCTTTTACTCGGGGGGTACCACTTCCTGAGAAAAACTCTAACCATTTCTTCCCATGTAGCAATAGAGTTCCGGGGTAGCTTTGTGAACCATTTTATTGCTTCTCCGGCTAACGAATATTTGAAGAGTTTCAGCCGGACTGCTTCTTGAGTCACACCTCGTTGGATATGCTGAGAGCACACATCCAGAAAGTTTGTTATATGTTGGTGAGGGTCATCATCGACTGCATTCCGAAAGTATCCCTCTTGTTTGAGCATATGATAGAGGGAATTGTCAAACTTGATAGTAGTAGCAGTCATCCTTGGATGAACGATTGCGGATGCAAAGTCTTCATCTGCTTCTGGTTCATCAGCAAAAACATTCTCGACTGGAAGTTCGTTGTTGGTCATGATCACCTGGTTTACAAGGTAGCAAACGAGGTGTGTTGGAATATGACAAAGACTTTAAGAAGAGTAAACACTATTTGGTAATTTAAAAACCGTATTCCCCGGCAAAGACGCCAAAATTTGGTACGCTCAAATTACACCTATTAATGGTATAATGCGGACGTTGTCAAATATAGTAACCCAACGAGGTTGGGGTCGAATCCCACAGAGAATATGGCGTGAAAAGTTTACTAAATGAGTATTATACTAATCTTGCGGTCCTAGTGTATTCCAGAAAAGGGTTTTATAGTTGATTTGGTTTGTGGACTAATTTAAACTGAGTGGAAATTTAAAGTTGTAAATATATGGGTAAAAAGAACCAAGGTTGTGTCCCCGTTAGATAAAGTCTATGATCATGGGTATCAATCTTAATATACTTCTAATGGACTGTTTGTATGGATGCACTTAACCTCTATATGAATCTAAACAATTTCCCAATAAGAAAAGATTATTTCTTTCTATACTTTTTCCAAAGATAAGAAAGTATACATGAAGAACGGTTAATTATGCCAAGTAAATTCCTCTTATTCCTAAGTGAATTTATTAAACAAGGTTTAAAGCCTTGAGTTCTTGTTATTTGTTCTTACCTAACCCTAGCTATTTTCCCAAATAAACTAAAGTTTATGGCGTGAGCTAATGTTTGCAACCACTAACTATATGATGAATACGGAGAATAAATAAACCCTAACAATCCATTATGCGTATATCTTTCACGATCCTCAATCACAAAACACCCATCCTTGGGTTCACAACCTTAGTAAAGGTGTTTAGCTACTCATGGCAACAAGAAAACAATAAAAGATTGAAGATTGCATAATTGAATTTGTGTAAAAACTTACGAATAAAACTGGAAATCAAACAATTGTAATAGTCTTGAACACTGTTGTAAGCTACTAAGAACAAATTGTCTCAACACCAATCTCAGAATTTAGAATTCAAAATATGAAAAGTGATAAAAAAAAATATTCAAAACCCTATTGGTTATTTATAGGAGTCAAATCCCTCTTCAATATGGACAACAATCACGTCACCCGCACGGAAGGAGTACGGGACGTACATTGAATTACGTCCCGTTCTTGCAAAGCACGGCCGCTGAATAACTTCAAGGTGCGAAAGATGTATGGGCAAATGTACGTTCCGTCTTTTGGAGTACGGGACGTATTCTCAGGTCGTTCCTTCCCTCACAGGTGTATTGCCTCTCTGTTACTTCAGGCTAAAGGACGGGCAATAAGTACGGCCCGTCTTTATAAGTACGAGACGTACTTTTCAAGACGTACTTCCCTCAAATCTGACAGAGACTTCTGTGACTTTCCTTCAAAGTGCGGGGAACAGTACGGGGCGTACTTTGATGTACGTCCCGTCCTTCTTCGCGTTTTTATCCAATTTGCTAAATTCTCCATCTTTGGACTCCTACAACGCCAAATACCTAAAACACAACAAAAACACATTAAATTGACCAAGACTTGCTCAAAAACAAGTAAAACTTATAGCCAAAAGCGTCAAATGTGCCATAAATCCCCGGCACATCAATTATTATTAATGGGCTAGGCCCAATAAGTTATAATTCATTTTGGCTTTGTAATAATTATTGTAGTCTTAATTTTGTACTTAGTTTGATTTACGAATGTGTACTAATGTCATGTATACCCATTTGTATCCTTGTCCACCCAAACCCGTTGGTGAGTCCCAACGCGGCCCACTAGCGTATCTAGATCGAGGCTACCAACTTGGAGCAAAAAATGGAGCATACGTTTTGGACCCGAGGCTACCCCGTTGCATAACATCTCTATTTGGGCTTGGTCGGCCCAATATACTTATCCTTTATTATTTGTGTATGCAAATTCCATACTTGTGTATTTATTTATACATTGGAACCCTTAAGGTTATCCCACATTTAAAGTCGCCTAAACTTGATTTTTTAAAAACTGAGCAAAACCGATTTTGGAAGCTTTAATATAACTTGTGACTTTAACGGATTGATTTAGTATAATTTGGACTAAAAATGATCAATTTTATAACATATGGGATTGATTTGAACATTTTTAAAACCTGTGGACTAATATGAGCCTGTGGACCATATTGATTTGAAGACTTTATGGACTGTTTTGACCGTCTTAATAACTTGGATTATTTTGGACTAAAATTGGCTAAAAATCTAAAAACATAAAATATGGCTAAAATATGGATAACAATAGTATGTCAAAAATGATTTTTGAAACTTAAAGTAAAAAACCTTTTTCTAAACTCGGGTGGGCTTGCGTGGTGTTCTACCTAGGTTAACGCCTTCGGGTTTTAACCTAGGTGTTCTAGTCCGAAATCCAAAAAGCCCAATTTTGAGCAAAATTCTACCATTCAAGTGGTAAAAAGCTTTACGAATTACTGCACTGTTATTTTTGAGGAGGAATATGTTTTCTTCCTTAACTATTTTTTTCTTCTCTTCTAAATAGCATCCAACATCGTCTTCTCTGAAATGTGATAGTGTGAGAAATTTCTTCTTCTCTTTGTTCTTCCACATTAACACACAAGAAAGGCATTTTGTTCATGAGTAGAACTCCACATCCTGGAGAGACGAAGTCGGTTTGGAGCAATTCTTCGACACAGTCTCTACAAGGATTTCACTATTGTCAGCAGATATACAATCGAAATTCATGTTACTGTTTAATTCTTACACCGACAAATAATATTAACAACAAAAAGGAAGAAAGAAAGCAAGATAAATTGTTGGTGTTAAATGAAGAGTTTACTGTTCACTTAAATGGAGGTTACTTTCAATCTCATCATATTACGTATACTTTTAGACCAACATTTATGAAGATAAAGGAAAAGGAAGAAAGCAAGCTAAATTATTGGTGTTAAGGAAAAACATTATTTTCCACTTAAATATGGGGTTTCAATCTCAGAAAAGGATCTCCTTTACCATTCTCTTCTTCAATATTCACATGACGACCACCCAACCTCAAAATATAGAAAATGAGAAAAGATAAACCTTAGAACAAGGTCTACTATGTAACGAACTAATTAAGAACGGTACAGAGCTCCCATCCTTGTCAACTTATGCCCGTTTGGCCATGCGTCAAATTTGAAATTTGGGTTTGTTTATGACATTTGAACAAAAATTTTAACTCCAATTTGAAATTTTGATTTCATATCCCAAATTTACCTAAAAGGTAGGATTTCAATTCCATATATGTGATTCCAACTTTTTTTAAAATTTAAACCTCGAACCATAATAATTTACAAAAAGACCCATAATTTTAAATTTTGCAAAAAGAGACTCATGCTCAACGTGAAAAGACAGAAAAGATGACAAACCGTATGCCAGTTCAGCAAAAAGTTCCCAAAGATATTTTCAAAGTTTTTTGGTAAACCCCACTCTTTCCTCTCTCATTCCAGCCCTAAATAGAAACATCTTTCAGACATATCTAAATAGATACTATGTTTACATATGGATCCCTACATCGTTACATTCCATTTAAGATTAGGAATACGCGATGGTCCATACCGTACCATGTGGGAGGATTGTATAAAGAATAGCTAGTTAAAAGTACTACTATTTGTTAATTTATTGGACTAGTTGAACTTTGTAAAATTATGTGTATTTTGAAAGCATGTAATAATTACAAGCATTTATTTATAAAATAAACATGGAGATATGCAATTTATTAACACAACGCCTTAGGATATTTCGGTACCTTGTTTATTAACTATAATTTGCTTCTTTGATAAAATCTTATATGAGTTAGGGAAGTTTTGATAGTTTTTCACAAATTGTGGAATTTTCATATTTATAAAAAAAAAAAAAAAAAAAAAAAAGGATACAACTTTAAAATCTAAATTGCACGTCTAAATAAAATTTCAACATCAAATCATCCTCTACTCAAAATAATATTTTTATTCATGATTTCAAGTTCATGTTCAAACGCCTGCTTAGAAGGAAGGAGTCCCACTGGTTAGAGTGATTTTCCTTGCAGACCATATAATAATTTGGCCAAATACATATTCAGCCCCTTAAAGTTGTCACGAATTTTCATTTAGACATTTTAACTAAACTTATTTCCTATTGAACACTAAAACTATCGGTAAAGTATACCTATTGAACACAAAAAATTCAATTACGAAAAAAGGGAGCGTGTGAAACTCAAACGCTGCTTAGGTGGCAATATAACCAATAAAAAAAAGCCACGTCACTAAAATGCACATCGTCTCTTCCGATCAAACCCACAACCGGCCACCTCTGCCTCCCCTCCCTGCTTCCCTCTTCCACTATTACAACATGATATATGTACCAACAATTACTGTCTAAAAATGATCACAACCTCCTTTTGAAATTTGAACTGGAATTTTTAATAAAGACAACATACCACTCCCAATTGCACTTATTACAAAGAACAGAAAAATCAATCACCAAATTGGTGCTTTGAATCTTTTTGTTATAGGATTAAGATAAGGAATCAGCAACACCCAGGAAGTCTACCACCCTTATTGCACTCCTTAGATGTTCAAAACCCCAGAAAAAAATCCAAATATAAATGTAGTAAATAACTAATAGTTTCAGTTATGGTTCATTTTGACATGCTCAAAGGACTATCTAGAGAGAAACCGTGGTGGGTCATCACACCAGTGATGGATTTTTCGATTATCAAATCCAAGTAGTCGGACCACTTTCTCTCTTCAATTCTCGGTGTCCTCACTCTCTACCACAACCTTGGACTGACGCCGCCGCAACCTCCAACACCACCTTTGTTTTCTTCCGTCAAAAGTAAAGCTTACAACAAGCTCAGTTACTAGAGTAAGGAAACAGCCTTCTCCTCATTGAATTATGCTATTCTAGCGTTTAGTTATTTGATCTTTGAAATTTTGAGGTTATATCATTCACTGAATCTCTAGGAAAATCAACACAAGAAATTAGCAGGAAGATGAAACAGAAAGTAGAGGACAAGAAAAAAAAAAAAAAAAAAGGGGAAAACAAAATTACATTTCAGTCATAAGTACAAGGCTTCACGCGCACAATTTCAGGTGACATTCACTAATTGTGCCAGGGTGTATGTTATTTGCGGATGACATAGTCTTGATCGACAAGACACGCAGCGGAGTAAACGCTAAGCTGAAGGTTTGGAGATAAACTCTGGAGTCTAAACGGTTCAAGTTGAGTAGGACTAAGACAGAGTACATGGAGTGCAAATTCAGTGACATGACACATGAGTCTGGCGTGGAAGTGAGGCTTGGTACCCAGGTCATCCCAAAGAAAAGAAGTTTCAAATATCTCGGGTCTATTATACAAGAAAATAGGGATATTGACGATGATGTCTCACATCGTATTGGCGCAGGGTGGTTGAAATGGAGGCTTGCTTCAGGAGTGCTGTGTGATAAGAAGGTGCCACCAAAACTTAAAGGCAGGTTTTACAAAATGGTTGTGAGACCGACCTTGTTGTACGGGGCAGAGTGTTGGGCAGTCAAGAGCTCTCACGTCCAAAAGATGAAAGTTGCAGAAATGAGAATGTTGCGATGGATGTGTGGGCACACCAGGCGAGATAGGATTAGGAATGAAGATATCCGGATAAGGTTGGAGTAGCATCAGTGGAGGACAAGATGAGGGAAGCGAGGCTAAGATGGTTTGGGCATGTGAGGAGGAGAGGCACAAATGCTCCAGTGCGGAGGTGTGAGAGGTTAGATATGGATGGTTTCAGAAGAGGTCGGGGTAGGCCGAAAAAGTATTGGGAGAGGTGCTGAGACAAGACATGGCGCAGGTTCAGCTTACCGAGGACATGACCTTAGATAGGAGGTTTTGGAGGACTCAGATTAGGGTAGAAGGCTAGTAGGTAGTCGATGTTTGATCTATAGTCTATTGTCCTTTGTTTCTTGCTATTATATGTGGTTTATTGTACTTCGATTATCTTATTTATCTGTGGTAGCTGCTGCTCCTTTTTGTTTTCAGACTGCTCTATTTTGACTTATTCGCTTTCTTTAGTTTCATTTGCATTTTGCTTTGAACTGCTTCTGCTTATCTAACCTTTCTCGTTGTGATTTCTCTTGAGCCGAGGGTCTTTCGGAAACAGCCTCCCTGTCTTCTGAGATAGGGGTATGGTCTGCGTACACTTTACCCTCCCCAGACCTCACATTGTGGGATTTCACTGGGTATGTTGTTGTTGTTGTTGTATTCACTAATTGTGCCACGTCTAAATACACTTTGTCAATAGTTTGAGTGTTTAATAGGAAATAAATTTAGTTGAAATGTCTAAATAAAAACTTATAACAACTTTAAAGGGTTGCTTATGCATTTAGCCCTAATAATTTTATACAGGTTTCCTTTTCATTGGATCAGGAGATTTAGTTTTGTAATGCATTAAAAGTATTATTTTAGTTATATGACACCTTTTATATGAGAATTGATAAAAAAGAAACGGAAAAGAGCCAAAATTACCCCTAAATTTTGGGAAATAGTTCATTCATACCCTTCGTTATACTTTAAGGCCAATTATACCCTTACTGTTATACTATGGGGTCAATTATACCTTTGTGTCTAATGGCTGCCACATGGCATCATCCCAACCCTTCAAAATTATTTTACCCTCAAATAATTTTTTACCCACTAAAATAACCCAACCCGTCCCCATTTTTTTTTCCAGCCAAACTAATACGGAATTTTTTATTTTTTTTGCTGGAAAAATTATCCGTATTAGTTTTGCTGGAAAAAAAAAATAATTCGGGTTGGGTTGAGTTATTTTAGTAAGTAAAAAATTATTTGAGGGTAAAATAATTTTGAAGGGCTGAAATGATGCCACGTGGCAGCCGTTAGACATAAGGGTATAATTGACCCCATAGCATAACGGTAAGGATATAATTGGCCCTAAAGTATAATGAAGGATATAGATGAACTAATTTTTAAAGTTCGGGGGTAATTTTGGCCCTTTTCCAAAAAAGAAAATACAGAAAAATTGATACGGAAAAGGGCCAAATATACCCCTGTACTATTGGAAAAGGGTCAAATATACCCCTCGTTATACTTTGGGTTCAAATATACTCCTGCCGCTATACTATTCGATCAAATATATCCCTACTCCGTTAAGTTTGTCCAAGATGGACATCCACTCATACATGGCATTGTCATTTGATGAGGTGGATGCCACCTTATCGGCCCCAACCCATTTTACCATTCCCTCTATCCACTAAAATTTCCTTCCCCTCCGTCACCATTTCTACCGCCATGACCTCTGTACCTCAAAAAGATAACCTTTGTTTATCTTTTCATGCCCTGCTAACTGTCTCTGTTTTGTTCTTGTTGCACCTTTAGCGCTGCTACTGCTTCTCCGATGACTAGTGTAAGAGAAAACAATGGTGAGCACACACATATGCGACATTCAGACGCTAAGAAAAGTCTGGCCAGCTACAACATTAAAATTGGCGAGAATGGCCATGGTGGCGGCAATGGCGGTGGAGGGGAAGAAAATTTTAGTGGATAGAGGGGAGGGGTAAAATGGGTTGGGCGATGAAGTGGCATGCCACGTGGCATTCACCTCATCAAATGACAATGTCACGTATGATTGGATGTCCACCTTGGACAAACTTAACGGAGGAGGGGTATATCTTATCCAATAATATAACAGCGGGGGTATATTTGGACCCAAAGTATAAGGAGGGGTATATTTAGCCCTTTTTCAATAGTACACGGGTATATTTGGCCCTTTTGCGAAATTGATAACTAAAAATATTAAAAAGGTTGTAGGGTCATTTTCTTCTCTTACAGGAGATCATTGCCTTTCCGACATCACAACTTGTGTGATGTTTCCTATTGTCAAGTTGCACGTTTACAAGAAGCCCTGTTTGAATTAGAGCCCGTTTGGATTGGCTTATAAGTTGCCTATAAGCTGTTTTCAGCTTTTTTGAGTGTTTGACTGGCCAGCTTAAAGTCATTTTATCCATGAAATAAGCTCAAAAAAATAATTGGGCCCTTTTGGCTTAGTTTGTCTAAAGCAGCTTATAAGCTGTTTTCAGCTTATAAGCCAAAAAAAAAAAGTTAGCCTACCCCAACTTTTTTTTTTTTTGGCTTATAAGCTGCTTATTTTAAGCCCATCCAAACAGGCTCTTAATCAACGAAATGAATAAACAGCAAAACGACTGCTCTGACGTTTAAGTTTAACATGATACTGAAAACAGAAAATTTACGTTTAGTTAATGTATACTAAGCCATAATTTCTGTAACCATCATAACTCATTAGTCGCATTCGTTGAGAAAGATTATTCAACTCTTTCGCTAATTTCACATGAAGATCACGTAAAATAAATCAACATCGACATGCGCTTAGCATACTTCATTAACTCTTGTGCTAATTTCAATAGACGATAGGTAAAATAAAATCAATTGGGAGTAACTTCTTAGAATAAATCATGTTAAACGGTATTACTAGTTAAAAAAATTAGCCATTTGAAAATTAAATAGTAATGCAAGTTTTAACTCAATAACATTCAGAAATATGCATATGCAATATCTAAATCCTAACATGAGAAAAATATTATTTCGGTGAAAACATTATGCTCTAAACACTAATGATATTTGGGTAAAATTGTCACAAATCTACCCCCACAGTGACGCAATCATACTATACAGTCCATATGTGCAAGTGATTAATAATCACATTTGAACTCCAAAACATAATTCATAACCTCTTAAAAGTGTTCTCAAAAGAGGGCCTTAGTTTCATTTCTGTTGTCCTAGAACTCTATGCTTGGTGCTTCAAAAATGTTGAACAACAAATCGTTCATTATGTTAATTTTGCCAACGATATCTCCTAATTACTCTTATGCTGGATATCAGCAAAAAACTCAATCATGCGCAGCTGTAAGGATAATAAGGTAGTAAAAATTCTTAGCAAACTTTCAAACTCATCCATATACTTTCAGGCCAAAGTAACAAAGGCACAGAAAGAGTCCCAGTTCTTCAACGCTGACGACACATGGAGCGCTGAGCTACGAGAATATATAGACCTAGGCAGCATTCAGGTCTTCAGGCGTTTGCACTTTATATACCTAGCATACTTGGTCACCACACTTCAAAAAATTGGTTGAAGTCAAAATCTTACATGTTTTATTACAATAAAAAAATTAGCCACGAAACTAAGTAAGGAACGCAAAAAGTCTGTAAAAACTGACTGCAAAAATATCGAAACAAATATAAACCGCAGATACAATCCGATAAAGAGCATGTCCATAATTACCCACGCCTAAACTTCTAAGACGTAGAACTAGAATCATCTGAATGACATGGCCGAATACAACTGCATTGAGAAGCTGAAATCACCTGATCTGTGATGCCGAGCAAAGTAAGCCAGAGGCATCAGCTCCAACAACTGCAAGATCACAAACAGTACAGAGCTCCCCTTGCTGAGATGTTACAAAATGTGTACCACAGTAAGGACAAGTGACATCCTTCTGACCCCGGTATATCGGGACATATGTTGCCCCACAGACTGTAAAGGGATTTCTGAAATCATAGTTCAACTGTGAAACATCTCGCATATTTTTCTCAGCTGCCTGCAGAACCTGGCGGGCTGTTCTGGCTTGGCTTTCATTGGTGGGATTGGTCTCCAAGAGTCTCCTAGCAAAGTTGGCTGCGGTGCTAAGATTTCCTGCCTTGTAGCAGATAGACATAGCATTCTGTAATGCGAGTCTCAAGTGAGGAAGCTGTAGATTACAGTGAGTGAAATAGGCTGCCAGCTCCTGCTGACGAACAGGATTATCTTTCAATTCCTTCCTCTTAAGCTCCATCTGCAAACCCAAAACATACTCTTTCACTATGACAATCAACTCCTTGACCTCATCCACTTCTTGTCTCGACTCAACCACAATCAACGGAATGGTGTGAAGGATGCTCAGGAATAGTCTAAGGGCATCAGAAAATTTCCCACCGGTTGTCGCCTTATAAGCAGCTTTAAGTTTTTCCTCCAACTGAGCAAAATCGAATATAAGAGCAGGTGGACCCCGAACATTAGGACTAGCTGACTCAGTCCAGCCTCTCTCAATTGCCACAGTGATGACCGGCGCCGAGGAGAAGGCAAGCAGATGAGTGTGGCTTCCCACATGAAGATCAATAAACAATGGTTTTAAAGGAGAAAAGTTCCTAATACCTAGTTGTCGGTTCAACAACCGCATAGCAGTGTCAAAATTTCCAGCAGCTGCATGTTCAGCAGCTAGAGATGATTTTTGGACCCAAATCTGGCTCACAGGCATGCCAGGTGTTGGGGTGACAAACACAGAAGAGCGCGCATTGGAAGTAGCCTTTGGTGTGTCAGTATCAGGTGGCAAATCCAGATCCTCAAGATCCCATCCTCCCTCCTCATCATCATTTCCTTCTTGCCCTTCCTCATCACCAAGCACCATACTGATGTCCCCATTCTGCAGATTTTCCACCTCACCAATGTCCAATGACTCGCCCCAGTCTGCATCCGCAGCCTCTTCATATTCCTCTTGCCCTCCCCTGCCTGCAATATCCAAACCACCCTCAAATATCCCTTTTGTAACCATCAACAAGGGCCAGTCTCCACCACCCAAGATGGGAGTTGGGGGCATCAACAGTGAAGGTTCCTTCCCCTTTGGCAATGATGGAACATTATCCCCCAGTTCCTCTGCAAGACGCTCAGCAGTATCATTGAGCCCGTGGACTGCAGCTGTGATGTATGCAAGAGGCAGATGACCAGCATTTTCCAAAATTTTAACACGCTCACGGACATCACCGAGGTACAAGGCATCATGGAATTGACCCATTACTTCATTTTTTACCTCAGCAATTTTCATCATTTTAGATAACTTTTCCACGTTTCCTGTTATTAGATATAGGAAAGACAGCCTCTCAAAATTCTTCATCTTCTGGTAGGCATATTCAACAATACCTGCATTGCCCTGCCGAAGGGCTTCCACGCCAAGCCTATACCAATTATCTTTTTCATCAATCTTCTTAGCAGATTCAAGAGCTATCTCAATATTCCCACTTTCAAGTGCTAAGTTGAAACGAGTGCGCTCATCCTTCACAAAATGAAGAGCAACTTCTGGAAAACCCTTCTGCTGCAAATATGAAATCATGGCCTGACCACAGAGCTCTGAGTTTCTTATCATACTCATAACTTGATCGTATCTCTTTCTAAACAGACACAACTTGAAAACATATTCAGTTGAATCAATAATAATAGGACGGTTTTTGCCATCTCGATCCAAGCAAAAGATAGTGTTCCCATATATTTTTGTAATATAGACAGGAACATCTAGGGTTTTGACGATTCCACAATCCCCATTGGGGAGACAGTACTTAATGTGGGTAAGTGTGGTATATATGAATACCCCATTGTCATCCCAGGCACCGCTCTTGACACGAATTGTCTCATGAAGGGTGCAACGGTGCGCAAGCTTCTTATCAGCTATAACTATGGAATGCTTGCTAAGCAAAGCGACACTTTCCATATCAGGTGACCAAACAACATACCTGATGAAAGAAGTCTGAAGATCCCCAAGAATAATTCTCTGCTGGAGATCAAAAATGACAACTCTATCCTCTGCCCTACATAGTAAGTTTCCAGTGCCAGCATAAAATATCGCATCAGTAGCCATAGGAAGAAGGCTTTTCTTGACAATTTCATTCCTGAGATTTTTGACCAGGACTTGATTAGTGCTCTTCTCAAGCACCGCAAACCTGTTTCGGGCAACAAACACAGCTGATCCTCCGGTACCTCTCTTTGCATCTTGAACAGTATCACCCCTACCATAACTATCTTTAGGTACAATGTAAAGTTCATAGGAACCACCATCCGTGTCTGAACATATCAAGACAGCATTTTCTGTAGGACTATATGAAAGTGTTCGTGGACCTTGATTCACATTGTTTGAACCGGGCCTTCTAATTGGTATCAACTGTGTGTCCTTCTGAGTTGAGTACTCATACACACGGAGAAAGCGATCCTTTACATAAAACAGAGAATCACCGCTCACAGAAAAAGCAGGACGTTCTCTCTCCAACTTGAATACTATCATCCCACTGTCATGACCAGCTGCTAGAAGATTCATCTCAGGATGAGATGCAAGGATCCAAAACCTGTCATGCTCCCTGCGAAAAGTCTGAAGACCAGTCCTTTTTGTTGCATCCCACACTCGAATGCTCTTATCCTCTGAATTTGAAACAATAATATCTTGCCTTGGATGGAACAGAACACATGAAACATTGTTCATGTGGCCTCTCAATGTGTCCACCTCCCAAGCCTTTGTATCTAGGAACAAGAAGGCACACTAGCAATCAGAAAACACTTAAAAATGTAAGATTTCTTCAACAAAATAAGCAGTCTTTTACCCAGAAAGATTCCGTTCAATAATTTTGCTGCCTAGAATAACAATAAGATGTCCATAATCCTTCTCAAAAAAACAATAAGATGTTCATAGTTCTACAGGCTGAAGCAGCAACTTTTATCCAGCTATTTGCGTCAAGGTGAAAAACCCATTCTTGCTCCAAGGAAGGAAAATTTAAAATCAAGAGTATGATCCTTCCAATGAGGAGGAAATTTTTGCCACATTATCTATAGCAAATAACTGAACTGCAGTATTAATGCAAAACCGCTCATATGGAACAAAGCAGCTATATGCAAGTTGCTGTGGAATTTGTGTAAACAGGAAGACAGATCATCAAGGCAAAGAGGTATCTGGAGGACATCGGAATCAGTGAACGAGACTTGATACAATTGGATAAGTACTTTCCATCAGGATTGTATGCAAGCTTCAGAGGTAATATCCCTAAAGTACTATGGAGGAAACTTATCTGTAATAATCACGGAACTCCTAAATGGTTATTCATCTTAAGTATTGCAGCTCATGGCAAACTTAATAGAAGGGACAAACTGGCTTCATGGGCTGTTATCACAGATCAAATCTGTCCCTTGCGTAATAGAGAAAATGAAACCAACAATCACTTATTCTTTGGATTGAATGTGATTTTTCAGCTGAAGTTTGGGGGAAGATCTTACAGTGGCCAGACAAGTTTTCAACTGGCAGGCAGAAATGGATTGGGCACAGGAGCATATGAGAACAAAAAATGCAACAGCTGAAGTCTATAGAGTGGCAACGGCAGGAAGTGTCTATTTAAACTGGAAGGAAAGGAATCAAAGAATATTTCAAAGGAAGCTGCCAGGCTCTCAAGCTCTCAAACTATAATTAGACAAGCGATCCGGGAAGTAGTCTGTAGATGCTATAGGAAGCCAAAGTTATCAGGAAGGCTCAGGGAACTGAATAATTACCTTTAGAGTGGCAATTTTGATACTTAGTACATGTAATACCTGTTGAAGCTTATGGTGCATGTGACAAACTTTAGAGTTTAGAGTATGTTGGTTTTGCTCAGATTGTAAATATTTCCTTTGGTAATAAAAGTTTTATTTACCCAAAAAAAAAAAAAAAAGTTTCAGCAACAAATCAAGCAAGGTCTAGACCCACCAACCCACACCCCAAAAAAAAACCTGGAAAAGAGATGACGAGGATGAAACTTTTTGCTGTAATGACATCAAACGTACACAGCATAGAAAAATGTAGTTGACAACATTTATAAACTAACGGTAGGGATATGACCATGTCAGATTTCCAAGATAACAAACAATTCCACTGATTGAGGAGATCCTACTGGACCAGATTTCTGATTATAAGCTGAAAGGAAGACACAAGATAATCCTACTTCTAAGGACACGTCAACAACACAAAAGCTTGCTTTAGGGCTAGACTGAGCTATAACTGAAAATATAAAATAGCATGAATTTTGCAAGGTATCTTTTCATTAAATGTACTTGATTTGGTGTTCTAGGTTCAACAGGATATGCAAACTGACTATGTGTGACAAAGCAAGTAAAGATGACCATCCAAATACATCAGGAATTTCAGGAGCATACCATTCATACGCCAAATTTTCACTTGGCGATCATCTGCACCAGAAACTATAAGGGGGAGTGTAGGATGAAACGATGCCCAGTTAACCCCTCTATCATGACCCTCCAAGACATACTTCACCACAGCATCCACTCCACCAAAGAAATCAGTATTCATCTGACTCAACCGCAAGATATCATCAGCGGGAGAAACGGTTTTCTTTCTTAGGGCACCAATATCCCAGACACGAACAGTCTGATCCAAAGAAGCAGAGACAACCAGGTCCTCTTTGGGATGAAATGAGGCGCACATTACATAATGATTGTGGCCAGTCAAGACAGAAATACAAGTACGAGACTGCCAGTTCCATATCCGAATAGTCTGGTCGTCACTTGCACTAACAATCCATGGATATTCATGGTGAAATTGAACAGTTCGGATATAATCAAGATGTCCAAGCAGGGTAAACAAGCACCGATGCAGCTTATAGTTCCAAACCTTAATCTTGTAATCATCTCCTGCAGTAACAAGAATTTACATATACAGAGGAAACAGTCTATAGTCAAATTCACATTATGCATGCATACAGCAACACATACTCTTAAGATAAGTTATCAGTAAACCAAGACAACAAACCGTCTGAAAAATGGACTATAAAATAGGTGCCTTAACATTTTTGAAGTTAAGAAAACATAAAAGAAACTACTCATTAAATTTGGCAGGATCATGCCAAGTTAACAAATACTCGTATATTTTTCCAAAACTATGTTAATCACAAACCAAAACTGAGGCTTCCAATAATGTGCCGTATAAACATTTTCTTCAAAAGACAATGCAATATTAGCAATATGCCCCGACTCTTTAATAAGTTCAATAATGGACAAAATTAAAGAAGAAAACACACAAAATTAATCTACAAGTCACAACAAATTCGTCAGATCTCTGATAAACTATCGTAAACAGAACGAAAATGGGAATAAAATCAGTCATTCTTCAAAACTTGAGGCGCATGGAGAAATAATGGGAAACCACAGCTACCAAAGTGCATCAATTACAGAGACCCAAAAAAGGTTAAAAGGGAAAAAGGAGATCTTAGTCCCTAAATTATTGTTTTTCAGTACCCGCAAGGGTGGCTCAGTTGGTTGAGCATGGGGCTTTCATAATGAAGGTCTCAGGTTCGAAACCCCCTGCCTACGACAGCAGGGGATTTGCCTTCTGGGTCGAGCTCATCGCAGGGGGCTTGCCTAGTGCGGGTCACCTCTCCTGTGTGGTTTGCGAGCTATTGCAGAGGAGCTGGGTTTACCCTGTGCGCTCCCGAAGGGTAGCGGCTGCGGGTTCCATGTCATCAAAAAAAAATTATTGTTTTCCAGTATTGGTCACTATGTAATTCAACTTTAACATATTTAACTTCAATAAAACCATATATACAAGTGTGTACCACTTGCACATATTAACTGGAACTATAATTCAGAAGATAAAATAACAAAAGTAACTTCATATATTCATGGATCACACATATACTGGCCCACATACATCAGCAGATCCATAATCCATCACACCACGGTGCAAATAGCATTTTAGCCACTGTAATTTTTTATTCAGGTTTTGGTCCCTCCCATTATCAATATAACACATTAAACCTTCAATTGAACCAACTCTGTTATTATGTTCCAGTCACACATCTATCTATATAGAATAGGAGAGGCAAAAGCATGATCTGATGACAAGTGTAAGCACCAGAAAATTTCAAATTTAAAATAGAAATTAACAAAAAAAGTTAAAACTGCATATATCAGAAAATTCAAAAAAAAAAAAATGTCAAAGTGGTTACAACTTCTGAGGGTTACAACTTCTCAGCATTGTAGCCATCATTGTAGAAGTTTCAGTCTCAGATTAACTTCCGAGGGTCTCTCTTTGGTTTCTCTGAATCTGAGTTTCAAACGAGTCAACAGAGGTTTCGGGAAGAAGATGAATTCCTCATATCAGTGCGCTCCCTCTACTGAACACGTCAATCACTATTTTCTTCTTAATTTTTCTGGTTTGGACTGATGATGGGGCTCACTCAAAAGGTTATGAATTACCCATCATATAAAAGGCAGCCACTACTATATGGTGCTCATCTCAACATAACACGTCTATTATTAATGACTTTTACTATCTTTTTCTATTTTCTCAATGTATTCCTTTTTGGTACTCTAATTAATTTATTTCATCTTTCTTTTATATTGATTACGTTTATGTCTGTGTGCTTACACATTTATTATGCAGGTTTTTGGAAAGCAATTGGCTGTGCAAAAGGTTCATTAGATTGTGTAAGAAGTAATTGAAGACGCACATTAAACAAGCTCTGTGTGTTGGCATGAAATGGTAAAAGCGAAAAATGATTCGCCAGGGGTTGGCCTGGTGGTAATTGGCTTGAGCCTTGGGGTGCTCCCGTTCGAAACCCACTGGGTGCAAACAATTTCTGAGGGCCATCGGACTGGGGTAAAACCCTGAATTACCCGTGGTGCACTTGCGGGAAACTCCTTGCCGAGGGCCTGTGCACCCCCGGGATTAGTCGGGGCTCAAAGAGACCCGGACACCCGGTGCTTAATCAAAAAAAAATATGCGGACCTGTTTCTACTCAAACCAAGGTTTACATGTGAGTGTTTCTTACTTTTTTATATTTAATTGAGTTATATCAAATCCGAGTAATTCACAAATAGTATATTGTTATATCCAATATAGGTTATTGTAAAGCAATTGTCGATCTTATGTAGAATATACTGCAAAGATGTAGAAGATTAATGTTGAAAGCTAGGTGTCTCTGGGTGATGAGAAGGATGACCTAACTCAGAAAACTTAATAATTCATAAAAATGGCATTATTTTGTGCTAACTTTTTTCAAAACAACTTGCAAAGGATGATCTAAATTGGATTACAATCCGTTCTAAACAGTAAATTGTGTAAACTCACAAAACTTGATAATTCATAAAAAGATGTCTAATATATTTTTCAAAAATAAATATAAAATTTATTGAAATATAGAACATAAAAATAAATTGGAATATAAAGTTAATTGAAATATAAAAAAAAACACAAAATTAAATATAAAGTTAATTGAAAGATAGAACATAAAAATAAATTGAAATATATAGTTAATTGAAATATAAAAATTAATTTGAACTGAAAAATAATTATTTCAAACTAAAAAGAATATCCTCTAATTGAAACGATATAGACAGCGCAACCATTCTTCCTTGAGTTCAACTTATGTGGACTATATGATGATTCTAAAAGAATAATTTGTTTATTATTTTTTTAAAACGAATCTTACAAGAAATAAAATCTTAATTATTTATACAATGAGTTTGAAGATATTGACCCTATTTCAACTTCTGCCGGGTTGAATTACTTTTATTTAATTTTCCCATGAAATCTTCCAACATTTACTTTAATTTGCTTTTCTTTTAATTTAAAGTATAATTTAAATTTTATGTAGATAATTATTATTTTTATCGATCTTATTATATTAAAACTGTAACCTAGACATTTCTCTCTCAAATGAAAAGGCATGGTTATTTCTGTCTATGGTTTGCAAGTTCCATAACGTGATTCTAGAGATTTATTTCATAATTTTAAATCATGTTACAATTCAGACTGTTTGTATCATCAACTATATATGGTTATGATACTTAGAATTTTCAAAAGTTATTCCATGACTATATGATTCATTTACTTTAATTTCATAGAGTTGTTGTTTTTAGATACATTGCAAAAGGAAGCATAATGACAATTGAATTTTTTATGACTAAAAAAATTAATTTTTCGTGATCAAACAAGCAAGATCAAAATTTGGTACAACTATTTTCCTTCGTAACGCCGCGCATCGCACAGGTACTAATACTAGTTTCAGAATAAAAACAAATGTACTTCCTCAATTCAAAGATCAAACATACTCATCCACATACATCGGTAGATCCACACTCCATCACACATTCACACTGTGATGCAAATAGCAATTTAGTCGCTGAACTATTGTTTAATTCTGGTTTTAGTCCCTGTAGTATTCAACTTAGCACATTTAACCTTCAAGTAAATCAATTGATGATTACAGTCCAATCACACATACAAACTGGAACTATTAATCAAAATATCTTTATATTTTTTATAAAGGATTCAGAAGACCTTTTTTCGTCTATCGACAAAGCAGAAAGATAAACCAATAAAAGCAACCTTCTCAATTAACAGATCCCATACTCATCCACATACACCAGTAGATCCACAGTCCAATCTCAATTCTCATCCATATACGCCAGCATATACACATTCAATCACATTTTGATGCAAATAGCATCTTATGCCCTGAATTATCGTTTTATTCGAGTTCTAGTTCCCGTATTATTCAACTTAGCACATTTAACCATCAATAAAAAACCAAATGTGCCATAATGATCCAATCACACATATAAGTTGGAGCTATCATTTAGTAGATAAACTAGCAAAAGCACTCGTATCTTTCTAAATCGCGGAACACACACATGCTCGTCCACGTACATCAGCAGATCCACACTCAGTCACACTTATGCAAAATATCATTTTAGTCCCTGCATTACTTATTTGATCCAGGTGTCACCATATATTGCTCAAGTTAGCTCATTTAACCTCATACACTAGTTTTTCCATTCAGAAGCACGGATCACACATATAACCATCAATATACATCAGTAGATCCACATTGTGATGCAAATAGCATTTTACTCACCGAATTATCATTTTATTCCGGTTTAGCCCCTACTCAACTTAGCATATACCTCAATTAAAACAAATGTGCAGCTACAGTCCAATCACGCTTAAGTAAACATAAGCAATTGCAAATTCATGGATCACACATAAAATCATCCACATACATCACCAGATCCACATTGTGATGAAAATAGCATTTTACTTCCCGAATTGTCATTTTACTCTGGTTTAGCCCCTCAATTAAAACAAATGTGCAGCTACACTCCTTTAAACTAAACATAAGCAAGTCGTAAATTCACGGATCAAATATATAATCATGCACATACATGACCAGATCCACACAGTTTATCACAAATTCATATAAATTAAATAAAAAAGGAAAATAAATCTGACCTCCAGAAACAAAGAGAGGTTGAGATTTGTGAAAATGAACACCGCGAACGGGGCCATCGTGTTCATCAAAGCGATCAATGAGAGTTCCCATACGGTAATCCCATAACTGAATCACACCGCTATGAAGACTGGCTAAGATCCATGGCCTTTGGCTATGAAAACTCAACCCTTTAACTCTATTACTCTTCGTCTCGAACTTCGTCAACATCTTCTTAACAATTTAATCCCTATCTATGCACAGAGACTGTTTGATTGAAATTGAAACCCCTAAATGATTTTGTGAGATGGAATTGGAATCAGATCTGAGATCAAATGTGCATTTTTAGCCTCAAGGCTATGCGCTAGTGTGTGCGTGTATAGATCGGGCTTTAAGAGAGAAGGGGATTATTATTTTTGGAAATAGAAGAAGAGGTGCCGCTGGTGGATCTACTTTGTTGATATGTAATTGGAGAGGTGACGAACCCGACTTTTAATATTAAGACCCGAAAAGGATTTTGGAATTGCTTTTATATTTGCTAACTAATACTAGTGAATATTATAAATTATATTCTCTCTTACAAATATAAATATCATAGATTTAGGGTGAAGGAAAATATTTTTCAAGAAAAATGTGTTCTTGAAAAATAAGTAAATTTGTACTTATTTTCTCATGTTCGGTTGGGTAATGGAAAATCAATGAATTTCTTACTGTTGACACCTAATTTTTTACTTTCCATAATTTATTTTAATTACTCAGAGTCCTTGGATAATAAATAAAATGAGCCATGCATCTTAAAGGGTTTAAATATTTTTTATAAAAATTGTTCAGGTCAATATTTACTCCTTTAAATTGATAAAGAGATTTTATGACATTACAAATCATTTAGGAATTAATTGGTATTTTATGACATTAAGAAGTATTCTGTTAGAATTAATCAAAGGCAAAACATTTTTGAATAATTATTTACTTAATGGCTAAATTGTTAAAAGTCAAATTGGCAAATGATTTATCCCCTCTAAATCCAAGCAATTTGAGTAATTAAGGGAATTGACCATTTTACCCCTCAATCTTTAATTCTGTGTGTTTGCATAATTGTTTGAAATTAATAAATTATTTTAGTGTTTAATTAGATTAATTAATCAATTAGAGGGTCGATATGGCAAATTGGTTTAATTACTAATTGTTTACATTATGGCCACATTTGGATTAACCAATTCATGGTTTAAGACAATTGGGGTCATTTTGCAAAATTAGCCTCTAAGGGGCCTTGATTGAAATGACCAAATCCATTGGCAAATCAATTTAGGTCATTAGTGCAAATTCAGCTTTAACTGGTTAATTAGGATAAATAGGGCCGCAATTGACATAGTTAATTAGATTAAGATTAACTAAGGACATTATTGCAATTAGTTAACAAGAGGGTCATAATTGCAACCCTCGTTTAGATTTAAAACCAATTGAGGCTATTCTTGCAAATCAAGACTGTTTAAACAATTAGTCGTGTTTTAAAATTAATTAAAAATGCTGATCATGTCCTAATTCCTATAATGTGATCAATAATCGATACTTTAGCATTTTTTGTTTATTTTAGTCTACCCATTTTGCCCCTTGTATGCGTATATACACCTAATATACGTATGTATACCTAACTAATATACATGGTATATGAGGCCCTCCGCCCTTTCTTTTAAAGCATGGACTAGGCCCAGTCCAAGTTGGACCGACGTGGTCCAAAACACCCACAGACATAAGGGCAAAACCCCTACTCCTCACACTTCCTTACACCAAACACATCTTATACTCCCTCTCTCTCGTCTCTTTCCCCTTCCCTCTTCTGGTAAACCCTAGAGGCGCCGCCTCTGAGTTATCTCTCTCTCTCATCGCAAAAATGGCAAATATTCAGAGCGTGCAGAGTCCTCGCAGACATAGTACAGCCCAAATCGTGAAACAATTAATGTTTGGTCTCCTTTTCACTCAAACTCGTCCCAAACATGGTACTAAATCCCTCCTTTTACTCTTTCTTTACATTTTCAAGTGAAAACTACGATTTTCTATCAATTAATGTTGTATCACTTTATGATTTTTTGCGTTTTTCTATTGGTCTTCGAGGGTTGACCCGGATCGACCTTGAAAGGAACGAATTTGGCCGTAGGTGTTGTTTCGCTTTAAATCCTAGACGTTAAATCATATAGTCAGAGGTGGCATTTGGAAAACTGATTTTGTACCACATCGAGAACGTTATGTCTTTGGATATTTTCTCTCACAAAAAGAGGGGGGGGGGGGGGGGGGGGGAAGACATTGCTTGAGATTTTGAGTGAATAACTCGAAGACTTGAGCTCTCAGTTTAAAAAATTTAAGGCTTAACTATTAAAAGTGGAGTCTCATTAGTAAAAAATATTTATTTACTTGTTTTTCTTTCTTTCTTTGTGGGGCTGAGTCTTGAGGTTGGAAGCACAAGGTCTTGTAAATCCATTCTTGACAAGGTCTGCACAAACATAAGGTAATACTTTATCTTGTTTTTGCTCTTTTAGTTCATTTTGTTTAAATATGATTGTCACGCCCCAAAACCCACCCTAGACGTGACCGGCATCCGACGTCATGAACAACATCGGAAGAACCTAAAAGATGCACAATGACACTTGAACCCGCCAGGTTCAATAATCACCTCCAACAGTTTATAAAATAAATTTAAACAAGTCTTTATAATTTAAATAATACAACCAAAACATGATAGTGTGCCCGAAAGAGTTAAACAACAACTCTTCTTCTACCCACATTCGAATGTATACTAAGGAGCGAATAAGAATAAGGAATAAACGTCTAACTCATCGGGATGCAGCCCGAAAACTAATATAAATAAATGGAATCAATAAATGGGGTGTCCCACGAACAAGCATGTGGGCTCACCAAATCAGTAGTATCAGCAAGTTCTCCTAAACGTTCTGAATGTCACGAACATACTCTTCTTCGTTACCTAACATACCATAAAAAACAACAATGGTATGCCTGAGTACTTCGTATTCAGTGAATGCCTCGGGGACAACAAGTGATATGAAAATAAAGTGTAATAACATATAAAGAAATCAGTTCTGAGGATAGTGTGACACAATATGGAAACAATTATTCAGCTTGTTTATCTCAATGAAAGACAATTATCAAAAACAGGTTATAAAGTCCTTGTCAAGTTCCAACCTCCAAATATGCCATTTAAGTTGATCATGATTATTAACAACAGTTCCATTAAAAGATAAGAATATCACACTTGCCAATACAGGCCCAAAAATCAATCATAACGAAGGGATGACCTTTGAGGTTCCCTAATCATAGCAGCGCATCACACCGGAATATGAAATTCAACGGTGGCTATCCTTCCTCCTGAATAGCTAGGCATAATCACACCCCAGGTAGCGAACCTAGAAGTGGCCACTCTTCCTCCCGAATGGCTAGGCATTATCACACTAGGATTCATAGTGGCTATCCTTCCTCCCGAGTAGCTAGGCAAAACACAACAACCAGTTTTCATAGCATAGAAGCCAATTCATAATTCATTTGTAATGTAGTCACATCATCAATTGTCATTAAGGTTCATTATGCCATATTGAAAGAATACGTCATTCCAATCAATGTTTTGAAAACGTTTAACTTCTTTACGAAAGATTTCCATATCCTAATTCATCAATGAGAATATCATTACCAACCCTTAACCATCATTATTAAGCATATCTTATAGAGGAAAACGTTCATAATATCATATACATATATAGGGTTTTTAAAAATCTAGGTTTAATGTGGGTTTGTCCCCTCACACACATTAACCACCATTTAGACATGAATTAGAGTTCAAGAAACATGAAAAGATTACTTTCTTTTCATTCATTAAAGAACCTTGAATGAAATTTATACTTCCAACAATAGCTTCAAAAAGTGATTTTCATCAAAAATAAGTTTTCAAAAGAGAGACATACCTTAATTATGCTTTATGTATCTTAACAATTCACCTTCTTAGCGAAGAACACTCAAAAACCTAGCTTGAGTCACTTTGAGAAGGATTACTTTGCAAACCCTAGGTTTTTGTTACAAGAATTATGTTAAGAATCATGGGTTTGATGCTAGGATTGATTAATAATGATAAAGAGCCTGTTTGATTGGGCTTATGCCTATAAGCTGCAAACAACTTATAAGCTAAAAAAATAAGTTGGGGTAGTCTAACTTTTTTTTTTTTTTTGGCTTATAAGCTGTTTTCAGCTTATAAGCTGCTTTAGATAAGCTAAGTCAAATGGGCCCAATTATTTTTTTGAGCTTATTTTAAGCACAAAATGACTTTAAGCTGGCCAGCTAAACACTCAAAAAAGCTGAAAACAACTTATAAGAAACTTATAAGCCAATCCAAACGGGCTCAAAGATGTTCTTACCTTTGAGTTGAAGACTTGGAGGAATGGTTTTCGTTCTTAGGGTTTTTCAAAAAGTGGAGGAATAAACAAAACAAGTGCCTTATTTATATTTTTCTAGTGAAAATGGGCCAAAGGACGCCCCCGTTTAGCTGAAATTTCCAGAGAGTTCTGGTGATTTTTGAGGCGTTACGGTGTAGTGTTATGGCCCGTAACACATGTTACGGTCCGTAACATCTCACCGTAACACAGGCCAAATTTCTAGAATGTTTTGCGTCCAGGTAGGTTTAAGTAAAACGAGCATAACTTTTTGTAAGTAACTTTTCTTGGGCTGGGCGACCTACCATTGGAAAGCTATTTCAAAGATATACAACTTTCATCAAGGAAGTTTTTCCAAATTCTCAACACATTTTCATGAAAATATCCCAGAAGACAGACCTGCCAAAACTTAGGCGAGATTAGGAGCCCTTAAGAACTTCACTGGTTGGTTTGACTTCAAAAAAACTACCTTCCACCCGAATTCATCAAGAATGGATTCATATAGATAAAATATCATCTTAACACTAGTATCCTCTGTTGATGGTTATTTAGTTCATATGTTAGTGTTTATGAATTAGTGTTGATGTGTGTTAAGGATTAAAGTAGTCTGCTCTGAAGTTCATCTAGATGGAAATTAGTTCCTATTACTTAAATGATTAACATATGATTGCTTGAGTGTTTACTTGGATTATGTGATTTGTTAATAAGATTGTTTTAGACCTTGGTAACTCTGTTAGATAAGTCTTGATTAGATTGCTGCTTGATCATCCATTTCCTTTAATGAGGTGATCCTTTTCTATGAAGCTTAATGACTTAAATGATCTTTGTGTTACTGTTTAATCTTGCTTGAACTCTTTAATCATTGATGTTTGGATCACAAGTTCTTACTGGTTGAAATAGCATGAAATGGTGTTAACTCATTAGTTTAGAGGGTTATTTGGTTCATTGACTTAAGTACTCTGATCTGAGAATTCTAAATTTACTCTTGATCTAAACATACTTACTCTCTTGTTATACTACTTGCATTAACCATAGCTAGGTCAAACAGAGGTTTACACTTGGTCTAAAAGGGATTCATTGAATCCAAATATATTTGTATGAGTCTTAATGTAAGGTCAAGGTTCTTGAATGTAATTGAATGAGATGTTATTGCTTATAAATACGTGTCAGCCTACTTGAATATGCCTAAGCTTGCTAGTTCTTCCTGAAATGGCACAAGAGTGCCCTTGGTGCAATCAGACTAAGTATATAGCAAGAGTGAAATAGTAAAAGGGCTCTAATTGGACTGTGTAAGTTTAAACAGGAAGACAGATTCATTTATATCTTCATGTGATCAAGTCTAATCTAAAAATGATGCTTTGATTGTTGAATGTTCATGTTAAAAATCAGTCATTAAGAGGAATGATTAAACTTCAAAGAGTATTGTCTGAGTCCTAGGGTTGTAGGATACAACTTTTGAACTTATTATGTCTTGCTATTTGAATCATGCTCTGTTAAACTTTAAAATTTGATAAGTGTGATGTAACATCAAGGAGGAATCTCCCCTAGCTTGGTCAAGAGAAAATGATAGAAAGGTATTTTGGTCTTGAATCTGCAGTCTGTTTGTTTGTCTGAGAACACAGAATTCTGTCCTCGTATATTTCTCCCAATCTGATAATTAGAAGTGTTCAGAATCTGCTTTGGTCAGGGTGATATGGATATTTGTCTCGGTTATAATAAGATAAAGGAAAAGAAATAAAATTTGGGCACAACACCTAGCTAGAGTTACCTAAGAGATGAGGCATGAGTTTTCTATGATAAAAATGGGGAAGATTAGAATGGTTTTAGTAATTTGTAGCTCATCTAGTTTAAAAATGTCTATTTGCATCAGTGCTACTTAGGACTAGGATGAGAAATGGCTCTAATGACAGGGTCTTGTATGGTCACAGGAGCCCATGATGTGAACTAAAAACCACATGGCATGAAAGAGCCCTTTTTTCCAGGTGCCTTGGGAGAGGATCAAAGGGGAACCAAGCAGTTCTTGGTTCATAACACCCTTCCTCCACATAAAAGGCACCATGGAACTTCTATAAGCCTATGGGGGTACATGTTCACTATATGAATATTCCATGATCTTACAGACTTCGTCATTAGACCAAAGAGGGTGGGGGGGCACAGGTTAAGGTCAATTTACTTTGTCACCATGACCCATTGAGACTGAATAATGGATTTGTGTGTAATTGTTTAGTTTGGATATAAAGGAAGAAGATTTAGTTAAAAAAGAGACCTGAATCCTAAGAATGTGGAATCAGAGCCATTTAGACCATTAAAATCACTTGAATCTTTCTTAAACAGCATGATTGTTCTCTATCTCTTTTCCATCATTTGAGTTTAGTATATACAGATTCTGAGTGACTATATATATACGTTCCTCTCATCTCCTTAAGATTAACTGAGGCTCGAAGGTTATTATGGTGCTACCTAGGAATCTTGAAGTTCATCATATCCTGCTCAGTCTATGTTATCCTGCTTGTACCATGCTTAAGTTGTTTTGATTGCAATAGCTGTCCTTTGTTTTAATGCACCACATATTGCTTATATTATGTTATTGTTGAGTATGGATGTTGTCCTATCATTCTTCTCCTATGGCTGTACTGGTGAGGATGCGGGGGTAATTTGGGGTCTGGTCTTAAGCCTTCCCCTGGTGTCCTACCATACCGTTCATGAAACCTCTTGGATCTTGTGCAGCATCAGGAATACAGATGGTGACGACCTTCCCCTTTTACTGTCTAAATCCCTACCAGTGGAACCCAATAGCACATAAATAATTACCTTAATTGCATGACTCGTGAATAAATTTGATACATATACATGTGAATGGTTACATATGTGATAAGTTCAGTAAATATAAACTAACCGGGTCCCTTTTCTTTTCGTCTCCTTCACTGCATGGCCATTTGGGCCGAGTACAAAGCCAACCTGTTGGGCCGAGGCCCAACATGTAACACCCCGTACCTTTAACCTAAGCTTTGACCATGATCCTAGACTTAGAAAATCAGATAAAGAATGCGGGAATTGGAATTTACCTGTTCAGTTGTAAGATGGTGGTTTACGCCCATGAACAGTGACCGTATTTCAGTATGCGGCCCGTAATTCAAGTCGTATACTGGTACCAAGGATTTCTGAGCATTCTGGAATTTGGCAATTGGATGTCAAATGGTTAAATACGGATCGTATTTCAAAATACGACCCGTATTTCAAAACTTATTTGGAATTTGGGAAAAATTCCTTGATGAAAGTTGTAGAGCTTTGAAATACCTTTCCAACGGTATATTATAGGGGTCAAACGGACATCTGTGCAAAGAGTTATGGCCATTTTACTGAAGAGACGCAGTGCAGTCCGTATTTCAAAATACGGCCAGTATTTAACTGGCCGGAAATTTTATTTTTTCAGAACAGTATATATTCGTCCGTATCAGTTCACATCATTATTTTTCATTCCTTCAAGCCCTAGAACGACCTCCTACCCTCTTCCATTATCAAGAACACCAATGTAAGCCTACTCTAATTATTCCAACTCAATTCTAACATATACTCTAATAATCTAAGCAAGAAATCATTGTTCATAAACTAGGGTTTTCAAGAAAACCCATCTCAAGGTTCAAGAATTCAAGATTTTAGAAATCTTCTTCAAAGCTCAAGTCTTTAATTCAAGTTTTGGAGCGACTAAGGTATGTAGAGTTACTATCTACGTGTGGGAACATCATTGTTCTTCCCCACGTCTCCTAATCCATAAAGTATGAAACTTTACAAAACTAGGGTTTCTATTATATACTATGTTCATGATAACCCTAGGTCCATGTCCATGATTATATTATGTATGAATTGCTATGATTCTATCATTGCGTTCTTAATAACTCCATATGATTATTGAGAATCAGTCCGTAATCCATGAAAACCCATATCTCGTATTCCATGGGTTCTTGCATGCATGTTTTTAAATAAAAATGATTATTTCATGAATATCCTACATGTCTACAAGTTTTCATGCAATTATATTATATAATTACTTTCATGCTATGATACAAGATACATACATACTAAATACAAGTTATTTCATGAAACCATGTTTACAAGTTATTTCGTGAAATCATGATTACAAAACAAGTACAAGTTAATTCACGAAAATCATGGGCTTCTTAGCCAACTATATTATGTTCATGTTTTTGGGAGTTGCACGAATTACCGAGAAGGCTCAGATAGCCTGAAACTATGTAGCCACCATAGGACAAGAATCGCTCCGCCCAGTTAGGACGATACCTTAATTTTACACTGAATGGATCCATCAGACACGTTACCACCTTATACCCTGGCAAGGTATGAGGGCTCTGCTGGTCCGGTGAGGTACCAGACTCCACGTACCCACGTGATGATATCACATGTCGGTTTATGAAATGCTCTCCCTACTTATCATGTTTTACTTATGTTATATATATATATATATATATATATATATGTACCCATGCTCATGCTCATGTCCAGGTTTTCAGTTTCAGTTCTTCTCATGTTATTCCATGTCCCATGTTATTTCTTTCAGTTGCTTTACATACCAGTACATTCAATGTGCTGACGTCCCCTTTTATTGCTCCGGGGCCTGCATTTCACGATGCAGGTACTGATATACAGGACGACACATCTGCTCTGTAGGACAGCATTCGTATCAGCTTATTGGTGAGCCCCATCTCATTCGGGGTTTAGTCAACTTTTGTTTTATGATTAGTTATGCATCTAAGGTATGCTGGGGGCCTTGTCCCAGTAAGTATGTTTTCCAGTCAGACTCATGATAGAGCTTTCATAGAATAGACAAGTCAGTTATGTTATGTCAGACATTCAGAGTCGTATAGCCGTTTTGGCTCATTCATGTTGTTTCCGCACTCATGTTTAAACAAGTATTTTTATTAAGTATTATGACTTACTACGTTTTATAAAGGCTCATCATGCATTCACGTTATATTCCGCTCATGTTATGCCTCATGATGATTCAGCAAGCCATGTGGTTCGTTCGGTCACATGCAATAAGGCACCGAGTGCCGTGTTTCGCCCAGGCCATGGTTCGGGGCGTGACACAACAAGCAATTCCTTTGCATTTTTGATCGAGTCCAGTAAAGAAAGGGAAGCTAATATTATAAAAAAAACACATAGAAGGCCAGCCATGGGTGAAAATGACTAACTAGGGGCTTGGTACGCCCCTAGCCTTCCTCTTCTTCTATTTGATAATTTATGCTTTTCCTTTTGTTTAGTTTTGATGTAATTGTATTTTTAAAACTCTATTATATTGGAATCTTTATGTTTTGAACTAGCCGTCTTAAGACAACGGTACTTATGTCGTTTAGTTTGACTTTAAGTCCCCAGCGATTTTCAAAACCCGGGCTTAATATAAACGTTTTTTTTAAAGAATAACTAGGCAAATGAATCATTTTATACAAGTTTAAAAAGGACAAGAAAAGAATTATACTATTACCAACAAGCTGTCACGTTCTTTTAAAGCCAAATTGAATTATGAAAAAAACAGAACAAATACATTTTTTCTTTTAAACCAAACTCAGTTTTATGTTAACTAGCGGTAAATTTAAAGAAAATGGACTAAGTTTTATGTTAACTAGCGGTAAATTTAAAGAAAATGGACTACTCAATTTTATTCTTGGACACCAACGATAAATTAAGAACTCGGGCCGAGCCCAATCACCGAAAAATTGGCACTTCTTTTTGGCTACACTTAATTGATTTTTAGGAAAAAGGGGTAACTATTTTGGGCCAAGCCCATATACAAGATACGACTTCTTTTGTTAGTATTAGACCTTAAAAATTCAAGAATAAAAGAGGTTCATTCTTTGTATAAACACAACCTTTTACCAGATGAAACTTATTTAAACCATTTGTATACATAAAGTTTTAGACAAGGACATTCTGAAAACGTATTAAACGGATTAACCCGAACCATGTACGGGTCACACATGAACAAACATCTATTCATTCCGCACTTTAAAATAAGTAGATTTTCACATCTTTACAAAACCATTACTATCCTTATATAAAAGGAAACTAGTTATATCCGGATAATATATATCCGAATCTAAATACCCTATATGTAAAGGGGATATATTCAGTTTATTTCAAAAAATGATATGCAAAATGACAGACTTTATAATGCGGGAATAAAACACTAAATAAAAGTTCATGCACATACTCATACATTGGAATTCGAAGGTCAACTGTATAGTACGGATCCTTAATACTTAACACCTTCCCTAGGGGATCATCAGAACCCTTACCTAGAACTTTTGATTACGAAGGTTTTTTCATTGTATATGAATAAACCCTATAAAACTGGGTTTCCTAATTTCCTAAAAATTAGGTGGCGACTTTTTAAAAACAAAGTCCAAAAGAGCACCAATAAGTTCGAAGTAGCTTTCCGAACGCTAACCCCCCCCCCCCTCGCGAAATGCGAACCGTTACACTTACTTATTTTCTCGTGTTCGATTGGTTAGCAGAAAACATTTTTCGAAAAATACCACCCATGCCCCACCAACCCCACCACCCCATACCTCACCAACCCCCACACCCACCACCCACCCCAAGCATCCACCCTCCACCACCCACCCCTACCCAGCCACCACCCTCAAACGCACTTCATCTTCAGCGACCCCACACCACCACCCATCCCAACCCCAACCCACCCCACACCACCGTTCTATCCAACCCTCCCACCCTTCCCAAATTTTCTATTTCATATATTTTATTTTATTTTTATAAAAAATGGGAATTTTTTTTAATCCAACCCCACCACCACCCACTATCCCTCACCCCCACTACCTACCCCACACCAAATTTAACCACGCAAACTTTCCATTTTTATAAAGGTAAAATTAAATATGAACTAGAAAATTCGGGAGGGGGTAAGGGGTGCGGGCTGGGTGGGTGTAGAAAATCAAAAAAAGAAAAAAAATTCAAAACTTTTTTTTAAAAAAAATAAATGTTTTGGCAGGAGGGAGGGGGAGGGAGGAGGGTGTCGTAGAAAATCAAAATTAACAACAAAAAAAAACTTTTCAAAACTTTTTTTTTTTCAAAAAAACACCTTTTTTGGAGGGGGTAGGTGGGGTGTCATAGAAAACCAAAAACAAAAAACTTTTCAAAACGTTTTTTTTTTAAAATACCTTTTTTGGAGGGTGTGGGTGGGGTGTCACAGAAAACCAAAAAAAAAAAAACTTTTCAAAACTTTTTTTAAAAAAAAAACATAATAGTAATTTGTTTGGAGGGGGTGTTGGGGTGGTGGGTGAGGTGTCGTAGAAAAGCAAAATAAAAAAAATAAAAAAACTTTTCAAAACCTTCTTTTTTTAAAATAATAATTTTTTTGGAGGGGGTGGTGGGGTGTTGGGGCGGGGGGAGGGGGGGAAGCTTTTAGTATGGGGGTGGGAGAGGTGCGTGGGGTTGTGGGAGTTGTTGGGTTTGGTGGATGAAGGGTGGGTCGGGTGGTGGTAGGGTGGTTGGTGAAATGCCAAGTGTGTACTTTTTTTCCCTACTTTGATTAGGGAAGTCATTTTCCCATTTTTAAGGAACTTGTTTTCCAAAAGAAAATGTTTTCCAAAATTTTTGACCAAACGAACATGAGAAAATTGGAAATCCTTCATACCGAACACACCCTTTATGAAAAAGGAAAAGTAAATATACAAAAGAAATAGTAGTATAGATAAGTAGAATAAAAACAGGTATAAACACATATACTTAGGGGTCATTTGGTTCTTAGGATAAGGATAATAATCCCGGGCATAATGTGAGATTATTTTATCATGCGTTTAGTTATGGGTATTATTTAGTCCCGGGATTATTTTATCCCACGATTGTTTTATCAAGTACTTACTGCTATTTGGGGTGAGATACATGAGTCAATTGTTAAACTCTTACACAGACTTCAAGGGAAAGCTATTGAATACCATTTTGCTGAAAGTTTGGACAAATATTCGGCTATTCAAGCGTTATATTGTCACGAAGAGACTGGAATTTACGAAACAACCTACAATTGTAAAATCTTACACTCTAACTTGAAATTTTTAAATTTTTAATTAGTTTTAAATGCATATGTTCCATAAAATTTAATTATCTGTTTTTGTTTACAACATAAAAGGTACATAAAAATAATTTTTTGTGTACTTTTGTTTATAGCATCTAAATGAGATCTAAATGTCAAATGCTAGTATACATATGTAACACCACCTCACTATAGTAGCAATGAAATTTTCAAACAAACATTGCCACTACAACAAGGTTTGACTGTATGTAAAGAGTTCAACCTTAAGCAGGGGCAGATCTACCTGTCACGACCCAATCGGAGGGCCATGACGGGCACCCGGAGCTAACCCACCGGGCACCTTTCATCATACTTCTACAATCATATCTAGGTGAGTCATATGGCCTACTCATAATCTCTATGCATCAATAACACAATTTTCATCGGACTAAGGCACTTTTATATCAACATCAACACTATGCCCATATGTATACACAAGCCGACGAGGCTAACAAAATGATATACAAAAATATGAGCCGACAAGGCTAAGAGACATCTAGCTATACACAACTGTCTACGAGCCTCTAGAAAGAGTATGTAACATCGCAAAGAGGGGACATGACCCCGCCATGCCTATATATGTACACAAAATAATAGTACCAGCAGCTGCAGCTCCGGATCAAATGGAGCTCCTCTAAGCAATCTCTAGATAAGCAACCTAAGGATCAAGTCTATCTCCCTGTCCACCTGCGGGCATGACGCAACGTCCACAAACAAAAGGACGTCAGTACGAACAATGTACTGAGTATGTAAGGCATAATCAATAACATAATGGAAACATGAAGGATTACATGAGATAGAAGAGTCAAGAGATAGTAGAGCCATTTATACCTCTAGCGACGTTCATTATATTTACTTACCCTCTTTCTAATAGGAACCTTCCATTACATAAACATACATATATAGTAGTACCATACCCGACCATAGAGGTTCGGTGTCACACATACCCGACCATAACAAGGCTCAGTGTTATACATACCCAGCCCTACCAGGGCTCAGTGTTATCCGTACCCAATTGCAGTGGTGCACAATAGATATCATACCCGGGCATATAAGCTCGGTGTAATAAAATAGTCATACATATACATATACCCATAGAAATGCATAATTGTCATCAACATCATCATCATCACTAAATCTTTCCTTAGAGGGTCAACTATCGTAGAATGGGACCAATGGTATCATGAGAGTATCAAGACTTATGAGCTTTAGCACTTCTAGAAATAGAGTCATCGTGGAAGATATTATGGATTTCACATTCGGGTATACAACAATGGAATCATGCCTTAAGAAAGAAGGGTTAGCCTTACATACCTTTATGTCTTCCTAACTACTTAACGTTCACCTCCAAAGCCCGAGAAATCTACATTTAAGAGGGTTCATACCAAGGTTAGGCTTCAAAGACATCCTTAAGTTCAAACGAGTATAATTCGTAAGCTAGCGAAAATTGGGCAGCATTTCCCCTATTTCATCTACTTCTACCAAATTCCAAAACAACTCCCAATCAATAATGACACTATCAACAATACCACAATCAAGAGGTTTCATTCAAGTTAAGCATTATCCAATCCCCAAAACTTCTTTTCATGATCATTCATTACAATAGCTACAACACAACACCATATATACTTGTGTACAATACTTTCTCAACATCAGTAGTATCACCCACAACAAGATTATACTCATAACATGCCAAGAATTACAATTCAAGTTAACCTATAGCTCATAATATCCTCAAGTTCACACTTGAACTCTATTTTCACTTTTCTTCTTTTACCCACATGGTATAACAATCAAACAACCTTAACCATATGTAAAAGATGTGAAATATTATCTTAATCACTCAAGAACAAGTCTTGGATCAACTCACTCCACTCAAGTGAAGTCTCCAACATCAATACCAGAGGAAAACTTAAGTTCCACAAACCCTAGCAAGCTTCTTTGCACTTGAATCTCTTGGATTTGACTTGGATTAGTTTATGGACTTGGAGAGAGGGTTTTGGAGAGACCTAAAATCTGTTTTGGGGAAATAATGAGCTCAAATAGGTGAAATGAAATATATAAAGCGTGATTTAAAATCCCGTCGGGCAAATCTACGCTCACTTTGACGGGCCGTCAAAATTCCTACGGTCCGTCAAAATGCTCCGTCAAACTGCCCAGCCAAACATGGCTCACTGTGACTGTTTTATGCTGGGAAAATACCATTTGACGGGCCGCAGAAATTTCTGTGGTCTGTCAAAATGTTCTGCCCGAGCAGTCTATCTTAAAACACCCATAACTTTTTACTCTGATGGCATATTGACGAACGGTTTGTTGCGTTGGAAACTAGACTCAATGAACTTCAATTTGGACAGAAAAACACACCAAAACTCCTAATATTCTAGGAAATATATCTCTCTCAAGTTGGACCAAAATCCTGTCCAAAATTTTGCCAAGTTTTCCCAAAGTTCCGACAAACTTAATTTCCTTAATTCGCTTGTTCTCAAATCCTTCCATAGCTTATTTCATGAACTTAAACCCCCCATAACCATAAGATAGGAACATATAATCTCATATATCCTAGAAGATAACTCCAGTTTCCACGATTAGGACAATCAACACCTAATGAATTTCAACGTACAAAACTATGAGGTGTAACACTACCTTAGACCGACGGGTGTCACGTGACATTGCTTTGTCGGAAAATTTTACTAAATGAGTACAGTCAGACCTCTCTATAACAACATCTGCATATAATAGCATCTCTCTATAGTAGCTAAGTTTTTTCGGAACCGACTTTTTATGTTATATTTTACTTCTCTATAACAACATTTTACCTATAACAGTAACAACCAACTTTATAACAGTACACTCTTTGTAAAATTACCCCCATATAACAGCTATCTTCTTTTATTGGTAATATAATAATTAACAATCTTTATAAAAATAGAATATCTATGATTACCAATAATAAGTGTAGAGACTTTAACCAAATATTAAATTTGGTACTTTAATATACTATATTTATGACAGAATATTACATATGAATACATCTTTGTAATCTAAAACATTCATTGTTTTCTACTTTTATTTATAAATAATTTTCAAAAAGGAAAACAAAGTGAATTAGGAGTATGAATCCTATTCTTTAGAGCAAGCAAAGAGACAAATCTTTGATTCCTAATCCTTTTAAAACGGAACCTATGAAACCAACTACAATTATAAATTTCTTTCATCATTCTTGAAAGAATTTAATATTCATGTAGATTTAAAATGTGTGACTTGGAGCTTAAAACTTTACACATTCAATTATGAATTTATTGAAATTGTATTATCTTTCTTTAATGTCTAAGTAGTGAAGTATGCATATCTTTGAGATTTAAAATCTAAATAATTTTTTATAACATTGAAAAATAAAAAATTAGATTTTATGCATCTTTTTTGTCTATAAAAGCCAATTATTATTTCAATGACAAATGTTGTTATAGCCTTATAGGTGTATAACAACAATTCTCTATAACAACCAAAAAATTTCGGACCCAACGATGCTGTTATAGAGAGGTTTGACTGTATATATAATTAAAAGGCAAAAGGGAACATAGAGGATATATTGTGTAAAGTGACACCCTTTGCCACAAGGGACCGTATAGCTCAAGTGGTTAGGCGCTTAAATTTTCAAATGAGTATGCGAGTTCAACTTGAACCAATTGGTCCACATTCACATTTGTACATTAATACGACAATAAACAGTTCAGATAATAAAGAAGGATCTTGTTGCTTCCTTAGTTAGTTGTTGTGCGGTTCTCTTTTATGTTTATTTTTTCTTTCACCTTCTTTCTCTCTAATGAAATTAATTAAGAACAATTTACAAAATTAGATGAATAATGAGTTGTTTAGTAATTATTTGGTGCCCTATATAAAAAAAAAGTATTTGGTATTATTTCTAATGAAGTTATTTTTTAATATGATGTTATATTGCTTATTTATTATTTCTCATTTTAAAATGTGACACCGCTGATGTAAAATGCAAGTACACCACTGACATTAAGGATGCCTTTTGTTCAGAGGAAACTATTTTTCAAACTTTTTGTTTGATTTCTTTTTAAAAAGTAAGTTCTCTAAGAAACATTTTTTCCCCTTGAAAGAAAAGAGAAATTCTTTCACTAACAAACTAAGAAGATTGAGGTGGCAGGATCCCAAAACTTTTTTAAGTGGTAGGGCCCCCATTTTTTTTTATCTAGAAATTAATAATGACCTGATTAGCAAACACGCGGGGGCCTTTTTATACTTTTAAAAACTTCGAGATCCCTTTTTCTTTCCCTCTTACTTCTTCATTCTTTTTCCTCCAACTCCACCGATCGTTGAGCTTCACATTTTCCCACACCTCCATCTCCAAAAACTTTGAAGGCAACTTTGGGAGCGAAAAAAGCTATTGCAAGAGCCAATATTTCATTATTTCAGCTGAAGAACAGTTGCAGGTTACAAAAGCCCTAATTTTTTTCCTATTTTGATTTCTTTTGAGTTCAAAATGGTATTTTTAATGTGATGTTCTGAGTTTACAGTCATGGTGAGCCCTAATTTGTTGATTCTGGGTATTTATTGATTCCGATTTTACAGTTATGACGAAGCCCTAATTTATTTTTTTCTGATTTTTTGTTGAGTTCCATTGTGTTTTGCATGTCATATTTGTTGCGTTCCATTGTGTTTTGCATGTCTTATTTGTTGATTCTTTTGAGTTTATAGTCATGGTGACGAGTAGAGGGCGTTCCGGATCACTTTGGACAGTTGACTACAAGCCTTCTTCATCTAGAAAAAGGTTAAGAACTGTTAAATCCGGCATTTTTGCATATTCGAAAAAATTTGAGATAACTTGACTTGTAATGAAAAAGGCCATAGTTGGACCTTACTTGGTATGAATGTGTCGGCTATGAATGCATTGGTGTGGAATTACGAAAGGAGGCCAAGGGCAAAATTGGTATTTTGGAAACTTGTCTCATGAATTACAAAATGTAACCAATTGGACTAAAAAAAAATAAGAAAATGAGGCCCAAACAAGGGAGCCCAACCGGCCATGCACTATTGACCCAAGCCCATGGAATTAATTTCCATGTGATAATATATATTCATCCATATCTATAGAAACTTCAAGAGAAAACAAGAAAAAAAAACAAGAGAAAAGAAAGAGAGGCAATTCGGGTAAGAGAAAGAGAGAAGAGAAAAAGAAAGAAAAATTCTTGGAGCCAATTCCTTTGGTTCAAAAATTCAATTCTTGTGGGATTATTACCAAGCTCAAGATTCTCTACAACTTGGTATAATTATTTTGGCCAAAAGGTGACTTTGGTGGCTAGTGAAGAACTTGAGGAAAAGGTATGAATTAATTCATTTTCTTGTGTTATGAAGTTTGGTTTATGTTGTAATATGTAGAATTGAGTAGAGTGTATGAAAATATGGAAGTTTGTAAAGTGGGTATGTTGTTTGGAAGTTGGCCGTGTGTATGCATATGTTGCATGTATATAATGACTTGAATTCATGTTGGAATCTAGTTGTGATTATGGTAGAAATTGTATTAGAAATGAAAGTTGAATGAATTAGTGAAAGTTGGAAAAAAATAGTATGTGGCCGTGAGATGCAAGGATTGAAATGGAAGTGAATTAAATTTTGCTAGTATGTTAAGTGTGTTATGGTGAAGTGAATGAAAAGATAATAGTTTTTGTTGTCATGGAAAAATGGTTATTAAGTTGTTGTAGGAATTATGCAAATTTATTGTAACTTATGTAAATATGGAAATGAAAGTAGTAAGAGGCAAATTAGGATTGTCATTGATGAAGTTGGAAGATAGAAATATGTCATGAATATGTTTGCTAAAAGATTGGAAGTTGTGGGTGAATTATGCCTTTGGTAGGAAACTTGTATATTGCGTATACCTTATGTATATTTGGTGAAAACGATATGATATGCCTCCGAATTATGTTGTAGTGATCTTGATGAGCGATGAATATGAAAATGATAAGATTGGTTTGGAAGTGTAAGGTCGGAATGAAAGAAGTTATGTTATGCCGGAAAGATGACTAGTTATGCCATATTATGTGTTTGTAATGCTTGTTGTTGTTATTGATGTTGTTGTTGGGTTGCTGTGTTGACATATTAAGCCGAGCTAAGTCTCGGGGATGTTATATGTATAGGGGAAATGCTGCCGAAATTTCGGTAGGCAAATATGTGCTTAAGTTTGGAGTCTTAAGGTTTGAAATTGACAATTGGTAAACTTGACCATTTGTAGATTCTGGACGAAATTGGAATCGAAGCCAAGCGAGCGTAAGACGCAATCGAGGTATGTAAAGCCTACCCCTTCGTTCTTAGGCATGTTCTGAACATAATAGGCTCGGCCGCGAGCCTTGAACACGACTCCGTTCCTCGGAATTCGAGATGGAAATCCGCTCCAATACCTTCAGTACGATTGAAACCATTTCCTTATAAAATGCCTTTAAAATGAACTTTTGTACGAAACTTTCCTAAACGGAGTCGAAATACTTCCAAATGATTATGGATGACCTCATAAGGTCTATTATCAGTAATTTACATATGTCGCCTCGGGTTGGTCCGAGGTGGGCCCATGGAGCCCCGATACCTCTTGTATGACCTAAATTGCCTTATTCCTGTCCGTTTTTCAAAAGTAACATCTGGACTATTATTCTGATCATGATATGACTATTTTTATATAAACCCTACGAAATGGTTTTGATATCTGGAAATCTGATTTCGGTGATAATCTGTCGTGCCTTCCCAAGTAGGATATAGGCGCGTATTATGAACACTATCCGAATACTCTGATTTGACTCGCCATATGGCCTACCTCAATTTGATTGGGTCTGTATAATGATCTGTATGTATGTGGTTTCTCATTAATCAGTTCGTGCATGTGCTATGATTCCTTTCACCGGGCCGGTTTATATCGTGCGGATGGGCCGCCGAGTCCCTTGTCGGGGGCCGGGTCCCATGTATGAATTCCGAAGTATGATGTGTCCGGTTCCGGGGTACTGTGGTATATGTCCGTCCCCGGTTACCGTGTATATGTTACGAAGTATGATGTGTCCGGTTTCCCGGCGTGTGATCTGTCCCCGGGGTTACCGTGGCTATGATATGATGTGTTATGTGACGGAGATGTTCGAGGATATGAAATCTTCTGAAATATGATATGTTGTGGCGCCAAAGGCAGGAGTGGCGACCACGTTTCTGTGCCCTATTATGATTCTGTCTGTCTGATTGGATTCTGATTCTGTCTGTCCGTATGGATTATTATTTTGTCTGTCCGTATGGATTATTATTCTGTCTGTCCGTATGGATTCTGATTCTGTCTGTCCGTATGGATTATAATTCTGTCTGTCCGTATAGATTACGATTCCGTCTGTCCGTATGGATTGTGATTCTGCCCGTCCGTCTGGACTATAATTCTGTCCGTCCGTTTGATTTATGGTTCTGTCCGCTATATTTCTGTGCTTCCGGTTCATGCTATGATTATGTTTGTTATGTTTCTGCTTTACATACTCGGTACATTTTTCGTACTGACCCCCAGTTCTTCGGGGACTGCGTTACATGCCCGCAGGTACAGACGCACCCGGTGATACGCCGCCAGTCGAGGGCATAAATTCTGCTATTTTGGAGAGCTCCTTTGATCCGGAGCGTGTACTTTTGGTATATACCTTCTGACATCTGTATATTCTGTATGTATGAAAATTCTGGGTACGGCGGGGCCCTGTCCCGTCATCTGATGTTGTATGTCTGTTAGAGGCCTGTAGATATGTATGTGGGTTACGGGTTACATCTGTTCAGGTAGGCGTGTACGATTTTGCGACTCTGTCCGTTATGTTAGCCTCATCGGCTTATGTGAAAGTTTCAGTATGCTTATGCACATATATAATTCCGAGCGGGCTGCATTTGTATTAGTTTGAATCTGAGAACGCCTATTCTGAATTTTCTGTCTGGCACGCCGATTCTGTCAGGTAGGTACGTATGGGTATCCAGTTAGGATACCAGTCGCGGCCCACGGGGTTGGGTCGTGACAGGAGTGGTATCAGAGCGGTTAGTCCTCAGTATGTCTACAGGCCGTGTCTAGTAGAGTCTTGTTTATCGGTGTGTTGTGCACCACATCTATAAACAGGAGGCTACATGGCATCTAGGATGTTACCTTTCTTTGAATCTTAGATAGTGCGATAGAACTGTATTAGTAGGATGATCCCCTCCTAACGATTTGTTATGTTTTCAGCGATGCCTCCGAAGAAAGCAACAGCTGCCCAGAAGGGCAAGGCGGGGGGTTGAGGTAGGAGAAACCAGCCGGGCCCAGAGAGTTACCAGGGCCAGTGCGCGGTTAGCGCTTGAAGATGAGCCCCTGTCAGCCGGCTCTGTTACACCGCCCTTATCAGAGGAGATTGGAGCAGCAGCAGCTGCTGATCAGAGGGCGGCTCCACCGCAAGCTCCCGGGGTTCCAGTGCCCGAGCCTCCAGCTCCACAGCCAGGGGCGGAGGACAGGGCTATGCGAGATGCGGTTCAGTTATTGACCACACTGATGGCGGAGCAGGTTCGCAGGCATGGATTTGGGGGTGGTCGTGCGGACAGATACGAAAGCTCCAGGGCTCGTGAGTTCTTGACATGTAATCCTCCAGAATTCTCCGGGACAAAACCCGAAGAGGACCCCCAGGAGTTTATTAGAAAGATGGAGAGCACGATACGGTTGATTAAGGCTTCGCCGACTGAGTCCGTTGAGTTGGCCTCGTATCGGCTATATGAGGTAGCGGCGAATTGGTATGAGTCCTGGCAGCTATCCAGGGGTGACGGTGCTGCCCCAGCAGTATGGGCCGAGTTCACTCAGGCCTTTCTGGATCATTTTCTACCTCCAGAGCTACGGAGAGCCAGGGTTGATCGATTCTTGCACCTGAAACAAAACGGTAGAAGTGTTCGAGAGTATAGCCTAGAGTTCGACTCACTGGCTAGGTATGCACCCGCTATAGTAGCGGATATGGCCGATAGGGTGCACCGATATGTGATGGGGCTGGATGACTATTTGATCGATAGCTGCCTGGCGGTGGCTTCTCAGCCAGGGATGCATATTGCCCGGGTGCAGGCGCACGCCCAGGGCATGGAGGACCGACGTAGGGAACGTTGGCCTAATAAGGGCCACGACAGGAGCCGGCCTAAGAGAGCCAGATCGGCCGGGTATTCAGGGGGAGTTCAGAGCGAGTTTTCTCAGCGGCAGGGTAACAGGTATTCGTCCCAGCCAACACACAGTACGCCCCCACAGTTCTCGGGACAGAACTCCATGGCTTCGAGTTCGCAAGTAAATAGGAGTTTCAGTCAGATCGGGCCATCCATACCTCGGTGTCCTTATTGCAGGAGGCGTCACCCTGGTGAGTGTTATCGTGCCACTGGTGCCTGCTTTTCTTGTGGCCGACAAGGCTATACGATGAGAGAGTGTCCGTATAGGGGTGGTCCAGGTGGTTCAGCCCAGCTTACCGGGTCAGTTGCTGGCTCGTCTTCTCCTTCGGCAGCCATACGCCCCACGGGGCGAGGAGCACCAGCACCAGCGCCAGCACCAGCGAGTCGTGGCTGAGGTCGAGGTGCAGCTTCTGGTTACAGCGGTCCTTCGAACTGCGTATTTGCTTTGACCGGCCGGCAGGACCCAGGAGCGTCTTCAAGTGCACACCCAGGTATGTTAGTGATCTTTTCTTGAGGGATATGTGTATGAATGGGTTTATACTTTATCATATTATGTGATTTTCTTCTTCTGGGTATTAATAAGAGCAAGGTAATTGTTAACCTGATAGACATTGAGAATTCGGAAGGGCGATATGGTAATTGTATGGTTTAGCCCGGGGTGGGACCCACTATGAGAATTTTCCGAAAATTTATTAAGACCCCGATCTGCCCTAAATTATGTGACAAAGGTCGTGCGGGGATGTCGACGAAATAATACCAGCCCTAACGCGTCAAAATGCATGAGAGCTTCGAGGTTAAGCGTGCTAAGGCTAGAGCAATTCTGGGATGGGTGACCCCCTGGGAAAGATACAAAATTTTTCATAAATGTAAGTATGATATATAAATGGAAATTTTGGGTAACCTAAAGGAAAAGAGGATGTGTGGAGTAACTAGTGCCCTTACAGGAGTCGCGCAGAACGAGGCGGACTAAAGGGGCGAAAAGAAAAAGTGCAATACCGCTCGGGAAATTGAGCGAATTTGAATAACGGTCGGAGACGTTCGCAAATAAGATATTAGTAAATGTATATGTATGTGTATGATTCTCGTCTGGTGATTATGTGGATCAAGAGCCGAGTCCCGGCGATTAATGTTATGATAGACGAAAGGTTTTACTAAACTGAATACATGAAACGAAGCGGAGACGAGGATACGAATGTTGTCAAAAATATATATAATAGATAAACTTCGGTTACGTTACCACTTAGTCTAGTGCGACGATATTTGGAAAAGAAAATGAGTATGGATAGTAGGAAAGATGAAGGATAAGAAATGTGAATAAGCAGAATCTGTGAAAGAGCTGACAAGCGACACGTAAGACGATTTGAATGACAATTTGACGAACAAGTTTATGAATGAGTGAACAGGTTTCGATGAGATAATCTGTGATACAATGGTCGGGGTGAATAACGAGATGTCGACAAAGGAAAATTTTCGTAAATCACTGGAGCCTTAATAGGAGTGGTCCGATTCTAATCAAAACTGTGTTTGTTGTACTTCTGAACCTCTGATTCTGATAAGACTCTGTCTATTACGCCTCTGTACTTCTGAATCCGATTACGTTTCTGTCTGATACACCTCTGTCCGATTGACTCGGGTTATGAATCCGTCTGGTACATCTCTGTATGTCTGACTCTGATTACGAATCTGTCTGATACATCTCTGTTCGTCTGACTCTGATCTCGGATCTGTCTGATACCCTCCCATACATCTGACTTTGACTACGAATCCGTCCGCCATAGTTTAGTACGTCTGCCTCCGATTGCGAATCCGTCTGATATGCTTCTATGCGCCCGATCCCAGTTGTGAATCTGATTGGTATGACGTGGAATCATGATAATATGGTAAGGAACCGAGGAGTGCAACAAGAAGTGATATTGATTATGATGTCTGAAAAGCTTTGAAGGAAAGGAAGAAGGGACACAATGTCTGTGAAGGAGCGAAAATCATTCATCTGTTACGGGAATATAATTCTTGGCCCAGTGACTGTGTGGGATATAAGAAGATATGTTATAAAAGCATACGAGTCAGTAATGTGAAGAATTACTCCATCATTTTGGTAAAGAATCCATATCGGAAAGTCAACAAAGGACGATTATAAAAAGAACCCTCCCGAAGTAGTAAGACGCCCCATGAGGTCAATTTAACATTCGAGGACGAATGTTTTAAAGGGGGGGAGGATGTTACATCCGGCATTTTTGCATATTCGAAAAAATTTGAGATAACTTGACTTGTAATGAAAAAGGCCATATTTGGACCTTACTTGGTATGAATGTGTCGGCTATGAATGCATTGGTTGGAATTACGAAAGGAGGCCAAGGGCAAAATTGGAATTTTGGAAACTTGTCTCATGAATTACAAAATGTAACCAATTGGACTAAAAAAAAATAAGAAAATGAGGCCCAAACAAGGGAGCCCAACCGGCCATGCACTATTGACCCAAGCCCATGGAATTAATTTCCATGTGATAATATATATTCATCCATATCTATAGAAACTTCAAGAGAAAACAAGAAAAAAAAACAAGAGAAAAGAAAGAGAGGCAATTCGGGTAAGAGAAAGAGAGAAGAGAAAAAGAAAGAAAAATTCTTGGAGCCAATTCCTTTGGTTCAAAAATTCAATTCTTGTGGGATTATTACCAAGCTCAAGATTCTCTACAACTTGGTATAATTATTTTGGCCAAAAGGTGACTTTGGTGGCTAGTGAAGAACTTGAGGAAAAGGTATGAATTAATTCATTTTCTTGTGTTATGAAGTTTGGTTTATGTTGTAATATGTAGAATTGAGTAGAGTGTATGAAAATATGGAAGTTTGTAAAGTGGGTATGTTGTTTGGAAGTTGGCCGTGTGTATGCATATGTTGCATGTATATAATGACTTGAATTCATGTTGGAATCTAGTTGTGATTATGGTAGAAATTGTATTAGAAATGAAAGTTGAATGAATTAGTGAAAGTTGGAAAAAAATAGTATGTGGCCGTGAGATGCAAGGATTGAAATGGAAGTGAATTAAATTTTGCTAGTATGTTAAGTGTGTTATGGTGAAGTGAATGAAAAGATAATAGTTTTTGTTGTCATGGAAAAATGGTTATTAAGTTGTTGTAGGAATTATGCAAATTTATTGTAACTTATGTAAATATGGAAATGAAAGTAGTAAGAGGCAAATTAGGATTGTCATTGATGAAGTTGGAAGATAGAAATATGTCATGAATATGTTTGCTAAAAGATTGGAAGTTGTGGGTGAATTATGCCTTTGGTAGGAAACTTGTATATTGCGTATACCTTATGTATATTTGGTGAAAACGATATGATATGCCTCCGAATTATGTTGTAGTGATCTTGATGAGCGATGAATATGAAAATGATAAGATTGGTTTGGAAGTGTAAGGTCGGAATGAAAGAAGTTATGTTATGCCGGAAAGATGACTAGTTATGCCATATTATGTGTTTGTAATGCTTGTTGTTGTTATTGATGTTGTTGTTGGGTTGCTGTGTTGACATATTAAGCCGAGCTAAGTCTCGGGGATGTTATATGTATAGGGGAAATGCTGCCGAAATTTCGGTAGGCAAATATGTGCTTAAGTTTGGAGTCTTAAGGTTTGAAATTGACAATTGGTAAACTTGACCATTTGTAGATTCTGGACGAAATTGGAATCGAAGCCAAGCGAGCGTAAGACGCAATCGAGGTATGTAAAGCCTACCCCTTCGTTCTTAGGCATGTTCTGAACATAATAGGCTCGGCCGCGAGCCTTGAACACGACTCCGTTCCTCGGAATTCGAGATGGAAATCCGCTCCAATACCTTCAGTACGATTGAAACCATTTCCTTATAAAATGCCTTTAAAATGAACTTTTGTACGAAACTTTCCTAAACGGAGTCGAAATACTTCCAAATGATTATGGATGACCTCATAAGGTCTATTATCAGTAATTTACATATGTCGCCTCGGGTTGGTCCGAGGTGGGCCCATGGAGCCCCGATACCTCTTGTATGACCTAAATTGCCTTATTCCTGTCCGTTTTTCAAAAGTAACATCTGGACTATTATTCTGATCATGATATGACTATTTTTATATAAACCCTACGAAATGGTTTTGATATCTGGAAATCTGATTTCGGTGATAATCTGTCGTGCCTTCCCAAGTAGGATATAGGCGCGTATTATGAACACTATCCGAATACTCTGATTTGACTCGCCATATGGCCTACCTCAATTTGATTGGGTCTGTATAATGATCTGTATGTATGTGGTTTCTCATTAATCAGTTCGTGCATGTGCTATGATTCCTTTCACCGGGCCGGTTTATATCGTGCGGATGGGCCGCCGAGTCCCTTGTCGGGGGCCGGGTCCCATGTATGAATTCCGAAGTATGATGTGTCCGGTTCCGGGGTACTGTGGTATATGTCCGTCCCCGGTTACCGTGTATATGTTACGAAGTATGATGTGTCCGGTTTCCCGGCGTGTGATCTGTCCCCGGGGTTACCGTGGCTATGATATGATGTGTTATGTGACGGAGATGTTCGAGGATATGAAATCTTCTGAAATATGATATGTTGTGGCGCCAAAGGCAGGAGTGGCGACCACGTTTCTGTGCCCTATTATGATTCTGTCTGTCTGATTGGATTCTGATTCTGTCTGTCCGTATGGATTATTATTTTGTCTGTCCGTATGGATTATTATTCTGTCTGTCCGTATGGATTCTGATTCTGTCTGTCCGTATGGATTATAATTCTGTCTGTCCGTATAGATTACGATTCCGTCTGTCCGTATGGATTGTGATTCTGCCCGTCCGTCTGGACTATAATTCTGTCCGTCCGTTTGATTTATGGTTCTGTCCGCTATATTTCTGTGCTTCCGGTTCATGCTATGATTATGTTTGTTATGTTTCTGCTTTACATACTCGGTACATTTTTCGTACTGACCCCCAGTTCTTCGGGGACTGCGTTACATGCCCGCAGGTACAGACGCACCCGGTGATACGCCGCCAGTCTAGGGCACAAATTCTGCTATTTTGGAGAGCTCCTTTGATCCGGAGCGTGTACTTTTGGTATATACCTTCTGACATCTGTATATTCTGCATGTATGAAAATTCTGGGTACGGCGGGGCCCTGTCCCGTCATCTGATTCTGTATGTCTATTAGAGGCCTGTAGATATGTATGTGGGTTACGGGTTACATCTGTTCAGGTAGGCGTGTACGATTTTGCGACTCTGTCCGTTATGTTAGCCTCATCGGCTTATGTGAAAGTTTCAGTATGCTTATGTACATATATAATTCCGAGCGCGCTGCATTTGTATTAGTTTGAATCTGAGAACGCCTATTCTGAATTTTCTGTCTGGCACGCCGATTCTGTCAGGTAGGTACGTATGGGTATCCAGTTAGGATACCAGTCGCGGCCCACGGGGTTGGGTCGTGACAAGAACATAGGTCATTGACCTAGATCCCGACGTAGATGAAGTTGAAGCCTCAAAGAAGAAACAAGAAAAGAAGTTAAATAATAGATGAAAGAAATAAGCAGAGAAGTTAAATAATATACCAAAGAAACGAGAAGAGTTAAATAATAGACGAAATGATGAACCAGATGAGTTCATCAATAGATGAAATGAATAACCAGATGAGGTGATTAATAGAGGAAATGAAGAAGAGGTAGACAAGATGTCTCGTGATAAGATTCTCAAGGAAATTGATGAATTTGAATTCGAAGAAGAAGAAGAAGAAGAAGAAGCAGCCAATTGTGGTGCTGGAAAAGAGGAATGGGGCGCATGCGAGGTTCCGGAAGATGAGGAGGACAATAGTGATCGTCTATCTGTTCCTAAAAAGGTCAAGTCCATCGCCGTAGAAAAGCTGGAAAGGCTCGGATTGACTTCATGGATTTTGGAAGGCGTTGATTTCCCAGCCAGTATCATAGTAAGGTCTTCTATGAAGTCGTGTTTTGACTTTAAAGTTCAATTACGAAAGCATAAACTTCTAAATATGTTTCGTAAAACTTGTTTCGGCCATTTCTTGGACTTGCCCTTACATTGGGATAAATTTAGTGGAAAGTTTTTTCATTCGCTTCTTCTAAGGCAAATTAATAACCGAAAGAAAAAGCATGAGATGTGGTTTTTGATTGAGGATATGCCATGTTGTTTTGGGCTAAGGGAGTTTGCATTGGTCACTGGGTTGAAAATTGGTGCCATCCCTAGTGGAAAGGAGTTGAGTTTCAAGGTCCATACAAAAGAAGACAAGTTCTCTAAAACAGTTAAAAAAGTTGGTTTAGGTGTTACCTAGGATTTGCTTGTGAAAAGCTTGGAAAACAAATCATTGACCAAATTCACTACACCAAAAGAGGGCTTTAGTGGCAATAGATTTTGCTTTATATTGCCGCAAAACCATTTACCGACAGTTGATTAAATGACATTGGATCCAAGGTCACTAAAGCCACTAGTGGCATTTATTCATAATGCTGGTAAAGACCCATATTATTGCCGCTAAAAATAATTACTTTTAGCAGCATTTATGTAGTGGCTATAGCCGCTAAAGCTACCTTAAAATCAACATGTTTTGAGGCTTTTGTTATTGCCGCTAAAAATGCAATAACTGCCAAGGGAATCTGTTTTAAAGGATATTATTATTATGAAAGCTAAAGTTGACCATAGATTCACCTTAATCCATGAATTTAACCAAGCACTATTTTATAACATTTTTTCTTCCCAAGAGAACAAGATTTGTTTCCATTCTTATAAAAAAATTCAGTCTCACAGTTTGATTTGTCCTACATTTCATCTACTAAATCAAACACAACAAAATGTTTCTTTGTATAGCCAAAGAAATTTTGAGCATCTAAACAAGCTCTTGCAACACACCCTAATCAAAAAGACTGAAGCTCATATCCTCATCTGATTCCTCTTTTTCTCCAACTTCTCATCTTTCATGGATTCAGCTGCGGCAGGAGCAACAGAAGCACCACCACTACCGCCTGCAGGAGCAGCCATGGAATTAACACCTCTAATTGCATCCAGTAACAATTAATTCAGTTATATCCTCACCCTCCAGCTGATACAGAGCTATTTTTAAGTCTACTGCGATTACCATCAATGCAATAACAACACAAATTTCATCAAGAAACTTACATCATTTCGCACACTTGGGATTGTAAGGTTCTCTGCGTTCTTTATTTCGAGAGTTGACAGCTCCATAGAAGATGTCTGCACCAGAAAATTTAAGACCATTGCAGAGAATTATGGTCACAACAGTGTGATAATTACAAAAAATTAAGACAAGAATAACTACATCTTGTTCTTAGGAAAAGAAATGTTAGACCTATACATGAGGCTAATATCTAGATAGCTCTTTCTAAAAACGTCAAAGTTTAAATGAAAACTGACCATGCCACGTGACAGATACAGTTGAGAATTTCACTTTTTGGCCCAACCAACTTCAACTAGCTGATCAACCGAAAATTTCTCCCCAGCTCTAGTAAGTCAATTCTAAGACTTTGTCAGCCAACTAAAAAGCTACATCAAAATTCATCAACTATTGGAATACAACAAAGAATAAAGTGATCTCCATTTACTCCAACAACTAAATATCAAAATTCATCAACTATTGCTACAAATAGCAACATGGACTTACTAATACACTGAACAAAGCTACCACCAATCAAGAAGAAAAAAATCTTATGAACATCGTCTTTTAGGTTGGACTCGAATTTTTAAGCTATGGTCTTACTGAGAGCCAAGGGTAGGAACTCCAAAGCCTACACAATGAAAGAATTTTCTATTATTGATGTGTCATTTAGTGTCCCATATGCACCAAGCCTTTTGACCTGCCAAGGCAAATCATTCTAAGCATCTTTGACACTTTGACTTCAGGAATTTGAAGAAACTATAACATAACTATGCTTGCATCCAAAAATCCCTACATTTGGAATTGGTTAACATGTGAGCCCACACTTTCAGGACAATTAAATGGAAGTTTCTCCGAATTATATTTAAGCTTGTATACCTGTGTCCTTGTAATTTTTTTTTCAACACTTCTCCCAGGAGTGCTCCTGTTTTATCAGATCTGCAAATACACATCAACAACCATCATCAGAGTTTGTTTTTCCAGAAAAAGAAATATGATTCTCTAGTTCGAAACAAAAAGGTGCAGTAAAACTGCTCTATGATTTAGGCAATAAGAGGCTGGAACATAATCGACACCATTGGAAATGGAAAAGGCAGGAAGAAATTTCAGAGATTAGAAATTCTAGGATACAAAACTTAAAATGCAAATATGGGTAAAGAATTTGGGTTCTTCCTTTTTGTTTTCATCCTCATAATTAATTACCGCCTTCTCTTAAAAGAGATGAACCTTTATATTGCAGAGAAAGGGTAAGGAAAATATCTCTGCAACCTCCTCCTCCTAGATCCATATCTCACACCATAAAAGAACGCGTAAAGTAAAAGATAAGCATCAAAGATCAATATTTGAAAATGAATTTAAACAGGTTATTCTTCGCTTTGAGTTGATTGTACCTAGTTGGTGAGGTTTCCAGGTTGTAGGGCCATCTTTAGCTATAACAATTGCTTTATATGAACTATGTGCAATGCATCAATCAAAATAGAAGGACGTGATTGGCGAGGGCGCACCAGGGCCATCTTTAGCTATAACAGTTGCTTTATATGAACTGAATAAGGCAAACATTGGTAGAGCAAACATAGGTGTACGTACTCACAAACTATGTGCAATGCATCAATCAAAATAGCGGGACGTGATTGGCGAGGGCGCACCATTTTTATGAATGTAAATCGGCAGGTTGCCATAAGCTTCTTAAACATACTGTAGAAGTTCATAAAGACCAGAAGGTATCACTGGATACTAAAGTCAGACAATGTTTAAGTGACATAATGTATAATCTCGAAACATCACATAAGAACTTAGGCCTCACCTGATCTGCCGCCAATGCTGCAACTGCAGAAACCCAAAATAGATAAAATTTGTGAGCTCATTGATATCACTTATTCCATCATAAGACAAAAGATAAAGTCTATATCCAAATCATTCTTAGATCGTTCTGTTTTTTTTCTTTTCGATGCTCTCATATTCAGTCAAATTAGTTTGATTCTTTAGAAAGCATTACTTGAAGCATTCAATATAATTAAAAGTAAAAGAAAATTTGAAGCATGTCACTTCTTCTTCTTTTTGAGAATATAATATTTTGAGAGAACAAAAGGTTGTTCAAGCCTATTATAAGAACTACAAGGAGGGGACATCAAGATATGCTATGGTTCCTAAAAATTCAACCTACCAGACCATGATTGTAACTAGTAATATAGATGAATCTTCAAAACAATCACCCGAACTTGATAATATACCTAATTGTGCTCAGATGCCATGCCAAGAATTTGTACGAACTGATCTCAAACTATGAGAATATAAACCCTGACAAATGCATCGATAATAACTTGCAGATTCTAGTAGAGCAATCAGGAGGAAAATAGATTAAATAACTCACAGGAGTATTGATTCTCCATCGTCATTGACAAGACTTTTCTAGACAAAACAGAGGAACTTTGATACTTCTGAACACTTTTTTGACTATCAAATTTAACAATCAAAATCAATGAAGCAACATAATTCACATGATATTCAACAGGAAACATACGAAATCCCAGATGAAATCAGATTTAATAATAGGATCAATTTTTTCCAACCAAATTACTGGACTCCGAGAAAGCTAATAGAACTCTGTTAATACAATATCGAATTGCCGTCAACAATAATCTCAATCCGCATAAGATCCACAATAATCAAATTAATTATGTCAAAAGCGAATTAAAAAGGTCGATTTCAAATAAAATTGTTCAAGCAATTCTACATACAAAGCAAATTGAAAATGACAGATTTGACTCACTGTGACTTGTTGAGACATCCAATTCAATACTTAAACCTAAAAGTATTACGAAAAAATCACCGATTTCACTCATTTTTCAAATCAATTGAACTAAAAAGTCAAAATTTGAATTATACATATGGATAATCGCACAGTACCTGCTTCGAGTATAGAACTTCATTTCTCAGTTTTCTCTCCTGTTCAAATAAAGCTATCTGTACGGTCAATTAGGGTTTCAAATTAGACTAAAAAGCAGAGTAAACTAGACAAAAAAATGAAGAGATAAAGAGACTTTAACCTTAATATCTTTGATGATTATGTACTGAAGAGATAGTCGTAAGAAACTTTCTGATGAAGAGGACCGCCGGAACGTAGCTATGCCGCCGGAGAAGTTAGACCGGTGTAGGAGATGAAAAAGAAAGAAAGGGAAAATCATAATTGACTTTCAACTTATATCTTTTTATCTGCTCACTTTTATTAATTGCAAGTATTTTTTTTAGCTGCAAAAATTTAATTGCCACTAATAATTGACTCTAAGAATATGATTAGTGGCAATAAAGTTAATGCTGCTTAATAAATGCCACTAAATGTCTATTTTGGTGTAGTGATTGCACAAGCTTAAGGTGTCGTTGTTGTGGTTTGTTCACTGCATTTTATTGGCACATGACAAGTCTAAAACAGTTGAGACGAAATGGATAAACTTGGTTGATTCTTTGCCGCGCTTTAACAAATATCCTTGGGGAAAGATATGCTTTGATCTGACATTGGATTAATTGACGAACAAGGTGGGCGTGTTGAAATTATTTAAACAATTCAAAAATGACCCACTACAAGCACAACTTACTGTCTTTTCGGGTTCCCCTAGGCATTGATGGTAAATTATCCATACCAATATCATTTTATTATAGACCATTGGTATTCGGTTGACCCTATTATGTGTTGAATTCCATTATAGGCATGGCATATGAAGTAATCCCCTTTGTTGGATGTAATTGTGCCAAATCAGGGGTTGTTCTACTTCCAACTCCAAGGATGCTGATATGGTGCACTTCACGCCAAAAAGAACTTAATCCATTAAAAAAGAAAATACCTACTGAAGAGGTAAAACTTTGAAATTAAGTCTATTAGAATGTCTATTTTGTTACATTATAAACTACTTGATGCATTCAAAACGAAAATACCTGCTGAAGAGGTAACAATTTGAACTTAATTTTATTAGAATGTCTATATTGTTACATTATAAACTTTTTGATGCATTCAAAAAGAAAATACCTGCTAAAGAGGTAACAATTTGAACTTAAGTCTATTAGAATGTCAATATTGTTACATTATAAACTACTTGATGCATTAAAAAAAAAAATACCTGCTGAAGAGGTAACAATTTGAACTTAAGTCTATTAGAATGTCAATATTGGTACATTATAAACTACTTATTTTATGAACTGATCTTGTTGATTTGTTGAACTTAAGAGGGTGCATCCTTTTCTTTACCCAACTGTTGGTGAGATGGAGAAGGACCACATAAGAGATCTTGTGCCTTATGACGAGGAGGAGGTGGATGAGGAAATAGATGCATTGAGGGACGAGATTGCGAATGTGACATGGATCAATAGGCCAGGAAAGCCCGACAACAACGTGTAGTAGAGCAGAAGCTTATGACTTCTAGTAGTGGGTTTTGCAAGGAGTGTGGTCGAGGGTCGAATACTGTTCTAGATAGACTTGCAGCAATTGAGAAATCAATTGTTAAGTTTAAAAAATGCATCATGCATCTAATTTAGTTGAGGACAATTTGTAATATTATCTTTGTTTGTACATGATTTAATGGATGACTTTAATAGCTGCGCCAAATATTACCTTTGTTGTTGCATTACTGTCAATTAACTTTTAGAATCAGTTGTACATGTTCAAATTAATCAGTTGCGCCAATTATAAATTGATTTGTACTATTAGGACAATTTGTAATATTATCTTTGTTTGTACATGATTTAATGGATGACTTTAATAGCTGCGCCAAATATTAACTTTGTTGTTGCATTATTGTCATTTAGAAAAACAACAACATGTTTACTCAATGTAATTCCACAAATGGATATAAATTAAGTGTAGACGTGATAAATTTTAAACTTTGAAATTGCATTGGCAATCGCGCACAACTGGTCTATGAATTAATTGTTGTACGCGCATATAGTGGTAACATTTGATTTTGGCTATATATTTTCTGCCATAAATCTAATGATTACACCTGTATGATCCCTTCCCAATGTGGCTTTTCAACCACTAAACAAGGAAAAGAGGGTTTTACAATTAATGCTTTGAGAAGTGGAAAAGACACTCATTTTAAATCTCTATAAATCAATCCCTCCATCTTCAAATCCTTGTTCATAAAAATTCAGATTTCCAAAACTCTTCAAAACCCTCCTATAGTCTTGAAAATGACCAACTTCAACAACAACCCAAATGACCTTCCAAATGGCCATCATGACCTCCCCCCCCAACAGCCTTACGAAGCCCTTGACCCTCGGGTTAGTAGAATGTTGTGGGAAGTACCAGTTGTCAGCGGGAGCATCACCATGTTGTTTAGGCTTGTGCATTGGCTTCAGGAGGACGTGTGGTTTGTCTGTCACCTTGCTTTCACCACGAAAGAGTAGAACAAGCGGTATCATAGGAGAACAAATAGGAATCTCACTGAACTCCACGCTGATCGGGGAGAGGTGCTCGAAGACTACAACACCCCCCCCCCCCCCCTCTTTCTCTTCCACATTCCCCTGAAGCTTCACCCCCACATTCACTTCAAGCTTCCCCCCCTCACAACCCCTCAGTAGTTGTAGTTTCTGTTTTGTTGTTGCTTTTGTGTTTAGGGTGCTATTTTTGTTGTTTTATTTGACATGCCATGTAAATCACCCTATGTAAATATTAAGGTTGCTTCTTGCCTTTATAGGTATTCACTTCTTTCCAGTTTATTTCATGTACTGATAACTTAATAGTTCCACCCATAGACACTAGACGTAATTGTGTCTTCTACTAGACGTTATTGAAAATGGGGAAAATAAGAAATAACTGATAACTGTCAAACATAGACACTAGACCTAATTTTATCTTCTACTAAGCGTTGTTGAAAAGTGTGAAAAATAAGAAATAACTAATAACACCAATATTAATGGGAAAATGGGAAAAATTGTACTGCTATCTGCCACACATAGACACTAGACCTAATTGTCTATTCTACTAGACGTTGTTGAACAATGGGAAAAATATGCACTGATAACTTAATAATTCCACCCATAGACACTAGACGTAATTTTGTCTTCTATTAGATGTTATTAAAAATGGAGAAAATAAGAAATAACTGATAATCGTCAAACATAGACACTAGACCTAATTTTATCTTCTACTAAGCGTTGTTGAAAAATGTGAAAAATAAGAAATAACTAACAACACCAATATTAATGGAAAAATGGGAAAAATTGCACTGCTATCTGCCACACATAGACACTAAACCTAATTGTCTATTCTACTAGACGTTGTTGAACAATGGGAAAAATATGCACTAATAACTTAAGAGTTCCACACAGACACTAGACCTAATTGTGTCTTCTACTAGACGTTATTGAAAATGAGGAAAATAAGAAATAACACCAATATTAATGGAAAAATTATGCACGTTAAAATTGATGAATTAATTCTTGAAACTAATATTTGTGGGCACCTAAATGGGATCTTAACAAATATATAATGTCATATTAATATAAAAACCAATATTAATGGAAAATGGGAAAATATGCACTGATAACTGCCACACATAGACAGTAGACCGAGTTGTATCTTCTACTGAACGTTGTTGAACAATGGGGAAAATATTCACATTGTTGAATTAATTTTAAAATTGATGAATTTATTCTTGAAACTTATATTGGTTGGAATTTAAATGAGCACTTGATAAATATATAACGTCATATATATAATATAAACACCAATATCAATGAAAACATATATGATGTTCACATTTAGTTATGTCACCAATTTCAAGTTGTTACATATGATCATCACAACCAAAGACTTTCACTAGCATATTATTAACATTAATCAATTAGTGTCATTGTTTAGATCATTATAATGTTGTTTCACTAATTCAATGATGACAACATATTGTTTAGTCAAAAATATAAGTTTTACATTAAAAAATTAGTTCAATTCTTATTTAATAAATGTTTTTTGGTTGAAAAAACATGCGTTACATTGGATACTCTACTAATATGTTGTAGATGAATTATAAACTAAACGTTCAGAACTCGCATATAACTCCAACGGTAACTTTTTTCAAACCCAACGTTCAAATAACGGTAATATTTCCATTATAAATACCCTCATCCCCAGACTTTCTACCGAAGAGTAAAAAATCGACATTTTATTATAACACAAGGGAAGATTATTAAAAGCGTCGATTCATTAATTACTAAAATGTCACAGAAGTCGTTGTCTAATTCGTATGGCACACAAAAGGGAATATGTAGGTGTGGTGATTTAGCTCCCATTAAGATTTCAAAGATACCACAAAATCCTGGAAGGGAGTTTTATTATGGCTATGTGAAGGGAAAAGTTAATATTTAATTTGCTTATGTCTGTTTTAACTTGATACACTACTAATTTTTTTTTATTTGTGCAGAAAGAAGATGGTGGTTGCGGTTATTTTAAATGGGTCGATGATGATATCCTATTAATCATTGGGGAGGAGAAATTTAATTTAATTTACAAGCTCCACAAAGCTGAAGAATCATTGGAAGAAGTCAGAAGCCTCTTCTTGGAAGCGGAAGCATCGAGGGATTGGTTTAAAGATCAAATGAGGGAAGCTCAGACTGAGAGGACTCAGGTAAAGAAGGAAGTGAAGGCAGCTGAAATGGAGAGGGATCAGGCAAAAAAGAACTGAAGGCAGCTAAAGTTGGGAAAGAAAAGATGAAGAGGATGCTATTGTGTTTAGTGTCATTTTTAATTACCAAATGGGTCGTTTGTGGCTTCTTTTGACTGTGTTTCCTTCTATAATCAATTGTCAGGTTATTTTATGTCTAGAACGAATGCATTTGTTAAAAGCGAAGATAAAATGACAACGTTTAACATAGACCAAAAACAGTTATAAATAGACCAATAACATTTATACATATACTACTGCCATATCAAAAACAAAAGGGCAATATAAATGCATTCACTGCATCCATAGAAGACACAAGGGAAATAGACCAATAGTCCAACAATAAGAATACATTTTATTGCAGCCATATCAAATAAAAGGGCAATAGACCAATGACAAATTCACTGTTCAACTTGAGACGAATTCTGCTCAATTTATGACTAATTCTGCTCAACTTGTGACGAATTCTGCTCAATTTGTGACAAATTCAAATTACAAGTGGTCCTCTTGTGTCCAGGTTGTTTGCATAGGGAGCATTTATTTCTTCTCTTGGCTGGTTTCTTGGTATGACTACGTTCTCCCTCCAAGACACCCTTCTTACGCTTATTACTCTTTCGACCCAGTTTAAGAACGTATTTTGGTAGGGAAACTTATGCGCCCTGCATATATGAAAGAATCATCCATTTACTTTCATGAGGAATTTGGACAATATCACCTTTATATGCTTTGTAGTATGCATCTGCGAAGTAATATGCAGAAGAGTGATTATAAACGGAGTCTCCAAATGTATATGGATACCTCTTACTCAGATCTGTTATGGCATGTGGGCACGAGAGCTTGTCCACGTCGAAAACTCTACAAGAACATGACATAGTCGACAGGTTGACAGTTGCATGGTCGTCGTGTCCGCACGCAGTATACTCATTTTCGTTTACCCCAATGACAACTACCTTTTTGCTCGCTTCCATTCTCTTCCTTATCCTTGTTTCAGCACGAGGCATGACACGGTTGTTTAATAAGAGGAGATTCTTTGCTAAGGTACGCCTTTCATTGAATTTGGTAGCAAGCCTTGTATTAATGGCGTTGAAAATGGCAGTTATGGGGAACTCTCTCTCTACTAGAAACATTGAGTTGAATGATTCGGCAATGTTTGACGTCAGCACTTCAAATCTATTCCCCACGACAAGTGCCCTACTCTATTTATCAAACTCAACTTCATCTCTAAGGCAAGTAGCTACATCCGGTGCATCGCGCTGAATTTCAAAAAAGTGATCATAGAACACCTCCGAGGTATATGCTTTTGCTTCTTTGTAAAAGAATTTCTCGAAGGATCCGTTATGGAACCTCCAACACATTCTCTCACAAAGATGCCTTGTGCAAACACCGTGGTGAGCATTAGTGTAAACATCTCGTATTGCCTTCTTCATGCTGTGGTGCCTATCAAATATTATGCACAAATCTAAGCTATTAGGCACAATGTCAAGCAACTGTTGGAAAAAGGAATTCCAAGAGGCATCACACTCCGAGTCAACCACACAACAGGCCACTGGGAAAACATGGTTCTCCACATCTTGTGCCACAGCAGTCAACAAAACACATTTTTAGAAGCATCAATTATGTAGATAATGGACACTTATGTCGACACGGGTCCATATTACCAGACAGAATCACGCTCCTCAATAAATCATCACAGGTGTAATAATCATCCAATTCAGCAGGTTGGATGTTTTGTGGAGAATTCCATTTCCAGACGGTTTTAATACAAACCCAGTTACCATTGAAATCACCAGCTGCTATCCTTTTACCCTTCATAATAAACTTAAATTGGTCTATACTACATGCAAATTACCGGAAATTATAAATTTTGAAGAACACGAATTAAAGCTTACCAGATCACGAATTAAAACTTACCAGACCAAACTATAACCAAAGAGTAATTCCCAAGCTGTAAAACCCAGAAATAAACACCAAAATCGGAATTTATTTTCAAAAGCTTCAATGGGTTTAACAATGACATCTGAGAAAGAAGAAACGGGAGGAGAAAAGGAGAAGGAAAGCTCTGTTATACTAGGGTTAAGATCGAAAGAGAGGAGAAGAGCTAATTTGGGAGCTTTATTTGAAGGAAAAAACGGGAATATGAAAGAGACGAGAAATACAATGGGGGCAAAATGATTTATAATTTTTTTTTAAAATTCTTGGACGAGAATATATTTTTTTAAACTTGAGACTTATTTTGACGCCTCAATAACTTGTCTCCATTTAATTAGTCTTTCTAAATAAATGTGGCCTGTCACCTAATAATTAAAATTTGGATCCTGATTCCGAGAAAAAACTTGTTATGGGCCTGTCGCCACACTTCCCCAGAGTGAGAAGAGAGGATGCTGAGAATTCTTTCACACTCTTCCTCATAAACTCCAGAGTTGAAAAACAAAGCAGAAGGTGAAGAGCCCATAGCGGTTTATCAGTGGTTAAAAAGCTCTTCCCAGAAAGAATGGAAGTTAAGGACGAGCAACGCCGTGAAATACGATCTCCTCTTCGCCTATCAACTCCATATGGAAGAAGCTATGTACAGCTCCCTCCCAAAAGAAAATGCACTTCAAGTTGAAGACTCACTTTTTACAATGAGGAAGTCATCCCAAAGGAATTGTCCAAATACAAGCAGCAAATCCACGATTGTGAAAATGCCGAGGCGAAGATGAAGAAAATTGAGATACTGAAAAAGTGTAAGGGTTTGGTTGAAAGTGCTCCACTATTGACTAATGAAATTGCACTGCTTGAAGGGCTTCATGTTTCTACAAGTCTGGTATTGATATGGGTTATTATCTTTTTGGATCGTAAAAAATATGTGAGTCCTCTCCCCCTACCATATGTAATGCTATTAATACTCCATCCATTTTATTTATCGTGTCTATTAAAAATAGTTAGCCCATTTTTAATTGTCCAATTTAGAAAATCAATTTTACCACCCTTAGTATATTAATAAGTCAGATTTTTCAATTCCTTTTTCCAAAACTTTGGAATTATGAAAGAGATTTTCCGATTCATTTTTCCAACACATTGTATAAGATGAAAAGATATGAAAATTTTGGCTCTTTGGTAAACGTGCCAAGTTAATACATGACAAGTAAAATTCTCTCAATTTCAAAATAAATGAATTTTTAAGACTTTTTCTTTTGTCCCAAATAAGTGAATTTTTCAAGGTGCCAGAGGTTATTAATTAAATTTTTCCAAAGCTACCTTCTTTTTAATAGTTTTTCCAAATCCCAACACTTACTATTTCAACTTTTAAGAGTGGTTTGGGAAAACACATAGGGTAATTTAGTTAAAATGTCCCTTTAATTAATGGCCATTAATTAGATTTCTTAATCACACCCCAAAATTCATTTATTTGGAATGGAGAGAGTAATGTTTATCATCTGTAACAAATTAAATATTCTGATCCTGGACATTTCTAGAACAGTTTAGTTGTGATTTTATAGTATTTTGTCATAAGAATATAATTAATCAGGTATTAGTAGATGCAGTGACCCAGTGAAAATTTGACACATGCTTGAGTCAGAGTGAATAAATCAGTGTCACGTTTGGCCATAAAATTTTGATAGATTTTGAAAACAAATCTTCAAATCTCAAATTCTGGCTCAAACCTGTTTTTGGGCCAAGATCTATGTTTTGGCCTTTTCAAAACTTTTAAAAACTACCCCAAATATTTGTATTTTGTAAAAAGAACCCATCTATTTATGACCCAACTAATTCTATCTACCATGTTCTTCCATTAAAGCCGTATCAACCATGCTCATCGTAAAGAGATTGTTCGTACAATGTGGGAAGATTATATTAAAGAATAACTAGTTACTATCGTTATTTTTTTTTTTTCTTGCACAAATGGATCTTTGTATTGTAATTTGAATTGTAGTAGCTACTAAGCGTGTTATTAGCAGTTGTTATTAAAATATCATGTTCTGCATAATTTGGGATTAGCGACTATGTATGTTTTGTATGGTTGGGTATTCTTGATAGTTTTTAGAAATATGAGTATAAGTAATGTTTCATGTTTTCCAAAACAAAAAGTGAAATATGTTTTGAAAACTATGACCAAATACATTTTCAAAACTTGAAAAACTTAACCCAAATCAAGTTTTTCAATTTGTTTTCGGGAATCTATGGCCAAACGCTAGCTCAGAGTGGTTTTTGGCAACAAGAAAAATCATTCATCCTTAAAATTCTTAATATGTCTCTTTCTAGTTATGACGAGGAACAAATGAGGAGTTGTTGAGCTAATTGAGAATAACTTAGTTGCCTAAAGTAGATTCTTTAAAAGTACTTATGATATGTTTTTGGGTCTGTCAGTTTTTATCTTAGGATAGAGTAGGGTATAGTGTATGGTTTTTATCTTGGATTTATAGTGTATACACCCACTCTCCTCTATCGCGCACTAACTGGAGAGTTCTTCATGCACAAGGTTGAGGCAAACTGTTTCATAGAATTTATTAATATTGTATTATGTATAAATCCCGCCTCATTACGATTGATGTATGTTTTTGCAGGTTAGGGGCAAATTGCATCCAGGGGAGGGAAACATTGTTGCACTGGTTGAACAGGCAACTTCTCTTTTAAGAAAATTTGTGGATTGTATACCATTTCTTTTGACACCGAACACCGTCAACTTTGCAAATAAACGTGCTACTGATGCCATAGTCTCCCAGGTTAAGCAACCATTAAAAACTACTCGAAAGAGAAAGAGCATCACCAAGAGTTGTGCTATTTGTCTGCAGGATATTGATATAGATCATATGTTTCTAATTAATGGTTGCCTGCATTGTTATTGCATTTCCTGTATGAATAAACATGTGGAAGCTAAGCTCCTTCAAGGAATGCTACCAGAATGCTCTCATGATGGATGCAAGTCCAAGTTGAAAATAGATAACTGCAAAAAGTTTTTGACACCCAATCTATATGATTTGATGAGTGAACGTGTGAAGGAAACTACCATTCCTATCACGGCAAAGATTTACTGCCCAAATCCCGAATGTTCTACATTGATGTCAAAAGCAGAGGTCCAAATTTCTGCCCAAGGTGGGGCCGTAACGTGCACGTAATGTTGCCTCATTTTCTGTATCAATTGCAAAGTTCCTTGGCATCAAAGCATGACTTGCCTTGCCTATAGAAGATTGAACCCTTACAAGTGCTTAGACGACCCAAAGCTCAAGTCTCTTGCTACACACAGTCGTTGGCGTCAATGTGTAAAGTGCAGCCATATGGTGTCCCTTGCGGAAGGTTGCTATCATATTTACTGCAGGTCCTTTGCTTCTTCTTCCTTCTTACATTCTTGTTGTACATGTTGGTGTTGGAGTTATACTAACTCAATTAGGTAACAGGAAGTGATTCACAAGAACTTAAAATGTTACAAGCATGACTATAGTTCATTCTCTTGAAAGGGAAAATATAAAAGTAGTTATCGAAATAAGGTAATTTGTAGCATACACTGCTTTCTTTTTTCCTTTGATCTTTAGGTTTAGGTACTGTTAGTGATTGGTGGGAACGTCCTCAGAAGATACATGTTTTTGTGTCCTAAGTACAATGATTAAGCTTGTTTGACTTAATTGGTAATTTTCCGACAACGTTTTAAGAATTGCCTGCTTGACTGGTTGGTGCTGCTCTAAGCCAATAAACTATAAGCTGAAGATAAGAATATTGTTCTTTGTAGCTTAAATAAGTACCAGGTTGTCACAAGCCACATAAAACGTGTGGCTTGTATTTGCTATTAAGCTGATTAGTCCAACCAAAACATCATATATTGAAGATACCAATGAGATCCCTAGTGAAAATCATGAAGTCTGACTGGAAAACGAAGGACCATATGTTTACCAAAAATAAAGGAAGAGGAAAAAGTATAGCAATTCTTTCGTTGGAAGTTTTTGCTCCATTACTCTGTTCTGACTTGTCATAATTTTGGGTGAAGTTGTTGCATCTGTTCAGATGGCTGGAGTTACAAGCTAGATACAATATGCTTTTCATGACAGAACTTTTCAACATTTTGGAAGTTCTTCTCATTTCTTTATTAGGTGATTTTAACTATTGCCAATGGAGAACAGAAAGAGCATCTGTTTTAAGGAGGTGCACTAAACAGGGATAACTTTTTAAGTTGACAGTACAGTTAGCTTATCATGCTGCAAATCAGTTTTATTTTGACAAAGAAACCAGATCGTTTGCCAAAATCCTTCCTGTATCCTCTGCTATGAGAGACGGACCACCTCAATTATGTTGGCGCACTTGTTTGTTGTGAGTGACCAGCTTGCTCTGTCGGGGCGGCTCAATGATGTTGGTGGCCTAAAGCCAAAATATATTAAAAAGGCCTTAAACTTATTTCATAAAATTCATATTAATTTATAATGAGACACAAAAGAACCACTACATTTTTGGTCTAGTGGTAAGAGCACACAAAGTTCTGAATTCTGCCGTGGGCAAAAACATGGTTATAAGGTAGAAAACCGGGCCCACCGAGTTTCTAACTTTGCATCACTTGCTTTCGGTGATTTCTCAGTTAAAAAAAGATGACCCATAACTGCACTTGATTGCTGGTGCATGAATCAAACATGACAAAATTAAGTAGCTAATTTAGAACATCGAGTTGAAATTCGAAGGTAAAATCATCAAAAACATGATAGAGAAATGAGTGTTACATAGAGAAGGAAAAATTAGAATAAAAAAGGAATATAAATATACTATTTGAGTTATTTTAAAAAAATTACCGTTATTTTTTTGGGGCCTTAAATATTTGGGGGACTAAGGTCGAGGCTTCATTTGATCCCTGTGCTCTGTATTTCTGTAGATTCATTTTTGGATTGGACGGTTGTCGACTCGACCCATTTTGTAGAAGAGGGTTATAATTTGATTTGCAATGAGCATTTTTATTGGTTGCTGGATGTGCTGGAAGGTAAACCTTTTAAAGTGGCAGCCTTTCAGTGTCTTGAGGGAAGACTGGGAAAGTAAGTTTATTCTGGTCAAGGTATAGGAATGATATCGGGGAAAGAACATGATACTGGTAAGGGTGGTATGTGTTAGAAATGTGTAATTATTTCAACTACTAAAAAGGAAAAGAGAGCGGAAAACTTAACAGACACTCAACTTGCATGACTAGCATCTTTCAGCTGTATAATCTTTGTGCTATTGTATTTTAGAAAGGCCTTAAATACGTATTGGTCTAAAGGTATGTGGAAAGCATCATGCATCCAAGTGTTTGCACCAGAGCTGGAAATGAAGTTCGAATGGAACATGGACACTAGGGTTATCAGAAACGAAAACCTCTAGGTGAATTCTTCCCATCTGTGTGTTGGTGAGAGGCAGTAGGTACCCAATGAATTAGTGGATGTCTCGCAAATTGATCCAAACACCACTGTTGTTAAAAAAGAAGAAGATCTGGAAGTATCAAATGGAGACTTATGAAGTAACTCCTCATTCAGACCGAAAAGGTGACAAAGAGGACCTGAATAATTTGTCCCTTTAGTTGTTATCATCTCAAAAAAGAAAATGCCTTGTCCCTTTAGATGATGGAGCATCCTTTCTCTATGCTTTAGTTCTTCCAAAGCCTTTGATCTTTGCCTAAAGTGTATGTGATGCATGGGTCTCTGTCTTCCAATGTTGAGGACTTGTACTCTACTTCTTAATTGTGAAGAATCGTGCAGCTTGTAAACGAACTTGGACAGAGAAAAGTACAAATAGGAAATATATCAGTTGGTCATCCAGACAATATGAGTCCCTCGCAATACCAGAAACCGTATAATTATGAGAATCCTCAAGTATTGCTAAATGAGGTCGAAAGTAGGAGGGTAAGGTTTTAGGACTGAATCCCACCTATAGACCAGAAACTAAACATCTCTTAGACATTAAATGCCGAGGTAATTAGGTGATCCTTTTTTCCTTGGGTTTTTTTGAAGTTTGTTGCAACTGTTTATTTTATTCCATGAAATAAATTAATCTAGGTGTCTCTAACCGAGTCTAAGGGAATTGGAATCTTTTCATTTCATTTGTGGTAGAAGGTGATTCTATGACACTCACATCTATTGTTCTTTGAGCAAATTTTGTTGTTTCTTTGCTGACAATATTTGTTCTTTTTGAAACTGGTAACTTTACAATATTTGTTCTATAAATATTCTTGCCTTTTTCTTTCCTTTATTTGGGCAGTGGGGTGGTGTGAGTTGGGTATACGCTGTAATTCATGATTTTACGAAGTTTAACAGGAGAATTGAATACAATCTTATTGTCATTGAAAAGTTACATGGTTTGAACTTCCTTCCCTTATCAAGTAAGTTTTGTGGCTGAACTTCATTTGATGTTGTAAGAGCTAAGTTTGAGAGTGAGTACCTCAAATATTTTTTCCCCATATGTGGTCACGAGTTTTGTTACACATGCGGAGCTGAATGGAAGAACAAGAAACGGACATGCTCCTGCAGAATATGGGACGAGCGATATATCATTCATCAAAATTGATGCCAACCAAGGAGACACCGATCGTGATGACTGTTCTTGTCTATTTTGCAGAGACTAGTCACCAGTGAGAAGAGATGGGAGTAAATGTAACTTTCGTATGTGCAGTTCTTTTGTTTCATGGGGCTCCTGTACTCTTCTTATTAATACATGCTGCAAGGCTGCTTATATGTATTAGTAGTTTTTGGACAAACGATTTTCCTTTCGTGATAGTTTTTGAGGTTGAAGGGAGCCTTGGCGTAACTGGTAAAGTTGCTGCCATGTGACCAGGAGGTCATGGGTTCGAGCTGTGGAAACAACCTCTTACAGAAATGCAAGGTAAGGCTGCGTACAATAGACCCTTGTGGTCCGGCCCTTCCCCGGACCCCGCGCATAGCGGGAGCTTAGTGCACCGGGCTGCCCTTTTTATAGTTTTTGAGGTTCTGTGGTAGTATGTGGTTTCCTTTTTCAATCTTTTAAAAAGAGCATCGCGTTAATTGCAAGGGCATGCATGGGTTAAGATAGAATCACTATTTCCTTCACCCTTGCTATGTTTCCGAAAAATATCTCCACTCTACGTCCCAAGTGTTGATGATTTCCTTAATGACGATTTAGTCTTCCATTTTTAATCATGTGTTGAATTATGCATGCAACATAACGTGGATGTATAGAAAAGCTGTGAGCAACATTGGTCTCACAATCACAACAAACAAACGTGGACATGATAATTTATTTACATGTACGTTTAAAAAAAATATCATACTCTTATGGCGTAGATAAAATACGGTGTAGTGATAATTAGTGTAAAGCTAGTATTTAAGGGTAAAGTTGGAAGTAAAATAATTGGTATTGAGGGGTTGACCACCAAGGTTCAACATATCCACAAGAAGTATGTCGTAGAAATATGAATATTAAGTTAGACATGTCGTACAACGTTAGATAAGATTGGAAATAATGACATCCAACAAAATATATAAGAACCACGATAGGGATAGGTGTTGAAACCAACCGAATCTAGCATTGTAATATATATCTGGTTCGCAAATATTTTCTCAAAAAATAAAAAAAATTTAAGAGATCATGTTTGAATTTTCTGCTTCTTGATATGTCATTGATAATATTAATACTAATAAGGGTTTTCACCCTCCTATACATGGGTGCTTCTTCTTCATTTGTAAGCATCCAATCCACGTAGAAAAGTACATATGGTGAAGAAAAATAAAAAGGTTTGAGAGGCTTTGTAGTGAGGATATTTCAAAAGAGGGTGTTTTTTTAGTGCATTAGCCTCGAGAATATGTGATACTCGAACGCAAAGTATATATAATCTCACTATAGTTATATTATTTTGCTCCTCTTAGGTCGTGATTTTTTCCCTTAGTAAATAGACGGGTTGTCCGCGTAAAAATTTCGGTATCCTTATTTCTCTCCCTCTTTTATCCCCGATAATTAAAAGTGAATATTTCTGTGGGTATTCCACGTTGCTCAACAAATAGAAGATGGTAGAAGTGAAAGATTTATATAAGCGATATCAAGTGATTAGAATTAAGCCTTTCTCGTGTTGATTCTATTGATGGTGCTAATTAATAAGCATGATTTGAGGAGATTTTATTTGAACCAATTTTTGAATTCCATCTCTAGCTACTACAGAATCAGATGTGGGAGTTTCTTTGCATCTAGCTTCTCACGAATAAAGGGGGAATATAATTAGATTAGTGTTCACGCTCTTGGCAAAATTTCCTTTCCTTCTCGAGGATGCATACTCCTATGTTCAACAGGAAGAGAGTAACGAGGTGTTTACAATTTTGTCTGACTTTTTCGTCTAATTTAATTTCTTTATGCTTCTTGATCATTAATAATTTAGACATGTTATTTTTATCTAAGATTTATCAATAATGACTTAAAATAGTAACTATAGCACTCCCTGTCTCAATTTATGTGGCACAGTTCGGATTCTGAGAGTGAAACGATTTAATTTTGACTATAAATTCGAACATGTAATCTTTAAGTTTTTTTTTTTTTTTTTGAAATAAAATTTAAGTCATAATAATTGATAATTTAAAATATTTAAGGCATTAGTGATATTTTAAAAATCATAGATAAAAATATACCAAAGTATGTTCCATCCAAATCATAGTTAATATTATATTACTATATATAATAAGGGGCAATCTAATGAATTTTGTAGTCCTTAGTTGCATCTTAACTATTTAGTTGAGCATCTTGCTAATCAAAAGAAGAGCTCTTTCAAATTTTCCCTTGTACTTGCTATTTATTGCATGACATATCAAAGTATGTTCCATCCAAATCAAGATACTTCCAAACCTTTTTGGTAATTACATGGCCCCTTAGTTCAACTTTTTGCAAGTGAAGTATGTACCGTGACTTTTTTTGTGTCATATATTTAGCCCTATTTTATTCCTTTATTACTACTTAAGTTGCCACTTTCAATTTGATAAATATAAAAAAGTTTAAGACTCTTTAAAATGCTTAAAAAGTTGTGAATGGTGATGATGTCATCTAAAAGAAATAACTATCCACAAAGACAAACTATATAATACAAATAACTTTGAAGACTTCATTTGGTATTGAGAGAGAAGTCTTTAAATGATATTTTCACTTTATAAATTCTAAGATTATATAAATTTCTCTTGATCTTATCTTTTATTTTGAAAATATAAATTTAGGTATGGTATTTTAACATAAAATAAAAGCGAGAACAAATAATTTTTTTAGGTACGTTGTTGTATTGAGACATGATTTAATTATTTAAATTTAGTTGATCCTAATTTTCTTGGGACTGATAGCAGAGTTATAATATTATTAACGTAACGTAAAGTTTACAAATTAATAATCAACTTAGACTTCAAGGAAAGAAGGGGGGAAATGTTATTTTCTCACATGCATTTTTTGAAAGAAAAAGAAAGTTTAAATTAAGAAAAGTAGCTACTTTTCATATTTTAGATATATATGATTTAATTAGAATTAGGATTTACTAACATCAGTATAAAGTGGAGTCCGGAACCAAAATAACCCCATAAAAAAGACAACCGACCAAAATACACCACAAAAAACTCATACAAAACTACCTTTAATGCAGTATTTTACTGCGTTAAAGGACTTAACCGTGGTGTTAAAGGACTTAATCGTAACGCAGTAAAATATTGCGTTAAAGTTTTTTTTTTTTTTGGTATAACGCAGTAAAATACTGCGTTATAGCGACCAGTAAAAAAAAATTGGTTAACTTTTTTTTTTTTTTGCAAAACTTAGTGTTTTTTTCCATACTTTGACCAATGATTAGTCGTGTGTCAAGACTCCGAAACGTCAATATTTTATATAGAACCTGATATTTTTTTCTGCGTACAATAATGTAGGCTCAATACATCAAGGATACATAGACATTCAGATCGTTGTTTTAGGGGTTGAAAAGGTGCCCGAAGTAAGTTCTGTTTGCAAACTTAAGGTTTAAGTGTTCTATTTTTGTAAGGTTATTTTAGTGAACTTTATATGTCAAGAAAATTAGTCAGCTTTATTTTCTAAAATTGAAACCACAAAAGTGAAATTGACATTCACAGCTACATTACTTCGAGATTTTTACGTTGAAATCTATTGCATATCATTATATTATAAGTAAAGAAAACTGAAAATTTAACGCCAATTTGGGGGAAAATTGAAATTGAATGGGATAACAGGTGTTCTTTTAAAGTTTGACCACTTTACAACTAGCTTTTCTCCCTATACTTTTTAAATACGTTTTTATTTAATTGAATTAGATTTATATTCAAAATAAAGTTATGTCTTGATTAAAAAATAATACGCTTAAATCAAAACCTTAAAAAATAAAACACTTAAACCTAAAGTTTCCAAACAAAACTTACTTCGGGTACCTTTTCAACCCCTAAAACGACGATCCGAACGCTTCCATATCTTTGATGTGTTGAGCCTACATTATAGTACGCAGAAAAAATATCAAGTTCTATATAAAATATTGACATTTCGGAGTTTTGACACACAACTAATTATTGGTCAAAGTATGAAAAAAACACTAAGTGTTGCAATTTTGTTTTTATTAAAATAAGATGTTGCGATCTTTTTATGGAAAAAAACACTAAGTTGTTCCTTAAGTGTGTTATTTTTTAATGCGTAACGTTATTTCGAATATGTTGCGATCTTTTTAAAATAAGATTTATCATTAAGAAATAGACACACAAAAAATATACTTAATATTTACTAAAACATGCACCCGCCTAGGTTTGATCCCTGGTGGTTGGGATAAAAAAGAGATGACTAAACCACCAAGCCAAGTTTGTGAAAGTGACAATGAAGACAGTTTTTATTATTTATAAAGTTCACTAATGCCATCTAACTTGTTTTCATAAATCGAATTTCGAACTTGGAAATTGACATTCAAAACATCACTACCACGGGATTACCATCTTCAAATATATTTTTTATCACTAGATTTTTACTAAAGATGAATGAAAATTGTGCACCAATTTGGGGCAAAATTCAAATTGAATGGGATAAAGGACATTTTTCTAAAACTGGGCCGGCCAAACCGCCTTGCGGCGTTGGAGCAGCTAGATCTCGCAAAAATACGCAAAATAAATAAATTTTTTTGCGTAAATCGGACGTCCGAGCGCAAAGTTATGACCGTTTAAAGTTTCACCAATTTATAACTATTTTTTCTCCCTATACTCATTATTTGATAATTTTATCTTATCAATTTATATAACTACTTAAGTTCATGCCACATCAAACATCACTAATAATCGAGCACTTTTCAACCACGCCTTGGTTGGGTGCATGGTGCATGTTTTAGTAAATATTAAGTACATTTTGTGTATCTAGTTCTTAATGATAAATATTATTTTAAAAAGATCGCAACATATTCGAAATAAAGTTACGCATTAAAAAATAACACACTTAAATCTAAACCCTAAAAATAAAAAACTTTAAGCTAATGACAATAAGTCTTCAAACAAAAATGGACTTCGAGCACTTTTCAACTACTAAAACGTCAACTAGAAGTTTTTCTTATCCTTGATGTATTGAGCCTACCTTATTAATCACACAAAAATAAGTAGAGTTCTATATAAAACATTCAAGTTTCGGAACCTCGAAGCATGATTAATTAATGGCCAAAGTACGGAAAAGTGTGATTTGTTTTTTTTAAAAACAGAATAACGCAGTAAAATACTGCGTTAAAGGTACTTTAGTACTAATTGTTTTTCTTGGGGTATTTTGGTTCGCATTATTTTTTTTGGGTCATTTTGGTTCCGGACTCATACAAAGTGTCAATTTCTTAAATTGTCTTATTTATAATTAAGTTCACTAATTCCTCAATAAAAGAATAAATGTAGAATGTATAGTTTGATACTTTTTTCTTGAACCAGATAGTTCATAAAACATGGTTGTTACTAATTGTGCATATGTAAACCACAAGTCCTTTTTGTTTTAGTAGATTTTGCACTGAAGTATATTATGGTATCAAATCTTTTCAAGAATTATTATATTAAGATCTCTGAAAATAAAAGAAAACGAACTTTACATTTTATTTAGCTTAATGATGTTAGGGGTGGAGGAGAGTAAAAGGTAAAGGGAAGTAATTGCGCCTACCAAGTGGGCAGCTCCGTAATCCCTTGCATTTATTTTTAATAACTTCTAACTTTTTTACAATTTCATAACCTTTGAAGTTTAATTTTGTTATTTATCTTTTCTAACTCTTAAACCATTTTTAGTTTGACTAAACATTTACTTTCACGGTGATGTGAGATCTTTTTAAGAAAATAAAGCAAGAATTTGTTTGAAGAAATAAAAGGAGCATTCTATAAATCAAAATCTTAGCTGAAATAATATACCCTTCGTCCTAATTTAAGTGTTTTTTTTTTTTGTGGCTTCTCCCAAAATGAATCCATCTTTCTATATTTAATAAGTTTTTCAATTTCAAAATTCTACATGTCAAGTTTAAAACCACAAATTCAAAAGTTTTATTTTATTTTTAAACCTCGCGCACAGTCAAACTAAGACACTTAAATAGGAACAGAGAGAGTATAATTTTTTCTGAACCATTGTGAAGAAAAGCAAAACTAAATGGTCGACTACTATTATAGTCAGTTTTTTTTTTTTTTTTTTAAATACATCCAACTCTATTTGCTTACCATGTATCAAATTATCTCTTTTCTAATTTAAAATTCGTAGGAATGCCCCTTATTCGGGGTGGTCTTTGATATTTGCCCCTCAAATTGCTAGTCTTTAATTCTTGCCCTTCGCCAAGAATACCATGAGGTTCTGGATTCGAACCCTGGCTCAGACATAAAAATAAATAAAAAATTGCAAGGCAAGGCGTTTGGAAAAGTATGCCTTATGCGGCATAAATTGCCTTAAGGCATAGCTAAAGTTCTGCCGAATCCGGCAGAGGTTGCCTTATAAGGCAGACTTTTAGTTATGTCTTAAGGCCTAGTTATGCCTTAAGGAAACCTCTGCTGGAGACAGCATAGGTTGTCTTAAGGCATAACTAAAGTTATGCCGGATCCAGTATAGGTTGCCTTATAAGACAAACTCTTAGTTATGCCTTAAGGCAACCTATGCCGGATCCGGCATAACTTTAGTTATGCAAGTTATGCCTTAAGGCAACCTATGCCGCATAAGACAGACTTTTCTCAAAGCCTTATCTTGTGAAATTATTTTTATTTTTATGCCTTCCCGGGGGTTCGAACCCAGAACCTCAGTATTTTCGGCTACCTTTTCAAGAGAAGGGCAAAACTTAAAGACCACCAATTTGAGGGGCAAAATTTAAAGATCAACCCAAAAGAAGGGCAATCCGCACAAAAAAATGTTAAACTATTGTGGAATTTTCTGCCTTATTCTTGAGCCCGGGCTTCCCAAGACTAGTATATATATAAAGTGGTTAATTTAGTCCAAGTTATAAGACAAAAGACTAAAAGAGGCCTAGAAAAATCTATACCTATATGTATTATAAAGCTAGAAATAGACAAGGTGATGTGGCACATCTCTATGGCTAAGAAAAGTATTTGTCCTTTTTCTCTTTTTTTTTTGACTTTTTATCTCATTTCTTTGAATTATTTTATTTTAAAAAATCATCTCCATAACTCATACCTTTTAATTCTACTCTTAATTACTCCATTAGTAATATCCATAACTCTCAAGCCTTTCATATTCATAAACCCCAATTATTTAATGTATAAGTTTATGACACTTTAAAATCACACCAATTTTTATCCAAATAAATGTATTTGGAGCCATGTTTTTTAGGAAGTGAAAGAATATATTTTTTCACAAGTTTTTGAGGTGCTTAAGAAGTAAAGCTTTTGCTGTATTATTTTCTTTTTGACTATCTATGTTTGGTTAAAGATTATCACCTGGCTATGATGACTTATGGTTGGAGTTTTCTCCTTATTCTTCATCTTTTGTCTCTTTGGCTGGTCAATTTTTTGACTTCTTCAATCAGGGTTTACAGATTATAAGAGAGATATTTATATGAAATTGTTAGACATCTTTGCATAGTTTGGCTTTACGAGGTAAAATGATTCGAGGGAAAATACATAAATATCCCCCTAACGTATACTCGGATTAATTATGACGCACTCAACCTTTGCAGGGGACCTATTACCCCCCTGACCTTGTTTTTTCTGTATTTTTGTACCTTTTTTTGGCTGACGTGACACAATCAAAATTTGATGCCCAGTTACACAGTGGAGAGTGTTGCATACTCTCCGCCACATTGGCACAATCAATTTCATCATCAACCATAAAAAGCTAATTTTCAAGAAATTAACCAACTCATATTCTTCCTTCATTAACACACACACAGTCAACCCACTTTTTTCCTCCATTAACACACACACACAATCAACCCATTTCTTTCCTCCATTAACACACACACATTCAACCAATTTTCTTCCTTCATTAACACACACACATTCAATTTCAGCCAGTCCATTTGAAGGGCAGTTCGTGCAATTTCTTCATTCTTTATTTTGAAAAAATAAACAATGAAGAGCAGTTCATTGTTGGCATAATTGATAAAAACGTTGTGTCCCACTACATAAAAAGCCAAAAGTACTTTTTATGCTTTGCACCATATTTATGTAATTAAATTGGCATTTCAAAAATATGTTCAGTCTATCTAGCAGCTAATGTGAAGGAATTTTAAAAAGCTTGAGTTCAAATAAAGCCGGCCAAAACAATGATATTATTTTAAATTATTTCTCTATCTGTTTTAATTTTGGATTTTGAATATAACAGATAGGTTTTTCATGATATTTTGAATGTTTTGTTGTGCTTGATCGAAAAGTGGAGTACCTATTTCAAATTAAAAAATGAATAGGAATGCCCGATGTTCTTGCTCTTCTTCAGTCATCTTATTCTATGGAAATTTTTCTTCACTTTACCTTTGTCTCTTTTAGGAAGAAAATGGGTTGGTTGATTTCTTGAAAAGATATTTATGATTGATGATGAAATTGAATGTGTGTGTTAATGGAGGAAGAAAATGGGTTGATTGTGTGTGTGTTAATGGAGGAAGAAAATGGGTTGAATGTGTGTGTGTTAATGGAGGAAGAAAATGGGTTGAATGTGTGTGTGTTAATGGAGGAAGAATATGAGTTGGTTGATTTCTTGAAAATTAACTTTTTATGATTGATGATGAAATTGAATGTGTGTTTGTTAATGGAGGAAAATGGGTTGATTAATTTCTTGAAATGAAGAAGAAGAAGAAGAAGAAGAAAAAGAGGAAGAAGAAGACGACGATGTGGCAGTGACGTGGCGCCAATGCACACTCTCCACTGTGCAATTGTGCCACGTTAGCCGAAAAGGGGTACAAAAATATAGAAAAAAAAGGTCAGGGGGGTAATAGGTCGCCCGCAAAGGTTGGGTGCGTCATAATTAGTCCGAGTATACATTGGGGGGTATTTATGTATTTCCATGTTTCTCCCTTTCCCCATCTGTCAGTGGTATATTAAATTAGTATTTACATTTTCTAAAATATGTTGTTGAGAATTTTATTGCTTTTGCGTATTCATCTGTAGCTTTACGCAAATTATATATGCATAATTTACAACACTATATGGTTAGATCGTAATTCCTTTAAAAATAGAACGAGTATAATATTTGGATGAAAGAGCAATTAAATCTAAAATTATGTAATTGTCGCTACTTGAGCTCCACAAATGTTCCATAATCATTTTTATTGGATGGACAAGGAGCAAGGGCGAATTTATGTAGAAATTTTGGGGCACGTGAATACATGGTCTTTCCGTGAAACTAAGCATTTTATGTATATATTTTTTAAAATCGGTATAATATTACCTGCTAGAACCCATGCTACAAAAAGGCTACATAGCGCACTTGATTGAAGGTTGAGTTATTTACCTAGAAGACTTGGGATCAATTCCACTTAACAAGTTTTTTCCTTCTTGTTTTCAATGGTGAACCTATGTTCTAAAAATCCTAGATTTGCCTCTGACAAGGAGGATGATAGAATTAGAATGTTATGAGCTCTTTAAATTTATAATATTTTATATGTGTAATTTTCTTATTTACAAGGATGATATGAAATAAAATATATAAAAAACAAGGTAGATCTGCAAAAGCCGTACAAAATTATAAGAGCAAAATCATTGACAAAAGTTCTTATCAATAATTTTTTTGAAATATTGAAGTACGTTTGTTGAAGCACTTTATCGGCATGCGATATTTATGTAATAAAAAATGTGGGAGATAAGGAAGATACCAATTATAAACAAAATTATTTATGAAGCTATTTTTTGTTGTTTAATATAGCACGTAAATCATGAAAAATATAGGAAAAGTTGATTAACAAAAAAATTTGATTTTTGGCATTTATGTAAAATTAGTAGAAGGAGAAAGGCAAACTAACTTGATTTTTTTAAGAAAGGATAACAATAATTACTGATTCTTTTGGAGGGATCAAATAAACAAAGGTAAAGAAAACAAAAAAAACGAGTAGGTAAAGGGAAGCCTGAAAATAATGTTAGGATGAACACAAAGAAGGATAGGATACATAGAAAAAATTACTCATTAAAATGGAAAATAACAGGGAAAAAAAATAAGAGAAAAAGAATGTGGATAATCAAGAAAATTAACAAAAAGGTAAAAAGGAGATTTAAAAAATGTCAAGAGGTAATGAGAATATGAGCAAACAAGAATCTTTTGTTTTGTTTTTGCTTTTTCTTAATTAAATTCCTAAATAAAATTTTATTAGAAATCTTAAGAAAATAATTAAGATGCTAGGATTAAAATTGCGCGTATTTGCCACATCACTGACATATTATATATATATATATATATATATATATATATATATATATATATATATATATATATATATATATATATATATATATATAGGGGAGAGTCAAATCTAAAGAGGGTCGTTTGTTTGATATTGAATTTGTTGAATTGAACTTTCTATTTTCCATTTGTTATCAACCATGAAAATATAATTAGAACAACTGTAGTGTTGCAACTAGAAAACAGAGAAAAAAATAAATTGATCGATGAGTAAATGTTGATGTTTTATTATGAAAAAATTAACAAGAATTATTTAAATATATTCTAATTTTATTTTAATGACCGCGCGAAGGGCAGGTAACTTTATGAGTTAAGTAGAAGAAAGAAACAGACCCCCATTGATGTCATATTTTTGCACGGACTGCCCTTCTTTTGGGGTGGTCTTTAAATTTTGCCCCACAAATTGGTGGTTTTTAAGTTTTGCCCTTCGCTTGAAAAGGTGGTCAAAAATACTGAGGTTCTGGGTTCGAACCCCCGCCCAGACATAAAAATAAAAATAATTTCGCAAGGCAAGACTTTGAGAAAAGTTTGCCTTATGCGGCATAAGTTGCCTTAAAGCATAAGTAAAGTTATGCCGGATCTGGCATACGTTTCCTTAAGGCATAACTAAAAGTTTGCCTTATAAGGCAACCTATGCTGGATCCGTCTAACTAAAAGACAGCTTATGCTGTCTCCGACAGAGGTTGCCTTAAGACATAACTAAGCCTTAAGGCATAAAAGTCTGCCTTATAAATTGCCTTAAGGCATAAAACTTATGTCGGATCCGAAAGTTATGCCTTAAGGCGCTTATGCCGGATCCGGCATAACTTTTTCCAAGCGTTGCCTTGCGAAATTATTTTTTATTTTTATGCTGGAGCCGGAGTTCGAACCCAGACTCTGAGGGTTTCTACGCGAAGGGCAAAAATTAAAGACCAGTAATTCGAGGGGCAAAAATTAAAGACCACCCCGAATAAGGGGCATACCTGTGAATTGCCCCATTAATTTAAGCCAATTACAAGTGCAAATGGTGGGTATTGAATGATGTTCAGCTCAAAATAGCCCGATACTAAATCGACCCATTAAGCCCATTCAAAACAACATTCTAGAATTTTCCTAGCTATCCAGAAATGACCCTCTTAACCCCCAGTCAAAAGAAATTCAAACTAAACCCGACCCGGATATTTCCAGTTTTGATAAAAAAAAAATTGAACTGTTCTTCATCCCCAAATAAGAAATTGATACAAAAACGTGCGGAAACAAGAAATTAAGAAGAAAAGAAAAAGGGATAAGTAGATTGACACAAAATAGGCACAACTAGGCAACCAAAGTTCTTAATTAACTAAGACCTCCTAATTACACACTATTAAGTACCTAATCTCTTAGGATGACCTCAAGGAAACTAATGTCTCAAGCAACCAATCCTCTCAACAATGTGACAAGCACAATCAATGGCTTCAGCAAGCCCTCAAACACTCAAACTCTTAAAAGAGTATCAAAATATGATTCATCAAAATAGTCTAAGTCTAATGAAATGTTTAGCCTACTACTTATATTAGGAAAATAAGGAAGACAACTAGCACTATTACAATTATGCCCCCTAATGAAGTAAGAGCCTTATTTGGTTGGTCTTACTTTGAGAAATGATGGCTTTGCATTTAAGTAATAATTCCTTTTGCACGCATAGCCATCCTTTTCACTCATTTGGCCATCTTGATGCTCCCCTTTCTCTACTTCATCCTTCCATGCAATCATCCACACTTGGAATCCCCGGGAAGGTCTTCGAAATGTCCTTGAGACAACTCGTATTGCATCATTCTCCCCTTCTTGAAAAGGATCCATCCTCGAATCTAAACCTTGCAACACCATAAGGGAGACAAACATCAACAAAGTCCTCAAATGAAGAGAGTTAGTGCTAGAGTGGACCAATCTACCACCAAGCCAAGTAAGCACAAATTTGTGATATAACTAAGTATCAACTATTTTAATAAAGAATAAGCTCTCAAGTAATGCACAAAGAACTTGGCTATCCCAAAGATCATGAAATGAGGATATTCTAAAGGAACCAATGGTTTCAAAATACCAAGTTGGCACGACACACAAATGATCCTTAATTTCAAAGTGATACTAATCAGATAAATTTAAGACTTCACCGAGATCAAAAGGGAAGGATATCCACATATCATGATCAAGGCAACAAATATATACCCTAATATGACCCCGCCCAACATAAGATGCACTCGCAACAAGAGCATGAATGTCATCATATGCAAATAGATGGTAAAGAAAGATGTCACGCAAAACAACTTCATCTATGGTGTCCTCACATGTAGCCTCACTAATAGGTTCAAGAACAAGATCTAGCATGCTACTACGATTTTGAACACACAAGGAAGAAGTAACAATTTGTAACCAAGTATCACCTTCGTTTTCAAAACACTCCTTCCCCACAAATGTAATATCATCCCCCAAGGGAGGTTCTCCATCATAGGGAAGAGTGTCATCACTCCAAAGTGGATTTTCAAACACCATGTAGTCACTAAAAGTGGCTACACTTTCAACATTACAATACATTCCTCTAGACACTTCATTCAATAGTCATGTTAGCATCAAATAAGACATTATCTTTAAGGAGAGAGTAATCCATAAACAATGAGGAGTCAAAACATGCAATTTCATTCTCACAAAGACAATTGTCATCTTTCAAAGTACTTTCATTCACATGACTATCTACATGACACACGTCTCCATTACAATCTTAAGTCTTATCACATGACACTAAAGCAAGATTAAGAGACTCATTTTGACATGAAACAAACAAAGATGAGGTGTCACATTCTTTCAAAATACCAACAACTTCAACATCATCACTAACTAGAGGCTTATTAAGCACATCACAAGATTCCCCAAGTAGTGAATTAAGATTACAAGCAAGTCGATCAACACAAATATCAACACGAGTTGGTAGCATGTCAGGCTCACAAGATTTGCTAACATGATTACCACATGACAATGTACTACCATTAAATTCACAAGTGTCAACACTAGGTGGACACAAATCGATCTTGCAAGAAAAATCAATTCGGTCATCAAAAGGATCAACTAGTGTATGAGCACTTTTATCATGTGACAATGCACTATCACTTTTAGCACAAGTGTCAACACTAGGTGGACACAAATTGACCTCACAAGAAGAATCAATTCGGTCATCAAAACGATCAACTAGTGTAGGGACACTTTCAACAATGACATTATCATTACATAGCAAAGAATCATTAAGCTCATAAAAAAAGAAAAGCTACTACTCATACTCCATAAAAAACTTGTTCATTCAAAGAGTTAGAAGTATTGAGTTTAGCTATTATACCTTGAAGTTCATACGAAGAATCTTTTTTACCTTGAGCTTCCCATGGCAATCTCACTTGACCAATCGTAGAGATGGTCTTGTCCTTATTTCCTCCTTTCAAGTACGGGAGTTCTTCACATGAAGACTCCTTTAGAAATTCGGTTCCTTGAATACCTACAAAAGCTTCTTCACAACAAGATGAAAAAGTAGAAAGGTTAGTTTGAATGTGTGGGAACTCGCAACTCCTTCACGTCACTCCGCACATCCTCTCCTTTTTCCACTTGTGAGTTGCCACTTTGCACTCCCTTACTCCTTTCAATCTTTTGTCTCTCAAGGTCATTAGTCCTCTTGGTTCCACAAGGAGCCTTTATCTTCTTCTCCATATAGAAGGGTATGGTAATCTCCTCTTCTTGTGGAAGGGTCCGATTGGTCTCACAAGGGGAATTTTCTTTCCTTCCTTTGGCTTCGTCAATTGGGAATTGTCCTTTGTTCCATTCCCTTTTACATGTGGCTCGGGATAGAAGGTCTTCAAGTTCCTTTTCAATGTCTCACAAGTCTCAATTATAGTTCCTATCTCCTTCGCGTTTTTTCTCATGATCTTCCAAAAGTAGGTAAGCTTTGCTTCAAAAGTTTTAATGGCTAAGTCCAACTTCCCTTCTTGCGAATAGTTGTAGCTAGCAAAGATTTCTTCCATCATGAGTTCCCATTTGTAAAATTCGTTGCCACTAGCTCTCAAACACAAGATAGAACATTTCACATTGGGCTCTCGCACCCTCTTACTTAGAGGTTTCCTAGGATATATATGTGGAAATAGAAGTTTCCCCCTTTCATCCATTACATACCTATGCCAATCGCGCTCGTAAGTAACCCCATGGTCTTCAAACCAAGAATATCCCAAACACAAGTCACATGTACCCACCTCAAGTACAACACACTAAACCTCCTCTTGATATTCCCCATAAGAAAAGGATACATTCACCATATCGACCCAATAATTCGTTTTGCTAATATAAGAGTCTGCTCTCTTAGTCCATTGTAATCCTAGACGGAGTACGGTTTGAGAATTAATGTAACAACCACGACGTTGGTCATTAATTTCAACTCCCCAATCATCATGTCTTTCACCAACATTGAATGGGATCTCTTGTTAGACGCAATTCTCATCTTGACCTTAGGTGGGACTCTACTCACAACTTTTTGAGTAGTTTTCGGTGAAGGAGGTCTCATGCCCCATAAATAAGATCGCTCTATGGTGCCATGTGAGGGAGAGTAAGAACAACCACCACCGGCAAACATAACATGACGACATGTGAGCTTCTAATGACTTTGAGCTTCACTTTCATCATAAGTACTTGATACTTCACTAACTTCATACCCGAAGTCACGACCTTCATTACTACGTTCATCACAAGAAGAGCAAGAGTTGTACCTCGAAGTACCTTCATCATAAAGATCTTCTGGATCATCATAGAGATCTTTCGGGTCATTAGCCTTAACATAGGATCCATGAGTACTCCTTGCCTCATGTTTTTCATCGTAATGACCATAATCGTATGCACATCCCTCATTTAGAGCATTACACTCTTCATTGTACCCATAGTCCTCCTTATCATAGCCATACTCGTCATCATTACAACCATCAAAGTCGTCATCACATGAATTGTAATCCATGGAGAAGTACCTATTTAGACACTCAACAAAACAAACAAACAAACAAACAAACAAACACGTTAGGTTAGTGAAAATAATCTCACAAACACTCGAATGCGCGCACCTTTGATTGCCTCGCAAATTGCGTCCAATGATTGTACTTTTGTTAATCCGATTGTCCACAGGGGATTTAGTTTCTACTCTTGGCCGGAATGGATTCTTGTTCAATTTAGAAGAACGAATGACTCAATTTAAACTAACGGACTTGAGCCAAGAATTAACAACAAAGTAAAAATGAGTACGAAAAGAAATGGGACTCAGGAACTAATAAACAATCAAGTAAGAATAATTACTAGTTGTTAATTAGCTTAGAGAATCAAATAAAGTAGATAAGAAGTAGACAAACCTTGTCCAGACACTGAGAAAAAAAGTTGGAGAAGTTTTGGACACTTAAATATTGGAGCTGCTTGCAGCGTTTTATTAAAACGCACGTAACTTTTTGTCAAAAGCTCCTATTGAAGAACGGTTTCTTGTATTGGAAAGTAGACTCGCTGAACTTGGACTTACATAGGTTATGCATCCCATAACCTCTTATACACATGAAGATATACCCCCTTAAAGTTGGGCCAAAAATCTGCCAACATTTCTTTCTAAGTTTTGAAGAATTCCCTCTCTGAAACTAGGCCCCACGCGCCTGCAGGCTCGCGTGGGACTGGTCTGACATGCTTGCTAACATCAGCGCTGATGGGGCGGCTGACGTGACAAATTGTTTTCCTAAAAAATGTGGACTGAATTTTTTGATTTTTTCCCCTTTTTTTCTCTTGGGCCCACAAACACTTTTCAACCAAAGATTTGAAGATTTTTAGATCAAACATTCCTTTTTGGTCTTTTTCTTCCTATGAAAATTTGAATGTCTTCAAGAACACTATGAACATTAAAAAATCTAACCACCTTCAATTCATCTCCAAATCACTCCAAAATCTAGATCTAAGGTCTCTTTGTTGTAGAGAACAAAGCCCAATAACTTTTAACCTTTAATTTCCACCCAATCTCCAAGATCCACCAGCTTGTTCTTCAAGTTTTTCAAAGCTTCAAATTCCAAAAATGATGGATCCTTCAAATCTACTCCAAATACCTTCAAATTTTGGATTCATAACCTTCTTCACTAGGAGAACACAACCTAATAACTTTCAAGCTTCAATTTGTACTTCTTCAAAACCCCCAATTTGCTCTTAAAACTTCAAGGTCCAACAATGGTGGATGACTCAATATGACTCCAAATAGCTTGAAACTTAGGATCTAGACTCAAATAACACTAGGGAACTCAAATCTAGTATAAAAAACAACAAATAAGGACAAATCAAACACAATTTTGAATTTTTGGATTTTTCGTAGGAACCAAATCGCAAGACTAGATTTGCTAGGGCAAACCTATTAGTGGCTCTAATACCAATTGATACAGGAACGGATACGCAAAAACAAGAAATTAAGAAGAAAAGAAAAAGGGATAAATAGATTGACACAAAATAGGCACAATTAGGCAACCAAAGTTCTTAATTAACTAAGACTTCCTAATTACACACTATTAAGCACCTAATCTCTTAGGATGACCTCAAGAGAACTAATGTCCCAAGCAACCAATCCTCTCAACAATGTGACAAGCACAATCAATGGCTTCAACAAGCCCTCAAACACTCAAACTCTTAAAGGAGTATCAAAATATCATTCATCAAAATAGTCTAAGTCTAATGAAATGTTTAGCCTACTACTTATATTAGGAAAATAAGGAAGACAACTAGCTCTATTACAATTATACCCCCTAATGAAGTAAGAGCCTTGTTTGGTTAGTCTTCCTTTGTGAAATGATGGCTTTGCATTTAAGTAATAACCCCTTTTGCACGCATAGCCATCCTCTTCACTCATTTGGCCATCTTGATGCTCCCCTTTATCGACTTCATCCTTCCATGTAATCATGCACACTTGGAATCTCCGGGAAGGTTCTCGAAATATCCTTGAGGCAACTCGGATTGTATCAGAAAATGTCATATCATTTCGAGCAAACTAGTCCCGTTTGAATGAGATTTTGGGTCTTTGAATAGGCATGGTTAGGAGATACTTAGCCTATTTTTGCTAAGTTCATCTCTCCACGCTTTGACTTGATTTTGAATCTTCCCACCTAAATCCAAACTCTAGTTGTTTTTTAATCCTACAAATACTCCTTTAACCTGCATAAGTTTCATACTCGACAACAATTGATGATTTTCTTGTGGTTCAAAACCCAATTGAGTAGATCTCACTTCACTGTCCCATAGAAGGTAAATCCGCCCGCCTAATTTTTTTAAAATGGAATAAACATACCCTTAGGTGTTGAGGTGGCAGGGAGAGGGTGCTCACTCTCTTGAAGGCATGTGAGAGTAAACAAATAAGTTAAAATCAGATTAACTTATATACATGTCATTTTTTGATTGGGTAATTCACATTTAATTACACCTAATTAATTATCATTGTAACTTAAAGTTTTTTATTTTTTTACTTTGTTTTTCCAAAAGTTCTGTTAAGGCCGGAAAAGGACACCAGAGAAGTGATCGGAAAACTCCAAACAAGAAAAAATAAAATCTAAGATCAGATTGAGAAGGAGAATGAGAATCTCCATCCATTATTACTAAAACACAAGAAGGGCGGGGGGGGGGGGGGGGGGGTGAATAGTATTTTTTTATTATCTGAGTCGACTGTTAAGTTAACTAGTCGACTTCCCTGCACTTCTCAAAACTTTGTTAATAGACAGATAAATAGAAGTAATGTAATGTAGAATCAAATGAACACAGAGAGTTTTATATTGGTTTGGATCACCGTTGTGGTGCCTAATCTAGTCCCCTTGGTTTACAAGGGTTTCCTTAGCGCTCTTATGGTAACTTGATTACAAAGATGGTTCAACTTGAACCGTGACTCCAACTTGGACAGTTTCCAATTTGCTTCTAATGAAAGCCTCTAACTGTATAGCTAACTATTTCCTATTTTCTTTTTTCTAACACTATAAGACTCAATTGACTATAGTGCTTTTTACAAGATGAAGAGTGTTGCGGTTTGCATTTTACGCGGGTTTAGGGCATAAAAGGCTACTATGAACTTGTTGGTGCTCTTTCGGACTTTGTTTTTCAAAAGAGTCGCCTCCTAATTTCCTAGAAATTAGGAAAACCAGTTTTGAAGTATTTATTCAAATACCGTAAAAACCTTCATAATTCAGAGTTCTAGGTAAGGGTTCTGATGATCCCCTGAGAAAGGTGTTAGGCACCCCAGTATTAAGGATCCATACCATACGGTTGACCTTCGAATTCCAAAGTATGAGTATTTGCCTAAACTGCTTATTTTGTGTTTATTTCCCGCATTTAGAAAAGACTGTCATTTTGTAAGTTTGCATATCATTTGAAAAGATTTGAGTATATCCCCTTTGCATACAAGGTATCATAGTTTTCGGATTTATGATATCCGTTTATTAAATAGTCCCCTTTTATGTATAAGCAGTATATTTTGTTCATAAGAAGAGCATTTTGATTTTTTAAAGTTCATTGTATACTCATGCTTCGGTTCGGGTTAAGCCGTTTTGATACGTTTCAGCCTCATCCGGAAATCTTTATATTACGATGGTTTCATTTTTTTGTTTATACAAAAAGCATTTCATACATTTAGAGGCAGTGTATCTCGGTTGTATAAACTTGTATTTTTGGTCCTTTCATGACCCCATAAAAAATATGAGTCCCAGAATGGTTTAATTTCAGAAAAGAGTGCGAGTCCAGTTTTTGGTCAAACAAAATCTGATTTAGTTAAAAAAAAACTGAGTTCAGAATTTAAAAAGGGTTTAGCATTCTGAATTTTTATAACAGCAAACACTGATCATTTAAAGAATGCTAGTCAACCAAGATTAAGAGTCACAAGATAAGTCAAGTGTCACAGCAACAGCGTGTCCCTCAAATATATACTAAGCTTTCAACTTAAACATGCCTAATTACAAACATTGGTTAAGTCAAAATGTGCTCAAAATAAACTCGAATGATGGTACACTAGCACCTCTTCAAATAGGCAGTCTAAATTAGTATTTTAATACAAAACACAACTAAAGCTGTAAGTGATGGGAATTAGAATCTAAGCAACTGAAGGACCAAAAGAGCGGGACAATAGACAGTGACATCAAATGGCACAAACTATTCAAAAAGAGAAGAAACAGTTAACTTGGGAACAGGTGGTCACTCATACTTCCCAAGAGGTGTTCAAAGGAGGCCATGTATGCCAAAAGATGGAGTTCAACACACAGGTCACTATTGGGAGTTAACTGGAGACTTACATGGAGTCACACAGCGTATAGAAAAGCAATAAAGTAGTCATAGGGATGCAACTCATGGTCATAGGGGTAAAAGAAGACAAGTGTAAGCACACAAGTGAAGTTAGAAAACAGAAACAGATGCAGGGCCTGGAGGGAGGGTCTAAAGGTCATGGATTGCACACAGACACAACAACTCGGACAAGATCAAAGCATGATCATAGAAAAAAGATTCACTCCACATGTGCAAATAAAGACAGGATCAGTGGCAAGGTCACATAGGTGTAGGATAGGTAAAAACACAAGGTTGGGAATTTCAAGTGACTCACAATAGTTTGGACCTAGTTCTATGTCATGGGAGGGAAACAAGAAGAATTATAAGCAAAGAAACAACACACACAGTCATGGATAAATGGGGTTCAGACAATATTTCAGACAACAAAATAAAAAAAAACAAGTGTGTTCCATATAGTCCTAATGTGATCCAGAGGTGTGTAGGAGTTACACTAAGTTAAGGTTCCAAGAATGATCATAGATGAAAACTACATTAGGTCACAGAACTGGGCTAATCACTTCATCGTTATACTCTAACTAGAACTTACAATTTAGGAAGCAGTTTGCAGTTTTAAAAAAAAAGAGTTCAATAAAACTTATCACCTAGTTAAAAAATAAATAAACAAGAGTCTATAGAATGCCAGGGATTGATTTAGGACAGACAAGAAGGATCACAAGAAGAAAGACCTTGACACAAGAAGAAAAGAATGGACAACATCCCAAAGTTAAGTGGTCTAAGCCCCCACTTGATGGCCCTCCCAGAAAATGAGTGACCCTAGGTACACAACTTGTGAAAATTCAGACAGTAATGCCAAGAACAGACATAACAGGCAAAAATAGAACCAATAGGGGGAACAAAAGCACCATAACATCACATAGACGTGAAGAAGATCAACTGAAACCATAGGACACTCACCAAGGCATCTCCATAGTGGTTAAACACATAGGTACAAAGTAGAAGAGAAAACAGGTTCCACTCAGACCTAGGCAGAGAAATATTTGAACATATTCTGGTATTTTGAGTAAAAAATAAATGCTGTGCTTTAAAGTTTAAAACATCATTTTTTTTGCAATCATGCCACCAGGGCAGTCAAAACACAGTGTTAGTGTTATAAAAATTACAAGCCATAGTCTAATGTTTTAGAAAAAAAGTACAAAGAACCTAGTTATTTAAAGATTATCATATAGACTGACCCTCTTCCATTTTTTAATTAGTCAATATTAACCCAAAATAACTTTACAATAAAGAGGTTTTGGAAAAAAGAGAAAATGACATAAAACTCACATTTTTGTTACTTAGCTCTTGATCAATCAAGCAAACACCAAAACACATTAGTAGAAGGCAGTAAAATGACACACACTTATGTTAACGTTAAATAGACTCCATTAAACCACTTAGAATAACTATATGAACAAGTTAGGCTAGCAAATTAGACACATGACAGGTCCATTTAGTTAGGCAACTATGGTGAGTGAACCAACAACAAACCAATCTAGACTTAAACCCTTCCACAATCACCTTTTTACCCAAAATGTTCATACCTATGTATCAGTGAACCAACATCAAACACACTCATCATCTTTTGACTAAACAACTAACTCTACTTGTTTTAATAAGCAGTAAATTGACAGCTTAATACTTATCATGTTTTGACTAAACACTCTCATGACAACCATTCAAATCAGTAAGTAACTAGAAAACTTAAACTCTAGGTGATTTCTAGACAAAGTAATTCACAACAACTAGTTTGAATCAATAGAGAGCAATGAGATTAACCTATATCTCTTTTTATTTTAAACTTATACTTCATCATCTATGTAAGCAATAAAATCACAGTTGACACTTATCAGAAAAAGCACCTCACCAGAACCATTTAAAAGATCAACAAGTCAGTAAAATTGAGACTACGGTGTTCACTAATAACTCACTATAATTATTAGGACAAAACACTAAAATACATGGACAAAGATCAATACACAAGATAACATTCAATTAAGCCACTCACCATAACAGAAACAAATAAACAGTAGGCTTTAACAAGAATTAACAAGGTTGTTTTTAACTAAACAACTACCAAAAAAAATAAGCAAGAAATTTACAAAAATCAACAAGTTGATGTTTCACTAAACAATCATAACAAAAATAAGCAATTATTTAACAGGAATCACTAAATTAATAAAATAACTACCATAAAAATAATAGAGAAACTAACAGAAATTACCAAATTAATATTTAACTAAATAACTACTACAGAAAATAATCAAGAAATTAACAAAAATTACCAAATTAATATTTAACTAAATGACCACTATAAAAATAAGCAAGAAATTAACAAAATTACCAATAAGATAGAGAGTTACCTTTTTTGGACGCAGCCAAGACCAAGAATGGATTTGAAGACAAAACCCTCCTCAAACTCGAACCACAATACCAGAAAACAAAGCAAGAAAATAAAGTTTAGCAACTGAAGGGTTTCAAATCTAAGTTCAAAACCCCCAAAAATTATACTAGGCAGTTTAAGGTTTCGAAATTACTTCAAAACTCAATTTTGCCTCTATTTTTTCCGACCTCTTTACTCGTGAATGGGGGTTTCTATAAAATAGAAACCCCAAAACAGAAACAACCAACACAAACGTCGATGTGGGACAAATGAAAGACGGTCAAGATCGTCCCAAGCAATAGAAGATCGATGGTGGAGCATATGTTACAACTTGACAGAGCAAAATAACTTACATAAGGGCTTGTTTTGACGTTTTCTAGTGAGAGAGGGACGAAGCTTTTAATGCTTCATCCTCTCTTCCATATATTACGCTTCCAACCGATGGGACGTGACCGAGAACAGGGGTATATATGATTTAAAATGTCCCCACCCCTTTAATAAATTACATGTGTATGGGTGTATATCACACGTATACACTCACATAGGGGTAATGCAGGTACTTGGTAAAATGGGCAAATGTTTGAGATAAGCAATTATAAATTAATTAATTAATTAAAATAAAATCGAATAAAAAATGTAAATTATTTTAAAAAGGTGCTAATAGATTTATTTTTTGCGAACATGGCCTAAATGGACCCAAAATAAAATGAAGGCTGCAATTATAGCCTTTGTGTGACAAAAAATGCAAAATACCCTTAACTATATATCTAATTAATATAAATGTAGCCTTACTTTGGTACTAATTCAACCAATTAAAACTAATTTGCGCTAATGTCCTTAATTGATTTGTCAATGGATTAGGCATCTCTAATAAAGCTATTTAGGGGTTAAAATTGCAAAATGACCCCAGCTATCTTAAACCATGACTTGGTCAATTACTAGGAGGTCATTTATGCAAAAATACAACAGTCAAAACCAAATTACAATTTTGTCAAAACAATTTCCTCAAAATGAAATAAATACATAAACAAGCAAAATTCAAAGCTCGAGGGTTAAAATATTAAATTCTCTTAATTATTCGAATTCCTTGGATAAATAAGATAAATTTATATCTTATCTAATTTCTTAATTTTGATTAATTATAATGAACAATTTAGTTAAAATTGTTCTGCAGCTGATAAATTTAAAAAGTATTTCATAAAATGCTGTAAAAATGTTGTAAAATTCTAGTAAATTTCTGGATAATTAATAGAGCCTTGAAGGTTCCTCTATTAATATATACAAGTGAAATATTGGCCTGAATAATTATGTAAAATCATTCAGTTCCTCTGTGAGTGTGCAAATTATTTTATTTATTATCTAAGGACTCCGACCAATCAAAATAAATTGCAGGAGGTCAAAAATCAGGTGTCAACAAAGAGTAAACAATAATTTGGCTCAAGTGAAGTTGTGGGTGTCTTTGGCTTGTGAGGACTATATTTATACTTGAGTATAGTCCTGCATCCAAATCTTTACAGATGGTGATGAATCAATTTTTCCATTCGATTGATTCTGATTTGTTTTCTCTAAGGTAACCCAAGGGAGTTTGTTTCAATCAGGGATCTTTTAGGTATTTGCTGATTGATCTTATTTCTTTATTCCTTGTGTAGTTGACGTGGCTGATTTGTCTTGATTCTTCTTTCCTTGTAAAGTTGACGCGGCTTGCTGGCCAGCTGTTCTGATTTCTTTTCCTTTGTTGTAGATGATGTAAGAATCTGCTTGATTGATTTGTATCCTTCGGCTGGTAATTGACGGACTTGATTAATCTTCTTTCCTTGTGGAGAAGTCTTTGTGATCTTTTTCTTCTGCAGTCTTGATGTGAGTTTGACCAATCTTGTTTCCTTTTATAGTTGGCTTGCATTCTCTTAACGTTGGGAGTTTTACTCCTTTCCATATGTTGCCTTTGTGGGATCCTCTTCTTCCTTTTTGGATTGCCTACACATAAAGAGTGTCATCAGTAAAATACTGCTAATGTAATATAACTTGATATTGCTAAAGCTAACAATCTCCCCCTTGTTATGATGACAACCAAAAAGGAATGTGACATTTTACTTCCCTGTAATGCTACTCCTGATTTGTTGCCCCCCCTGAGCATATACTGGTACTTGCACTTGTGGTACTTCTCCCCCTTTGGCATCATCAGAAAACAAAAACAAGAACAAGCAAAACCAAACTAGGCAGCCAACAAAACAAATAATCAAGGCAAGCAATATAACATCATAGTAATACTATCCTAGGCATAGAGAATTGGAGGACACAAACAGTCCTCAAACACCAAAACCACAGCGTAGTCTTAGAGGACATACAGAGTCCTCATCAGTAGCAAAAGAAATCATAAAAACAGTTTGTCCAAAAGTTAGTCACAGCAAGAGTCTTAAGAGGAGCGCTTCCAAAAGTATTTGAGGGTGTTAATGATGCGGTCAGAGAAAGAGTTGTAGACGTTTCAATGTCTCCGGAAAGGGTTGAGTAGGAGTTATGAACGGCCACAACAAGATCAGTATTGGATGTGGTAGTGTTTCTGGATAGGGAGTCGACTCGCTCAATCAGCCTGTTCATAGTCTTGATGCCTTCCTTCTTTAGACGTTCCATGCTAACTCGCATATTTCCAATGTCACTACCCACTTATTTGGAAGTACTCACCACCTTTTCAAGAGTGCTCTGAATCTATTGGAGGGTTTCTTCCATCACACCCAGACACTGCTTCACCTCAGCAATCTCCTGTGTCACAGATGGGAGTTGTCCTTGACCTGGTTCAACCTTTACTTTGACAACTGCATCTATGTTTGTCCATTCATTGTTAGAGAACACAAAATTCATACTAGCAAAGGCACGATTATCATAAGTTAAATTGACCTCTGATGCAGGAAAATCAATAAGATCCACAAACTAGTCCTTCAAAATGCGAGAGATAATCATATCATATGGAAGGCTAGCAGTGGGAGAGGTGTCCTCACCACTTTCAAGAATGCATTCCTTGAACCCCAAATCCCAATTGATTTTGTATTTCTTAAGTAGATAGTACACAACATAGACATCCCTATTTGTAATTCTGCTTAGAGAGCCCACTCGTGGTAACAGGGTGGTTGCAGAAATGTGAGCAAGAATGTGATTGATAAAACACAGGTTCGATGGAACAAAATTAGAGAGATCAGAGCCAGGTTCGGATATAAAATCGTGAGCTTGATCAAGCGAGACTTCAAAATTCTCAGGCCAACCATTTTTCATAAACTCAATTTTTCTAGAAAACTTGGCTCCAAAAACTTTTTCAAATAAGGATTCATTAACCACAAGCCTTGTTCCCGTGACAAGGGTTTCAAGTTCTCCACTATTTTTAGACATACGAAGATTTTCATAAAGCATCCTGACGGGTTCCTCAAAAACTTCATTTTACAGAGTTGAAACACAAGGGGCAATTTTTGTGCTTTGAAAAAAGAACTTACATTGCAATGCATGTCCTTCATCTGTTCAAGATTGATGATTCTACCAGTTGCAATGCGACATTTTTTGAAGAGATTGTACCGGGCTTTCTCAGCTGACCCCTAAAAGAGATGCATGTCCTCGGGTCCGAATGTATCAGGGCTCTCTGTTTTGGTCTTTTTAGAGGCATTCTCCTTAGCATTAAGAGAGATGCTCTGTTTCTTGTCTGAATATGCCCTAATAATTTCATCATCGGAGGACTCGGTGAGATCTACATGTTCCTCAGTGATGCTATGAAGTAGTCGACTGTACCAACGGCAACCTAAACTTTCACCGACGGCAACCTAAACTTTCCCCTTTTACTCTGAACATGGCGGATGAGAGAGAGAGAGAGAGAGAGAGAGAGAGAGAGAGAGAGAGAGAGAGAGAGAGAGAGAGAGAGAGGTTTGGTATGATGAAGTGAAGGGAAGGTGATGAGTGAGATGTAAGAATGGAGGGGTTATACTGAATAAATAGACAGTTTGAGAAGCGGAGGAGTTGTGAAAAGTGAAAAGACGTGACTGAAGATTTATGTCTCTTCAATCATAGGGACTAGGAGTAATGATGAAGGCGGGGGGTTTCAAAACAAGGTATTCTATGCTAATTTAAAACGATAAAGATCAAAGAAAATATTTCACACAAAACAATTTAAGGCAAGAAAATAAGAAACAAATATCTTTTATTTTGTTTTATATTTTTCCTAAAATAACATACAAAATTAAAAATCTTTAGGACACACAATTATTCCAAGATTTGCACGAAGGGTGCAGAATCTCTCTTCAAGAAGAGGTTTTGTAAAGATATCAGCCAATTGATTTTCAGAGTCTACAAATTCAAGCACAAAATCATCATTTTCAACATGATCATGGATAAAATGATACTTAATATCAATATTCTTTGCTCTAGAGTGATGCACGAAATACTTAGACAAACTAATAGCACTAGTATTATCACACATTATAGGAACATATTCATAGGCAAGTTCATAATCAATTAGTTGATGCATCATCCATAAAATTTGTGTTCCGCAACTACCAAGAGATAGGTATTCGGCTTCAGTTGTGGACAAAACGACCGAGGTTTGCTTTTTACTATGCCAAGATATGACAGAATCTCCCAATATTTGACATGTGCCACTGGTACTCTTTCTATCAGTTTTATCACTTGCAAAATCAATATCTGAATAACCAATTAAATCAAAGTTATTCGAGTTAGGATACCATAATCCCAGTTCTTGAGTTCCAGTGGGATATCTAATGATTCTCTTGATAGCTGTTAAGTGAGAATCCTTGGGAGCTGACTGGAACCTTGCACATTGCAAACACTGAACATGATATCTAGTCGACTAGTAGTGAGATAAAGTAGAGTCCTCTGTAGAGTTTTTTCATCGACATTTTTGCATGGTACATCTGTTTTCAAACATATAGATGGACTCATTGGTGTGCCAAAAGCTTTTGCTTTTTCCAATCCAAATTTCTTGATAAGCTCTTTTGTGTATTTGGTTTGACTGATGAATGTGCCATTAGTCGACTGCTTTATTTGCAGTCCTAAAAAAAATGTTAGTTCTCCCATCATACTCATTTCAGATTCTCCTTTCATTAGATCAGCAAAATTCTTACACAGGAGCGAGTCAGAACTTCCAAAAATAATATCATCAACATAAATCTAAACAATTAAAATGCTAGTTGAGGAATTTTGAATGAAGAGAGCTGTGAGAATCTTTCCTCGAAGAAATTATCTTTAAGAAGAAAAGAACTTAAACATGCATACCAGATCTTAGGAGCCTGCTTTAGACCGTATAAGGCTTTTGTTGATTTGAAAACATGATCTGGGCATGAGGAATTTTCAAAGCCTGGGGGCTGTTTTACAAAAACTTCTTTTTTAATGAACCCATTTAAAAAGGCACTTTTGACATCCATTTGAAATAGTTTAAAACGTTTGAAGGATGCATATGCAAAAAGAATGCGAATGCATTCTAACCTTGCCATCAGAGTGAAGGTCTCATCATAATCAATACCTTCTTGCTGAGAGTAGCCTTGAGCTACCAATTTGCTTTGTTTCTAATGAATTGTCCAAATTCATTTAATTTGTTCTGAAAAACCCCATTTTGCTCCTATAACAGAAACATTTTTGGCCCTAGGAACAAGTTTCCATACCTCATTTCTTTCAAACTGATCAAGTTCTTCCTGCATGGTTTTAGTCAGAGATTCATCATTTAGGGCCTCATCAACTTTCTTGTGCTCAAGTTTTGATATGAGTGCGAATGCTGATAGTTTTTTTAGAGAGGATCTAGTCTGCATTTTTGCTTTTGGATCTCCAAGAATGAACACATTTGGAAACTTGCTTCACTTCTCCATTCTCTTGGGATATTTACTACTTGAGACTCGGAATCTTCATTTGTTTCCTCTTGAGTTGACTGTTTAGTGTTGTCTTGAATAGTCTTGTCTTCTGACTTATTATTTTCTTCAACAAATTATGTCATGCTCTCGGTAGTTGACTTTGTTAAGTCAATCTTTTCTCCTGCATCATCATTAGTAGAGCTTGTGTTCTAGACATTGGGATTAGTATCAATAAATACAACATGAACAAATTCCTCAATAGATAAGGTTTGTTTATTATAAACTCTAAACGATCCGCTAATTGGTGCATAGCCCATAAAAATACCTTCATCCCTACGAGGATCAAATTTTCTAAGATTGTCATTACCATTGTTGTGAATGAAACACTTGCATTTGAAAGGATAGAAGTAGCTTATATTAGGACGTTTACCTTTCCATAGCTCATAGGGATTTTTCTTCAGAACTGGTCATATCAGACATCGATTCAGACTATGACATGCGGTACGTATAGCTTCAGCCCAGAATTGATCAGGTAGGCCTTGTACTAAAAGCATTGTGCGTGCAGTGTCTTGTAGGGATCGATTCTTTCTTTCTACAACTTCATTTTGTTGGGGAGATTGTGGTGAAGAAAAGGTCTGGGTGTATCCTTGCTTGGCACAAAACTCTTCAAATGACCTGTTCTCAAACTCTTTTCCATGATCACTGTGAATAGTAGAAATGAAATATCTTTTTCTCTTTGAACTCTTCTACAGAAAATCTCAAACTGAGTAAAAGCTTCATCTTTGTGAGTTAGAAAAATAACCCAGGTAAATCTAGAATAATCATCTACAATAAGAAATGCATATTTCTTACCATCTATGCTAGCAGTTTTAGTGGGTCCAAGTAGGTCCATATGCAATAACTGAAAGGGCTTGTGGTGCTAACAATATCCTTAGGCTTGAAAGATGAGCGAGTTTTCTTTCCTAATTGACATGCATCACATATATGATCTTTTGAAAAGTTTAGTTTGGGGAGTCCAAGGACCAAATCATGCTTAGAGAGTTTTTCAAGAATATGCATGCTAGCATGTCCTAGTTTTCTATGCCAAATCCATGGATCACTAGCTATAGATGCAAGACAAGTAAGAGTAGGTAAATCAACATTAATAAAAACATAAATATTTTCTACTCTTTCACCGAAGATGATAAGATTTCTTGTTGCATGACTCAGTGTGCATTTGATAGCATCGAACAGTACTTTGAATCCAACATCACATGGTTGACTGATACTCAGAAGATTATACTTAAGTCCGTTCACTAAGTATACTTATACTAAGTCACATGAGGGACTCAGAGTGATGCATCCAACCCCAACAACATCTCCTTTTGCATTATCACCGAATCTGATTTGACCTCCATCTATTTTTTTCACAAATTTGAAATTATCACGTTTTTCCGTCATATGTCTGGAACACCCACTGTCAATGACCTACATATACTTTTTAAAGGTCTTCTTGGGTTTTTCCTGCACGACAAAGAAATCAATGTCTTTTAGGTACCCAAGTGCTCTTAGGTCCTTGCGGGTTAGTAGTAGCTTGCCCTGGAATGGCATTTTTGGGCCTCCAATCTATTTTCCTGGTTTGGCATTCTTGTAGTTGTAGTTGAAAGATTTGTGTCCTAATTTTCCACAGGAATAACAAGAAAAGTTGTTTTTAGGAAAATCTTTTGATGCAGAGTGAAATTCAGTTAAGGACCGATCGAAAGTCGACTGGTTCCTACCAAATTCGTTGTTATAATAATTTCTCAAATAGGATCTATTTGATCTGACAGAACTGTGACTGGGTGGTTTCTTAATGCTGTTTAGTTGTATTTTGATCTCACCTAATTCCTCTTCAAGCAAGTCTACTTCAATTTGGCTTGCTTCTAGAAGAATTTGCCAGTCCTTCTTTTCTTTAGCCAACTTATTGTATTCATCAATCATTTTTTGAAGTTCATTAATGACCAGATCACGAGATTCTTGAAGTTCACTACACTTTGAACAATTGAGAGCTCTTACCTTACTGGTTTCTCAAATAGCCATGAAGCACATGTTGGCTACGTTCTCTGATTCTGCATCTAACTCATCTTCGTCATTCTATGCTCCATAAGATCTGGAAGTGTGTTGCTTTCTGTAGTTCTTGTTCTTGAGTTCTGGACATTCTGCTTTGATGTGGCCTAGCTTTCCACATTGATAGCATATGTCATCACTGTTTTTGTATCCATATCAGGGTTTGGTTCTCTTTTTCCTCAGGATACTTTTAACTCCTTGATTTATCATGGCCAAAGCATCATTGCTTTCGTCATCTTCACTTTCTTCTGTGGTTGTTTTGAAAACAACAATCTTTTTCTTTTCTTCCTTTGAGTATCTTTTGATATGATTAGTCTCAAAGGCCATCAGATTTCCTCTGAGCTCATCATAAGTCATGTCATCCAGCTTTCCACTTTGTAGAACAATGGCTTCAGTTTTCCATGCTTTAGGCAAACTCCTCACGAGCTTTCTGACATTTTGCCCATTTATGTACACAGTCCCTAGGGACTTTAGTTCGCTCAGTATTTTACTGAAACGAGTGAACATAGATTCAATATCTTCATCTTCCTTCATCATGAACAGATCGTTTTCAGTTTGAAGAGCATCAATCCTCGATTTCCTGACTTCTGATAAGCCTTCATAGGTAACCTCCAGTTTGTCCCACATTTCCTTAGCTGTTTCACAAGTTGATATCTTCCCGTACTCTTCACCGCTAACTGCACAATAAAGCATACTTATAGCTCTAGCGTTAGTTTCAATTACCTCTTGTTGCTCTTTTGTGACTTCGAAGGATTCTGTATCGATTTTTCTTTTCAAATCCTTTGCGTCAACATTTGGAACCGGCGGTCCCTTCTTGATAACTAGGCAAGCTTAGTAGTCAATTCATAGGACGGAGGTTTTGAATCTTTCCTTCCAATGGTTGTAGTGCTGACCACTGAAATATAGTGGTTTCGTTGGAGAATGTCCATCTTGTAAAATTGCATAAGGAATGTGATATCCATCCATCTGATCTTTTCTCATGTGCTGTAAGGCCACGTTATGTGAGACCTGCTCTGATACCAATTGAAACACAAGAGGGGCGGTGGGGGGGGGGGGGGGGTGAATTGCAATTTTTTATTATCTGAGTCGACTGTTAAGTTAACTAGACTTCCCTAAACTTCTCAAAACTTTGTTTGTAGACAGATAAATATAAGTAATGTAATGCAAAATCAAATGAACACAAACAGTTGTATACTGGTTCGGATCACCGGTGTGGTGCCTAATCCATCCCCTTGGGTTACAAGGGTTTCCTTAGAGCTCTTATGGTAACTTGATTACAAAGATGGTTCAACTTGAACCATGACTCCAACTTTGACAGTTTCTAATATGCTTCTAATGACAGCCTCAACCTGTATAGCTAACTATTCTCTCTTTTCTTTTTCTAACACTATAAGACTCAACTAAATATAGTGCTTTTTACAAGATTAAGAGTAAACAACTATTTTGCTCAAGTGAAGTTGTGGGTGTCTTCGGCTTGTGAGGGTTGTATTATACTTGAGGATAGTCCTGCTTCTAAATCTTGACTGATGGTGATGAATCAATCTTTCCATTCGATTGTTTCTGATTTGCTTGCTCTAACGTAACCCAAGGGAGTTTGTTTCAATCAGGGATCTTTTAGGTATCCGCTGATTGATCTTGTTTCCTCATTCCTTGTGTAGTTGACGTGGCTGATTTGTCTTGATTCTTCTTTCCTTGTAAAGTTGACGCGGCTTGCTGACCAGTGAGTTGTTCGAATTTCTTTTCCTTTGCTGTAGATGGTGTAAGAACTTGCTTGATTGATTTGTATCCTTCGGCTGCTAATTGACGGACTTGATTAATCTTCTTTACTTGTGGAGAGGTCTTAGTGATCTTTTCCTTCTGTCGTCTTGATGTGAGTTTGACCAATCTTGTTTCCTTTTGTAGTTGGCTTGTATTCTCTTAACGTTGGGAGTTTTACTCCTTTCCATAAGTTGCCTTTGTGGGAGCCTCTTCTTCCTCTTTGGATTACCTACACATAAAGAGTGTCATCATTAAAATACTGCCAATGTAATATAATTTGATTTTGCTAAAGCTAACAATTACCCCTCTAACGAAACACAACCAAGAAATAGAAAAGTTTGGAGACATTTCAAATTCCGGCCATGGCAAATATGAGATCGGGAAAAAGATTGTCGCCGGAATAGCAAGCAAAAAATAATGAGAATGAAATCTCCATCCATTGACAGACCTCCATTCAAATGCAAACAAGAAAAAATTAAGTCTTGAAAGAAGCCCCAATTTCGTAAATCCATAAAATATTGTTCTGAACTTTTCTGACAAGCTTCAAATAACATGGACTTATAGCAATGTTTCCATGGTAGATCATAATGAAGAAGCAATATAAAGGAAAATAAAATAAAAGAGAAAAATGAAAAGGTACAAGAGGGGCGACAACCATTGTTGAGTTGGAGGAAATGTTGAAGAAAGAGAAGAAGAAAGAAAAGAATAAGAAAGTGATGAAAAGATTTTTTTTAAAAAGAAAAATAAATAAATAAATATACATGTGGCAAGGAGAGTATACACTCTCCCATAAGATTTTAAATATCCAATTTTCCGGATGGTAGCTATTCAGTTTTAAAAAAGTTCGGGGGGGTGGGGGGGGGGGGTAATAGAACCCCAAAAAAGAAAGGTCTGTCGTGGGAACTTCGGTCATAGGTTGTGTGTGTGTGGGGGGGGGGGGGGGGGTAATGATGCCTAATACAAGTACGCATGGTATCGTGTACTTCTACATATAACATATCCTCATCGAGTTTGGAAAGAATCGGGTTCCGACCTCGTTTGACGACCTTTATCACGCCTCCTCGGAAGATCCTTGGGCTATATAGTCGGATGAAGTGTGCCAACGTGAATTCCTTGTTGGCATTATTACACAATAGACCGAGGCAGGACAAGATCCTCCAGATAATCGGCCCGATTTGAGCTAAGCATACATTGTATGTCCGGTACAACTCGAGAATGACCGGATCAATTGGGGGATCGAGTTTAAGCGTGAACGGGTACGTGTAAATGTATAAGAACCCTTCTTTGTAGTCGGTAACGGACTCGTCGGGTCTGAGGGCAAACACTTGAACCGGATGCTTATCCTATCCTCAATCAGCCCGGACCTGAGGGAGGAGATCCTCTGTAATTGACGAAGGGTACCGCCTCAAGTCAAAACCCCTATCCGTGATTTGTACCAGTTTCTCAATGGAAAACTCGTGATTATAATTGGGTTTGGACGGTATTATGTCCAGGGCGGTTGGTTCCACAAAGGTTTTTCCTTTGGGTTTAAAAGTAGGCTCGGCACCCGGGGAAGAAACCGAGGGAACGTCCTGGGAAGTAGAATCAGTGTTGGCTGACATTTTAAAGATGAAAGAGTTGGTATGAAGATTTGAAGATGCAGATGAAAGTTTCAAGACAAGAGCAAAATAATGAAAGAGGAAGATTAGAAGGATTGGAGACTCGATTTTAACCTTGTTGAGGATTCAATACAAGTAAGGAAGTAAACGAAAGAGTTTATGATCAAAGAGATAAGAAGTAAAAAGTGGAGAGTGAGAAGTGAAAATGGAAAGTGAAAAATGAGCAACTTTGGCCCTTATATAGACGGTTCACTATAGCGGTTACAAAGGACGACCAATCGAGAGACGACACGTGCCCCAGAATTAATGGGACGTGACTTGAAGCGACGTGGATTAAGGCGGTTCCCGGGGCCGGCCACTCGGGGTGAGACACGTGGCCGAAGTCAGAAGGACGTGACATAACGGTTCCCACCTAATTTGAAGATAAGAACGAGCTTGTGGAACCACCAGTTTTGGGACTTATCCACTTCCCGTCGCTCCGATAAAGCTACGATCCGGAAAGTGTGGGGACTATCTGTATACGGTAAAAATTGGGTCGATGTGTGACCGGTGAGACCGGAGCTAAGGGTAAGTCCAAATGAGCACGAGCGTGTTTAATATTTTTCACAACGGGGTTTCGTACCGGATGTAATGGACCCGAGACAAGAAAAGAGTGCCTGTTGGTCCGGATACACTGAGCCCAAATCAACGTGTCCGTTGGTCCGGATACGCCGAGCCCAAATCAACATGTCCGTTGGTCTGGATACGCCGATCCAAAATCAATGTATCCGTTGGTTCGGGTAACCGGTGGCGAGGTTACCACGCGTCAGGAAACCGTTCTGCCATTTGCACTGACGATCGTACGGGTGTCAGACCGTACGGTCATACCTTATCCTTTTTAGGGTTTCTTTATTCATAAAGGTTTTTGTATTGTATTCATGGCCCATGAGGCATACCTATAAATAGAGGACATTTCTCACCTTTTTGGGGTTAGCTTCCTCTCCATTTCTCAACATTGTAATAGTCAAATATAAAAAGCCCTCTCTCAAAGGATATTGGTCCGGAGCTCCTGGTGTTCTTCATTAGTTCGCTTATCCTTCCAATATTGCTTAATGTATTTGGCATAAATCAATCACCATTACACGCATATATATATATAGGTTATAGCCCATTCACATATCCTATACCTCACTTACAAATTTAATTGTTACCGAAATTCGGGATAGACAGCATTACTGAATCTTGTTAATTGAATAAGCACGAAAAAAACAAAGTCTCGTTTGATGTCTGTATCTTTTCCAAGAACATATCTTTCATCCTTTTCATTTTTTTCACACCTTAGTTAGTTACTAGATTGTTAGAAGGAGAAGGACAACTGAACACATACATGCATATTTCCATTCAGTGTGTAAGCTTTATCTCCCTTGCATTTCCAATGGGATTTGGTGCTTTGAGTTTGAAAAGCCATGAAAATGATGCCCAAAAAAGCAAAAATTAGATCAAAATGAAACAACAGAACTTTATAGTTCTTCGCAGCATCAATCTTGTAATGTGTTGAACATTTTCTATTCACTCATGATCTGGCGAAGCCTTTGTCCATAGTTGTTTCCATAACGGTCATTTCTTGGAAGAGTTAAAAATAGCATTTGTTGGTCGGTTTAATTTCGTTTTCAATATTTCAATGCGAGTATTAAGTTTTCAAATTATAGAGAAAAAAAATCAGAAAAATCAAAGCACTGATGAATTAAAAGTATTTGATTTCATGTCCACATTCTTGGAAACTTCTCTCACAAGCAAGATGGTACGCAGAAATCACATAAGAGAGTCCGGAGCCTAAAGGGTATAAAAATACACGGTATTTACCAAAATGGAATGACCAAAAATTTATATACCAAAAGGGGTATATCGTGGGCTGATCCACGATATACCCCAAATTTTGTTTTCATCTGACACCAAGTCAACGAAAAATTAAAAAAAAAAATTAATTAATTGTATAACGTGGATCAGTCCACGTTATACAATTATAACTTGTATAACGTGGACTGATGCACGTTATAAAATTTATATTGTATAACGTGGATCAGTCCATGTTATACAATTAAAAAAAAATTCCAGCGTTTTACAAAATAGGAGTCCGGAACCAAAATGCCCGAAGTGTTTTTTCCATACTTTGACTAACGATTAGTCGTGTGTCAAGACTCCGAAACGTCAATATTTTATCTAGAACCTGATATTTTTTTCTGCGTACAATAATGTAGGCCCAATACATCAAGGATACGTAGACGTTCGGATAGTCATTTTAGGGGTTCAAAAGATGCCTGAAGTAAGTTTTGTTTGAAAAAACTTAGTGATTTTTCCATACTTTGACCAACGATTAGTCGTGTGTCAAGACTCCGAAACGTCAATATTTTATATAGAACCTGATATTTATTTCTGCGTACAATAATGTAAGCTCAATACATAAAGGATACGTAGACGTTCGGATAGTCATTTTAGGGGTTGAAAAGGTGCCCGAAGTAAGTTTTATTTGAAAAAACTTAGTGATTTTTCCATACTTTGACCAACGATTAGTCGTGTGTCAAGACTCCGAAACGTCAATATTTTATATAGAACCTGATATTTTTTCTGCGTACAATAATGTAAGCTCAATACATCAAGGATACGTAGACGTTCGGATCGTCATTTTAGGGGTTGAAAAGGTGCCCGAAGTAAGTTTTGTTTGAAAACTAGTTGTAAAGTGGTCAAACTTTAGATGGTCATAACTTTGCGCTCAGACGTCCTTTTTACGCGTTTTTTTTTAACTTGCATATTTTTTCGAGATCTACGCGGAAAAACTTTGGCCGAGCCGATTTTTGAAAAAACACCTTTTATCCCATTCAATTTCAATTTTCCCCCAAATTGGCGTGAAATTTTCAGTTTTATGTACTTATAAGATGATGATATGCAATAGATTTCAACGTAAAAATCCCGGGGTAATGTAGTTGTGAATGTCAATTTCACTTCTGTGGTTTCAATTTTTGAAAATAAAGCTGACTAATTTTCTCGACATATAAAGTTGACTAAAATAACCTTACAGTCAAACACTAAGTTTTTTCAAACAAAACTTACTTCGGCTTCAGGAGCGCGGACTACAACTAGAAGGAGGAATGAAGTGTATTACGTGCAAGCAAACAGGTCATAAAAGGAATGGCTGCCCCGACAGAAATCAGTAGTTGTTGTTGCTTGTTGGTTTTTATGTTTTTTCTTAAGTTGTACGATCGTTGTTTCCTTATGTAATCTTCCAAGAATACATAACATGTCTTGTACCGTTTAATAGTTAGTATGTAATTTAACATTTACTACTCAGTTAATGTGTGACGTTTATTTAAATTATTTTTTATTTTTTATTTCTGTTCGCATATATAACACATTTAATTATTGCATGTGTTAAAATATTTATTTGAGTTAATCATGCTTTAAAAATTAAAAAAATCAATAATTTTTTTTTATTAAAAACATAACCGAATATGATTTAAATTTAGGTAACGTCTTACCAAGTATTTGTTAAACGGGATAAAAAATTTAATTGTATAACGTGGACTGATCCACGTTATATAATTAATTAATTTTTTTTTTAATTTTTCGTTGACTTGGTGTCAGATGAAAAAACAAATTGGGGTATATCATGGATCAGCCCACGATATACCCCTTTTGGTATATAAATTTTTGGTCATTCCGTTTTGGTAAATACCGTGTATTTTTATACCCTTTAGGCTCCGGAGCACTTCAAGTTTTCATCAACATAATCAAAACCGGAAACAAATTTCAGATATGGATTATCCATAACCCTATGAGTCCCAATTTATAGTTAAGTTTCTATTTTGACTTCGTTTACTATGTAACTTATTATTAAGGTTCTAAAATCTTAAGTTTAGGTCTCAAACCCCAAGCTAATTCATTCAAAGTCCATGATTTGATGACAAAAATCCATGGAAAACCATGATATAAACTCACGTTTGTGTTTAGAACATTTAGTCCAATTCAGTGGATGATTTCTTAGTCCAAAAGTAATACAAAGTCGAACTAGGTTTTGTCAAAAAAGTGATAAAAATATCATAGTTCACAAGCTGTCGTTTTTTATACCCCTGGCCTACAGCGATGGCAAACTTTGCTCCGACATAGCGGCTTAGGCCCTATCCATGCCTTTCGCGATCACGATTGAGAACTTCACGAAAGCGAAAATTGGTCAATCCATGCTTAACCATGACAACAACAAAAATGGCAGTTCAAGTTTGACCATGCACCACGAGCGCACCCAATTTTCACGAAAGCAAAGCTCAGTTGGCTAAACACCCTTCGCAATCGCAAGCCTAGCTCCGCGATTGCGGTGCACCAGTTGACAACAAAATCAGCAATCGCAATCAAGTTTCAAAATCTCTTAAAACTCACTTGATCCCAAACGATCGCAACAAGTCTCATATGATAATATTGAGTTGTGTCAAGGCTCACAACATAAACTACGACGTAAATACGCAAAACAAGGGGATGAGTGTCACACACATATCACGCGTTGTGCACTTACCACAATATCAAAGCATAGATGAATTATAACTATTTGCTTTCTCAATGTCCTAATAAATATAACTGTCTTTAGTTAAAAAAAAAAAAAAACTCAGATAAGTTAATAATAGATGTTATATCTAAATTAAGTAATTAATTTTTTGATGAATCTCTCTCTAAAAGATGAGTCGATGACGACCATGACAATTAGCAGTGGTGGTTAGAGGTGTTCACGAAAAACAAAATAATCAAACCCAACCGTAAATCGAATCAAACTAATTAAAAAATCAGTAAGCTTTTGGTTTGGTTTGATTTTGGTTTTTAATTTTATAAACCAACAAAATTTGGTCTGGTTTTGGTTTTAATCAAAAACTAACCGAAAAATCAAACCAAACCGACGATATAAATTATAATTCCACATATACACGTATATTTTAGTTAAATTTTTATAATGTTACGGTACATATTAATGTTTACACTCTTGGTTCCTAATTTAGATGTTTGCTTTTATAGTATTCTAATGCCTTCACTTTCCAGTTTGATTTGTACACTTTATTTTGATAATTCTAAGAATCGATTTCATGTACAAACTAACTTGTTTTTGAGTCCTTTAATTATTAATTAGTATTGTTTAATTAAATTATCATCAAGATATCTTGGTATATCACAACTAGATTTTTAGTTTTTTGCACACAAAAAAGATCCATTGTAAGAAATTTTAAGATATTTCTTGAAAATGGCTAAATTCTTCAATGCATACAATTTTTTGGAGGAAGCTATGTATAACATGATTAAATATATATTTTCCTTCTTTTCTGAAAGAATAATTGACTTGATAGTGTTATGCTGAATATAGCCAATTTAATATGTGCTTAAAAGTACATTGTCATATATTTTAGAAAAAGATCAATAAAATTGAATTAAGCGAAAAAACTGATAAAATCGAATCGATGAAACGCTGACCTAATTGGTTTGGTTTTCTTTTAGAGGAAAACCGACTCAAATCGAACTATTAACACCCCTAGTAGTGGTAATAAACAATTATAATATCATAAAGTGGCGGGACGTGGCGATCATAGTAATGGAGGAGACTAGCAAAGAAGGTTGTACAGTGACGACTGACTGAATTAATGTAGTCCCACGATATAACTGATTATGGATATGCAATGGTGACTAGCGATAGTAACTGTGTGGGAGAAGCTGATGGTGTAAATGATTCGTAATCGATGGTGGTGGAAGAGATTAGTGGTTGACGAATGACGATGAGGATAGTGCGATGAAGACTCGTGTGCGAAAGTGATTGGTAATGATGGCATGCTATAGAGGTAATTGGTGATTGTGGAAGGCAAAATATATTTATGTGTATATATATACACACATACACACTTAGGCTGAATCCTGATGATTTAAATCCAAATCCCCATTAAAGGGGAACAAATGAGGCGTCAATCTGGGATGCAAGTAAGACATGACACTTGGGAGAATTCTGAATGGTTTATAGAACCTCGAATCCAATCATATGCACACTATAATGCATTTAGGAAACAAGAAAGAGTTAGGAAAGCGAGACCAAGTAAATATCAATGGTGTCAATAAATTGGTAGCCAAACAAATAAAATTCTAAATGAGCAATGATGAAACTATCCCTATGGCGATCATGAATATCCGCCTTCCCAAATAAAATGAATTTACACACAAACCCAAATGAGAAAAAAGAATTTTGAAACTTGTGGTCCAAAATAAGTTCTAAATATTTGTGTGGCTATAAATTATTTCATTAAGAGTAAAATGAGAAGTTTAAAATTTAGTTGTTACAAAATATGAAAATGTGTCATTCGTTTTTGGACCGAATAAAAAAGAGACAAGTTTTTGCACGGATTGTCCTTCATATCGACTGGTCTTTAATTTTTGCCCTCAAATCGCTGGTCTTTAATTTTTGTCCCTACTTCTCATTTTATGAAAATTTGTGGGTCAAAGTACCCTTATAATTCGCTGGTCTAAGAAACTATAGATTTTGGATTTGATCTCCAGTAGAGTCGGGAAAAAAAATTCGCAAGGCAAAGTTACATAGAAACTATGCCTTGTCCGACATAGTTTTGTAGAGATTAAGTTATTCGGCATATTTGTGTAGTAACTAATTCGCCCATCATAAGTTTATAGAAACTTTGCTTTGTCCGACATAAATTTTATAGAAATGAAGTTATGCCAGATACCTTAATTTCTGCAGAACTATGTCGGACAAATCATAGTTTCTATGTAACTTTGCCTGATAAGGCATAAAACTTTACCCTGCGAAATTAGGTCATAAATTCGGATCTCTTTTTTTATTTTTTCGATGTTGAGGTATTTTTGCCACTCTTTTGTTACTTAAAATGTCAAAGGATAAAAATTAAAGACCAACGATTTGAGAGGTAAAATTAAAGAACACCCTAAAATAGGGGCATTTGTGTGAATTACCAAAAAAAAAGAATGTCACATAAATTTGGACCAAGGGAGCACTAAATAATAGTTCAAGCACATATGTATAAAGTAGATGATTCTTAAATATGCCTTTAAAGTTGACTAAATTTGACCAACTAAAAAATGTTACGTACTACACTATATACCAATTACAAGGCCTAGGTGGGAATTCCCTTTGAGAAAATGATGAGGATAAACGTAGGATTATGCTTCCACGTGTGGCAGCTTCACAGCATCAAAATGCCAAAATTCCGTACTATCCCTGTGACGGTAGGTACGACCAAATCTTGCCATTCTCCCTTGTACATAATAGTAAAGTCAATGGAATAGAAAAGAAATATAGAAATATAAATCGTCTTCAGTTAAAAACTAATAAATGTAAAATTTAGCTAAGTTAAATAATAGATGTTACGTCCAAATTAAGTACATTACTTTTTTGATGAATTTCACCCTAATACCCGACGACGATGGCAATTAGCAATGGTGGTTAAGGGTGTTCACGAAAAACCGAAAATCGAATCAAATGTGACTTTTGTGTTAGTAAATGTGCTTTATAAGGCGTTTATGGGGCGAAGCGTAGAAAAAACGCACCGGGGCGATCTGGGGAGGCAAAAGTACCGCGAGGCGTAAGCTCACTGTTCTAAGCGTACGCTTAGGCGTTGGGTGAGTTTTTGCTTTTGGGACGTAAGTGCAAAAAACCTCTCCAAATTAGAGTTTAAATTGCATAATAAATCTTTAAATTAATACCTAAAAATCACAAAGTAGTTTATTAAATTTAAAAACTTAAAAGTCAAAAGATTTTTTGACTTTTAGCCCTAATTTTAATTCTTTTTGTTTCTCTTCTAGCGGGTAACTGCGAAAATGATGAATTTAGCTTCATCAATCATCACTTGTTCTGGTTTGGCATTTCTAATTGTGTATTCCTTATTCAGGGGAGCGCTTTTTTGTGTGCCGCCCCTTCTTTTAGAGCTCTTCTCGGTTGAAGGAGATTTGATGGTCTCCGATGACATGGGCCACCATATTGGCTAAATTTTGGGCAATTTGCACGATTGTCCTTATTCGGGGGTGGTCTTTAATTTTTGCCCCTCAACTTGGTGGTCTTTAATTTTTTCCCTTCGCTAAAACCCCTTGGTTCCTAGTTCGAACCCTCGCTCAGTCAATTTTTTTTAAAAAAAAATGGTAAGGTAGAGTTTGGATTCGCAAGACAGAGTTTTGCTATCTTCAGACAGAGTTTCAAACTCTGCCTGATCAGGTAGAGTTTGCCTTCAGGCATAAGACAAACTTTACCTTAAGGCAGAGTTTTGCCTTCAGGCATAAGGCGTTTGCATTAAGGAATTTTTTTTTTTTACTCAGTTGAAATTTTGCAAAATTCTGCTTTAAAGCCTAACTTTTGCCCGAATAGGCCTAATTTTGCTACAAAACTCTGCCTTGCTAGAATTCCTTCTTCTTTTTTTTTTTTACTGAGCCGGGGTTCGAACCCCAAACCTCATGGTATTAGGCGAAGAGCAAAAATTCAAGACCATCAATTTAAGGGGTAAAAATTAAAGACCATTGTCTTTGAAGGGCAATCCGCACAAAAAAAATGCTAAATTTTAACTACTTGTGCTTGCAGGAACATGGGCTTCGTCTAATACTCTCATTAGCGCTTGGCGATGTTTAGGAGAACTTAATAGTAGTGCCAACGCTGATATCTGTGTAGGAGTTTTCTTTAAGATCCATAGGGCTTACGCCTCAAGGCTTACTCCTAGCCTCGTATCAGGTAAAATGCTGCGCTTTGCACCCGCGCCTTTTAAAACATTGGTTAGTAAGGGCAAATTTTTGTAACTTTTGTACTAGAAAAAATAGTTAAGTAACTTTGGTAAAAAAAAGTTCATAGTTGTATGACCATATGTGAAATTTATCCCATGTTATAGACGTGGTTCGTATTGATTGTTGAGTAGCGGTTGCTAATGATGAAGATGGTCAGTAATAATAGCAAGTTAATAATAAAATGTTATCTTTCGGAAACAGCCTCTCTACCTCGCAAGGTAGAGGTAAGGTCTATTTTCACTCTACCTCCAGACCCCACTTGTGAAATTACACTGGATATGTTGTTATTGTTATAATAATAAAATGTTACATCGCAGAAAATGTGAAGCGAATACCTTAATGATTTTAAAACTCTATACAAGATTTAAATAATTCAACTCTATTCAAGAGCTAATTGGTGATTGTGGAAGGCAAAAAATATATATATATATACTTAATAGGCTGAAATCTGATGATTCAAATCCAAACCCCCCATTAAAGGGAAACAAATGAGGCGTCAATCTGGGGTGCAAGTAAGACATGACAGTTGGGAGAATTCTGAAGGGTTTATAGAACCTCGAATCCAATCATATGCATACTATAATGCATTTAGGAAACAACAAAGAGTTAGGAAAAAGCGAGACCAAGTAAATATCAATGGTGTCAATAAATTGGTAGCCAAACCATAAATTCTAAATGAGCAATGACGCAACTCTTACCTAAATGAATGACTATGATGCTAGTGCCAAATCCACCAGACGAATATCAGAAACAAAAATAAACAAGAAAAATACAAATATCTTTCTCAGATGATGCCATGGAGGATAAAGGAGATCCACTTTTGTGGCGCCAAATCTTCGTTAAGCATCACGGATCCTTAATTAAGGGAATAAGGTATAATGCCTGCCTCAGGTATTCAGCCCTGTTGTCTTGCAAACGGGGCATAAATTCTTATGTTTGAGCCACTGTTTAATGCAGTCTGCGTGAAAATCATGGCCACACTCCAATGCACCAAGATCTTCTCCATCATTATATTCTTCCTGCAAAACACCATTCCAACACCTAAATTAGAAAACTCCAAGAACCGGGATGAACTAAATTTCATTAGATCTCTGGCATGTTGTAATACAAAATATCAAATTAAGTTACCTGACATATACAGCATGGCTCTGATTCAACGGGGTCTTCTTTTTTAATGCAAATATATTTGTGTTGCTTCAAACTCCTCAAAATAGTTTCTTCACTCAGCCCAGTGCACGCGTTCCCAATGTGCTCTTCAAGTGCCAGTAACTCCTGCAAACACATAGCACCTGGACAAGTTAGCATAACGTTTGTACAGAATATAATATAATTCTGTTTAGCACACTAACCTCATATGACATGTTGTCAACATCGACCCGCATATCCCTATGGTGATCATGAATATCCGCCATCCCAAAGAAGACTGACTGATCAAGGATCATAACATCCTGGAATATAAGAAAGAAATTTAATTGCACATAAAAGACTGAGAAGACAGCTGCTTTACTCTCTTCATTATAAAAGGCAACTCTAATTTTATTACAAAGGGAACAGAAAAATAGCACAACAAGAAAAATGATACCCCAACACTGCTAATTCTCCCCAGCAAATAAAAAAAGGGGCGAATAATAGGAATCTAAAGAATGATTTTGGATTAGAAAATGAAAGCAGAAATAGTTCTAATTATGTCCTCTCCTGCGTTTTAACTTGAAGATATATTGGTGTTAGTCCACTTTATACACAGTAACTCTACAGTACTACACTCGTTTACGCAGGCTTTAGGCATGTAAGTAAGAGCATAATACAGGTTGGTAGTCCTCCATGTGCTTTCTGGTTTTGCACAATTGTCTTTCTTTATCTTTGACTTCCAAACATTTTGAATCGCATCATAGAAGTTTGACGTAAAAAGACTCCCGAGCTAATAATTTTCCTTCAAATTAGTCCGTTTTGCACGTCATGTTGGTTCATTGTAACTTCATATTCCTCCAGAGTAGGAAAAAGAAAGCGTGCATGACTCAGCTGATATAAAGAATCAAGATAAAAAAAATATTAAGGCAAAAACATGGGAGGACAACTGGGCTTTTCAGCACAAGGTTCAGTCTAGCCATGGCAGCCAAAACCAAGGTTCTTGGTGCCCGACCATGTAGGTGATAGAGAAGCTTACAAGCCAATAGAACAGAAAATCTGTAACCTTACAAAGCCGTCACATCCTACTCGAGAATCTAACCTCAAGTCGTAAGCCTTCTCCCCTGCGCATATGATCCAATACATTGCGAAGCTGTTTAACATAAGTTATTAGCAGTTAGTAATTTGTAATAAATGGAAGGTTTACAATGCAAACTACATACATAAAACGAATTAAAGCTTTATCATTCTAGTCTTTCACAAAAACCTTTTGAGGAAAGCTGGAACTAGGTAAGGCTAGCATTATTAACCATAAATTAACTGCATCTTCACTCATGGTACTAGTAATTGCATTGAAAAGGATAATCCATTAAACAAACTTCAAATCCAAAAAGCAGCCCTTTCCACATAAGAATTTGGAAACTGCAACCAAGAATAAATACATGGCATGGCCTCCTAACTCTAGTAAAATAATCCACTTGTGAGAACTTGTACATTACACTAAGAACCCACTTGTGAGAGCTTGTACATTACACTAGAACCCACTAAGTTAAAAATGAAAAAGAACCCAGTAAATTACTTCTAGTGACTAAATGGAACGAGACACTAGTGAGAGCGCCTCAGAAATTTAATCATCAAAGAAGTTTAAAAGTTTTGTGGTGACAAAACGTTAAGAGGAACCAGTTGGAGATGCTGATGTTTCAAAATATAACCAGAAAATACATTTGTAACAGTAACATATATTAAGCTTGGAAAACCTAAAGGGGCATAAAGAAGAAAGCAGAATCTGCTATATTGGGGATAATAATTTTAGGTTCAGTGACATGTTACTGTAGTGGCCGTTGGATTTTTATTTTGATGCATACCGTACATTGATTCCAATTACTAAGCAAATTACTAATTGATAGGTAAGTAAGCCTTCTTACAAGAGGATCATGATGTACGTACATTTTGGTTTATAACTAGTGCTGAATCATATTTGACCACATAAGTTACAGAACATACCTCAGAGACTGGCCTGCTTCTTCCTTCACCGGCAGCAGTCAAAGTCCTCCAAGAATGAGGAACTCCTATACTGCCATCAAGATGTCTCTCCAACATAGTTGTGGACCTTGAACTTGATTGACGATTGCCAGAAATTTCCAATGCCCGAGAGGCAGCAGAAATCAAACGTAGTGGAGGGCTATTACCACTGCGACCTCCAGATTCAGTGTCCGCTGAAGACAACAAAGGCCTTCGAACAAATTCAGACAGTCGCTGGGGATACTGTGGAAGATTTCTGTATGGAATCCAAGCAGGAGAAGACGAGTGGGCACGTGAACTCGAGCCACTTCGAGATGTGGATGCAAGATTTCCAACTACTGAAATGTTTCCGCCAGCTAAACTCCAGTTGGCAGGATTTTGGTTCAAATTTCTTACATCAGTAGCAGGTATGAACATAGGATGCTGTGAAATGTTTCTTGAATGGGGTTCTTGATATGGTGGAGAGTGTGTCTCCCCAGAGGCAGAAAAACTTGATGAACTGCTAGTTCTCGAGTTAGGTCCTAAATCCCACCTAGCCTGTGCACTTCGACGCAGAGAAGGGACATGGACCACAGAAGGCTGGCCTTGAGGACTTACATTATCTGCTGCAGACATAGACATTAAATTCAAAGAATTACTATGAAAGACCCTCGATGGGTGCCGGTCAGATGACACATTAACATTTCCAACATTACCCACTGCAGGAAGCAGGTTACTAGGAATGGAATCTTGTTGGCGTGAGCCATTAACCCTCAGCCTGAAAGTACTACGGGGACTTTCTGCAGGTAAACCAAGTGAACTTTCTGAAATGGCTCCTCCAATTGGAAGCCCAGGTCTTGGGTTACGCTGCTCTGACAAATTGATGCTTTCTGTTGGAAGAGAGACACTTGCACCTGTGATCATATAATGTGGAGAATGCCATAAGCTGTTTTCGGCATGTGGAATATAATTTGTACTTCCACTTCCTGAAGACTGCCCCACATGTCCTTCAAGTGTTTTTCTCTTGCAAGACAAGCGTCGGCCATCAGACGAAGAGCCCGGCCTGCCATCATTTTCATCCATCAAGTATCCGCTAGTTCCAGAAGGCCCCAGCACCAAAAGGATGAAAAGAAGTAGTAGCAGTTGACATCCGCACATTTCCTCGTCTATCAGACTTATATGATGGAGTACATTCCATTATCTGACAGTCGTCTTCATCGCAATGGTGTACGTCAAATTCTGAATCTGTGTTGAGATCATGAGGAAGGGTGTTTGAACTAGAACCTTGAGAAAATGAACTGCTGTTAGCCATCTGAACACTGTTCAAATTTACTTCAAAATTACTCAACGCAAGAATGTTGGAAGACCCATCAGAAGGTCCAGGACAGCCACTTGACCATCCATGATCTGTTTTTCGTTCACTCTGACCAAGATGATTGGTGGAGCTGGATTCTCCTAAACTCCACCCCATCACGTGCTGTCTGTCTTGGCTTGCAGGATTAAAAGAAATATTAGACTCGTTAGCAGATGCCACATAATCAGATAACCTAGCATTCCAACATATCTGCTGATCATCACCCGAAATTGAAGCAGAGCCAAAGTCTAAAGTTTCTGAAAGGGAACCGATGGCTCTTCGTTGCCCTTGCATTAGGGCTATATGTTATACCCTCTTCACAATCCACAAGTAAGTTTGAGATGGAATTGCTGAGTGGCACTTAGTCCTTCTGCAGCCTGGAAAGAAGAACAATAAAAGACCGATATTATCACCAAAAAGTGTAAAAGATACAACATAACAGGCATTGGTAATTGCCTTGCAAGCAAATGATTGAGATCAAATCATAAAAATTTGCACTACAATGAGAGATGATTTCAGTTTGATTGAGGCAGTAGGAAAAATTGAAGCAACAACAAAAACACTGTAAAAGTTCCTTTTACCAATACCAAAAGAAACCAGTATGCAAACATCCTAGTCTTCAAATAGAAGTAAAGGTAAATCGGAGCACAGCGAACCAGAACTAAACATCATGAAACTAGAAAATAGAAACCTCAGAAGTTATCAAAGAAGTAAATATCCATGGACAGTATAACCATTAACAAGAAAAGAAACAAGATTTACATGAAACTAGAAAAAGAGAAGAAAAAAAGCACACATCTGCATTCTGATTACATGTATGTAGACATCAAGAATCACAGACTAAAGAAAAAAATTCTTATCCAGAAACCCCATATATTTGGTCAAATAAAAAGCAATGTCTTTCCAAACATCTAAACTAGCTTTGCATAAATTATCAAAGACCCAAAAAACTTGTTTTTTGTTTTCAAAACTACAAGCCTTTAACTCATTCTATCCCTAAACAGCTCTATGAAAAACCATCAAAGAACAACCGCAAGGGTGGCTCAGTTGGTTAAGCATGGGGCTTTCATAATGGAGGTCTCAGGTTCGAAACCCCCGCCTACGACAGCTGGGGATTTGCCTTCCGGGTCGAGCTCGTCGCACGGGGATTGCCTAGTTCGGGTTATCTCTCTTGTGTGGTTTACGAGCTATTGCACAGGAGCTGGGTTTACCCAGTGTGCACCCAAAGAGTAGCGGCTTCGGGTTCTCATGTCCTCAAAAAAACAAAAAAAAACATCAAAGAACAAACCGATACTTGTTTTTCCCTTAATTTCAACAGAGAGAATATGGTGGAAGCAGTTATGCACCAAGTCAAAAAAGGGAGCTTTTACACAGATACACAGTGAAAATTCTCAAATAAAATGAATTTACACACAAACCCAAATGAGAAAGCAAATAAATAATAAGGAAAAAAGGGAGAAAAATGACAGAGAAAGAAATCTGTAAATTTACCTTTGAAAGAGAAACAAGTGAAGCAAGGGATCTAGAAAGCTTAGATATGATTTCCAAATTTGATCATAATACTGTTTTTCACCTCTCTATAGATTGCTTTCCCTTTACAGGAAGAAAAAAAAAGTCAGATAATAAAGAAAGAAAACAAGAGAAAGATACAATACAAGACTCACCGTTTAACAGAAAACTAAGAAAGAGGATGAGATAGAGAAGAGAATGAAATGGTGGGTGTAAACAAGAAACAAAACTACATACATACAGAGAATATGGTGGCCTATTGTTATACCCACAATGCAACAAAAAAAAAAAAAAAAAAGAGAGATTTATGACAAAATAACTACATACCAAAAATTGGACAACAAAAAGCAGATAGGGCAAATCGATGCCCTTTAGACAAAACTTTCCTAATTCTGTGTTTGTTTTTAGGTAAACTGACTACCTTATTTATCTTTTTATCATTTATAACTATTTTTTTAAATATTATTATTTATAGTTACATTTTGACAAAATAGTGTATGTTTTCACGTGTATTTGTTGCCAACAAATATATGGAATAAGGTAAAAAAAATATCCTTGATTTTAGCCTTTAACGGTGGAGCTATTAAATTAGATATTAATATTTTTTTTGATGTATTTTAGTGATTTTTTTTATGTATTTCAGTGATTTTTTTTTTTGCCATAATGTATTTCCGTATCTTTTTTTTTTTTTTTTATGTATTTCAGTGATTTTGTTTTTAATGTATTTTACTGATTTTTATTTTTTTGTTTTTGAAGTATTTCAGTGATTTTTTTTTATGTATTTCAAATACATTGTGTACATTCCAACTACTATGAAGTCAAATATATTCAAATTTTCGTATATTTGAATGGATTTCAACATATACATTTAGATACAAGACCAAAAAATTCATATACATGACAAATACATTCCAAAAAACAATGTGTTTGGCTATTAACAAAATACACTAAAAAATGCACTCAAAAAACACAAAGACAAATACATTAAAAAACAGTGTATTTGTGAGATGTAGATTTTTGAATGTATTTGTATTTGACTTTTAACAAATACACATGGCCTGATCTGAGACACTACCACCACCAAAAAACCCTAATCTCTTCAACACTACCAAAATCCTAATCTGAGACACCACCATCACCAAAAACCCAAATCTGAGACACCACCACCACCAAAACCCTAATCTTTCCATCACCAACAAAACCCTAATCTCTCCACCTCTACGTCATCTTCTCCGCCGTCATCTCAAAATCAGTCCATCACTGCCGCCACCAACAATGCACACGGCCAGATCTGCGTCATCGCCTCACCGGATAGAGTGAAAAGAGAGAGAGAGAGAGAGGGGGGGTGAGCACAGAGGAAGACGGAGAAGAGAGAGAGGGGCGGCGGGGAGAGAGAGGGGTGAGCACAGAGGGAGAGAGAGAAGAGAGAGGGGGGCGGTGCAGCCATGGTGGTGGTGGTTGAGAGAAGAGGAGAGAGATTTTTTAGGGTTTTGAGAAATGAAAAATCTGAAATGAGTAGTGATTGGGAAAAAAGAAAGATATATGTGTTTGGGTATGTATTTTTTAATATAGCTACCATTTGTAATTTAGAAAAGTTAATTAGCTACTAAATATAATTAAATAAAAGGGTAGTTAATATTAATAATTAGGTCTTAAAAAAAGCTATAATGAATAAAAATTCCTTGTTTTTATTTGGACGTTTATTGTTGATTTTGGGCTGGGTCACTTTTGGGCTCAGCCATTTTGCTTCATGTTAATAAAATGCCCAAACGGGCTTAATTTAAAATAAAATAAAAAATAACAGCACATATATAAATTCATTCACACAGTCAACACACACAAAAAAAAAAACTACATACCAAAAATACATATACACACATTAAATAGGACATCCCATATCACAGCAGTATCCAAAGATAGATATGCAAAATATTAAAGGAAAAGAAATGAATATATTTCGTTTATGTTGTCTTACAAAGTAAGTATAGTGGATCCCCAAATATGTATAAAGTTTAATATAATAAATTCTATGAATAGGAATTGAAATAAATTAGGCCTAAATAAAAGGGACATAAGGAATTTACAAAATCAATATTAAGTTATTTGAAATTAAGGTCTAATTAATGGAAAGAATAAAGAATGACATTAGAGGTTGATTTAGTCGATAAAATGCATCTATTTTTTAGGAGTCTAAGTAGGGGTGTTCATGGTTCGGTTTGATTCGGTTTTTAGTTAAAACCAAACCAAACCAAACCAATTAAGTCGATTTTTTTCTAATATTCAAATCAAACCAACATTATAGTATAAATTCTATCGGTTTCAATTTTGTCGGTTTTATCAGTTTGGTTGGATTTTGCATTTTTTTCCCCAGATTTTAAGAATGTATTAATACACCTTTGAATCAAATGGTAACTAAATACGGCTTGGACCGTGAGCCATTCAAGTCTAAGAATCTTCTTAATTAATTCATTAACTTTATTTAGGTATAGGCCTATGGCTATGGGTATAGGACTTACAGAAACATAACATCTACTTTTCATGATTCTAGTTACATCCCTACATATAGCCTTTTGATATTACGCAGCCCCTCCAAAATTTTTGTTATCTAGACTCACCGTGTTTATGAAACATTGAGAAGAAAACACAAAAGTTAAAACGAAAAATGATAAACAGAAAGACAAAGCCATCTACCAAAACTTTTTAAATTCCAATTGCCATTTTCTTCCCTTTAATTTGTTACGGATAAAATGATAGCTTATTAGTAGTAATTCAGATAGCATGTAAATGAGGGAACAGTAAAACTGAATAAGGGGGAAATTCTATTTTACCTTTAGCAAATTTCTTTTTATTTTACCTTCAACTTAAATGGGCTACACTTTTCTTTCTAATTATTTGAATTTGTATTAGACTTGGAATGAGCCAAAATTTTGAAGAAGATATGTATATATGTATGTATGTATATATCGGTTTGATTCAGGTTTTTTTTTTTTGATTTAACACCAAACCAAACCAAATGTTATCGGTTTTTTAAAATTTAAAACCAAATCAAGTCAAGCCAAGCCGGTTTCGATTTATTGAGTTGGTTTGACTCGATTTACCGGTTCGGATCGATTTTTCCGGTCCCATTTGAACAACCCTAAGTCTAAGTAGAAATAACTAAAAAGGGTTTATATTTTTGTGAAAATATTTACCCAGTTGTCACTTATGAGATAAAATATATTATTGTCACTTATAAGATAAAATACAGTTGGACCTCTCTATAACAACATCCGTATATAACAATACCTTTTTTATAATTTCGGAATCGGTTTTTTATGTTATATTGTACTTCTATAACAACATTTTACCTATAACAGCAAAAATCAACGTTATAACAATACGCTCTTTGTTAAATTACCCCCATATAACAGCTATCTTTTTTTTTTGGGTAATATAATAATTACCATCTTTATAAAAATGGAATATCCATGATTACCAATAATAAGTGTAGAGATTTTGACCAAATATTTGATCCTTTAATACACTATTTATGACAAAGAATATCATTTGAATATATATATTTTCATCATTAAAAAGATTTCCTTCGTTATATAAAGTGTGATTAAACTTAGAATTTCACTATTAAAATGAAAAATTAGATTTTACGCATCTTTTTTGCCTATAACAGTGAAATATTATCTAAATATCAATACTGTTATAGGTATATAACATCCATTCTTTATAACAGCTAAAAGATATCGGATCCAACGATACTGTTATAGGGAGATTTGACTGTATATATCAATCTCGATGGTAAGCATTATTTGTTAACTTGATAAAATGTTAACCAATTAACCATTAAAAGTTAGAACTATATTCATTCGTAAATATCTTTACCCAATTGGTGTACATAATTTTAAAAACCCCACAAAACAAAAGGCAGTATTGATACTCTAAGGTCGTTTGGTACGCGGATTATTATGTTATTAAGTTTGGGATAAAATTTATATCTTGCTTGGTTGAAGGCGGGATAAATTTATACCTTCAACTAAACTAGGTATAAATTTTTCCCAAACTTAGTCTTGAATATCCTATCTTATTCTATCAACCTATCCCATCTTCCAGGTAGGATAAAATTAGTTTAGGGATTATAATTCCAAGATTATAATCTCGGGATAACTTAATCCGCATACCAAATGACCCTAAGTAGGAAGGAGGAAATTGAATATTACTATTATATATAAGGACAAACTTAGGGACTTTTGTAGTCCTCACAAGAATTTCCAATATTTTTTAAAAAACTTTTTAATTAATTACTTTTAGGTCCTAATCTTATTTATTTAAGTCAAATCTATTTTTTTGTTTTGTTTTTAAGGTCTATTTTCCAAAAGCTATCGAACCTCCTACCTTATTTTTCATGTTCTTTGGTTTTCTGTTTGGTGCTCGATATCCGCATTTGAGCCCAATTAATCCAGATAATTCGCAATGTATCGCGCCCATTCGGGAGAAGCGCTCCCTCTAAAGATTTTTTCCATATCCATGTTCGAACCCCTAATCCCTAATTAAGGGAGGAGCAGCTCCATCCGCTGCACAAGTTAAATTATGTATTTGTCTTAAAAGTTCATTAACTATGTATAGATTATTTATTTAGAACTAAATAACTTCAGAAAATTAGGATACATAACTTATAAATGTCTAATTCTGGCTCAGCATTTGATTTGAAGTAAATAATTTCATCAAAATGGAAGTTAAAATATTAAAGGAGTGGAATGAAAGTTTTGCCTTCATATATTGAAAATATACTTATATGAAATTTAATTATTACTAACGTAATTACCCACTTGTGGGACTACAATGAGTATATGATTGTTGTTGTTGTTGTACACTTGTACTAACACAAATTATATTTCTTTAATTAAAATATCTACTTTTATATTTTGAATAAGTCCGGGCCTCACATAACTAGTATATATATATAGAGAGAAACAAATGAGAATGAATTGCATGGTTTTTCAAAAATGACTTCTTTTCTTTCTCTTCTGCTCTCTCTGTCTCTCTTCCAATCTGTCTTTCCTTTATACACTTTTCTTTCAGAGTTGGTTTTCTTTTTCCTTTTCGTATGCTTTCTCTATCTCTCTGTCCCTCTGTAACTGATGAGATGGAACTTGAAGTCTTATTATTCCAAGGCGCATAGAAGAAGAAATAGTACTCTACTCTACTTGGGGAAAACGTCTACTTTTTTATCTTATCAATCTCACTCTCACTCGTTTACATCTTCATGCCAATTCAGCACCTGTCCCTCTTTGCATCGCATTCCTCTCTTTCTAGTACTCCTCTCAGGGGTTGTTTGGTATGACATATAAGCAAAAATTATTCTCGGATAAAAATTTAGTACTAACTTGTTACACTTTTGGTTGAGATAAAATTTGAGGATAACTAATTCTGGATTATAGTGATAGTTGTGTCCCACATTGAGGGTGGGATAAACAATTCCAATATAACTAATTTTGAAATAAATAATTTTTGGATAACTTGTTCCTCAACCAAACGAGCCCTTAATTTTTAATTTTTATTCACTGTATTGGGCTAAATTCGTATAATACAGCTGAACCAGTGCCATGAAGACAAGTGGCAAAAGACATGACTCAAGTATGAGTCAGCATGTAGCACTCCCGGAAGAAGCTTGGTGATACCGGAGATACAACCAGGTCCGGAAGACCGTTGGAGTAGCTCCAGAAGAGAGACCAACGGTCAGCCGTTACAAATCAGGCTCTACGCCTTCCACGAGGCATTAATAAGCTTTATTGTCTATCATTATTATGGTATTAATACACATTTTTAGCAGGGGCACAATTTATGGAATGTGTACCCCATATCCTATGTATAAGTAGGCCTTGTCATTCCATTATAAAGGACACGAAATCCAAGAGAAATACACAATGTACATTATACACTTGCCTCATTTTAAACTCTTTTTACTTTATTCCGAGATCATCAAGGTTCTGATTACAAGCTTGGCCGGAGTCATACGCACCAGATTTCACCAAGGCTGGGGCTATTCCTAACTTTTACTTTGCTTATACTTAATTTATATTAATTCTAATTGCATATTACATTGCTTTACTGGTCATTTTGATCCACGTGTCTTTGACTGCGAGCACAAATTCAACTTAACCATTTTTCAGGTAAACAGTTTGGTGCCCACCGTGGGGCCAGGACAGTTGTGGTAGTCACGGTGACCATTGCTTATTTTACTAACTCTTCGTGAATTCCATTTCTTGCCTTAGTGTTAGTCGTAGGTATGACAAGAGTAAACGACAACACGAACGTTGGAAATACCATAGGCAACAATCAGCTCGGACCAGACTGTCTGCCCCTCTGAGATCCTGCAATAGATTTGTAGCCCCAGAACACCAACGGGGCAACAACGACAGGAGGGAGGCAAGAAAGTCACGACACCGAAGAAGAAACTCCCACCGATGAAACTCTTGAGGAGTTGATGCAGATCCTAAGGGAACAGAGACATGCCATGACGGTGGAGATGGAACAGATGAGGCAAGTCATCTCTTCTCTCATGTCCACTCCTCATGCCAGAGTTGTAGCTCTCAGCGCGACACCCAGACTCGAAACAATGGTAAAGGAGAGGTCTCGTGAGTCCGTCCCAGAGGATCCATTCTAGGAGTAGGTCATACGGTTCATAAGAGAGATCACCGGAAAGGTGGACCACACTGCCAAAGAAGCTGAGAAAAATGCCAAGGAATTCTAGAGGTGCTTGGATCAAATCCCAGGGGCTCCCCTGGTCGTGGAGGGCCAAAATGCAAAACGATCCGTCCAGCGGGCATATAAGCCTAAGGTTGCTCCGGAGTTGATCCTGAAGTGGTTCAAGATGCCTGAAATTCCCAAATATGACTGTACAATAGATCCACAAGAACAACTCCTAGCATACAATACAACGGTCAAAGGGAATGACTTGAAGGAAAAGGAAATTGAATCGGTGCTGATCAAGAAGTTTGGCGAGACCCTCGCTTGGGGGGCTCTGACATGGTACTCCCAGCTGCCTGAGCATTCGATTACCTCTTTTGCCATGCTGGCTAACACATTCATCAAGGCCCACGCAGGGGCAAGAAAAGTAAAGAGCAGGAAGGCGGACATCTTCCGCGTCGCACAAGGAGAGTCTGAACATCTTTGGGACTTTGTCACCGGTTCCAGAAGGAACACATGCTCCTACCTGCAATACTGGATGAGTGGATTCCCAAGGCTTTCACTAAGGGATTAAATCCCTCAAGCTTATAGCTTCCCAAAAGCTCAAGGAAAATCTCTTGCAGTTTCAGGCTACTATGTGGGAGGATGTCCATAACAGGTATGAATTGAAGATGCAGATGGAAGACAACTTGCTGGGGGCTCCCACAAGAAACCTTCCCGAAAAGTCGAACAAAGGGTTTGGTCCAGATCGGGATTCTTTGAAGAATCATTTTCAACCCTATCCATCTCCAAAAACAACCGATGGGGTTCAGGCTACCGATCTTTAGAAAAGCCAAATGCTAGCAAGAAGGATAACTATGGAAAGAATGATCGCGCGCTTCAACACAAGAACAATCCTCCCGGAACCTTTCGAAGGGAACAAAGTATCCAAAGCTTTCAGAGTACAACTTTACCATCAACAAATCACTAATGGTGGCCGTGCTGGGACCCATCCGGTGTCACGTCCCCCTAAGACTTTACGATATGTTCCTAGTATCTGGGATCAGATGGTTTGGTGTGATTTCCACGGGACCCCTGGCATAAAACAACAAATTGTAGACACCTTCGGGAGAAGGTGCCTAACATGCTGGCTAAAGGGCATCTCCGGGAATAGTTCAATGAGAGGGCCAGAAACAACTACGAGAAATACGGGCCTGCAGAGGAGAAGAACACGTCCGATTCTCCTCCTAACGTTATCAATATGATTTTTGGCGAGTCCATGATCACCGGTACCAGCTTTGCCGTGTCCAAGAAGATGGAAATCTAAGTGACACGAGAGAAGAGGATTCGCGAACTCCCGAACGAGAGCATGATCACTTTCACTGACGAGGATGTGAAAGGCATTACCTTACCGTACAACGACGCCTTAGTTATCACGGTACTCATCGATCGCTGCTAAGTAAAGCGTGTGATGGTCGATACGGGAAGGTCAGCCAATATTATCCTCTGGAAGGTGGTAGAAGTGATGGGGTTGTTGGAAAAGATCATACCGGCCACAAAGACCCTTTTCAATTTCAATATGTCCAACAAAACTACTAAGGAAGAAATCGAATTGCCCCTGGAAGAAGGAGGAGTCATCAAAATAACAAAGTTCTACATGATCGACGACGATATGCATTACAACGCAATCTTCAGGAGACTTTGGCTCCATGACATGAAGGTTGTTCCATCGACTCTTCATTTGTTGCTGAAGTTACTCACTCCAGAAGGGATCAGGCATATCTGGAGGGAGCAGATGGCGTCAAAGGATATGTTTGCGATTGAGGAACACGAAGCAAACAAATCAGCTGTAGCTGATGAATAGCAATCACAGGATCCGGAACCCACTCCAGATGTAGTTCATCAAATTCTCATAGGATATAAGCACGAGGTTAGTTCGGAGGAAGTCGAGGAGCAGTATGGGGTTCCGAGATATTGCCAGTCGCCTGATGACTCTGATGCCACCAAGTCCATGGTCGAAGAGCTCGAACAAATCGCTTTCTATTCAGATCAATCAGAAACAAAGGTATACCTGGGCACAGGGTTAACCCTGGAGCTCAGGGATTTATTTCTTAATTATTTAAAAGATAATAGTGATTGTTTTGCTTAGTCCTACAAAGACATGACAGGGATACCCTCAGATGTGGAAACCCACAAGCTTGGGCAGGACCTCAGTTTCCTGCTTATGCGCTAGAAGAAGCAGCCTATTGCCGAGGTCTGCAACAGGTTTATCAAGGAAGATGTATCTTATTTGTTAAATATAGGATCCATCCGGGAGGTTAAATACCAGGATTGGTTGGCAAACGTACTAGTGGTACCAAAGAAAGGAAATAAATTTAGAATACGCATCGATTTTAAAGACCTTAAGAAAATGTGTCCGAAGGACTCATTTTCGCTTTCGAGTAGATCGATCGATGCTACAGCCGGTCATGAGGTAATAAGTTTTCTCGATGCTTACTCTGGGTATAACCAAATCAGGATACACCCGGAGGATCTAGAGAAAACATCTATCATCACAAATTTTCGGACCTATTGCTATAACATAATGCCCTTCGGGCCAAAAAATGTCGGAGCCATTTATCAAAGGCTTGTAAATAAAATGTTTGAACGATAAATAGGTAAAACAATAGAGATTTACATCGATGAAATGCCAGTTAATATTCTTTGTATCGAGGACCATCTTAGTTACTTGCAGGAAACATTTGAGATCCTACGACAATTCAATATGAAGCTCAACCCAGAGAAATACACATTTGGGGTTGGATCCGAAAAAATCCTGGGCTTCCTTGTTTCTCAAAGAGGGATAGAAATAAATTCGGAGAAGATCAAAGCAATTGAAGAAATTTCATATACCCTGGAGGATACAAAGGCGACACAGCGGTTGACCAGCCATATCGCAGTGATTAGAAGATTTATATCCCGATCTTTGGAGAAATGCCACAAGTTCTTCTCTTTGTCAAGAAGAAGAATGATTTCGAATGGACACCAGTATGCCAGTAGATGCTCTGTGATCTCAAAGCATACTTGTCCTCTCCTCCGCTCATGTCAAATCCAAAGGACGGCGAGCTTTTGTTTTTCTATTTGGTCATTTCGGAGGTTGCGGTAAGTGTTGTTCTAGTATGGGAAGAACAATGTACGCAGTTTCCTATCTATTATGTGAGTAGAGTTATGTCTGGGGACCAAAAACTATTCCCGCTTCTGGAAAGATTGGCCTTCGCACTAGTAATGGCTTCACGAAAGCTTGGCCATATTTCCAGTGCCACCCAATTGCCGTTGTGGCCACATTCCCGTTACGGAATGTGCTCTACAAACCCGAACTGTCGGGACGATTGGAAATGTGGGCAGTTGAATTAAGTGAATTTGATATTGAATATAAGCCACGAAATCAAGTCTCAAGTTCTCGTTGACTTCGTTGCAGATTTTAGTCCAGGTGTAACCCTCTAAGCTGAAAAGAAGGCTTCCTTAGTACCAGGGGATACACCTGGGTGTGGATGCTTTATACCGATGGTGCATCTAACATAAAAATAACTGGTTTGGGGATAGTCTTACATACGCCCACCGGAGAAATCCTGAGACAGAAAATTAATAGCGTGCCTTTGACTAATAACGAAGCAAAGTATGAAGATTTGGTTACAGGTCTTGAGTTAGCTTAGGGACTAGGTGCTGAAGTCATTGTGACAAAATGTGATTCTCTACTGGTGCTCAATCAAATTCGTGGAGTATTTGAAGCAAAAGAAGAACGCATGCTTCAGTACCTTGAGAAGGTCTTAAAATTGCTTTCCCGATTCCAAGAATGGAAGGTGGTACATGTGCCCAGGGAAGAGAATGTAGAAGCGAGCGCACTTGCCAATTTGGGCTCTTCAAAAGAGTCAGCAGACCCGAATTCTGAATCAATAGTCCAATTACTCCATTTAGTACTAGATCAGGCAAGTTACGACGAGATTAATTCCACCAGCCTGGTCTAGGACGGGCAAAATGAAATTTTGGATTACCTGAATCACAAAAAGGTGCCAGAAGACCTGAAAGCATCGAGGGCCTTGCGGGCTAAAGCTTCCTGGTAATACTTCTAGATGGTTTGTTGCACTGGAGGTGTTTTTACAGTTTGATGGCGAGATGTGTGGGGCCCGAAGAAGCTGACTATATGATGAGAGAGGTCCATTAAGAGATTTGCGGTAATCATTTTGGTGCAGAGTCACTCACTAGGAAGCTACTCAGGGCCGAATCTTATTAGCCCAGAATAAAGGAGGATGCGAAGGATTTCATCCGGAGATGCGACAAATGCCAGTGGCATGCTCAGATGTTTTACTAGCCAGGCGAAGAACTGTATCCGGTTGTGTCCCTTTGGCCTTTTATGAAGCGGGGGATGGATCTACCATTACTGGACGGACTAGGACAAGTACGGTTCATGTTATTAATGGCCGACTATTTCTCTAAGAGGGTCCAGGCAGCAGCTTACTAGAAGATCTTAGAGAAGGAGGTGATCACTTCATTTGGCAGCCCATAATTTATCTCTTTGGCTTTTTGAAGGAAATAGCCTGTGATAACTGTCACGACCCGACTAGGGGCCATGACGGGTACCTGGGGCTAACCACCGAGCACCACTCATCTATTCCTCATCAAACTCATTAAGCGTTCATTCATTAAATTCATACTCAAATCATTGTAAAATCATTTTTCATTTGGAAACATAATTACTTTTATATACATAAGCCATTCGACTATCAAAATAATAATATAAGTACAATAGTAACATCATGAGACCATACTACCCACACCTGCGTATCTACGAGCCTCTACTAGAGTGCTAGACATAGGGACGGGACAGGACCCCGTCGTACCCAAACTATGAAAATCTACACAAAAGAATAATCAAAGGCACCTCCGGAACAATGGAGTGCTCTCAAGTCAGCTAATAGCTCCTACGAGTTTGGATCACCTCCCTGTCTACCTGTGGGCATGAACACAGTGTCCAAAGAAAACGAACATCAGTACGAACATTGTACTGAGTATGGGAGGCATAAGTAATAATAACACGCCAATGAATAAAGGAAGCATCAAATAAAGAGCAACCTGTAACTGACTATCAATTATAAAAGAAATAACGCATGCTGGCTTACTTCATAATCATCATCATATCATGTATGCATATATGTATAAGATGCCCGACCATATAGGTACGGTGTGATAATCATTAGCCTGCGTCTAGGCCTCCCGCATCCGGGGTACCATCTCATGCCGCCCACTAGTAGTGTTTGCCCATGCCATCTAGACATGGTGTATACGCTGCCCGCCTTAGCGGTGTCTGCCCGGCCATATAGGCGCGGTGTAATATCATCAACATGTAATCATCACAATGCATACATAGAAACTCAAAGACAACTATACTTTATCGAGGTGACATAAGGTCGTGAACCCCCGATTCCATTATGAAGCATTTATAAGCATTCTGCCTCACCTTGAAGGAAATAGCATATAAGGTGAGTGTATACAATAAACAACATCATATCATGAACTTTAGAATCTTTAGACTTAAGCTCATCATCATCATTATTGGGCTCATAATGCATCTCTTATCTCATATGGCTATTCATGAACATAGACTCTTAGTTTTCCGGGATGTAGGAGATTTATGGAAAAGAAGGAAAAATCATGCCATAGGATTCATGCCTTAGAAAGGAAGGATTAGCCTCACATACCTTTTTCATTTAACTAATCTATCGCTTGCTTGATCTCCTTCATTGCCCACGTTTCTACCTTCAAGAGAATTCGCATTAACATTAGTTATCGCTTACATAAACGTGCTTACTAAAGCTAAAGAAAATTGAGCAGCATCTCCTTTGTTTCTACTACTTTCTCCGTATCATATACCAACTCCCAAACGTCAATAATAACATTCATAACATCATCATCAATTACTTTAGTCAAATTCATCACTATTGAATCCCCACAATTTCCTCTCAAGGTCATCCATAATCATAATCATAATACAACGTCACATTCATTCTCATCTAATGGTTCTCTCATGCTCCTAACATCATTCATAATGTAATTACAATCACAACGTATCAAGAATCATGATTCATATTAATCTACTACTCACAATTGCCACTAATCTCATATTTTGTAACCTATTTTCCATCTTCTTCCATAATCCAAGTGTTTTAACTTTTCAATACCCTAAACAACATGGAATAATCATAAAACTCCCCTTTGAATGTGTAGGAACGGGTTTTAATTGTCAATACTTCACTTGGAGAAAATCCTAGCTTCAACTTCCAAGGGATTGCTTGACTCTAGCAACCCCAAAGAGCTTCCTTGCACTCTATTCACTTGAATTTATGGTATGAACCTTTGATTTCCCTTTTTATTCTTGAAAGTGATATGTATGGAATATTCTAGAATATTGGAGAGAAGTGGAGAAATGGAAAGGATGAGAAAATAAAGTGGGAACATGTATTTATAGTTGCAACTTAATCAATCCGTCGGGACTTATACGGACCATTTATACGGTCCGTATAACATTATAAGGTCCGTATAAGTGTCCGTGGTTCACCACCATGCAAAACATTGTTGCTGTTGGGTTATACGGACCCTTATACGGTCCGTATAAAATTCCACAGTCCGTATAAGTGATCGTGGTTCACCATCAGGCAAAATACCACTTCTGTTAGGTGTTATACGGACCCTTATACGATCCGTATAAATTTCCACGGTCCGTATAAGGTGGTCGTGTAACTCACAGTTTTTCCGAAGTTGTCCTCGTCATTTCGTTTGATCTCCAATCCTTATACAACCTTCTTAACACTTGTTTAATACTTCATTAATAATCTAAACATCCCTATAACTCGTCCTCAAGGCCTTACCAGACAATTCTTAACGCAATGATTTACGAAACCTTCCTAAACCCCACTTATACTCCACTTGTCCTTATCAATCCTTATTGCATCAATTTATATAAAACTTCAAAATCTTAACGTATGCATCCTAGGACTTACCAAATATCCGTCTTATAGTCTTAAGAACTTCCTGTCATCCTTAAGCTCGCATTGGTTCATTCACTACGCGATGACATGAAATTTCCAAGGTGTAACAATAACAGCCCGCAGTTCATTGGGTCCAAGGTCACCAATTAAATTCCTCGGGGACTTAAATATCAAGCGCATCACCTCATCTCCTTATCACCCCAATACTAATGGCCAGTCAGAGTCAACCAACAAGACTATAATTCAAAATTTGAAGAAGAAATAGGAAGATGCCAAAGGAGCATAGCCGTCAAAGCTGCCTGAGGTGCTTTGGGCGTACAGAACCATGGCGAAGTCTAGTACCGGAGAAACTCCTTTCTCCCTAGTATATGGGCGGAGGCGTTATTTCCAATAGAAGTTGGTAGTCCAAGTTCAAGGTACATTCGACCCGAAGAACAGACCAATATGGACACAATGTTGGTACAACTAGATTTACTTGAAGAGCATAGAGATCTTGCGTGCATCCGAATGGTCGCTCAGAAGCAGCAGATGGAACGTTAGTACAATCGCCATACCAACCTTCAACACTTTAAATTAGGGTACTTGGTACTTCGGAATGTAACGCACAACACCAGAGACGCTAGTGCTGGAAAGCTTGGAACAAATTGGGAAGACCCTTATAAAGTTATCGACATAGCCGGTAAAGGGTCATACCAACTAGAAGATAAAGACGGAAATAAACTTCTGAGCAATTGTAACGTTAGTGTTATAGCCCGTATATTGTACGTTTAGAAATTCCAAAGTCGTCATGGAAAGTTAAGGGCGAGACCATTTTCGAAAATTATTTTAATGCACAAGTTGGTTATAAATATTATTTATGAACATTGGTAGTATGAAAATATTGAGAAAGGTTAAGGGCAAAAAGGAGAAATTGCAAAATGGTAAATGGTAATATTGAGGAAAGTCGAGGGGCTTAAGTGTATATACATAGGTAAATGGTGGACAAAATAAAAATAAGACATATGCATAAAGCTTATGAGATAAGCTAAGTGGTCATCCTTTTATTTAAGAAAATTTCAAGAAAATGGAGGAAAACTCTAGGCAAAGAAAGAAAGGGAGGCATGTGGTTATTTCATATTCAGTGGGGGCTAATTGTAAATAATAAAAACACATGGGGCCAAAGCTTTCATAAGAAGACAATTAGTCTTCTTTGACCAATATGGGAAAAATTCAAGAAAAAAGGAAGAAATTCCTAGAGAATTCTAGAGAAAGAGGGCATGTGCCCCTCACATGATATATATATATATATATATATATATATATATATATATATATATATATATATATATATATGATCATTAGTCATATTCTCACAAGAAAAGAAGACTTGGAAAAAATGAATGAAGAAGGGATGAAGAGAGGGGGGATTTCGGCCAAGGGTGGCCAAATGGAGCCATGGAAATTGATCAAAATAAATTATTTCCTTCTAGTATTTCCCCCAAATGGAAGGTACTCATCAACATGGAGTAATTGTTGAAGCAAGTAGAAGACTTTTTGATGTCATATACCAACCCTAAACCAAGTGGGAAGTTGAAGAAAAAAAAGGTAAGGTTTCATCTCTTTTATATGTTATAAATGGTTTGTGCATGTTGTTGAATGTGGAAATGATGGAAATTCATGAAGTATTGCATGTTCAAGTTTGGCCGTGTGTTGGGTGTAAGGTGTAGGAATAGCGAATTTAATGTATTTAGCATGATTATGTGTTGTTGTAATGTGTTGTAATGTGTAGAAAAGAATGGAAATTCATGAAAACCTATGGATTGTGTTGTGGCCGAATGGAATAGGGTTTGGAAAGTTATGGTAACTTGATGTTGTTTGACATTTTAGATGCCGTCGTTATGGATTCTATAACGAGAAGTGTAAGTTTAATGACTTAAAATAATGTTATGTTGGTTATGGGATGATTTGGAAATTTATGTGAATTTTATAAAATTTTTGTATTTAGGAGAATTGTATTGTTAAGGTGTGGGGTGATGGTGTAAGTTATGAATTTTGAGGAAAAGAATGTGTTTGGTGTAGCTCTCGGGTTGGGAGGCAATTTCGGGTGAGTTGGAGCCTTGTTTGAGTTGCTCGAAATATTGTGTGAATTGAATTTGATATCGAAGTATTGCTAGAATAATTGTTGGCATTGTTGTTGTATTCATTAAGTTGAAAGGTTTCGGGTAAAGTTGGGTGTTGGTTTGGACATTTTGAATTACTTGTCGATATTGCTATTATGATGGGTAATATTGTTGTTGATATTGTGGCCGGGTCAAATTCCCGAATTGTTGTTGTTGATTTGGGGCCGAGCTGTATTCTCGGGGATGGTGCATTTACAGGGGAAATGCTGCCGAAATTTCGGCAGACAAAGTGTTACTTTAAAGAATCAACTTCTAAAGGCTCTAATCAAGTTTTGGTAAACATGACCAATTTGTAGATTTTGGCGGATTTGGAACGTGAATTTGGAGTCGCATAAGAAGCAGAAAAGGTATGTAAGGCTTCACCCTTCTTTCTATGGCATGTCTTAGACGGAATATGTTGGATATGAGCCTCGGGAATAACTCTACCCTCCGGAATCCGCGCCTAAAGTTTTCTCTTATTCAATCAGTAGAATTGAACTCAAAAGTGTGCAAAATGTTGGAAGAATTTCCTAAACCTCTAGAACCCGCATAAATAGGACCCGACTACCCTAAAACCCTCACAAGTAACGCCATGACATGTAACATATGTAAATTTGGTACGCCGCCTCATTTGACCGAGGTGGGCCCATGGTCCCCGGATTTTCCTTATTGTTCCGTTTGATCTATTTTGAAGCAGAATCCAAAGAAAACTGTTGATCCTTATCCCGTTCACCGAGTGACAAGTACTGTAACTATGCTAACGAGGATACTTTTATGATGACAATGATAATGATGATGTTAAGAAAGGGAATATGCCTATGATAAGTATGACAAAGATGATTCCATGACTAAGACGATGAATATGATCTTATAATGATAACGATGTAGTCCAAGACGAGAAAATGCCTACGGTAGATGTGTTGGCAAAATGTTCTGCTATGAAAAGCAAAATATGGAAACGTTAAATTAATTCTTGATATCTCAACTCTATTACAGGTAATGACTACTCTAAAGGTCCTAGGTATATGAAACTGTACCCTATGACCCTATTTGATGTTTTCCTCATAATGACACTTTTCATTGGTAGTCTCGCCTCACAATACTCGTTCCTTCAAGGTGAGACAAAGCGACTATGGTTGTTCCATAATGTAATCGGAGGCTACCGACCTTCCGTCACTCCGATGGACACATGACTTTCTTTGAGCTCTCATGCATGCCAATGGTATGACATATGTATATGAATGTGAATATGTATATGTATATGTATATGTATATGGGGAAAAAGGGGAAGGGCCACTGTTATATCACCACCTGATTCAGCTGGATTTCGTCCCGGACGCGGGATATGGGAGAGCCGGATACGGCGTCTGTATATGTGATATATATATAATATGTTGGGACACTGTTGGGGAGGGGGGTGGGAGAGCCGATGTACTCGGCGTCTGTGGATGTAAATAAAGGACACCGTTTTCTGAAATGTTCTGTTTCCTGTACATGTAAATAAGAAGTACTGTTTTTCTGAAAAAGGGACTAAGCATGCATGGCATCTGCCTGAACGGCATTCATATGTACAGGTTACTTCTGTCCCAAGATAAGCTCCATATGTCTATTCCGTTATTATTCATACTGTATATTCCTTTATTATGTCACTATTCATGCCTTACATACTCAGTACATTACTCGTACTGACCCCTCTTATTCGGGGGCTGCGTTCATGCCACGCAGGTACACCCAGACGTATTAAAGCCGTTATAGAAGATGTTCCAGCGGAGTTGGCAGGCTCCACTTGTTCAGGAGTGCTGCCGAGTCAGAGTATCTGAGCCATGATGTTTGTTTGATGTTAGAGACTTTGCAGGCAGAGTCGTGGGCATAGAGTGTCGATAATATGCTATATCATAAAGTCCATGTGATTACAGATTCTGTTTGACTTGAGTACGATGGAAAAAAAATCTCTTGAAAGTTTTACTATGTTTTCCATTTTTTTATTGATATAAGAGTCTAAGGAAGTTAAGTATGTAACAAAAGTCAGCGGGTTCGCTCGGCTCCAGATATGGGGTCGGGTGCCCATCACACCCTAGTACAGTCGGGGTGTGACAAAGTGGTATCAGAGCAGGTCCGTCTAAGGGGTTGTCTGCAAAGGCGTGTCCGGTAGAGTCCTATTTATGAGTGTGAAGCCGGCCACATTTATAAATAGGAGGCTGCGGGGCATCTAGGAAATATTGACCTTCTTTCGGTCTTAGATCGTGCGATAGAGCCAAGTCATAAGGAATAAGATTTCCCTATATGAGCTATATGTATGACGAAAGAAAACGAGCAAGGCTGCGGAAGCTTATAAAGGTATGTCCCGACGTGATTGTTCTGTTACCTGAACTGGAAGTATTGGATGGCGGGGATGTGCCATATAGTCGTACGTTCTGTGAGGCCTTGATGACATTGGCCGCATACAGGTTTTGAATAATAGGAACAGTAAAGAAGGTTCTGCCAGAACGAGTACGCCCCACAGGAAGATGTATGGGAAAGAAATACTGTGAATAGGTAATAAGTGAAATGCGTTGGTTCAGAAAGGTTATGGATTTGGCCGTGGAAACAAAGGTAAGGTCGCTACCATCGGGAATCTGGAAGCCCAAGACAGGAGGTAGTCATACACACAGGCGGAAGGTGAACATCAGGAACCAAAAGGGTAAAACGGTAATTACAAAAGAAGGGACGTGTTACGAAAATGTTTTGGGAACTGTAAGACTTTGACTTGCTCCAGAGCATGCAATAAAGGTCATGTGAGGAAGCTGACGCGAAAATATCGGCATTAAGGCACCGAATTTCAGTGAAGCTTTTGGGTTAAGCGTGCTCAGGTGGGTGCAGTTCCATGATGGGTGACCCCCTAGGAAGTTTATAAGGAATTTTACATATTCTGACATAAAAGACAAATGGAAAACTAGAATAGCCTAAGTGAAACTACGGTATATGAGATGACGGGAGACCATAAGAAGACGCGTGAAACAAGGCAGACTAGCTCGGTAAAGAGACAGAAAATGTATCATAGCCCTGGAATTAGGATAGGCTTGAACAGCGCTTGGAAGTATTTTGTGAACCAGTTGATAGTGAATATGTATGTATATATGAATGTGTAAGATATCCCGCATATGATATTATCGGTGGCGTGCGAGCCCCAGCAACCGAAACTACGGGGAGAAAGGTATTGGTCACGCAAAGATGCCGAAGTACGAGTGACAACAAGAATAAATGGTACAAGTGCGGCGAGTGAACTGTTATTATTTTACTATAGGTTGAGGTCGGAAATTCCAGTATAACGATACTCGGAAAAGAAAGAGAGTGTGAGTAAATGGAAGATAGGAAGCTTAAATGTCGGAAAAGGGGAAAGTTAAGAAAACCTTAGTAAGTGAAACCCCCGCGAGAAATTAATGGCAAAAGTACGAGTCCACTAGGATGAAAATTCAAGTAGGCATGTGAGACGAGATAGAGTGAGGTAAAAGGAAACAAGGAGAAATGTGGAGAGGTTGAGAGTTGATTTCAACAAGTAGGTCTAAGAGAATGGTTACCAGGGTAGAGGAATGTGAAGTAAGAGAAGGAATGCTCAGGATGGTGATGGTGTTAAGGTGAAAGATCTGTAAAAGGACAAGTATGTAGCTATAGTAATATGCTTAGAGGTTTAAGAAAGTAACGGAACGCTAAAGAAATATGGACGCACAGCTACAATACGAACACGTAGTTAAGAAAGAATTATGAGCAAGAGAGCTGAGCAAGTGAAAGGACGAATAAGGATAGAAAGGCATGAAAATGTGGACAAATGAAGACCTAGACAGGAAGTAAAAGAAGAGCTTAAGATAAGAAGTTTTCGATATGTAGGCACAAAGCTGGAAAAGAAGGTGAGGGATAAAGGTATAAGCGAAGACTTCATCAAGGACTATGAGCATATAAGGAACCCCTTTAAAAGGGGGGGAGGCCATATTGGTCTTACAAGGAATGACAATAAAAGAAACGAGCACAACACATGAAGTCAAAGACAAGTGTACCTGTATCGAGAGATACGAAAAGAGACTAAAGAATAGTTGTAGTAAGAATATGAAGGTGTGGCTTTTGCTAAGATATGGTCACGAAACAGTAATAGAAAAGAGATGATCTGAGAAAGACAAGGATAATACGTGGGCCCAACAAATTAGAAAACCCATGACACGGGAAGAAGATTCAGGTAAAAACTGAAAAGTTCGAGTATAAAAGAAATAAGGTAAAGGATAAAGAGTGAGCATGAAAGAAAGGACGACTACAAAAGGGATCCTCCCGAAGTATTATGACACCCCATAAGATCAGTTGAACATTCGAGGACGAATGTTCTAAAGGGGGGGAGGATGTTATAGCCCGTATATTGTACGTTTAGAAATTCCAAAGTCGTCGTGGAAAGTTAAGGGCGAGACCATTTTCGAAAATTATTTTAATGCACAAGTTGGTTATAAATATTATTTATGAACATTGGTAGTATGAAAATATTGAGAAAGGTTAAGGGCAAAAAGGAGAAATTGCAAAATGGTAAATGGTAATATTGAGGAAAGTCGAGGGGCTTAAGTGTATATACATAGGTAAATGGTGGACAACATAAAAATAAGACATATGCATAAAGCTTATGAGATAAGCTAAGTGGTCATCCTTTTATTTAAGAAAATTTCAAGAAAATGGAGGAAAACTCTAGGCAAAGAAAGAAAGGGAGGCATGTGGTTATTTCATATTCAGTGGGGGCTAATTGTAAATAATAAAAACACATGGGGCCAAAGCTTTCATAAGAAGACAATTAGTCTTCTTTGACCAATATGGGAAAAATTCAAGAAAAAAGGAAGAAATTCCTAGAGAATTCTAGAGAAAGAGGGCATGTGCCCCTCACATGATATATATATATATATATATATATATATATATATATATATATATATATATATATATATATATGATCATTAGTCATATTCTCACAAGAAAAGAAGACTTGGAAAAAATGAATGAAGAAGGGATGAAGAGAGGGGGGATTTCGGCCAAGGGTGGCCAAATGGAGCCATGGAAATTGATCAAAATAAATTATTTCCTTCTAGTATTTCCCCCAAATGGAAGGTACTCATCAACATGGAGTAATTGTTGAAGCAAGTAGAAGACTTTTTGATGTCATATACCAACCCTAAACCAAGTGGGAAGTTGAAGAAAAAAAAGGTAAGGTTTCATCTCTTTTATATGTTATAAATGGTTTGTGCATGTTGTTGAATGTGGAAATGATGGAAATTCATGAAGTATTGCATGTTCAAGTTTGGCCGTGTGTTGGGTGTAAGGTGTAGGAATAGCGAATTTAATGTATTTAGCATGATTATGTGTTGTTGTAATGTGTTGTAATGTGTAGAAAAGAATGGAAATTCATGAAAACCTATGGATTGTGTTGTGGCCGAATGGAATAGGGTTTGGAAAGTTATGGTAACTTGATGTTGTTTGACATTTTAGATGCCGTCGTTATGGATTCTATAACGAGAAGTGTAAGTTTAATGACTTAAAATAATGTTATGTTGGTTATGGGATGATTTGGAAATTTATGTGAATTTTATAAAATTTTTGTATTTAGGAGAATTGTATTGTTAAGGTGTGGGGTGATGGTGTAAGTTATGAATTTTGAGGAAAAGAATGTGTTTGGTGTAGCTCTCGGGTTGGGAGGCAATTTCGGGTGAGTTGGAGCCTTGTTTGAGTTGCTCGAAATATTGTGTGAATTGAATTTGATATCGAAGTATTGCTAGAATAATTGTTGGCATTGTTGTTGTATTCATTAAGTTGAAAGGTTTCGGGTAAGGTTGGGTGTTGGTTTGGACATTTTGAATTACTTGTCGATATTGCTATTATGATGGGTAATATTGTTGTTGATATTGTGGCCGGGTCAAATTCCCGAATTGTTGTTGTTGATTTGGGGCCGAGCTGTATTCTCGGGGATGGTGCATTTACAGGGGAAATGCTGCCGAAATTTCGGCAGACAAAGTGTTACTTTAAAGAATCAACTTCTAAAGGCTCTAATCAAGTTTTGGTAAACATGACCAATTTGTAGATTTTGGCGGATTTGGAACGTGAATTTGGAGTCGCATAAGAAGCAGAAAAGGTATGTAAGGCTTCACCCTTCTTTCTATGGCATGTCTTAGACGGAATATGTTGGATATGAGCCTCGGGAATAACTCTACCCTCCGGAATCCGCGCCTAAAGTTTTCTCTTATTCAATCAGTAGAATTGAACTCAAAAGTGTGCAAAATGTTGGAAGAATTTCCTAAACCTCTAGAACCCGCATAAATAGGACCCGACTACCCTAAAACCCTCACAAGTAACGCCATGACATGTAACATATGTAAATTTGGTACGCCGCCTCATTTGACCGAGGTGGGCCCATGGTCCCCGGATTTTCCTTATTGTTCCGTTTGATCTATTTTGAAGCAGAATCCAAAGAAAACTGTTGATCCTTATCCCGTTCACCGAGTGACAAGTACTGTAACTATGCTAACGAGGATACTTTTATGATGACAATGATAATGATGATGTTAAGAAAGGGAATATGCCTATGATAAGTATGACAAAGATGATTCCATGACTAAGACGATGAATATGATCTTATAATGATAACGATGTAGTCCAAGACGAGAAAATGCCTACGGTAGATGTGTTGGCAAAATGTTCTGCTATGAAAAGCAAAATATGGAAACGTTAAATTAATTCTTGATATCTCAACTCTATTACAGGTAATGACTACTCTAAAGGTCCTAGGTATATGAAACTGTACCCTATGACCCTATTTGATGTTTTCCTCATAATGACACTTTTCATTGGTAGTCTCGCCTCACAATACTCGTTCCTTCAAGGTGAGACAAAGCGACTATGGTTGTTCCATAATGTAATCGGAGGCTACCGACCTTCCGTCACTCCGATGGACACATGACTTTCTTTGAGCTCTCATGCATGCCAATGGTATGACATATGTATATGAATGTGAATATGTATATGTATATGTATATGTATATGGGGAAAAAGGGGAAGGGCCACTGTTATATCACCACCTGATTCAGCTGGATTTCGTCCCGGACGCGGGATATGGGAGAGCCGGATACGGCGTCTGTATATGTGATATATATATAATATGTTGGGACACTGTTGGGGAGGGGGGTGGGAGAGCCGATGTACTCGGCGTCTGTGGATGTAAATAAAGGACACCGTTTTCTGAAATGTTCTGTTTCCTGTACATGTAAATAAGAAGTACTGTTTTTCTGAAAAAGGGACTAAGCATGCATGGCATCTGCCTGAACGACATTCATATGTACAGGTTACTTCTGTCCCAAGATAAGCTCCATATGTCTATTCCGTTATTATTCATACTGTATATTCCTTTATTATGTCACTATTCATGCCTTACATACTCAGTACATTACTCGTACTGACCCCTCTTATTCGGGGGCTGCGTTCATGCCACGCAGGTACACCCAGACGTATTAAAGCCGTTATAGAAGATGTTCCAGCGGAGTTGGCAGGCTCCACTTGTTCAGGAGTGCTGCCGAGTCAGAGTATCTGAGCCATGATGTTTGTTTGATGTTAGAGACTTTGCAGGCAGAGTCGTGGGTATAGAGTGTCGATAATATGCTATATCATAAAGTCCATGTGATTACAGATTCTGTTTGACTTGAGTACGATGGAAAAAAAATCTCTTGAAAGTTTTACTATGTTTTCCATTTTTTTATTGATATAAGAGTCTAAGGAAGTTAAGTATGTAACAAAAGTCAGCGGGTTCGCTCGGCTCCAGATATGGGGTCGGGTGCCCATCACACCCTAGTACAGTCGGGGTGTGACAGTTAGCTTCCTCAAATGATATTACACCTGACCAAGAAAGACGTGGCCAACTGGACTACACTCTTTTTCCCTTCGTTCGATTTTTGTCCCAATTGGATTTTTCAGGTAAGGTTTTTAACGAGGTAATATCGCATGGTTTCTTGGAAGTTTTCCCCGGAGGTATTATCCATTGCTTAATACTTCATTCTTTACTCTCAAACACTAGGGGGATATACCCACTCATGCAGAGTTAAGCTCTAAGACAAAGCTATAAGCCAAAAGTCGAGTCAAAAAGTGCATCGGTACCTATACTGCCCGGATCAAGGAACTTGAACACATGTAACCCGACCGACCATGCTAGATGGCAGCCGAACTACTTTTTACTTTTGTATTGCATTTGTAAGCCAAGGGAATCAATAATACTTTGCTTCTTTTGAAAAATTATTGCCATGGAAAGCAAATACATTAAATGGATGCAATTTATGACATACTGAAAACATGTGCCAAAACGAAGGGGAGACGTCCTTTTCTAAAGCACCGAACAATAAGGGCCCTCTCTTATTTAAATAAAGCCTCATTAAAGGGAAGGTCAAACAAAATTTTATCGGCATAGTAACCGGATATGTTAAGTAGAAACCTTGTAGGTTCCTTTAAGGAAAGTTCAAGTTTGGAAATAAAAAAACAAAACCAAACAACTGACTTTTCCGGTAGGATAAATTTAGAACTTCCGGACTAAAGCCTCAAGGCTTTAGAATCAAAGTTTCTTTCCTCTTATCTTTTGAAGCAAAAGATTGTTAGTCTTAACAAAAAAAGTAAAATATAAAGGAGCAACTTAAAGAGCAAATCATTAAAAGCATAAAGGTAGTTCTTCATTATAAAGTCTCTCCGGGCTTATAAGACCCGGAGGCAAGAGAGTCACAAAATAATCACAAGCCTGCGAAAGTGATTGGTTAGCACGATTCCATGGTTCGTTGAAGGCTCACTCAAAGCAAAACATTTAAAATAATTGTTCAAAACGAAAGACGAAAAACATGGGCACGCGAGACCAAAAATCTGAGAAGGCTTAAAATTAAGAGGAGGGAGGATCACCCCCGGTAGTAGGAAGGGTCCCTGGGTCCTCGCCATCTGAGCTGCTATCCTCGGAAGATCAAAAGTTCGCCATCACAGATTCGACAGCCAAAAAGTCTACATCAGCATCCAGCAGGGCCTCGGAAAGGTCTAATTTCTTGTCCAGAGCTTCCTGGAAGGCGTCCCTTCGAGACTACAGAATGGAAAGGTCACATACTAAGCTTGACTTATGCTCTTCAGCAATAGACGCCGTTACAGCCCTTCCCATCAGGATCGGAGCCGAGCTCGGGAAGGTTCTGAGCACCTCAGTTGCCCCCGAGAGAACTCTAGGTTGCTTTCTAGATCGCGGACTCTTGCTTGAAGGTTCTAATGGTCAGAGGTCTTGGTTTGGAGAGTTTATTATTTCTCATCCAGACTTTGTTTTACCTCGTCATAGATTTGCCGTAGGGAGTGCTTTAAGGACTTAGACTCTCGGCACCTTTACTGGACCATTTCTACTTGACGGCTAAAGCGGCAGTTCTCTGGATTTAGCAAGCTTTTTGCCAAAAAGGACGACACTTTCCCGGCCTCTTCTATCGTAGCGGTAACGGTTGCATGACTCGTAAGGATTTGATCGGCAAGTTGGGTCAGCAACACTTTCAAATCATGGCTACGAAAGTCGAGTTGAGCAGAATTTGTTCCTGGTTCAATAGATTCAGGTGGTGTTACTGGGGCTCGGGGCTAGTCCGCTCCTCGATTAAATCCGAAGGCGCAACATCTCTCGAAATTGGGGGATTCTTTTCATCATCGACAACATCGATCACACCACGATTGGCCGGCACCTCCCTTGATGTGATGAAAATCAAGAAGCTATATTGGGCTTTTGTTATTTAGGGTGTCAAGAACAAGCTCTTGTGAACCCAAGAATTGGACTGGGGACTTGTCTTCAAATTCAAGAAGCCCAAGTATGATTTCAAACCCAAGAAACCACGTTAAAACTATTTCCTTCTAAAATTAGGATTAGTTATTTTCCTTTTTCTAGTAGGTTTTATGTCACGACCCAACCCAATGGGCCGTGACGAGTACCCAACCACTACTGATCAAGCACCCCTAAAGTTGTACTTGCCATATACAGAATAACCTAGCATCCCATTTCTACCTTATATCTGAATGATAGCATCTACTGTAAAGTTTATTCCACAAACTATACCTCAACAGCTCATGAACAGTCCACATGGCCATATATATAGGCATGCGTGCCAAGGATGACACCGCAGTCTGACATGGCCACTACATGTATTGCACATAAAATAAGAGAGCACAAAGATGCATAATGCTCCCACTATATACAACTGTCTACAGACCTCTATGGAATAACAATTGTAGAAAAGACAGGACAAGGCCCTGCCATACCCACATATCTATATAGCAAAATGGCATACCAAAAGGGGCTGCAGCTCTGGACCAATGGCGAGCACTGACTGCGGCTGAGGGGAGATCCTACTGGTCTAGATCGTCTGGCTGGCTACCTAATCCTGCGGGCATGAACGCAGCGTCCACAAGAAAGGAAGTCAGTACGAACAGTGTACTGAGTATGTAAGGCATGAATAACAATATAACAAGAAGTATGGAACATAACATGAGGTAAAGAGATAACCTGTACATCTGATTGCCTCTTAAGGCGGATGTCATGCATGCTAGCTTTAGCTTCTTTTAAAAAATATTATAAATACATACAAGTAAACTGCCCGACCATATAAGTACGGTGTTATACTGCCCGGCCATGTAGGCACGGTGTTATCATCATTAGATCGCGTTCGGGCCTCCCGCGTCTGAGACGAAAGCTGCCACTGCAGTGGTGTGTCTACCTGGTCGCCTATTGGGCGGCGCGGTGTTATTAAAATACATACATATTTATAAGCATGCACGAGAGCCCAAATAAAAGCTACAACTCTATTAGAGTGACGTAAGGTCGGTAGCTTTTGATTTATATTATGGAATAATCATCATCGCTATATCTCACCTCGAAGGAACAATTCATAAAGTGAGATCAACAACAATGAGCAATTCAAGAAAATCATGAAATAAACTCGTTAATCTCATAATAGCATTAAAATCATAGCTTTAAAACTTCTAGAAATAGAGTCGTACTCATCTTTAAAATCATCATCTTCATAAAGCATACTCATCTTTAACGTTATAAGAAACTCTTGGAATCATGAATCTCTAACTTTGGAGGATAAGGACTTTATGAAAAACATGTATGAATACACAAGAAAGGAGTCATGCCTTTGGAAAGAAAGGGACTAGCCTTAACATACCTTTCGGTCTCCTTGGCGATTCAACATTTATTCTTCCAAGCTCGTAAATCTACATATAAACTATTCGTACTATGGTTAGGATTAATGGCATATATTCATCCTAAGTATTGGATTTAATTCTATTTAAAGTCTGCCAAAATTCGGGCAGCATCTCCCCTGTTTATATGTCTAGCCCAAAATCACAATTCAACAATCAACAACCACAACAACAACAATACCAACATTAACAACATCATTACCAACACCAATATACGTCATAAAACATCTCACACAATGTTTTCCAAATTCTTCAACTAACCAACTCATTATACTACTGTTTAATAGTTTCACCTCCGTAAATACATCAAAACTAATATTAATAAGGAGAGATGCATACTTTACTCCTTCTATTATAGAAATATCTTCACTTTCCCCCTTGAATTTGAGTCAAAACTCGTCACTATATGATTTTATAATTGAAACGGTTTGATGTGTTGACCAGAATCTGGGGATTATACTCGATTTGCGTGAAACTTGATAAGTGAGAGTGATAGAGGGTTCCAGAAGTTTTGGGAAGTTTAGAGAATGTTTTGGAAAATAAAATAAGGGGGTATCCCCTTTATTTAACGTTTCAAACTCAGGTTACACCAACCTAAAAATTGCTCAGCGCGTTCGCGCTGAGTTAGCCCCTAGTCCTCTGCGCGTTCGCGCCACTCCCTAGCGCGTTCGCAGACCATTTTCCTGGCCTGCCAGCTCGACTTGTAACGCCCATATATCCTCACTCCGATACCGTATCGATAAGTGGTTTCTTGTGTTGGAAACTAGACTTCGTGAAATTCACTTTAGGCTTTTGCTTCGCCTCAAAACTCCTCGTATACTAAAAGATATCCTCTACTCAAGCAGGGACAAAATTTCCCCTCATATTTTCTCCAAAGTCTAACAAACTTAATTTTCTTAGTTCATTTTCCCTTCGATCCTTCCAGGGCTTATTATATGAATTTAAACTCTCATAACCATAAGATAAACACGTATACTCTCATATGCCTCCTGAAAGGTAGCTCGAATCTTAACACATAAAACTACAGGGTGTAATATTCCCCCCCTCTTTAAAACATTCGTCCTCGAATGTTGTAGTTGCAAATCCATGACATTTTCATTGATTTCGTGAAGTGATTGCCCTCCTCCTAAACTCCTGTCATCTTATCTTTATACTATCAGTGGGTCAGCTTTTTTTTCTTGTTCCCTCTTAACCCTTTATTGCACTATTCCCTAAATTCTATAACCTTCTGTTCCTATGTATGAAATCAGGAATAAACTAATACTTGGCTACCGTTCTCCTTCCATTAACGTGGTCCTGACTCGCAACTTCTATGGCTAACCGTTGATTTGTAAGTACCTTTTCTTACTTGTTGGTAGACAACTCTCTTATTCAACTATGGCGCCTTTCTTTGCTTACTTCTTTAGTACTAATTTGGGCCATCCCTTTTCATACTCGTCGATCTCACATACGCACCACATCATCTCTTTGTGGTCTATTGGTCAGACCCCTTGATTCTTCACAATCTCATCACAGTTACTTCCACAATAGTATTTTTATTGCTGACGAATCCGCATTGTTAACGGTTGCTTACCTCAACTATCCATTCCAGTTCCTTTCCATGATTAACTATAACCATACTCTCACACAATCTCTTAAATACGTACACACCTAATATTTTCTCGTAGTAGGGTAACACTGATGATAAGATAATACTCATAGTTTAAACTAATTCATACTCCAAATATCTTTGAACTCATATTAAACTTTGCCTTTAATTTCTTCTCCCCAAGTCTTGCAATGTACTTACCAGCATAGAAGTAAAGCAAACTATCACTTTACTACCACTTCTTTCCAACACGAGTACCTTATTCTTGAGTTTCGTATACCAATGATCATTCAATAAGCCTTCATTCTTTGTTGGCTTTCTATTGCTGTCCTTATATCATTTTTATTGGCCACTTCTTTGCGACGTTTATTCATATAGTTCTATCATACATGCTCTCATATTCGGCATAGCTAGTGACTTGTGAGATACTTTCTAATACTTGGTGATACTGCCATCTTACTACCCATAAGCCCATAACCTTTATCTTTTGGAAATCGCTGCACTGCATATAATTACCATTTTTGTTAAGATTCTCACTTCTTCTGGCACTAAGATTCCCTTTCGCCGTAACTCAGTTGTCCTTGGTATTCATTTCATTCTTCTTCTTTGTCTGGATGACCTGCAAACCTTTGTTATCCTCTTCGTTACCCTTCCAAATATGTCGTTGTGTATTTAGATGCGGTCCAAACTTCTCTGGTACGTGCGATTCGAACCCGGTCTATGATGTTAGAAACATCATATCCCACGTCAATGAGAATCATTTTCTTTGACTCGTTAATCCCCTTACTTTCCTATCATACCTTTTTTCCCGTACCTGGCCCATAATATACTTATTTCCAATCCATTTCTGCTTCCTCATGATACATTTCCTTCTTCGGAATTCTAGAAATGTCATAATTCCTTTCAGGACTAAATCTGCTTTTTTCCCCTTTTTAAGGGTACTCTTATATTCCAGTAATCTTTGAATTGTAATCATCGTGGATGATCACCTGGTCAACCTTAATGATCCTCCCACTTCTCGATTCTTCATAATATCGGAACTCCTTCATCGTATGATTTGACTTATTTTCTTTTCTGCTAGTTGAAGTTTGGTATCAAATCAAATGCTCATGCATGCCTAATCCAAAGCAGGTGCCTCCTTTATTATCTTTCCGCTTCTACCTTTTATGAATAGCAATTTCCTGGACTAATAGATTAGTGGGGACAACGGAACTCATTAGGCTCTTTAGGGAATACCCGATTGTACCACGCTCCTTAACACCCTTAAAATTCTTCTTGCTCTGGGTTCCTAATTCCGATTTACGTATATAATATACCATTAAAGTTAATATTCCACACCGTCCATTCCTACGATTCGTCCCTTCATCCACTTAGTTCATTTTCCCGTAAATATCCTTAACTACTTATTTGCATCACAACTATGCGTCATAGTCCTTCCAGCGTCTTGTCGTTTCTTGTTCTTATCATGAAATTCTTACAAAGTACGCTTTTGCCCTTCTTCTTTCAGTCAAGCCTTCATCTTTCTTTTTGCCTGTCACGACCCAACCGGAGGGCTATGACAGTCACCCGGTGCTAACCCATCCGGGCACCTCTTATCATACATTCGTATTCACATCTAGGTGAGACACATGGCCTACGCTTGATTTCTATACATTAATAATACTAATCTCATTGGGTAACGACACATTTATATCATCATCAACAACTATGCCCATATCCATATACACAAGCCGATGAGGCTAACAAAATGATATACAAAATGTAAGCCGACAAGGCTAAAAGACATCTAAACGTACACAACTATCTATGAGCCTCTAAAGAGAGTACGTAACATCATATAGACGGGACAGGACCCCACCATGCCCATATGTATGTACACAAAAGAATAATACCAACAGCTGCAGCTCCGGATCAAATGGACTCCTCTATGCAGTCCCTGAACAAATAATCTATGGGTCAAGTCTGTCTTTCTGTCCACCTGCGGGCATGACGCAGCGTCCACAAACAAAAGGACGTCAGTACGAATAATGCACTGAGTATGTAAAGCATAATCGCCAACATAATGGAATCATAAGAAATAACATAAGATAGGAGAGTCATGAGACAATAGAGCCGTTTGTACCTCTAGTGGCAACCATCCTATTTTCTTACCCATTTTCTAATAGGAACCTTCCATTTATAATGCTTAATCATATATGTATATATTAGTATCATACCCGAGCATGAAGGTTCGGTGTTTCACGCACCCGGCCGTGACAAGGCTCGGTGTCATACATACCTGGCCCTACCAAGACTCAGTGTTATCCGTACCCAGCTATAGTAGTGTGCACGCGATAGGTATTATACCCAGCCATATAAGCTCGGTGTTACATAATAGCCATACGTACTTAGACACGTATACATAAGAGTCCATAAGTGTCATCACATCATTATCGACATCGTTTTCATTACATCTCCCTCGGAGGATCAACTATCATATAAATGAGGTAATAGCGTCGTGAAAGTATCGAGAATGATGAGCTTTAGCAATTTTAGGGATGGAGTCATTTGGGAGACATTATGGAATTCATGAGAGGGTATATAGCAAGGAATCATGCCTTAATTAAAGAAGGGTTAGCCTTACATACCTCTTTGTCTTCTTAACTACTTATAGTTCACCATCGAAGCTTGGACAATCTACATTTAGAAGGATTCATACCATGGTTAAGCGTTAATGATACTCTTAGATGCAAACTAGAATATTTCATGATCTAATGAAAATTGGGCAGCATTTCCCCTATTTCGTCAACTTCCACCATATTACAAAACAACTCCCAAACAACCACAATATCATAATCAAGTAATCACATTCCATTAAGCCTTCAAAATCATTCTCATGCTCAACTTATACTAACAACTTCACACCCCTTCTTAGCACATTTTCATAAAATGCTTCCTCATCACTATTACTTCCTTCCATAACAAGATTATACCCATACCATACTAAGAATAATGATTCAAGTTGGCTTACTACCCAAAACATCATAAAAGCTACATTTAGATCTCATTTTCTACTTTCTTCTTCTACCTAAGTTGTTCAACAACCAAGCATTCATGATAGCATGGAGTAAGCATGAAAACTAACCTTTTATCTCATCTCATAGGATGAGCCTTGGATCAGCTATCAACTTATATAAAAACCCCAGCTTCCATACCCAAGAATTTCTTGTTGTCTACTAACCCTAGCAAGACTTCTAACACATGGATACCTTGATTCTTGCCTCTTGATCTTAGTTTTCTCTTGGGTTGGAGTGGAATATGCTTGGAGAAGGGTTTTGGAGCTCTCAAGACTTGTGGAAATGTGGGAAATGAAATAAAAGAACAAGGGTCATCTATTTATACAAAAATTAAAAAGCTGCCCGATGGACTTATACAGACCACTTATACGGTCCGTATAAGTGGACTGTATAACACCATCATGAAAATACCCCTTTCTGTAAGGGTTATGTTATACGGACCCCCCCCCCCTCTTATACAGACCGTATAAGTGGTGGTATAACTCACAGCTATTAAAAACTTTCTCTCGTTGATTCGTTTGACTTCCAATCCTTGTGGAACCTTCTTTGCACTTATACAACACTTCATTAGCCATACAATCGTCCCTATTGCATCCCCTCAAGACATTACCAAATAAATATTAGCTCAATTATAGCGAAAACCTTTCCGAACACGACTCACATTTCACTTCCTTCAACAAACTAAATTTCACATATTCATACAACTTTGAAATCTTATGGTGCGCACTTTAAGCTATCTAATACTTCCTTTAATCTCGTAAGGATTTCATAATCACCTTAAGCTCACGTTAGCCTATTCACAAGACAATTAATCCAAAATTTTCGAAGTGTAACATTGCCACTACGTCTAGTTCATATTCATAAATATTCCCCATGTATCATTATTTCCTTTAAGATTGAATCTCTATACTCTTTACAAAGGTTCTTATCCCATATCACTGATATATTGCCTCCTAGTCAGCTTTGTTATCTTATTATCCTCTTTTTTTCCCTTGGTGATTGCTCGACTACTTTAACCAATCCGTTAGTGTCCCCTTGTTACCTCCATCCTCAGGGGTTTTGAGTTCCTTTACTCCTAAATTCTCTTTTCCACTTGCCATTTTATAATATTAGCCTTGGAGTTCGTAAAATACCCTTTCCGAAGTGCAAATTCGTTTTTTCTCTAAGTCATCCTTTTAGAAGGACTTCTTCGTTTCCGAGGTAATTATGGCTAGTCATTATAACTGTGCATTCACCTCTTCGGATTCCCCTCAAAAGTCAAAAACCCCTTAGCGTCTTCGCAAACCTCTTATTCTTTCCCAATTCACATCCCTAATGGTTGTCACTACTCTCCAGTCCCACTTATCAAAATCTGTTTCCTGGCCCTATACATTCGTTCCACACTACCAGACTTTATTCTTCCAAATGATCTTTTACCTCTAGCGTCGACCTAAACTCTCTCTCTCGGATGCTTTACCTGACCCATATTAGCAACATACTCCCGTTGCTTACACTTCTCCTTTTCTCAGAGCATCCTAATCTTCTTACTCTTGTATACTCACTTTCTTCTTTTCCCTGGTGTTATTACATCAGGCTTATCCAATTCCAACTTTTAGGAAAGATAATGCCAACTTTCCCTCTAGCACTTGCCACTCAAACTTCAATACCCTGTTCAATCAATGTCTTTAACATATTGCAACGTCTATTATCGGGGCACACATATTGATTAACCGCATACAAAATATCGTGTATACCTCTACTAACAGCTTTCTTACAAGTATCCCCAATACTATTTAAACTCATCCTAATGCTGTAGCTGTAATACATCTTCTCTCTATGCGCCAAGCCGGTCCGCCTTGTCTCTCACAATCATCTAAAATCTCTAACCGTGAGTTTCACACGCTTCTAATTTCCTCAAGCTATTCTAGTTCCTCATCCTTCTCTTATGTCCGAATCTGTTGGACTTTTTAGCATACTTCCCATGGGGTCACCCATCCTAGTACTACTCTCACCCCAGCATGCTTAACTTTGGAGTTCTGATGGGATCCGGTGCGTTAGGGCTGGTATGGTCGCATCCATCCTGCTGCGTGGCCTTTATCACGTGATCGAAAACGAGTTGAAGTTCTAACGGGTCCCAATAAAATTCCTGTAGTGCATCTCCTTTCGGGTTGGAAAGGTCCTTTACTCTCCTAACCGAGCAAATGCTGGCTTAGCCTTCGGAACTCCCAATAACAACCATCAATCAACACACACGACTGTCTTCCATTCCTAAATTTTAGATCCTTAGTGGTGGCCAAAACATCTTAGTCACAGTTATCTATAAGTACTTTGGTTATCAGTTCCTTTAAAACTCCCATTTGTTACCTATTAATGATATCCTGCAATAATTGTACACATATAAGAAATTTCCATAAAAGACTCATATACCTGTAGCCGGCCTGTCCAGCTCTTGGTCTGGAGGGCTGTAAAGTGAGGTATCCTCCTCAGCGTCCTCTCGCCATCTACTGGTCAGGCCCTCTTCATCTCCCCCACCCGAATCCAAGGGGTACGGATATCCTGGCAACTCCTGATTTACCGAAGGCCAAGATAAAGGGCTAGAATAATCAGTAACACTCATAGGCGTATCTACCCTAACATACTTCTCCACCATAGGAGAAGCTGGAGGGGTCAACTCTGGTACAGCCTCGGGAGCCTCTTCTACCAGCGTCTCATATGAACCCTCAGATGGGTTCGTCTCATATCTATCTTCTGACGGGTCCTCCTGTACGGAAGTCAGGAACTCTGGAGGAATCGTCTCGGGATCCTCGGAAGGGTCTGTATCAATAGAATAGCTAGGACTCCTTCTACTCTGTCCTGGAATCTGGGGTCCCGAATGCATCCTGTGGGCCTTCCTAGCACCCCCACTATCTGAAGCCGATCTATTCATTTCTTATCAAACTGCACCTACCTACAGGAAAAGAGGGTCAGAAACTATCTTTCCTGGACTTTGGCTCTATCGCACGATCTAAGATAGAAGGAAAGGTCAATGATTCCTAAATGCCCCACAGCCTCCTGTTTACAAGTATGGCTGGCTTCACACCCATAAACAAGACTCTACTGGACACGGTCTGTAGACAACCCTAGGATGAACTGCTCTGATACCACTTTTGTCACGACCCAACCTAATGGGCTGTGATGAGTGCCCAACCACTATTGATCAAGCACCCCTAAAGTCATACTTGCCATATACAGAATAACCTGGCAGCCCATTTCTAACTTATATCTGAATGATAGCATATACTGTAAAATTTATACCACAAACTCGATGTCAATAACTCATGTACAGTCCACATGGATATATATATATATATTGGCATGCGTGCAAAGGATGACACCGCAGTCCGACATGGCCACTACATGTACTGTACATAAAATAAGAGACCACAAAGCTACATGACGCTCCCACTATATACAACTGTCTACAGACCTCTATGGAATAACAGCTGTAGAAAAGACAGGACAAGGCCCTGTCATACCCACATATCTACATAACAAAATGGCATAAGAAAGGGGCTGCAGCTCCGGACCAATGGAGCGCACTGACTGCGGCTGAGGGGAGATCCTACTGGTCTGAATCGTCTGGGTGGCTACCTGATCCTGCAGGCATGAACGCAGCGTCCACAAGAAAGGACGTTAGTACGAACAGTGTACTGAGTATATAAGGCATGAATAACAACATAACAAGAAGTATGGAACATAACATGAGGTAAAGAGATAACCTGTACATCTGATTGCCTCTTAAGGCGGATGTCATGCATGCTGGCTTTAACTTCTTTTAAACAATATTATAAAGAGATAACCTGTACATCTGATTGCCTCTTAAGGCGGATGTCATGCATGCTCGCTTTAACTTCTTTTAAACAATATTATAAATACATACAAGTAAACTGTCTGACCAAATAGGTAGGGTGTTATGCTGCCCTGCCATTTAGGCACAGTGTTATCATCATTAGCCCGCGTTCGAGCCTCCCGCGTTCGGGGCGTAAGCTGCCCACTGTAGTGGTGTGTCTGCCCGGCCGCCTGCTAGGCGGCGCGGTGTTATTAAAATACATACATATTTATAAGCATGCATGAGCGCCCAAATAAAAGCTACAACTCTATCAGAGTGACGTAAGACCGGTAGCCTCCGATTTATATTATGGAATAATCATCATTGCTATATCTCACCTCAAAGGAACAATTCATAAGGGAGATCAGCAACAATGAGCAATTCAAGAAAATCTTGAAATAAACTCATTAATCTCATAATAGCATTAAAATCATAGCTTTAGAACTTCTAGAAATAAAGTCATCATCATCATCTTCATAAAGCATACTCATTTTTAGCGTCATAAGAAACTCTTGGAATTATGAATCTCTAACTTTGGAGGATAAGGATGTTATGAAAAACATGTATGAATACACAAGAAAGGAGTCATGCCTTTGGAGAGAAAGGGACTAGCCTTAACATACCTTTTGGTCTTCTTGGCGATTCAACGTTTATTCTTCCAAGCTCGTAAATCTACATATAAACCATTCGTACCATGGTTAGGCTCAATGGCATATACTCATCCTAAGTCTTGGATTTAATTCTATTTAAAGTCTGCCGAAATTCAGGCAGCATCTCCCCTGTTTATATGCCTAGGCCAAAATCACAATTAAACAATCAACAACGACAACTGATGTGCCGGGAATTTTGGCACATCTAATGCTTTTAAAATCTAAGTTTTACTTGTTTTCGAGCAAGTTTGTTTTAGTTTGATGTGTTTTGTGTGTTGTGCAGGTATTTTGAAGTTAGAATGCTTGGAAAGCAAAAAAACGAGGAAAATAAACAATCTGTTCTGATAAGCATAAGGACGGACCGTCAACATGCTCGACGGCCTGTCGAGTTGCCTCGTCGATAAGTTCCTGCGAAGTGACAATTCATCATATCATCATCAGATCGTCGACTTGCACCATCGATATGATCAACGGTCCATCGAAGTGCTTCGACGGTAGAGTTCCTGTAGAGTGATAAAAGTATACTCAGATCGTCGAGTTAGTCGCCAAGCATGTCGACGACCGTCGAAGTGCAAAGACGACCCATCGAAGTGTAAGCCGAGATGGAACAGGACTGAGATTGATTATTCCGAGTTTTGACTTGTATAAATACCTGTTTAGGTTTTATTTTTCAGACATCTGGAGTTTTAAACTTGTAGTAATTAATTTTGAGTTGTTATTGCTTTTGAAGATTTCCAGACAATTACATTCATTGCTTTCAAGTTTTATTCGTAAGTTCAATACAATAGTTCAATTATGCAATCTTCAATCTTTTATTGTTTTCTTGTTGCCATGAGTAGCTAAACACCTTTACTAAGGTTGTGAACCCAAGGATGGGTGTGTTGTGATTGGGGATCGTGAAAGATATTTGCATAATGGATTGTTAGGGTTTATTTGTTCTTCATTTTCATTATATAGTTAGTGGTTGCAAACATTAGCTAACGCCTTAAACTTTAGTTTATTTGGGAAAATAGCTAGGGTTAGGTAAGAACAAATAACAAGAACTCAGGGCTTTAAACCTTATTTAATAAATTCACTTAGGAATAAGAGGAATTTACTTGGCATAATTAACCGTTCTTCATGCATACTTTCTTATCTTTGGAAAAAGCATAGAAAGAAATAATCTGTTCTTATTGGGAAATAGTTCAGATTCACATAGAGGTTAAGTGCATCCATACAAACAGTCCATTAGAAGTATATCAAGATCGATACCCATAATCATACACTTTATCTGATGGGGACACAACCTTGGTTCGTTTTACCCATATATTTACAACTTTAAATTTCCAGTCACTTTAAATTAGTCCACAAACCAAATCAACTATAAAACCCTTTTCTGGAATACACCAGGACCGCAAGATTAGTATTATACTTGTTTAGTAAACTTTTCACACCATATTCTCTGTGGGATTCGACCCCAACCTTGTTGGGTTACTATATTTGACAACGTTCGCGTTATACCATTAATAGGTGTAATTTGAGCGTATCAACAACAACAACAATACCAACATTAACAACATCATTACCAACACCTATACGTCATAAAACATCTCACACGATGTTTTCCAAATTCTTCAACTAACCAACTCATTATACGACTGTTTAATAGTTTCACCTCCGTAAATAAACTGAAACTAATAGTAATAAAGAATGATTCATACCTTGCTCCCTTTATTATAGCAATATCTTCACTTTTCACCTTGAATTTGAGCCAAAACTCATCGCTATACGATTTTATAATCGCAACGGTACGCTGTCTCGACTAGAATCTGGGGATTATACTCGATTTGCGTGAAACTTGATAAGTGGAACTGGTGGAGGGTTCCAGAAGTTTTGGGAAGTTTAGAGAATGTTTTGGAAAAGAAAATAAGAGGGTAACCCCTTTTTACAACGTTTTAGGCTCAGGTTGCACCGACCTAAAAATTGCTCAGCGCGTTCGCGCCTACTAGTGGCGCGTTCACGCTGAGTTGGCCTTGTTCCTATGCGCGTTCGTGCCACTCCCTAGCGCATTCGCGCAGACCATTTTCCTGGCCTGCCAGCCTAACTTTTAACGCCTATATTTCCTTACTTCGATACCGTATCAATAAGCGGTTTGTTGTGTTGGAAACTAGACTTCCTGAACTTCACTTTAGGCTTTTGCTTCGCCTCAAAACTCCTCGTATACTAAATGATATCCTCTCCTCAAGTAGGGCCAAAATTGCCCTTCATGTTTTCTCCAAAGTTTAACAAACTTAATTTCCTTGGTTCACTTGCCCTTCGATTCTTTTAGGGCTTATTATATGAACTTAAACTCTCATAACCATAAGATAAACATGTATACTCTCATATGCCCCCTGAAAGGTAGCTCGAATCTTAACACACAAAACTACAGGGTGTAATATTTTACTTTCTTCTTTTCCTTGTAGAATAGGGATTTTACTTTTCTTGTTTTAGTTATTTCCTTTCTAGAGTAGTATAGGGATTTGTAGTCATCAAAGAAGAGACCCTAGGCCTATATAAAGGGTTCTTATGCTTTGTTAGATACAATCCACATTTTTAGCGTAAACCTAATTTTTCAATAGAGTTATTTTCTCTATTTCTTGTTCTTTATCCTTATTTTTGGTTCCAAACAAGGTGGTGATAGTCTTTACCTTACTTTTAGTTGCGTGTGGTGTTTCTTTATCACGTTAATTTATTTCAAGCGGTGACTTAGGGACTTTGTTGGTTCTTGATCATTCAAGAACACGTTTCTTGAAAACAAATTCATTCTATTTCATACCTAGAACCCTAATTTCCTTTTCATCATTTTACCCTCAATAATTACTTGTTTTAAATGATTCAAGAGTTATTTTCATAGTTCAAATCGTCATCTTTCACGTTATTTTGGAATCAACTAATTCCATGACCTATAACTTAAGTTACGTCGGTTTCTTGAATTTTTCCCATCACATCACTTCAAGATCAAGATCCTGGTCGATTGATTCTTTGTTAACTCGAAGAATCACATCAATTTGGTATCAGAGAAAATAATATGTATTAAAGAAGAGGATGTTGGGTTCAAGAAGATGAAGGAAGAACAACAGATCGTGACATGGAGATGGAAGAGAAGAGAAGGACCATGCAACAATTACAAACACAAATTCAACGTTACCAAAGGAAAGAGCGCTGAAGGATTCCTAAGGATGATGATGAAGGGTCTGATATTGATCCCTTTCATGATGTTGATGAAGACGACTCTAGCAATAATTCATATTTTGCTAGGTGACGACAAGGTGACGACTTTGATCATCCAATAAGAAGGAGGAACCATATAAGGGAGAAAAGAGATTATGTGAAGGTTGATGTTCCTGATTTTGTTGGAAATGCCCAAGGGGATGCGTTTATGGATTGGTTACTCACGGTTGAATGAATCTTTGAGTTCAAGGACTATTCTTTGGAGAAAAAGATTAAGATTGCTACCATCAAGCTTAAAGGATATGCATCACTTTGGTGGGAAAATCTTAAATGAGAAAGAGAAAGAGAAGGTCGTCAGAAGATTTGAACTTGGGAGAAGATGAAGAGAGAACTACGTAGACATTTTATTCCTGATACATACAAGCAAGAAAACTATCTGAAGTTTCATAACCTTCGTCAAGCAGACTTGACCGTGGAAGACTATACTCGGGAGTTTGAATATCTCATGATTAAGTGTGATACTCGAGAACATGAGGAGCAAACTATAGCAAGGAATATTGGCGGATTGAGGCTTTCCATCGCATATGCTATCCGACTGCAACCTTATTGGACATTCAATGATGTACGAAAACTTGCTATCAATATTGAACAACAACAAAAGAAGCCGAAAAGATCTTACCCCAAGAAGAACTACTCTAACCAGGGGAGTAATAGTACTGGTGCTAGGAATTCTAAGGTAACTTATAGAGTAATTATTTTAATTCAACTAATGCTAAGAGTGATGAGAAGAAACCTGAAGGGAATTCAACTAGGAGAAAGTGTTTTAAGTGACGCAGTTTTGGCCATTTGTAAGCTGATTGTCCCAATTGATAGCCTACTATGATGGTTGAGGAAAAAGATGGGGCTGATCATGAAGATAACCAAGAATCTGATCAAGTTGACGAGGAACGTGAGGATGCCAAAATTGAAGCTGATAAAGGGGCTTGTTTAGTTATTCAGAGGAGCATACATGCTGGATATAAAGATGAAGGGCCATGTCAAAGAGAAACACTTTTCCACACTAGGTGTACTTCACATGGCAAGGTATGTTATTTGATTATTGATGGTGGAAGTTGCACTAATGCTGTTTCGGAAGAGATGGTGACTAAATTGGGTTTGAAGACCGAGAAACATCCCAAGCCTTGCAACATTAAGTGGTTACAAGATGGTAGAGGTATGAAGGTCACAAAAAGATTTTTGGTCTCTTTTTCAATTGGTAAAGTCTATAAAGACCAGATTTGGTGTGATGTAATGAGTATGGATGCTTGCCACTTATTACTTGGTAGACCATGGCAATACGATAGGCGTGCTCATCATGATGGAGACCTTAATACCTACTCATTTATAGTTGATGGATGTAAGATAACTTTGAAGCCATTGCCCCCAAGAGAGCTTAATAAGAAGACCAAACCCATAGGTGATGCTCTATTGACTAGATCATAAGTTGTTGGCCACATTAATAAAGGAGAGACATTGTATATTACAGTAGCTATATAAGACTCACAAGAGGAGGAGAAAGTGTTAGATGCACAACCCAAAAAGCTACTTACTAAATTTGATGATGTGATCTCTGAGGATGTCCCATTAGAACTTCCACCTATGCGTGATATTCAACATCATATTGACCTTGTACATGGGGCTTCTTTATTGAACAAAGCTGATTACAGGATGAATCCTACACAACAAGCTGAACTCCATAGGCAAGTTAAAGAGTTACTAGAGAAGTGCTTAATAAGAGAGAGCCTTAGCTCTTGTGTTGTACCCGCTTTGCTTGTTCCAAAGAAATATGGCAACTGGAGGATGTGTGTTGATAGTCGGGCAATCAACAAAATCACCATAAAGTATCGCTTTCCAGTCCCTAGGTTAGATGATCTATTTGATCAATTGCATGGTGCTAAAACCTTTTCCAAGATTGATTTGAAGAGTGGATATCACCATATTCGTATGAGAGAAGGTGATGAATGGAAGACTACCTTCAAGACTACCCAAGGCTTGTACGAATAGTTGGTAATTTCTTTTGGTTTGTCTAATGCTATAAGCCCATTCATAAGACTTATGACTCATGTGTTTATACCATTCATAGGGAAGTTTGCTGTTGTTTACTTTGATGATATCTTAGTTTACAGCAAGAAGGAAGTCTAGCATGACAAACATTTGGAGAAGGTTTTTGAAACCTTAAGAAGGGAGAAGTTGTATGCACAACGCAAGAAGTGCATCTTTTATGCTGATTGTGTTTGCTTCCTTGGTTACATAGTAACTAGTGCTTGTACAAGCTGATCCAAGCAAGATAGAGGCAATCTTAAGTTGGCCAACTCCTAGGTCAATTTCAGTCATAAGAAGCTTTCATCGAATGGTGTCCTTCTATAGACAGTTTATTAGTGATTTTAGCACATTGGCTGTCCCTATAACTGAGTGTTTGAAGGGAGTCATATTCAAGTGGAATGAAGCTTCCCAAAAGAGTTTTGAATTGATCAAGAATAAGATGACACAACCTCCTATCCTTCATTTTTCAAACTTTAATGATCTATTTCAGGTAGAATGTGATGCTTCAGGTGTTGGCAGTGTTGGAGTCCTCAGTCAAGAAGGTAGACCCATTGCATACTTTAGTGAGAAGTTGGGTGGACCTAAGTTGAGGTATTCCACCTATGAGAAAGATTTTTATGCTATTATTTGAGTTTTGTAACATTGGAGTCATTACTTGCTGCCAAGAGATATTGTTCAATATTCTGACCATGAGGCACTAAAGTATCTTAATCATCAACAAAAGCTCAACGCGAGGCATACAAAATGGGTAGAGTTCCTTCAGAATTTTCAATTTGTGATCAAGCATAAGGCTGGAAAACTTAATGAAGTTGCTGATGCTCTTAGTAGAAGACCATGTGTGCTTTCCATCATGCAAACTAATATATTCGGATTCGACCATATCAAGGAGCTTTATGAGGCTGATCCAGACTTTGGAGTCATTTGGAAGAGATGCTTGGAAGGTCCACAAAGAATGTTCTTGATAAGAGATGGCTTTTTTTACTATGGCAAGCAGCTTTGCATACTTCAAGGCTCTTTAAGAGAGTCCATTGATAGAGAAGAACATGAGGGTGGATTAGCTGGTCACTTTGGCCATTCTAAGACATCAAAGATGATTCAAGAAAACTTCGATTGGCCTAAGTTGAATTGAGATATTTTGAGGTTGATTGAACGTCGTGAAACTTGTAAAAGGGCAAAGATGCATGGTAGCAATAAGGGGTTATGCGAGCCTTAGCCAATTCCGTCGACACATTGGGAGCATATCAGCTTGGATTTCGTGCTTGGATTACCAAGAACTCAAGAAGGTAAGGATACTATCTTTGTATAGGTTGTCTAAGATGGCCCATTTTGTCTCATGCAAAAAGACAAGTGATGCAACATATGCGACTGTTTTGTTCTTTAACAATATTGTCAAGTTGCATGGTATTCCTAGAAGCATTGTTTCAGATCGTGAAACTAAGTTTCTAAGTCACTTTTGTCGTACTTTATTGGATAAGCTTAGTACAGAATTGAAGTATAGTTCGTCGTATCACCCTCAGACGGATGGACAAATAGAGGTAGTCAATCGGAGTTTGGTTTTCTTATTAAGAATTTGGTTAAGAAGAACATAAGAGAGTGGGAGTCGTTGCTGCCACAAGTTGAATTTGGTTTCAACAAGTCCGTGAATCAAACAACCAGAAAAAGTCCTTTTGAAGTGGTATATGGTAAGAATCCTCTTGGTCCCTTAGAATCATCTTGTATTCTTCAAAATCATTCTTTTAATAGAGATGCTGATGAGAGAGTTAAAGAGTTGAAGAAGATTCATGAGAAAGTTTTACAAGAGATTGAGAGGCCAACAAAAACATACAAAAAACAAGCTGATAAGAAGAGAAAGAAACAACTCTTTGATGTGGGAGACTTAGTTTGGGTATACTTGAGGAAGGAAAGGTTTCCTAAACAAAAGTATCAAAAGTTACAAGCAAGTGCTGATGGTCTCTTTCTTGTTGTTCAAAAGTTGGTTAATAATGATTACGGATTGGAGCTACAAGAGAGGTATGGGGTATTCCCAATATTTAATTTAGCTGATCTTGCGCCATTTATGAAGCCTTTAGACTAGAGGATGAGTTTTTCTCAACCAGGGGAGAATGATGAAAATCAAGAAGCTATATTGGGCTTTTGTTATTTAGGGAGTCAAGAACAAGCTCTTGTGAACCCAGGAATTGGAGTGTGGACTTGTCTTCAAATTCAAGAAGCCCAGGTATGATTTCAAGCCCAAGAGTCCAAGTTAAAACTATTTCCTTCTAAAATTAGGATTAGTTGTTTTCCTTTTTCTAGTAGGTTTTACTTTCTTCTTTTCCTTGTAGAATAGGGATTTTATTTTCCTTGTTTTAGCTATTTCCTTTCTAGAGTAGAACAGGGATTTGTAGTCATCAAAGAAGAGACCCTAGGCCTATATCAAGGGTTCTTATGCTTTGTTAGATACAATCCACGTTTTTAGCATAAACCTAAATTTTGCAATAGAGTTATTTTCTCTATTTCTTGTTCTTTATCCTTGTTTTTGGTTCCAAGCAAGGTGGTGATAGTCTTTACCTTGTTTTCAGTTGCGTATGGTGTTTCTTTATCACGTTAATTGATTTCAAGTGGTGACTAAGGGACTTTGTTGGTTCTTGATCATTCAAGAACATGTTTCTAGAAAATAAATTCGTTCTATTTCATACCTAGAACCCTAATTTCCTTTCCATCATCTTACCCTTAATATTTACTTATTTTAAACGATTCAAGAGTTATTTTCATAGTTCAAATCATCATCTTTCACGTCGTTTTAGAATCACCTAATTCCAGGACCTATAACTTGAGTTACGTCGGTTTCTTGAATTCTGCCTTTCAAGTCGATTCAAGATCAAGATCCTGGTCGATTGGTTCTTTGTTAACTCGAAGAATCGCATCACCATTCCTTAAGAAGGTAGTGTCGGGTCGATATTAGAGACCCTATCCCTTCGATAAAAGTCCCGACAGGTTGAGAAGGGCTGCGCGCCCTGCATTTTTTACCGCTCGAGTTTCGGTGGTGGCATTCATGATATTGGACAAAGTAGTTTCACTTAAAGGAATTTTATGAGCAGATGACCGTCTTGTGGGGATGTCTATACAGAAGAAAGGAAAAAAGATAAAGTCATAAGGAAGGTTGTAAAGGAACACGCGAAGTATCTGTGAAGCGGGATTCATTATCTCATCGTGGATCTTCCCTTTCCGCGATTAGGAAGTCAGAATTTTCCAGGTCCTAATGATGTATGGAGAAGCATGCAACAAGTCCAGCACCCAATCGAAAAACCCTTGCACGAAGCAGGGAGTTACGGGGTGGCTATAAAATAGAGGCAGATTAAACAGTTACGTATACAAGAAGAACGGGCGAAAAAACAGTATGAGCTCAAACTTACAAGTGTTGTTCCATGTGTCTGGGAAAGGTTATGGAGAAGCACGGTGGAGAAAGTCGATCTGAATCATAATGAATCAATCACTTCAACCCCGATCGAAGTCGTCATCAACACTGGATATCAACCCACGGGTACCCCGGGGAAATAGATGAACCATTCCACCTAAGATTAGACGAGGGGAATAAAGCTGCATTAAGTAGTCAATGGAAAAGGAAAGTCCTGAACGATCGGCGAGGTGTTGTATACAGTAAATAGTTCTCCATAATTGGGGGGCAAGTTGGGCGAGACAGATCTGGTACCAGCGGCAGAAGTTTTCGACCAATCGAGGGACCGAAAGTCTAAACCCGATGGTGAAGGGGTATGTCTGAACCATGGAGTATCCTTCAACATGGTGCGTCATCCTTCCCTCCACACCAACTGGGAGGCCCACGACTTAGGGCCCCAATTACACTCCGCATACACCTAAGGGAGTTTTGCATTGGTTATTAACGATTTGATCTCACCCACTGATTCATGGTGGGTTTCGATGCGAAAATCTGCCAGGTATGCACAATCAAGAGGCAGAATTTCGACAGCGAGGGAGCCCAGGTCAACTTCTCGGGTAATGGAAGTCTCAGGGGCTTTCCCTTGCCTTTGGAAAGAGGAACCCTCAGAGGAATGAGAGGAAGAAGAAAGCGAACACGTAAGGCTAAGCAATGATAGTGCCATGATGGAAGTCGGTTAGCATATTTCAATGGAGAACTTTCCGTCTTTTGTAAAGAAAAGCAAGTGCATGAGAGGAAGGAAATGAGTTGCCTGAATGGAGAAAATTTGGGGAGGATTTTGAGTTTATATAAGGAATGAAGATCTTTGGATTTATGAAAATAAGGAGTCGCTAGTCATCATAAAGCATCAATCGGCGCCGCCTTCCATGAGCAGTGATGACTCTGGTAACTGACACGTTGATTAATGTGATTGGATGTTCTCGATTCCCACACAAAATGATCAAGCGTGACCTTCTTCCACTTCCTAGACCCAACGGTTCGAGTGACCGAAAAGCGGTGGAACTATCTATATTGAGCTAAATTCGTATAATACAGCTGGACCAGTACCATGAAGACAAGTGGCAAAAGATATGACTCAAGTATGAGTCAGCATGTAGCACTCATAGAAGAAGCTTGGTGATACCGGAGATACAACCAGGTTCGAAAGACCGTTGGAGTAGCTCTGGGAGAGAAACCAATGGTCAGCCGTTACATATCGGCTTTACGCCTTCCACGGGGCATAAATAAGCTTTATTGTTCTCTTTATTGTCTATCATTATTATGGTGTTAATACACATTATTAGCAGGGGAACAATTCATGGAATGTGTACCCCATAGCCCATGTATAAATAGGCCTTGTCTTTCCATTGTAAAGGACACAATCCAAGAGAAATAGACAACATACATTAAACACTTGCCTCATTTTAAACTCTTTTGACTTTATTCCGAGATCATCAAGGTTCTGATTACAAGCTTGGCCGGAGTCATAAGCACCAGGCTTCACCAAGGTTCAAGTAATTCCTAACCTTCACTTTGCTTATACTTCATTTATATTAATTCTAATTGCATATTACATTGTTTTACTGGTCATTTTGATCCACGTGCCCTTGATCACGAGCACAAATTCAACTGAACAATTTTCCGGGTAAACATTCAGCTTACATGATTTTCTGTGTACAGTCAAATCTCTCTATAACAGCATTGTTGGGTTCGAAATGTTTTGGCTGTTATAGAGAATTGCTGTTATACACCTATAACAACATTTCCTATTTAAATAATTGTTGGATGTTATAGACAAAAAAGATGCATAAAATCTAATTTTTTAATTTTCATTGTTATAAAATATTAACAAAATTATTTAGATTTTAAATCTCAAAGATATGCATACTTCAGTACTTAGACATTAAAAAAAAGATAATACAATTTCAATAAATTAGTAATTGAATGTATAAAGTTTTAAGCTCTAAGTCACACATTTTAAATCTACTTGAAAATTAAATTCTTTCAAGAATGATGGACTAAATTTATAATTGTAGTTGGTTTCATAGGTTCCGTTTTAAAAGGATTAGAAATCAAAGATTTGTCTCTTTGCTTGCTTTAAAGAATAGGATTCATACTCCTTGTTCACGTTATTTCCTTTTTGAAAATATTTATAAATAAAAATAAAAAACAATGAATATTTTAGATTACAAAGATGTATTCATATGTAATATTCTGTCATAAATATAGTATATTAATGTATCAAATTTAATATTTGGTCAAAGTGTCTACACTTATTATTGATAATCATAGATCTTCTATTTTTATAAAGATCGTTAATTATTATATTACCAAAAAAAGAAGGTAGCTGTTTTATGGAGGTAATTTTACAAAGAGCGTACTATTATAGAGAAGTAAAATATAACATAACAAATCGGTTCCGAAAATATTTAGCTGCTATAGAGAGATGTTGTTATATGCGGATGCTGTTATAGAGAGATTTAACTGTATTTTCATTTAGTATAATTTTTGAAAATATTTATAAATAAAAATAGAAAACAATGAATATTTTGGATTACAAAGATGTATTCATATGTAATATTCTGTCGTAAATATAGTATATTAATGTATCAAATTTAATATTTAGTCAAAGTCTCTACACTTATTATTGATAATCATAGATATTCTATTTTTATAAAGATCGTTAATTATTATATTACCAAAAAAAGAAGGTAGCTGTTTTATGGAGGTAATTTTGCAAAGAGCGTACTGTTATAGGTAAAATGTTGTTATAGAGAAGTAAAATATAACATAACAAATCGGTTTATTTAGCTGCTATATAGAGGTGTTGTTACATGCGGATGCTGTTATAGAGAGATCTAACTGTATTTTCATTCAGTATAATTTTTTCCTTATCTTTGGACTTCATTTTATGTTTTTTGGTAACGTGTGGGATCCAATAAGAAACAAATGAAGAGAGAGAACATCCACCTTCTTTCTAGAATATAACCCATTGTTCAGCTAACTTATGGCCAGTTTTTCCACCCCCCCAACGGAGGAGATTCCATCAGAAACTCCACCGGAGCCACCCGATCCCAACAATAATAATATGGAAGAGGACATCCACCCTCAGCTGTCCTTCAAAGAGATCCTAACCGACATGTCTCACAAATTCACATTCTCTTATGAGGAAGTGCTAATTCCCTCCTCGATTGATGCGGAGGAAAACCTTGACTTTGAACCCATAGAACTTAGTGTAGAAGAGAAGCAGCGAATCTATGCCCCATGGAAATTCTCTGTCATTATCAAAGTATTTGGGGAAAAAATCACACATCCAATACTGAAGCAAAGCTTTCAGAAATCTAGATTTTGGAAGAACCTTTAATATTAATTGATCTGGGTGGGGATTTCTTCATAGTGAAATTCACCCTCGAATCCAGTCTCAAGATTGTGTTGCACGATAGGCCGTAGTTTATAGCGGGCCACTTCCTTCCTGTTAGGAGGTGGGAACTAAATTTTTTGCCAGCTAAGGCAGCCCTATCCTCCACCCCAGTGTGGGTTCGGCTACCACAACTGCCAACTGCCAACTGAGTTCTACGATAAGAGTATCCTAGAAAAAAATAGGAGAAGAATTGGTAAGCTTCTCAAAGTGGATGTTTGGACATCAGAGGCGATAAGGAGCAGATATGCTTGAATTTGTATGCAAATTCCTTTAGAGACCCCAGTTAAGTCATCCGTCACCATTGTCACACTTCTACAACCACTGGTGTACGAAGGAGATGGAATCCTGTGTAAGGGGTGTGGGAGAATTAGTCATATCCTAAAGGACCGTTCCTTTGTAACAATCCCCACAACACCCAAACCCCCAATACCAATCAACAAGGCAAGGAGCAAGCAGATAGTGGTTGGCAAGCTGTGGAGTTTGCGAGGAAGAAGCGGGGTCAAACCACCGCTACAACAAACTCAGGTAGACGGAAAGGTAAAGAGGCTGCATCAACGATTCAGGTAAAATAATTTGATGCTACTACAGGTAAGTTCCTTCATTCTCAGAACTTTCGGTACCAGGGGAAGCATATGACTCCGATGAGTCAATGGAACATCCCTTCAGTGAATATTCTAGTGACTTTGCCCACTGGCAATGAAAAAGGAATCAAGGCAGCGGCGGTCAAAGGTCATGGGCCTCAAGGGGATAACCCTAGCTTGATCAGGCCCATGGGTTACTTGGGTCATTTGGGCCCATAACTGTTAAACCCAACCCAGATACCCAACCTAGAGTTCAGGGCCCATTACCCCACAACCCAGCTATAAAAACCACTCAGGCCCCGATTCCTTTTCAATTTGCTAAGCCCAGCCCCCTATATTTTATGAAAGATCCCTTTACAAAGAGTTTGGCTGTTAAGCCCAATTCTACTTGTGGGACCAAGGATGATCCTTCCACGTTAGCCCACCCCTACCTCACTCCAGTTCCATTAAATGAGTCCCCCCTTTTGCTAATTCCCTAAATTCCATCTTACACAATAATACCCCGAGTAAAGGAATAAAATTTAATGAGGGCACAATATCTGAGTATAATCATTACTCAGTGAAGGAACCAATGTACTTTCTTGCTCCTCTGAGCTCGCCTATCGGTGCAATGAGCAGAATCTCAAGCGTCTCCACCTCGATTTTAAATAAACCAACACCTGCCCTTTACTCTGTTAAGCACGATTCTATCCAGCTCCTTCATCAACTAGAACCTTCCAACTCCTCCAAGCTTTCTGATGGCGAACCAACCTCCACCAAACTAGCCTCAACCAAAGACTCTGATCACACACTCGCTCCTGTCACGACCCGACTAGGGGGCCATGACGGGTACTCAGAGCTGGCCACCGAGCACCACACATTATGCTAATCATCATACCCAACCTGAACATACACAATCCCAAAGGTAACCCCCCCCCCCACATATATATATATATATATAAGCCCTCACGGTTGCAAAAGTGATATACACAAATATACACTGATGTATCCATGAGACAACTACTACCCACACATACGTATCTACGAGCCTATTCTAGAATACTGAGACGTAAGGACGGGACAAGACCCCGTCGTGACCAAATATATATATATACACACACACACACACACAAAAGAATACATCAATAACTGGCACCTCCAGAATAATGGAGTGCTTCTGTGTAGCTGTTGATAGACTCCTATGAATCTGGGCCGCCTCCCTGTCTACCTGTGGGCATGAACACAGCGTCCAAAAGAAAAGGACGTCAGTACAGAAAATGTACTGAGTATATAAGGCATGAATAATACAAACATAGTAAAGAAATAATGAACCATAAGGCGAAGATATAACCTGTACGTCAATTGCCTCTTAAGGCGAATACTATGCCTGCTTAACTTTAAAAGAAATCACATGTATGCATATCAAATATACCATCGTCGTTAACCCGCGTCAGGGTAACTATCACACGCCGCCCACTAGTGGTGTCATGTCCGGCCATCTAGGCACGGTGTCATCTTAAACCGCCCGCCTTAGCGGTGTCATGCCCGGCCACCTAGGTACGGTGTAATCACATCATTAAATACTTATCATAAAGGATGCATTAGAAATCAATTAAAGACTACAACTCTATCGGGGTGACGTAAGGTCGAGAACCCCCGATTCCATTATGGAGTAGTCATGATCATCATGTCTCACCTCGAAGGAACTAGCATTATAAGGTGAGTCTAGCAACAATGAATAACATCAAGGAATCGTATAAGGATCATTAGCTTCATAAGAATATCATATCGTGAGCTTTGGAATCTCTAGACTTAGACTCATCATCATCATTGTCATATTCACAACACATTTCTTATCTTTATCTCATGAGAAGCTCTTAATAATCATAGACTCATAGTTTCCGGAATATGAGAAAATCATGGAAAGTTAAAGGAAGTCATGCCTTAGAAAAAGAAGGGACTAGCCTCACATACCTTTACGTCTCTCCAACTTTATCAATTAAACGCTTTCCTCCAATGTTCAGGATTCTACATTCAAGAGAATTCGTTCTAGGATTAGATAATCGGAAACATACTTAAGCTTAAGCTAAAGCTAACGAAAATTGGGCAGCATTTCCTTTGTTTCTACAACTTCCTCCATATGATATAACAACTCCCAAACATCAATAACATCATTCATAATATCATAATCAATAACTTTGTCAAGTTCGACAGTATCCAATTCCCACAATTCCCTACCAAAATGATTCATGACCATAGCCATGGTATAATTCCTTACCCGTTCTCATATAATACTTCTTTAGCTTCATTTGTATCATTTACAGAAAGATTTCACTCATAACATCTCAAGAATCATGATTCATGTCAAACTACTATTCAAGGATTCCACTATTTTCATATTTGAGCTCCATATTCCACTTTCTTCCATAATCCAAGTCTTTCAATCATTCAATATTCTTAATAACATGAACTGATCATAAAACTTACCTTTGGTTGTGAAGGAATGGTTTTTGGATGGAAATGCTTCACTTGGAGAAAACCCTAGCTCCACTTCCAAAGAAATTTCTAGCTTCCATCAACCCTCACTAACATTCTTGCACTTGATTCTACTAGTTTTGGTGTTTGATCTTTGGTTTCCCTTGAATTTATGTTAGTGAAATGTGTATAACCTTCTAGAGGTCTTGAGAGAAGTGGTGAAGTTGGAAGAACGAAAAATTAGAAGTGGGAACATGTATTTATACTTGGAGGATGCTCAGCTCGTCGGGACTTATAGGGACCCTTATACGGTCTGTATAAGTGGCTATATTTCACCATCAGAGAAATCCCTTTCCTGTTGGGGTTATATGGACCCTTATATGGACCGTATAAAGTAATACAGACCGTATAAGTGGTCGTATAATTCCCTTTTTCCGAAGTTAATCTCGTCGGTTTGTTTGATCTGCAATCCTTATGGAACCTTCTTAGCACTTGTTTAACACTTCATTAATAATCTAAGAAGCGTTATAGATTTTCCTCAAGATGTTATTAAATCAACATTATCTCGATACTTTGCAAACCCTTTTCAGAACACGACTTATACTTTACATTCTTCCACGAACTTTCTTCTCTTGTCTCAAATGTCTTTGGAATCTTAATTAGAATCGCCAAGTAACCTTTCTTACTTGTAAGGACATCGCATACATCTCACCCAGTGTTAGTCTATCTACTACATGATGACATGAAATTTTTCGGGGTGTAACAACTCCTATCAAGTCATGTTCTGGAATCTTGGCTAGAGATGGTAATGATGGGGTACTCTGTTCCCCTCGGACTTTCCATGGAGGGCGAGATGGTGGATCACCCAGGGTCTAAATCATGGTCTGATGAATTTTGGTCCACAACTATGGCTGTTGGCACTCATGCAAGCGTAGCATAGTCCATCGGAAAGGAGTCCGGACACTCAAGAGATGAACCAAATTATGAACCAAGTCTGCAACTCCTTCCCATTCTTCCCCTTTGTGAATCCAGGTACTCCAATTCCTTCTCCCTTATTCAGGAGCTGACTCCACTATGGGAGACTCCACAGACTTCTCAAGCTCCTTCAACCTCAAATGCTCAGGGCCTCTCCCCAGTGACTATTCCCCCAAACCATCCTCTGACAATTCTAGCAAAGGAGCGCTGGAAAATCTAGAAAAAGAATTCAGAATCAAAACAAAGAGTTGGAAAGGATTCTGGTCCTTATGGGGACCCCAGTAACAAAAGGGATATTGATGCAGAGCATGCAAAGGGAAGAATTCAAAGAGCCTTACAGCGAAGTGCTTATTGCTCTATCCCCCCAAAACCTAGTAAGGCTAAGTCTAAGTCTATAGTTAGCATCACCACCAAGCTCAAACAACTCAGCTGTCAACATCAGTCCAGTGTTGGGGATTCTAGTGGACCTGGGAAACCAGGAAAAGACTTCCCAGACTCACGGGAGGAAAGGGAAGAAGGGGAAAAGGGGGCGTCAATCACAAAATTTACTCATGAATGTGATGATTTGGAATGCTGGGGGGGGGGGGGGGGCAAACAACCCTGAATTTAATAGACACTGTGTCAACATGGTAGGCCTTTATAGACCTTTTATGTTAGTCCTTTTGGAAACTAAGATAGCTAATCACCAATTCCTAGTCAAGGAACTTAAGTTCAATGTGCACGTTCAGTTTCCTGCTAGAGGACGCTCAGGTGGTATAGTAGTTATGTGGAAAGATGACTTGTTCCAGCTTCAGAAAGTCTCTATCACTTATCAGAGTGTGAATGTTACTGTCAAGGTACTCTCTAACTAAGTTACCTGGATTTTTTGTGCTATTTATGCTAGCAGTTTGTATACTGATAGAAATAGATTTTGGGATGGTTTAATAGATATAGCTTCTAACTATACTGGCCTCTGGTTAGTGGGGGGGGGGGGGGGGGGGGAGAGGGATTTCAATTAGGTGCTAAAATCTAGTGAAAAGTTTGGTGGGAACCCCATTAGTTTCAGTAGAGCTAATAAGTTTTGGAAGTGTATAAACCAGTGTAAGCTTATTGATATGGGGTATAAGGGTAATGAGTACACCTGGACCAATAAGAGATACACCAATAGGCAAGACCTTTTTCTAGAGAGAATTGATCGGTGCCTAGCTTCTGATGAGTGGATCAAACTATATCTTGACACCACCGTCACCCATCTCCCTAGGACTCATTCTGACCATTGTGCTCTTCTCTTGTCAACTAGCATGGATTCAGGTCACTTTGCTGATAGACCCTTCAGGTTTGAAACCATGTGGTGCTCTCACCCCTCTTTCCAGCCTTTAGTCTCTGAATGTTTCACTGGTCCTGATAGCATTAATGAAGCCATCACTAAGTTCCAGAGTCGTTGTAAACAATGGAACAAAGATGTTTTTAGGAACATTTCCCACAAAAAGCAGAAGTTGCTTGCGAGGTTAACTGGTATCCAAAGATCTCCTCAGTTCCCTTACAACACCTTCCTTCAAAACCTAGAGATAGATCTTACTGACCAGCTTAATGCTATTTTGAAGAATGAAGAGGATTTTCGGAAGTTGAAATCTAGGATTAATTGGCTAAGTGATGGGGAGAGAAATACTAGATTCTTCCACACCTCTACCCTTACTAGAAGGAGGAACAAAATTCTTAGCCTTCAGAATGATGATGGGAATTGGATCACTGAGCCTGCTGCTATGAAAAGCACCATTAATTCCTTCTCCCAGAGGCTCTTTACCCCTGAGCATGACCATTCCCAAATCCAGTTGACTGTGCCCTTATCTGAGGAGAACACACTCACCACAGAAGCTTAATCCATACTTATCACCCCTCTTCAGCAAGAGAAGATTAACAAAGCTGTCAAATCCTTCAAAGCTCTTAAGGCACCTAGACCTGATGGCCTCCATCCTTTCTTCTTCCAGAAATTCTGGCACCTGATTAGGCCTAAGGTCTCTGCTTTTATTTTCTCCAGCTTTTCTAATCACAAGATGGATCCAGAAGTCAACAAGGAATTTTTATGTCTCATTCCAAAGTGTGCTAATGCTACTTTCTTGAAGAACTACAGACCCATTGGGTTGTGTAACACTCTTTATAAGATAGTAACAAAAATCATTGTCAACAGGATCAAGCCTCTTCTGCCCTGCATCATTGGTCCTACTCAAGCAAGCTTCTTGTCTGATAGGAGAACCTTTGATAATGCCATTATTGTTCAGGAATTCATTTCCCATTTTAAGAAGATGAAAGGAAAGAAAGGGAATGCAATCCTGAAAAGTGATTTAGAATGGTCATTTATCAGACTGACTCTTGCCTATTTCAAGTTTCCTCCTGACCTGATCAATCTAATCCTTTCTTGTGTTTCTACCTCTAGTATTTCTATCCTAATGAATGGTAATAAGACTGATTTTTTCAATCCGACCAGAGGAATTAGACAAGGGGACTCTGTCTCCCCCTACCTTTTCATCCTCTGCACGAAATGCTCTCTAGAAGAATTGATCAGCAAATGAATCTCAAGCTTTGGACTCCCATCAACATCAGTCATAATGGTCCCAAGCTCTCCCACCTCTTCTTTGCTGATGGTCTCACCCTTTTTACTAGAGCAGATACTCAGAGCTGTCTAACTATCAGGATAACCTTGAATGAGTTCAGTATCTTCTTTGGGCAGAAAATTAACCACAGCAAATGTAAAGCCATTTTCAGCTTTAACTGCACTGATATGACCATTCAGAACTGTACTAACATCCTTTCTGTCAGTAGCAACACTACCTTTGGTAAATACCTTGGGTTCCCTATTTTCCACTCCAGGCCCACTCATAGTGACTTTCAGTTCATTATAGATAACATGAACAATAGATTGGCTGGTTGGAAAACTAAGTTCCTCAACATGGTAGGCAGAACGACTTTAGCTAAGGCTAGTCTGAGCACTGTTCCTAGTCATGTCATGCAATACATTCAGCTTCCTAAGCACACCACCACTGCTGTGAGTAGACTTCAGAGGAACTTCATTTGGGGGTCCACCACTGAAAGGAAGAAGCTTCACCTCCTTAGTTGGGACACCATTACCACCCCAAAAAAATGGAAGAGTTGGGACTGCAAAAAACTGAGCACAAGAAGTCCTCCATCCTAGCCAGTCTAGCTTGGAGAATGTACTGTAACCCTTGTACTCTTTGGACTAGAACTCTGATTGCTAAACATTGCAGCCCCAACACCATTAGGAAATCCCCTACCACCAGAATTTGGAAATGCATTCTAAATGGGTGGAAATTCGGCTTTGAAAACAATAGATGGGTAGTGTACAAAGGGGATAGGATAAACTTCATCTATGATATTTGGATTGAGGGACATCAGCCCCTTTCAAAAGCTCTTCATGGTCCTTGGCCTGAGCATACCCTTACTATAAAAATCAACCAATTCCACATTAATGGAACCTGGTTACTAGATAGAGTTCCCTATGTCATCCCTGATAGCATCTAGAGAGCTATTCAGGGTAATTTCTTTGCTCCAAACATTAATAAAGAGGACCAAATGGTCTGGGGACTCACCAGTAATGGCATCTTTAGTACTAAATCTGCCTACTACAAGATTGCCCACCCTTTTAACAGCCAGGCCTCTAGTTCATGCCAATGGATCTGGGACCTTGCAGTCCAGAACAAAATGAAGTTTTTCCTCTAGCTCCTCCACCATAAGAGATTGCCTACCAGTCATTGCCTGCATTCTATAGGCATCCATCTCAATTCTCAATGTCACTTCTACTCTCACCCTAATGAGGACATTGAGCACATCTTCTTTAAGTGCCCTAATACACACATATTTTGGACTACCATACATCAACTTTCTACCACTGCCATTCCCAACTTCCACCAGAACCATGACATTTCAATAGATTGGCAAAGAGTGTAGCAGTCCCATAAGCAGAAATGCTTTAACAATGTGATCACTTGGCATTAGCTCTTCTCTTTCTGCTATTAGCACATCTGGCTAACTAGGAATAACAATCTGTTTAATAATAAAAAGGATTATGTCAGCATTGAAAACACTATTGCTAAAGCAAAAAAATCTTTTTTTCATTATTAGCAATATCCAGACTGGTACCACCCCCAACACTATTACTAGGAATTTGAAATGGGAACCTCCTGATAGAGGAAACTACAAGCTGAACACTGATGGCTCAGTGGTAAAGAGCACCAGTAGGAGTGGCATTGGGAGGGGGCGGGGGGGGGGGGGGGGGGTCGTTAGAAACAGTTTAGGAGAGTGGGTCATGGGTTTTATCGGGAGTACGACCCAATCCTCGCCCCTAAAAATTGAGCTTTACGCTTTACATAAAGGGCTGAAAGTAGCATATGATTAGAATTGTGAGCCATTACAGGTCAATGTAGACTCAATTGGATTCATAACGCTGTTATTGAATGGACACAGACTGTTTAAGCCTTTGATTTTTGAATGCAGGTGGCTAATCCAGAGATTGGGGAGCCCAGTTGTTAAACACTGTTTCAGATAACAGAACAGGGTGGCAGATGTGCTTGCAAAGGAGGGTGCAAAGGGACTTTTTTGTCAGCAACAAACCTTTTGGTCGTTCCTCGGTGTATGCCAATAATGTATTTTGGGCAGATATCGAAGGAACTTCTTCTGTTAGGCAGCATAGACCTAGGGCAGCTTCAGACTGAACTAGGCCAAAGCTCCCTAACTGCTATGTAATTGTTGTTAATAGCTATATATATATATATTTATATATATATATATATATGTTCTACCAAAAACAAAACATGTGGGATCCATGGCCCTCTCCTCAATATAAATGGAAACATTAACAAACGATGATTCTTGTTCTCACCCTTTTAATTTTTTTTTATATACGTTTAAAAAAATGATTTGTTCAAAGTTTTTAGGTCCAAAGGAATACAAATAATTTATTTTAGGTTAAATCCATCTGACAGCAATCTAGTTATTATTTGATTAGTAGAATCTAAAAATGTGGGATTTCACTGTTTATCAGTTATTACTACATATTGGTCAATCCCGAGGAAAAAAAAGTAATATTTTCGTTAAATTTAAATTGGCGATAAATCAGATTTTGGTTAGTGATGAATGATGGGAGATAAGAGATTAATGGGAATTTCTGATAATCTGAATATAATTATAAATTCATTACTCCCACCGTTCTAATTTATATGATATAGTTTGACTGAACACGGAGTTTAAGAAATAAAGGAAGATTTTTGAATCTTGTGGTCTAAAATAAGCCAAATATACTTGTGTGGTTATAGATCATCTCGTTAAGTGCAGAAGGTAAAGTTTAAAGTTAAATTGTTGTCAAATAAGGAAATGTATAATTCTTTTTTGGACAGACTAAAAAGAAAAATGTATCAAATAAATTGGGACAGAGAGAGTATTTATTACTACTAACATTAACAATGACAGGCTGTACTTGGGATATTCTTCTTAAATATGAATTGACAATAAGTCAGGTTTTGGTTAGTGATGAGTTATATTGCCCAATTTTTTCTAACCCGCCTAGTCCGTAATACTTAAATGAGTTAGGTGAGTGATTTTTAATAGAAAATTTTACATGGCATAACTAACTCTAAGAGGTATTTATAGTTAGTAAGTATTATTTAATTTAATTATTTTTCGTAGCTATATTAAATTTTCAATTTACATATCATAGCTATACCAAATACATACAGTTACTGGCTTGTATCAAGGTTCTCCGTCACCTCTCTCTCTCTCTCCATCCCCTCTCCCTCTCTCACCTCTCCTCACATCCGGCGGCGAAATACAATGCGTTTCTCCGAGTTTTTGATCATTATTTTTGAATCTACAATGTTTGTGACTGCTAGATATGACAAATCCATTGTGAACTGCTGGTATTGGAGTTGTTTCCAGTGCCGAGGCAATTGAAGTTATTTCCAATGACAAATTCAATTTTTTGATCATTGTTTCCAGTCGGCAAATGAAGTTGCGATCAACCGCCGGTAATGGAGTACTGGCGACGAAAACGGTGGAAGAGGAAAATCGGAGGTGCCGGTAATGATGTTCCAGATCTATACACACGCACATTGTAGCTGCCGGTGATGAGTTGGACAATAATTCCTGGTCGTCACCGGATCTGGACGGAGATGACGAAATCCATGTCTTCTTCTCCTTCTTGTATCTCAGATCTGAATGTATTCGTCTGGCCGGAATCCATGGCTTATTCTCCTTCTTGTATCTCAGATACGAATGTATTCATCATATTTTTTAGTTTAAATATAAGTTATATGTATTTGGTGTATTGGATTTTGGGGGAAAACTAGATGTATTTGACTGTATGTTTTCTATAGATATGTGTGTATATATTTTTTCGATAAATACAGTGTATCTGAAATTTAGCATCTGAAAATTTGTAGAAATACATTCAAATACAGTCGAATACATTCAACCTTGCGACGTTAGGCGACGACTTTAGTGATCAGAGCTTGAATACATTCAAATACAGCCAAAACAAAAGGATACATCAATATATAAATACACTGGAATACACAACTCCTTCGTGTATTTAAATAAATTGGAATACAATCATTTTGAATACACATGTATTGAAAGAAAATAGGTTACATGTATTCAAATACATTCAAGTACACCCTACATCACACAAGGTTGGATATAACTGAACAATATATTCAAATACACCCAAATACACGCGAATTGCCCTAAACTAGCTACGAATGGTAATATACAAATTTATAGCTATATCACGTTAGAAGCTTGTAAACTATAGCTATTTATGTAAGTTAACCTTTTTCATAATAGTCAAATATGGGCTCAACGTATATTTAATATGCTTCAATATGGGTAAATCATGGGTAAAATATGGGATGGCCAAGTCAATCCATGCTTACTAGACAACGCACATGCAAAGTGTAGAATGGTTCTTACCCCCACCCTCCACCACCTACCTCACTACCTACACCTATACCTACCCCCTATCACCCACACACACCTCTAGACCACCTCCTTTACCCGCTCCCACAACCCTCCCACCCCCTCCCCCAACTTTCGAATATCCATTTCATATATTTTATTTTACTTTTATAAAAAATGAAAAAAACTTTCTTACCCCCACCCACCTCCACCCCACCCCAAATTTTGTATTTCATATACTTTATTTTACTTTTATAAAAAAAATGATAAACTCCCCCTCCTCCCCCCTCCCACCCCACCTATAAGTCTCCCGTCAAATTTTCTATTTCATATATTTTATTTTACTTTCCTAAAAGAATTATAAAAATGGGATTTTTTTTATTCACCTCCCCACCTACCCTAAAATTGTTAGTAATGCTAATTGGGGTGAGTCGGTAGAGGACAGGAGATCAACTTCGGGATGAGAAAAGTTCGCTAAGAAAGCATCTTGGCGAAGATAAAAGAGTCTGATTCCCCTACGACCAAGGAAAGACATAGATCACATCTTGGCCAATCCTCCTAGTTTGAATGAGAAAAAGAGTGGAGATGTGCGAAACAAGATCACTCCTAACCAGTCAAGTGAAAGGAGTCTGCTTACCGACTCCCCTCCCCCCGCCTCCCTGAATTTATTATTTTAAATATTTTATTTTACTTTTATGAATAAACAAATGTCAAGCCTAGTCTATCATGATACACTATCTCTGGATTTATCTCCAGTATCTGTTTGCAACTATTGTATAAATATAACGACCCGCAAGGTTGTGTTGAGCCTTTGGATTATTTTTTCCCAAAATACCCTCATTATAGCTTTAAAATGCTATTCTTGTCTTGGGGGATGGGTGGCGTAGTTACATAGGTTGTTGGGTGAGTACCCAAGATGAAATTGTAATATTGAAAGTTCTTAATTTAAGAAAATGAGGAAGTTTGACCACAGTTAACACCATGGGTAACTGGGTCCACATTAGAGTTTCATTGATTCAATTAGGTCCAGAACATGATTTATGACTTAGTTGAGCAGTTGGTTTGGGTCTTGAGGGGTTCGAGTGTGATTTGGGTTGTTATTTGAGATATAAGAAAAGTAAAGGATTTCTGTTGACCACGGTCAACATTGGGTGAAGACAATCCCGTTTCGGTGTTTTGAGTCTGTGAGCGGGTTCATAGCATGTTTTATGATAAAAATTCATATATGTCTTGTGCCTCGGAGATTCCAGATGAGTTTCGGGTGTTAAAACAAAGTTTGTGGGCTGTTGCAGGTCTGGTTGCAAATGCGATGGTCGTGTAACTTTTCGTAAATTCGGGTTAAGTGGGAATACGTTAAGAGAGTAAAAATGTTATATTTTAGCCATGTGAAGTCTTATCAAAATGAGTTTGGGTGGAAATAGTTGCTTTAAGATCTGACTTCTAACCAGTATACCTGAAAATCCATTGGGAATTTGAGAAAACATAAAAAATGAAAGTTGTAGATCTTTGAAATACCTTTCCAACCATATAAGGTTCATGGCCAACAGAGCTGTGAGTAAAATGTTATGGTCATTTTACTAAAAGGTCTGAGAGCAGTTTGTTGGACCGATATGCCCTGCAAATCGCAATATACTGCATAATTTTAGACTCATATTGGCCCCAAATTATACAGGTATTCAATTACGATATTTTCTACAACATTTTTCAATATGCTCGGGCCTTTTCGATTTGGGGCACGCGAAGTTTTTAGAAATATTTTCTAATTCGTTTTTGGCCGACCTTTTAAGGAGAAAAGACCCTAGAACTTTTCACCAAACTTTTTAAGGTGAGTTCCTATGCAAAACCAAAGTATTATTCCATTTCATTGACATGTATTAACACTAAATCATCATCTAAGCCATAGATTGTGAGAAGTCGACTTGAGATCGATTGATGTAATGACCCGTTCCGTCATTACGGTGAATTTCGAAATTTTTGTGTCACTGGGTCCTGAAGACATGCTTGAGCCTTCCTTTGCGACTGGGGAACTCTTAACTTGATCGGGAAATCGTATGAGTTGCGCGTGAAGAATTATATTGGGGCCAGCGAGCTTAGTGTTGGCCGCTTCAGCGCCATCCAGGTCGCCCCCGCAGTGCCGCAGTAGTGGCTTGTCTGCCGCAAAAGCGACATTGCAGAAAATCCTCAATGACCACCCCAGCAGTGCCTTTGACGCAGAAGCGGTACCACCGAAGCGGTGACGAGACCGCCCCGGTGGTCACGTACAGTGGTTCCACCTATTTAAGTGACATTTCAGGAATTGGCTTCATTTCTAAAAACCCTAGAGGGTCCAGCCGCCTTTGGAGTAAATTTGGGGCAAAAAATGATACTTCCTTGGGAAAGGTTATCCCCCTAACCTCTTCCATTCATTCCCCTAACATTGACTCTCATTAAAGATCCTTGTCTAGAATCACAAATGGGTACCTCAAATTTCTTAAGTTCCAAATAGTGAACCCTTGTCCTTCTTGATATAAAAATCCTTAGAATATTTTCCTATGCTCATCATCCTAACGTGGTTCCCAACCTAATCCTTCACCTACCCTATTAAAATATATGGGTCTCTATTTTAGATCTTGCAAATGGGTTTCTTGAAATAAGCCTTAAATGACAATTTGACCAAACTAGAGACTTGAATATGGTCATGAATGTCCTAAATAAAGGTTGATTGATCAACTAGTATTGTGATAGTGAATTTTTAGGTTGGATAAAAATTCCATATCTACCTTAGCAATTTCGAAGTCCTTGGAAAGGACCCTAATGGTGAGTTCTACTCTTGGGTCTCATGGTTGTCTCCGAGCTTTTCATATGGATTATGCGGTGGTGATTAATTGAGGAGTCATTGGATGTTCATGGCACCTGCTCAACCATGAGGTAGGTTATGGCTTCCTTTCGGTAGATTTCGATTAGTTTCCCGTATTGTTGTATAGAAGAAACGAAAAATGCATGGGTAGGAACTTGGAGATTTGGGATGAAATTCTATGATGGTATTTATGTGTGAATTGTTTGTTCGGGCTGGTGGCCTGTAGACTCCTTAGGTGTTGATGTGGTTTATTTCTCGATTATCGGTGGATTTATATGACTTGGGAGTAGCAGATAAATTCTATTTGTGTTTAATGATGAAAACTTCTCGTAATACGTGACTACTTGTACTGAACTTACATGCTTAGTGAACGGATAAATTGTGTTGTGGTCGTGAATGAGTCCCAAATCAGTAGTGGTAAATAACTAAGGCGTGAGTGAGAAACCTTTTCTAAGACAATAGGCTGGGCTAGGAATGTGGTAATAATGTATATAAATTGGAAGACCTGATATGTGTTGGGACTAGCCATCCCGTTATCTGTGTGTATTGTTCCACTTTGATGGTTGATGCTACGAGTAGTGGTGAATATCAGAATCTGTGTTACTATCTTGATTGAGATATGGTTGACATACCGTTGTTAGTATTTGCATTGCTATACATTGTTGACGTACCCGTTATTGGTACTAGTAATAATGATATATTGTTGGCATACCCTTTATGGTATTGTGACATGATACATTGATGGCGTACCTCTTCGTGGTACTTGTTATATTGAACTTGATTGTTGAATACTTGATGTACCCATTGTACTCATTCTCACACATCCACGATGCATGGACGATACCCAGTGATGATCTGGTATCGTTGATTGAGTAAATTGATATTTGATAAACTCCTTATTTGAGTGATTGTAAAGGCCGATGTCCGAAGATCCATTCCGGAATCGTTGATTGTATGATACTGATGTTTGATAAACTCTTTTACTTGAGTGATTGTGAGAAGGCCGGTGTCCGAGGTTCAATTCCGAAATCGTTGATAAGTGCATTGCATACATTCCCTCATATTTATGATGCATGACCGATAGCCGGTAAGTATCCGGTATCGTTGATTGAGTGACTCTTTTACTTGAGTGATTGTGAGAGGCTGATGATCGACGATCTATTTCGGCATCGTTGTTGTATGGCCGTGTCACGACCCAACCCCGTAGGCCGCGACTAGTGACCGAGCTGGACACCCGTACGTACCCAATAACCCAAACCAGCATATAAACGAAGTATACAGATATAGAAGCCGAACGGCGTTGTTAACTATCGCAGATAAACAAATATAGCGCGTGGAAGCCGATAAGGCTGTCACAGAATATATCAACCCATAACATATACACAACCCACATGTTTGTCTACAGACCTCTACGAATAACAACAGAATCATAAGACGGGACAGGGCCCCGTTATACCCCTGAATAACATATACATGTACAATAGAAAAGTCTGTACCAAAATATGGGCTCCGGACAAGGGAGCACTCCAAGACAGCTGAGTAGACGTCCTAAGCGGGCGGATCAGCAAAACGAGCGTCTGTACCTGCGGGCATGAAACGCAGCCCCCAAAGAAAGGGGGTCAGTACGGAATATGTACTGAATATGTAAAGCATAGAGTATAGTAAACAGAATCATAATCGGAACAGAAAGTACAGAAAATGAGTGCAATGTCCAGAATATCAAAATGCATATTTACAAAACATAAATAATGTATGCAAAAACATATGCCATATCCGGCCCCATTGTGGGACTCGGTGAACAGAACGTGGTCGCCACCCCGTCACTGGCGCCACAACACATCATACTCCAGAGTGGGGATAGCTCCGTAACATATCATAACATATCAGATGGACATATCACATCATATCATCAAATATCATAATATATGTACATGGCACATCATACTCCAGAACCCATGTACATGTCATACCTGCCCCCTCACATCGAGGCACGGCGAACAATGCAGTGGATTACGCGTGATAACATATCCTGGCCCGGGCTCAGTGAAGGAAGTATTGAGGCATCCATGAGTAGAGTAGTGAGAAACTAAATGCAATATGAAATATAAATTGTTTACGATGACTCGAAAGAACAATCCAAACGATAGCTCATTTAGAAGGAAATCGGACGATAGTCATAGTACATACCTTTCGGATGTCACGGTGGATTGTGTCAAAACAAAACTTCTGGGTTCGTTTGTACATATCGGAACATGTCATAGGACTCAATAGAATAGGTGAAACACTTTCTTTTAATAGTCGGAACGATAGTCAAAAGTTTTCCCTCGGATATCGCTCGAAAACAAGCCAAATAGGGCAATATGAAATGGTCTCGGGAATTGTGGGCCCACCTCGGATCAAGTCGAGGTGGTGTACGTGAATTATGGACATTAGGCCTTATGGAGTCGTCTACGAACGTTTCAAGGTAATCCGATTCTATTTGTAAAAGTTACGGACGTTTTATGGCATAAGACTCTTTTAGAAGTAAAAAGTGTTTAAGCTATTTTTCATCAAAGCATAAAGTTCATTCAATTACATTGAAATGAATAAGGGTCATAACTATGCTCGGATTTCTAAGAATGGAGTTCTCCCCAAGACTCGTATCATAGCCTATTATGACTAGGACATGCCAAAAGAAAGAAGGGTAGGCTTTACATACCTCGTTCACTCCTTAAGCTACTCCAAACTCAAGTTCCGGATTTTCCAAGATCTACAATATGTCCATAGATACCAACATTAGATATAGGCACTTAGGAGTTTAATCTTAAGTTAACATTTGTCTACAGAAATTTGGGCAGCATCCCCCCTATAAATTCAACATCCCCGAGATTTTAACTCGGCCAAAACATCAACAACAACACCAACAACCATACTAATAACATCACAGTCAATTTAGAACGCATTATAACATTAGTAACCTTCTTCTCCACATTGTTCATCAACATTCAATTCAACTACGTATATTCATGCCAATATCAACGCTCACATATCCATTACTAATCCGAGATCATTCAAACACAATTCAAGAACATTCCAAACAATCTACACAATATTCGAATAATTCTACCAACCTACCATACTCCACCCGAAACCTCCAATTTCCAACAAGGATAATCACAACACATTTTTATCTTCCACATTCATGAACTACGCTAACAATTCACACGTTAACAATGTTATTCCCGCAAAAACAAGAGACGATATTAGAATTACATTGGCCTCCAAATCAGCTCGTAACAATTCCAACATCCATTTAAATCATCAAACTCTCATTTCCATCATAGAATACATGTCAACAACAACCAAATTGCCAGATGAAATAATTGGTTCATTGCTTCTACACACACACATGCACACGGCCACCACACATACACCCCTATTTTCATGATTTTCATTCTTTTCTACATACTACAACATATATGAACCATTTATAACATATAAAAGAGGATTAAATCTTACCCTTTTTCTCAACTTCCCAACTTAGCTAGGGTTGTGATTTTGCGACAAAGAGCGGTTTTCTTGTTTCAACAATTATACCACGTTGAAGAGGGCCTTTGAATTAGTAGGAATATTAGAAGAATCAATTTTTTTGATCAAGATTTGTGATCTTCTTTTTCTCCCTCTCTTGGCCGAAAATGGGGTGGTCTTTTGTTTTCTTCAAGCTTCTTGATTTTTCTATGAGTTGAAGATGACTTAGTCATCTTTTAATTCCATAAAACCCCCACATGGGCTTTGGCCCATTAAGGGGCCGGCCACCCTTGGCCCTTGGTCTAATCCCACTATTATTTTTTTTTCTTTTCTCTTCCTTTTTTTTTTCAAGACCAATTAGTTCATGACTAATTTTTTTTTGTAGTTTGTGACACTATTTTTCAAGTTTCCAATTTTGCCCTTAGCCTTTCTCAACATTTCCACATCAAAATTTTTATAACCAACTTATGTAGTAAACAAGATCAAAATATGGCCTTGCCCTTAACTTGTCGCAGTTGCCTCAAAATATCCGAGTGTGCAAAAATACGGGATATAACAGGCCGATTCCGATGTTATTCCGGAATCATTATTAGTGCATGGGCTCCGCAGGTCCCCTAGGGCGGTGCCTGTGAGACTCCCCCTGTAAGCAATTAGCCTGGGTCCCGTCTGTCTGTTGGGCAAAGATCCAGAACGGGTGGCACTTAGACTTCGCGAGTCACGTTGGGTTGTGCTACCGAGATGTCGATATTTCCGTCCGGAGTACATGTGTACACCTCATTTGGATGGCATGCATCGCATTCATACCATTATCGCATTGCATTACATTATGACTTGGTCGATATGTATGTGACGATTGTATTGTGATGATTCTGTTGTGTTGATTGGATTGTGATGAATCCGTTGTAATGATCGTAATACAATGATTTTATCGTAGTGATTGGTTGGATCGGATATACTCAGACTTATCATATGGGGTTTAGATACTATACATAGGTAATGACGAACATTTGAACTCGATTCTTGTGACTTATATTGTTCACTTGAGCTTGTTTAATAAATCTAAAACTAGTAGTGTATCGTGTTAAACAAGGTTGTACATGAAGGTGTCGTAACAATGAGTTCTCTCCTGACACACGAACGAGCGACTTGGGAATGGTAAAGATGTTGACAATCTGTATAGGTGTTTGGCCAACTTATAATTTATGGTAGATTAGTTGTGACTTAAGTTATATTGAAGTTGTGATCTACTGTTTCGGGATATGTGACTTGATTTAGTGATTGTCATCATTATTCGTGAATTCTTTACTAACATGTGTTACTAACCATTGTCGGCCTATGATACTTACTCAGTACGCGTGTTTGTACTGATATTGCACTTGCTACACCTTTTTTTTTTTGGGTGTAGATTGTTTCAGGTATTTGTTGATGTAAAGAGGAACTCACGGTGCCTATCTCGAAGGCCTCCTCCCACTTCATTCGGGGCGGAGGATGAGTCGTAAAATGTAATGGTAATCAAAATCAATAGTCGCTCTTGTACTAGCCTAGACCAGGTCATGGGAAGTAGTATCGAGTCTGTAAATTGGTGTTGTTATAAATGTATAAACTTTGTGTTTATTGAATATTTATATGTGAAGTTCCGTTGTATTTCTTAATTATCAAATGCTTTTTAAATGGAATGTCATATCATAGAAACGTTTTATGAATGAGAGAGTTCACCTACCGAGGTGGGAAGGTAGGTGCCCCCACGAACCCGAATTTGGGTCGTGACAAGTTTGTATTAGAGCCTAGGTTACCGGTCTACTAGGTACAAGAGCAATGTCTAGTAGAGTCTCGTGGAATGGTACGTAGACGTCCGTACTCGTCCACGGGAGGCTATAGGGCATCTAGTAAAATTTCCCTTCTTTCTTTCAATTCGTGCTACTTCGGTCAAATTGGTATCTCGGTGAGCCCAATTTGTATCTAGATGATTCCAATTGGTATCTACGCGCGAAAAGCAAGTTGTTCTTAAAATCAGGTCTGATATGTGTTGAGCATAGTCAAGTTAAGATTTTAGTTTCGAAATGATCCAAGTTGGTGCAATATTGCTGACAGGTATTACGCCCCAGCGGTCAGTATACCACTGTAGCGTTACTGCTGCAGCGGTTCTGTCACCACTGAAGCGGCTCTTTCCATTTACTCCTCGATCACTTCTGCAGCCCAACCACCATCGAAGCAGGATCGCTGTAGCGGTCTGAGAGACCGCCGAAGCGGTACTAGCAGATTCAGAGGCCTGAACTCTTCCCCTGTTTTTAGCCTGATTCCCCTGTTTCAGTCAATTAACAGACCAGATAAACAACAGCAACAAGTCAAAATAGTAGTTATGTCACAACAAGCCCGACAAGGGCAAGAATCATTCAAGCCACTACTATGAAAACTATTACCATTACCAAAACAAAGAGGCTAAGCAATCAACATCACAAAACAATTATCCGAACATGAGCCATGAACCAGGCTAACCAGAAACCCAAAAAAAACATAATCCAAACAGGGAAAACAAAACAAACCAAAGAAAAAGAAAGATTGTCTGAAACTGTAGAACCCGATATGGGCAACTATAACATCATCAAAAGGGAAAGGGGGGGGGGGGGGGGGGGAGGGAGAAGGATCTCTAATCCTCCATCTTACTTATGGCGTCATCATCATCAGAACTGCCTACTGCCTCCACCTGCCCAACTGCACTACCAGCCTCACGGGTATCTCCAGGAAGGAATACCTGTTAGAGTTGTCCTCGTCACCCACGGGAATCGGTACGCCAGGGTGCATGGTGTCCCATATGGCCTTAATCCCTCTCTAGTTATAGACGAACACTTTATCCTGGGATCTGTTCCTGGCAACCTCAGCATCAAAATCCTCCCGACGTTTCTTGTGGCCTGTGGCCAAGGTGAAATAGACTGTCTGCATGGAGGCAAGCGACTCTCCCATAGTCTTCTGGGTATTGAAATAACCCTTCATCTCATCCCTGGTGACAAAGGCAGTAGAATCACCCGATGAACTGGAACCATCAGCTAGCATGGGCATCGCCCGGAACATGGCCTCCATCTCATCAAAGCGCGACTCTATGTGCTTAAAGGGACCCTGAAGGCGAGAGGCCCAGTCCCAGTCCCCTGACCGCCCTCATCATCAGCCCCAGCCCCACTGCCTCCCTCTCGGGCATCACTAACCTTTTTCCTCTTCCTACTCTCCCTACTAACCACGGTAGTAACCCAACCCTTCACCAGAAGTGGGTGAAATAAATTATCACTGGGCATCCACTCATTCATCACATTTTCTCTTGGCACCTTAAACCTCTTGCAAAGCGCGGTGATCAAGGACGAAAACATCGAACTTGCACCCCCATCCCTCAGGAAGTCCTTCCACTCCGCAACAACCTGAGAGCTGACATTAACTGTCACGACCCAGCTAGAGCCGGGACGGGTACCCGGGGCTAACCACCGAGCACCGCTCGTACTATTACTTTTTAGACTCATTCAACAATCATTTATCGATTTCATGCTCATTTTACAAAAGAAACTGCTTTTCATTACAAAACATAATGCTGTTATACAATAACATATATCAATATATTTACACAATATCCACGTCGTGAAACCACATAACCCACATTGAGTATCTACGAGCCTCTACTGGAATACAAGACACACACAGACAGGACAGGACCCCCGTCGAGCCCAACATACATAAATATACACAAAGGGATAATCAAGCACCTCCGGAACAAAGGAGTGCTTTCAGTCAGCTAACAACTTCTAAGAGTCCGGAGAAAGATCCCCTCTCTGTCTACCTGTGGGCATGAACACAGCGTCCGAAGAAAACTGACGTCAGTACGAACAGTGTACTGAGTATGTAAGGCAGGAATGAAATGAACAATGTCATAGAAGCATCATGAATCATAAGAAAAGATATAACCTGCTTGAGTGTTGTAAGCAACATACTTTTTACATATATCATATTTTACATCATCATAGTATATGTTTTGTCATATCCCATATATCATCACATTCATTATCACATACATCATCACGTACATCGTCATATCGTACTCCGCATCATTACCCGCGTCTGGGTAATCCTCATATGCCGCCCACTAGTGGTATTCATGCCCGGCCCTCTAGGCTCAGTGTAACATCGCAGCCCGCCTTAGCTGTGACATGCCCGACCATCTAGGCACGGTGGAATCATATGTAGCCCGCCTTCGCGGTGACATGCCCGGCCATCATGGCGCGGTGGAATCTTATCATCACAAAATCAATCATAACACATCACTATTACACATCTCATAACATAGCATCATCTTATCATTCCTTGGTATCTTATACATATCATCATCGTATTACAAACTAGCATTGTTAATCATCTTATAGACATATCATATATTAGCATTAAGAGCATACGTTAAGATTTAAGGGCAACCACACTATGTCGGGGTGACGTAAGGTCGTGAACCCCCGATTATATTATGAACGTTTATGAGTATCGTGCCTCGCCTTGAAGGAAATAAAGAATAAGGCGAGTGTTAACAAGGATAACATCATTAGCGTTATAGGAACATCATGCCACAATTTCTTGAATCACTATACTCTAGCTCATTATCATCCCCATCATATTCATATGTAATTCGATATATTGAAGGACTCATAGGCTTTGTTTTGTAGAAGGATTATATAAGACTTGAAGGATTTATGCCTTTTGAAAGAAAAGATAAGCCTCACATACCTTTGTCGTTTAACTATGCTATCGTTTGCTTGATTTCCTTTGGTGTCACGTCTCTACCTTCAAGAGAGAATTCGTACCATCGTTAGTCAATCGACGAGAAGAACGCGCTACTATTTCTAGGGAAAATTGGGCAGCATTTCCTTTGTTTCTACTACCTTTCCCTTGTTTCATTTCAACTACCAAACATTCATAACAACACTCACAATATCGTATCAACAATCGTCATTTATCTACATTTACCACATTCCACCATTTTCCCCCACATTTATGGGTTTTAGCTCATCATCACATTTTCTCATACATCATACCTATTTCATGGTCTACACGTCATTTATAACATATTTATACTCCCAACTCATCAACATTCACAATTCAATCCAACTATCATTCAATTATGGCACTATTCACATTTTATGACCCATTTACTACACTCTTCTATAATCCAAGTGTTTCAACGTATAAATACTTCAATCATCATGAGAAAGTCATAAAAATTACCTTAGATGTGGTAGGAACGAGCCTTGAGTAGCAATACTCTTCTATACCAAAAACCCTGCTTCACTTCCTTTGCAATTTCTTGGTGTAGATGAACTTTGATGAGTTTCACACTCTTGATTTCATGGATTTGGTGTTTTTGATCTTGATTTTCCTTTGATTCTCTTGTGGATGAATATTAGAGAGTATTCTAGATGTTTCTTGAAGTGTGGAGTGAAAATGAAATGAATGGAATGAAAAAGGGTCCCTTATACTTAACTTAAAATTTGATTTTTATGAACAGTAGTTGAAGTGCACAGTGGCCGTAAACCCAGTTTACGGGCCGTATTCTGGTTTACGGTTCGTCTTTCACGACCGTATCTAAGCATAACAGAACTAGAAAGGTTTGTTGGAGGTCATGGTGGTTTACGATCACAATTTACGGGTCGTATTTCGATTTACGGTCCGTATTCTGAGTCGTATTTAAACATTTAGACATTTGGCAGAAAGTTGAAGTTTTGGAATGTTGAAAGACGATAGCAGTTTATGGTCCGTATTCTATTTTACGACCAACTGGGCCGAAGTGCAAATCTGCAACTTTCGCATTTTCAAAACTCATAAGTAGTCATCCCCTTCTTAGTAAAACATCGTACACTCATACTCTGCGTTGGTCTATTCATTGTACGTTCACGGAGAAATTTCCGAGGTGTAACATTCTTCCCCCATTTTGGAACATTCGTCCTCGAATGTTAAGTCAGCGAGGATTCTAGAATTTTTTTTTCTAGAGTTTCCTTTATAATATGGCACTACCATCCTATCACAACAACCCATAATATCAGATCACTGCCTCACAGGGCCATAACACAATAAAATTCTGAGAAATGATGGGAGTAGGGGTGTTTAGATACTTTAATTATTACACTTCATTTAATGCATGCATACCTTATGTTGTTGACGTTTCACTTTGAATTTCTCCTGGGTGTTGGAATAAATACGGGTATTTGAATTTCATCTTTTCTTCCGCTTCCCAAGTCATTTCTTCCCTGTTGTTATTTCGCCACAACACATTAACTGAAGCTACTTCTTTATTTCGAAGTCTTCGCACTTGCCTGTCTAGAATGGCCATAGGTACTTCTTCGTAGGTTAGCTTTTCTGTCACTTGAACGTCATCAATTGGAAAAATCTTCGTAGGATCTCCAACACACTTGCAGAGCATCGAAGCATGGAAGACTGGATAAACTGATTCAATTTACGAAGCCAATTCCAATTCATAAGCTACACAACCCACCCTACGGATAATTTTATAGGGTCCAACGCACCTTGGACTTAACTTCCCTTTCTTTCCAAATCTTATCACCCCTTTCATTGGCGATACTTTCAGAAATACCCAATCATTATCCTGGAATTCCAAGTCTCATCGGCGGTTGTCTGCATAAGACTTTTGGCGACTTTGGGCTGTTAACAATCGGTCTCGGATCACCTTGACTTTTTCTACTGCTTGTTGAATCAATTCTGTTATATCCCGTACTTTGCACATTCAGATATTTTAAGGTAATTGCGACAAGTTAAGGGCAAGGCTATATTTTGATCTTGTATAATACACAAGTTGTTTATGAAAATGTTTGATGTGGAAATATTAAGAAAGGCTAGGGTAAAAAGGGAGATTTGCAAGAGGGCTCATGGAAATATCGAGGAAGGCTAAGGGCCAATTTGGAATTAGGAAAATAATTTTTCATGAATTGCAAAAAAAAAAAAAAAAAAGAGTGGGCTTGAATTTATGGGCCAAGTGGCCGGCCAAATGAAGTGGGATAAGGCCCACATGGGAGCCCAATATTAATAGATAAAAGATGATAAATATAGCACATTTCTCATTCTTCATCCTTAGAATTTTCAAGAAACTTGGAGAGGAAAAACATAAGAGGCTATTCGGCCAAGAAGCAAGAAAATTGAAGGCTTCAGTTTTGATCCAAAAAATTATTTTCTTCTAGCATTCCTACTAATTTGAAGGTCCTCTTTAACGCGGGATAATTGTTGGAGCAAGTAGACCACCCTTTGTTGCAAATTCATAACTCTAGCCAAGTGAGCAATTAAGGGAAAAAGGTAAAAATTAATCTTCTTTTATATATTATGGGTGGTTGTGTATGTTGTAGTATGTAGGATTGGGTGAAATTCATGAAAACATGGATGTATGTTGTGGCCGTGTAGATGTGTGTTGTGTAGGAATGATGAATCAATTATTTTATCTAGTGTTTTGGTTGTTGTTGTTGTGGATTCTATGTTGATAATGAAAGTTTGATGATTCTAGTTGAAGTTGTAAGTGTTGGTTAGTTGTTTAGAAGCTAACATGACTATAGTATCACTTTTTGCATTTATGGAAAATAATGTTGCTAGCATGTGAATTGTTGGTGAGGTCTATGAATTTGAAAGAAGGAAATGTATTGTTGTTGTTTTTGTTGCATTTAGAAGGTTTCAGGTGGAATGGAGTTTGGTTGGATTGTTTTGAATATGGTGCGGATTGTTTGAAAATGTTCTTGAATCTTGTTTAAATGACTTTGGATTAGTATTTGAGTATGCGAGTATTGGCGTTGGTTTTATTGTATGTAGTTGAAGTGAATGTAAACGGAATGCCGTTGAATTATGTTAAAGCGGGTCACTAATGTTAGAAAATGTTTCAAATTGATTGTTGGTATTGTTGGAATAATTGTTGGTATGGTTGTTGATAAATTTGGCCGAGTTGAATTCTCGGGGTGGTTGTATTTACAGGGGAGGTGCTGCCAAAATTTCTGTAGACAAGTGCTAGCTTAGGATTGAATTCCTAAGTACTTGTAGCTAACGTTTGGTATTTAATGACGTTTTTGTAGATCTTGCAAAGCCAAAGACTTAAACTCGGATTAGCGTAGGAAGCGGGCAAGGTATGTAAGGCTTACCTTTCTTTCTTTTGGCATGATCCTTGTGAAACGAACATACGATATGTATATGATTCCAAAGAAACTCCTATTCTTAGAGCCACTAGGATGGCTAATATTCTTGACTTCCATAAGCTATTTCATATGGTTTGATGCGTATCTATGATGTCCGAAGTTCTATTTGATATGTTCCCGAATGGCATTCGAGAGACAATTGATATGACTAATGTCTTGATTTTCAAATGATGGCACGTTTGATTATTCCGTTGAGTCTTTGATATATTTTGACACGTACATATGGTTCCAAAAGTTCTATGTTGATTTGATTCATGGCGATATTCGAAAGGTACTTGATATGATTATTGCTTTGATTTTCCAAAAATAGCTTCTGAAACGTTCATAGAAGGTTCTGTACTAAAACGTCCGTAACTTTTTTATACTAACTCGGATCGACTTGAAACGTGCTTATGACTCTCAAGTGTCAATTTATGTACGTACCCATCGAGTCTTAAAATTTATTTGATATGCATATAGTTTCTCACTACTCTGCTCGTGCATGTGTCATTACCTCTTTCACCGAGTCCCGGGCCGGTATGTATCGTGCATATGGTTCGCCGAGTCCCTTGCTTGAGGGCCGGGTTCCATATATATAAATTCCGGAGTATGATGTGTCCGGTTCCCGGGTACCGTGTATATGTGTCCGGTTTCCCGGTATCGTATATATGTTACGGAGTATGATGTGTCCGGTTTCCCGGGTCCCTTGCTAAAGGGCCGGGTACCGTGTATATGTTATGATGTGTTATGTGTTACGGAGATGTTATGGAGATATGAAATCTTCTGGAGTATGATGTGTTATGGCGCCAAAGACAGGAGTGGCGACCATGTTCCTGTGCCCTATGCATGATTTTGATATGCATCATTTGTGTTTCAAAAGTAAGCATTTCGGTATACTGATTTGTATTCATTTTCCACATTCCTTATTTCAGTCATGATCCTAGTTATTGTGTTCCATGCTTTACATGCTCAGTACATATTTCATACTGACCCCCTCTTTCTTCGGGGGCTGCGTTTCATGCCTGCAGGTACAGACGTTCACGTGAGTGACCCGACAGCTTAGGCCATCTAATCTGCTGCTTTGGAGTGCTCCCTTGTTCTGGAGCCTACATTTTGGTACAGACTCTTCCGTTGTATATATGTATGTATATATTCAGGGGTACGGCGGGGCCCTGTTCTGTCATATGATTCTGTTGTCTTTGTTAGAGGCCTGTAGACATGTATGTGGGTCATGGGTCGTTATGGTTCAGTAATGTCTGTGTGGCTTGCGTCTAAGTGGTTCCATTTGCTATGACAGCCTTAACGGCCTGTATGTATGTATATGTATGTATATGTTTTGGGCGATATGTTTTACGACAGCCTTGCTGGCTTCTGTGTGATATATATTTGTTATATGGGATCGCTTAAGATGGTATCTGATCTTTGTATCTGTATAAGTCAGTGTACGCTGAATCTGGATTTGCCATTTGTATGCCGGTTCTGGTAAGTGGGTGTGTATGGGTGTCCAGCTCGGGCACTAGTCGCGGCCTACGGGGTTGGGTCGTGACAAATTCGGGGCCTATTAATTGTGCTTCTCCTGTTTCAAACCACCCAATTGGAGACCTGCACTCCCTTCCATACAAAGTTTCATACAGAGCCATTTGAATACCGGAATGATAGCTATTGTTGTATGGAAATTCAATAAGGGGTAGATGCTCATCCCAACTACTATCAAAATCCAGCACACACGCTCGTAGCATATCTTCCAAGGTCTGAATAGTATGCTCGGCTTGTCCATCGGTCTACGGATGAAATGCCGTGCTAAGCTTCACTTGAGTGCCTAGACCTTCTTGAAAGGACTTCCAAAACTTGGCTGTAAACTGTGCTCCTCTATCTGTAATAATAGCTAATGGAATACCGTGAAGTCGCACAATTTCCTTGAGATATAACCTCGCATAGTCTTCGGCTGAGTATGTAGTCCTAACTGGGAGAAAATGGGCTGCCTTTGTTAATCTACCCATGATCACCCATATAGAATCATACTTGCCGTGGGAACGAGGTAATCCCACGATGAAATCCATGTTGATCACTTCCCATTTCCAAGTAGGAATTTCCATTACTTGCAATAAGCCTCCGGGCTTCTGATGTTCAACTTTTACTTGTTGACAATTTGGGCACCGTGCAACAAATTCCGCTATATCTCTCTTCATGCCATCCCACCAATACATCATCTTGAGATCATGGTACATTTTGGTCGCACCTGGGTGAATAGAATACCGAGAACAATGTGCTTCTTCTAGAATTCGTCGGCGCAATTCTGCCACCTTCGACACACATAACCTACCTCGGTATCTAAGAATCCCATCCATGGAGACTTCGAATGGAGACTTCTCTTTTCCATGAGATGTGTCTCTGTAACGACACAATTGAGGATCTTCATATTGCCATTCTTTCACTTCCATATCCAGGGACGAAATTGTGGGATCATTGATACTAATCCCGACATTACCCGAATCGATTACACGTATTCCAAGATTAGCTAGTTGGTGGAGCTCATGGACCATCTCTTTCTTTTCCAGAGGGATTTCACGTAAACTGCCCATTGATCGGAGGCTAAGCGCATCGGCTACTACATTTGCTTTTCCGGGGTGGTACAAAATATTCACATCATAATCTTTCAACAGTTCTAACCACCGTCTCTGCCGTAGATTTAACTCCTTCTGTTTGAAAATGTATTGAAGAATTTTGTGGTCTGTATAGATATCGACATGCACACCATACAAATAATGCCTCCATATTTTTAAAGCATGAATAACCACAGCCAATTCGAGATCGTGTGTTTGATAATTCTTTTCATGTTTCCGTAATTGTCTCGAAACATATGCAATAACTTTACCATGCTGCATCAATACGCATCCTAGTCCGACACCGGAAGCGTCACAATACACAACATAGCCATCTGATCCTTCTGGAAGTGTTAAAATAGGAGCTGAGGTGAATCTGTCTTTCAATTCCTGGAAACTGCGCTCACAAGCATCATTCCACTGAAATTTGACTGACTTCAGGGCTAGCTTCGTCAATGGGGCTGAAATAGACGAGATTCCCTCCACGAATCTTCTATAATACCCTGCCAACCCCAGAACACTACGAACTTCCGTAGGCGTTGTAGGCCTTGGCCAAGTCTTCACAGCTTCAATTTTCTGAGTGTCAACTCGAATGCCATCATCTGAAATAACATGGCCCAGAAATGTCATAGAATTTAGCCAAAACTCGCACTTTGAGAATTTTGCATACAATTCTCGGGCTCGGAGAATGCCAAGAACAATTCACAAATGATCTGCATGTTCTGATTCTGTGCGAGAATACACCAGAATATCATCAATAAATACTATCACAAATAGATCCAAAAGAGGCCTGAATACATTGTTCATCAGATTCATAAACACGGCCGGAGCATTAGTCAACCCAAACGACATCACTCGGAATTCATTGTGGCCATATCTCGTTCTGAAGGCTGTTTTGGGAATATCCATTTCTCTAACTCTCACTTGATGATAACCCGACCTCAAATCTATTTTTGAAAACAACTTGGCACCTTGCAATTGATCGAATAATTCATCAATCCTTGGAAGAGGATATTTATTCTTTATCGTCACCTTGTTCAATTGCTGTAGTCAATACACATTCGTAGAGATCCGTCTTTCTTTCTCACGAACAAAATCGGTGCTCCCCACGGTGATGAACTGGGTCTAATGAATCCCTTCTCGAGCAAGTCTTTCAACTGCGCCTTTAGCTCTTTTAATTCTGCCGGGGCCATTCGATAAGGAGGAATAGAGATAGGCTTGGTGTCTGGCAACACATCAATGGCGAAGTCAATTTCTCTTTCTGGAGGAAGGCCTGAAAGTTCATCTGGAAATACATCTGGAAATTCATTCACTACTGCGACTGATTGGAAAGTTGGCGACTTTGCCTCGGTGTCATGAACCCGAACTAAGTGATAAATGTATCCCTTGGCTATCATCTTCTTTTCCTTAAGGTAGGAAATAAACCTACCCTTTGGAGATGCTGCATTCGCCTTCCATTCAAGCACGGGCTCTCCCGAAAATTGGAATCGAACCACTTTCTGTCAGCAATCAACATTAGCATAGCACGAGGCCAGCCAATCCATACCCATAATTACATCAAAATCTAGCATTTCCAACTCAATCAAATCAGCTATGGTCTGGCGATCACATATCACAACCACACAATTTTTATACACTTGTCTTGCTATCACAGGATCACCAACCGGAGTAGACACCTCAAAAGGTTTGATTGGCTCGGGTTTCACCCCAATACAACCAGCAACATATGGAACCCGGATCTATTAACATACACATGACGGGAAAATATAGATAATGTACCTGTGACCACATTCGGAAAGGACTCAAGATCCTGCCGTCCGGCTAAAGCATACACACGGGGCTGAGTGGCACCTGAAGTAGATGCTGCCCCTCTGCCTCTACCTCGGCCTGCTGGCATCTGAGGAGTCTGCCCTACCGGGCGTGCTGAGGAAGAACCAGTTGCTGAACCTGTGGGTTGAACCCCCACCTCTACTGTACCGCGAGGGACAATCTCGCATCAAATGCCCAGTCTGTCCGCAAACATAACAAGCATCCGTGTCCTGGCGACATGGCCCTGAGTGTAATTTCTGGCACTAGCCACATCGTGGAACTGGTGGTCTCCTCTGCCTGTAATCACCCCCAAACTGGAAACCCGAAGCTCTCGAACTCTGATCCTGTCCAAAAGGAAAAGAGTGATCAAATCTTCTATCTGCGAATCGTGGAGACGCACTAGTCTCTAAATGGCCCAAATGTCGGGAATAAGTCTGCCTCGATCCCCCTCTATAATCATTGCCTGCTCCCATAGACCTAGCCCTCTTGCTTTGCCTCCTGTCGATATCACGACCACCTCTTTGTTGTTGTTGTCGCCCCTCTAAATTCTGAGCATGGGCTTGTATTCGGGAAATATCCATCCCATCTTGTAGCGAAGCTGTCAAGCAATCTTTGAATAAATGTGGCCCTAGGCCACTCACAAATCTATGTGCCCGATCTCCCATGTCGGCCACCATAGCCGGGGCATATCTAGCCAAAGAATTAAATTGCATGCTGTACTCCCGGGCGCTCATACTTCCTTGCTTTAAATTTAGAAATCTATCCGCTCTAGCTCGGCGGTCTTCGGGTGGCACATAGTGATAGATAAAAGCATCCACGAATTCTTGCCAAACCGGAGGAGGCACATTCTCTCCTCTTGATAATACCCAGTTATTACACCACAAGACTGCCACATCCCGGAGTCTATATGATGCCAACTCCACGGATTCAGTCTCAGAGGCGTGAATAATCCTCAACGTTCTCAACATCTCATCAATGAAACCTTGCGGGTCTTCATTCGGCTTTGATCCGAAGAACTACGGAGGATTTAAAGTCATGAAATCACGGGCTCTAGTACTGGTTGACAGATCACTTGGGCCCGTATTTTGTCGCTATGCCTGGGCGGCAACCAATTGTGTCAATAATTGGATAGCCTCGGTCACTTGTTGACCCGAAGCAACCGGTGGAGGAACTGGAGCTGGAGCCCCTCCTTGTTATTCCATGTTAGGCGGGGTAGAAGAAGTATTAGATAAGGACTCATTATGTGATTCGCCTTCTTCTATATTCCTCGGAGGTTCTCTTTCTACCCGCCTCTTTGCCGTAGCCTTGCCCTTCTGGGCGGCTGTAACTTTTCCCTTTGGTGGCATTCTGAAATCATAATACACTATTAGGGAGGATAAGATCTTATACATGGCTCCATCACACGATCTCATAGAAGAAAGATGGTCATTTTTCCTAAATGCCCTGTAGCCTCTTGTTTATTGATGTGGCGCGCAACACACCATAAACAAGACTCTACTAGACACGGCTCGTAGACACTTCCTAGGACTGAACTGGTCTGATACCATTTATGTCACGACCCAGCTAGGGGCCGCGACGGGTACCCGGGGCTAACCACCGAGCACCGCTCGTACTATTACTTCTTAGACTCATTCAACAATCATTCATCGATTTCATGCTCATTTTACAAAAGAAACTGCTTTTCATTACAAAACATAATGCTTTTATAGAATAACATATATCAATATATTTACACAATATCCACGTCGTGAAACCACATAACCCACATTGAGTATCTACGAGCCTCTACTGGAATACAAGACACACACAGACGGGACAGCACCCCCGTCGAGCCCAACATACATAAATATACACAAAAGGATAATCAAGCACCTCCGGAACAAAGGAGTGCTTTCAGTCAGCTAACAGCTTCTACCTGTGGGCATGAACACAGCGTCCGAAGAAAACTGACGTCAGTACGAACAGTGTACTGAGTATGTAAGGCAGGAATGAAATGAACAATGTCATAGAAGCATCATGAATCATAAGAAAAGATATAACCTGCTTGAGTGTTGTAAGCAACATACCTTTTACATATATCATATTTTACATCATCATAGTATATGTTTTGTCATATCCCATATATCATCACATTCATCATCACATATATCATCACGTACATCGTCATATCATACTCCGCATCATTACCCGCGTCCGGGTAATCCTCATATGCTGCCCACTAGTGGTGATCATGCCCGGCCTTCTAGGCTCGGTGTAACATCGCAGCCCGCCTTAGCGGTGACATGCCCGACCATCTAGGCACGGTGGAATCATATGCAGCCCGCCTTCGCGGTGACATGCCCGGCTATCATGGCGCGGTGGAATCTTATCATCACAAAATTAATCATAACACATCACTATTACACATCTCATAACATAGCATCATCTTATCATTCCTTGTTATCTTATACATATCATCATCGTATTACAAACTAGCATTGTTAATCATCTTATAGAAATATCATATATTAGCATTAAGAGCATACGTTACGCTTTAAGGGCAACCACACTATGTCGGGGTGACGTAATGTCGTGAACCCCCGATTATATTATGAACGTTTACGAGTATCGTGCCTCGCCTTGAAGGAAATAGAGTATAAGTCAGAGAAGTAGATCCGACCTGATACTCTGCATTTATAAAAGAATGCAACAAGTGCAGGTCAGTACAAACAACAGTATTGGTAGGCTTCATCGGCCGACTAAGCATAGTTAACACAATTCAGAAAATAAAGCAGATAAACAAATAAAACAATCAAGCATGAGACAATATAATCGCAACCGAATATCCGTCATCACTTATGTAAACATCTAAACCCTAATATGATAAGTCCGAGTATACCTGATCCAATCTGATCACCACAATAGAATCGACACAATCCAATCATCACAACGGAAACATCACAATCCAATCATCACCATACTCGATCAAGTAATAATGCAATGCAGTGCAATAATGGTATGAATGCGATGCCGTGCTATGCAAATGAGGTGTACACATATACTCCAAACGAAAATATCGACGTCTCGGTAGCACAACCCAGCATGACTCGCGAAGTCTAAGTGCCAACCATCCCGGATCTTTGTCCAACAGACAGACAGGACCCTGGCTAATTGCTCATAGGGGGAGTCTCACCGACACCACCCTGGGGGACCTGCGGACTCGATGCACTAACAGCGATTCCGGGATAATATCGGAATCGGCCATGCAACAACGATGCCCGAATATAACCATCGGACATTAGCCTCCTCACAGTCACTCAAAAGAGTCTGTCAAATATCAGTTTCACAAATCAATGATTCCGGAATTGAACCTCGGACATCGGCCTTCTCACAATCACTCAAGTAAAAGAGTTTATCAAATATCAATTTCATATAAATAACGATTCCAGAATGGATCTTCAGACATCGACCTTTTCACAATCACTCAAGTAAAGGAGTTTATCAAATATCAGTTTTGCTCAATCAACGATATCGGATCATCACCGGGTATCGGCCATACATGAATATGAGAGAATGCGTGCAATACATATGTCAATCATCAACAATCATCTTTAATGTCACAAATACCACAACGAGGTATGCCAATAACGTATCACCTCACAACACCACAGTGGGTATGCCAAAATATATCAAGTTAAGTACTAACAGTGGGTATGCCAACACATATCAATAACTTAAGTACCAACAGTGGGTATGCCAACATATATCAAGCACAAATACTAACAACGGTATGTCCATTCTATCCAAATCAGGACGACAAGCAGGACTCGATATCTATCAACTACACATGGCATCAAGACAACACAATTAATCAATCAAACACACATAACGGGGTGGCTAGTCCCAACACACATCAGGGCCCAACCTAAGGAAATATCCATCCCAACTTCATACCCGAAGGTTCATATGTTGTCTCCGACGTCATAATCTAAATATGTGATTCACTATACGAAGTCTCATCAAAATAAACCATAACCTACCTGGACTGCCGAACCGGAACACTAACAAGTCACTCTATTGCTTTGCCCTTCCTCTGAAGCTCAGAACCAAAGTAGTCTAAGCATACTATGATATCAACTAGATTAAGTACTAGGGAAAACAGGAAATTCGCGGGCAAAATACCAAATTAAGTACTAGGGAATCATGACCCAACCATTAATTATTGATTTAGCTCAAGAATTGGTCTAAATCTGATTTCAAGTAAAAACCCCCAAATCGGTATAAACCCTAAGTCTCCAAATCCGAAATTCAATGTTAAAAGTCGGAGATATATGTTCAATAAGCTTAGATTCATCAAATTTTAGCATTAACATCATCAATTTATTATACATGACCCTAAGAAAAAGTTTCTCAAAACCCTCCTCCAAATTTCATCTCTAGGGAAATGTTAAAGGGAAGGGAAGAATATAGAATGATTGTGATTAAGGATGAGTAAAGGATTAGGAAAAGTTTACCTCTAACAATTTCTTCAATTTATCTCCAAGAACAGTTTCTCTAAGCTCCAATATCGAGATATGAAATAATGAGGGTTTAAGACTTATTTAAGACACATTTAATGAAATATAATTTCCCGTCACCACCACAGCGGTTGGAATACCGCTACGGCAGCTGGGATACTGTCGTAGCGGTATGGCTCCTATTACACATTACAGCCCCAGCGGTCGTCACACCGCCACAGCGGTGACGATGGGGCGACTCTCGTGCCGCCATTGCGGGCACCAAACACCAGAATTCCCATAATTTTCTAAGTCCTCAATCGAATTTCTGGGTTATTTCCGAGGCCATTTGCTCAAAACCCGACCACCTAAACCCATACAAAAATGTGCTGTGAACACGCTCGTGGTCTCAGAATTTCCAACGGAGGCCTCGTTGACCGAGTCAACCCCCGATGCCTAATTTCAATCTCCTATCCTATGTCCCGAAGTGCATTCGAATTGCATAGGGAACCGAACCAAATACACATACAGGCTCTAAACGACCATCCGGACCTCTTGGAATCGATGAAACTCCGAAAAGGTCCGTTTGCCTAAAAGTCAACTTCGGGTCAACCTTTTTTACTTAAAGCCCATATTTTTACTAAAGTTGCTCGAATCCGGTCTAGATACCTCGGGAGGCATATCAACAGTCCCCTCGGGTCAAAAGGGAGATAATCAATGCTCGATAGCAGGCAAAAATCCCGAAAGAACTATAACGACCAAACGGGTCGTTACAAGTAGCCATTGGGGTTGATAGCCCCAATGTGATGCTTCTATGAGGTTTTGGGGAACCTAAGTGGTCATCCCTTTGTTATATTGATTTGAGCTTGTATTGACATGATAGTGGTTGCCCATGAGTTGGCATGTGATGAACTTGATTTCAAATTAAAGAACGTAAGGTAATGAGAACATCTTAATGATTCAAAGTGATTATTTCTTCATCATTTACTTATATTGGATATTCACAATATGTTATCATTTGTCTTGAATTGTTTCTTAATACTGTTTTCAATCACACTTATGACTTGTATATTTTGCTCTATAACTATTGCTCGGAGACACTCATTCAGTACCCTATACAGATGCATACCATTATTGTTGTTTTTGATGGTGTGGTAGGTAACATAGAAGAGCAGGTTTGTGATACACGTACAGAGTAGGAGAACTTGTTGCTTTCTGGATTTATTGGTGAACCCACATGGTTATTCGTGGGACACACCTCTATCTTAGTTTATTGTTTTGATTTCCGGGTTGCATCCTGAAATTAGAGTATTCATTTATTCAGGAAAGTTTACTGTTGGGAGTGCTTGGATGCTATTAAGGCAAAAAGCACAAACATTAGTATTTTTTCCAAAACTATGGATGAAGGGTGCTCCTTCAAAATATACTTTTTCTTTTGGATATTGTGGAAGTTCAAATTACCAGTTGATGATCTACTAAAGAGAATGAAGATATCTATAGCATCAAGGTGTAGGTGTTGTGAAAACCCATATCAGGAGGAAACGGTTCAACATTTGTTCTTAACTGGTGAGTTTGCAACAGAAATTTTGCAATATTACACTTGTGCAGTGGGGATTGTTGGTCCAAGAGTTCCAATTCATCAAACAGTGGTAAAATGGTGGGATATGGAAAGTACTTCAAAGCTTACACCAGTTTTACAGGCTGCACCAGCTTTTATATATTGGTAGCTATGAAAGAGAAGGAATACTATAATGCATGGAGGTAGTATGAATAAAATGAAGGTGATTTATCGGATCAACTATAATTTACATAATTTGGTTCAAACAATATATCCTTGGTTGAGAAACCTCCCATAGAACTGTCCTTTGTTAGTGAGTATTTGGAGGATTACAGGCCAAGAGTGGGATACAAGATGGTGCAATGGAAATGTCCCTCATCAAGGTGGTTGAAGTGTAATACTGATGGTGCTTCAAGGGGCAATCCAGGTTTGAGTTCAACTACCTTATGCATTAGAGATGATTAAGGGAATCTAATATTTACAGGTGCAAGAAGAATAGCTGATACCACCTGTTGACACCTAATTTTTGACCTCCCGTAATTAATTTTAATCACTCAGGGTCCTTGAAAAATAAATAAAATGAGCCATGCACGTTAAAGGGCTGAAATAATTTTTATAAGTTGTTCAGATCAATATTTCACTCCTTTAAATTGGTGAAAGGTTTTTCACGACATCACAAATTTATTTAAGAGTCAATTGGTACTTTTATGACATTTATGAGATGCTTGTTAGATTTAATCAGAAGAAAAAAAAAGAGTATTTTGTTTTAAAATAATAATCACTTATTTAATGGTTTAAATTATCAAAAAGTCAAAATTTGCAAATACTTTATTCCCTTCAATCCAAGGAGTTTGAGTAATTTAAATAGTTAACCATTTCACCCTTTTAATCTTTAATTTTGCATAATCGTGTAATTTGTCAAAACTACTTATAATTATCTATAAACGTTTTAATTAGTCAATTAAGTTGTCCTTAATTAGTCAATTAAGTTGTCCTTATGGCCTTAATTGAAATAATCAAATTCATTGGCTTAAATTAATTAAGATCACTAATGCAATTTAATTTTTAAATCTGCTAATTAGCCCATAATTGAAATAACCAGTTAGATTAAAATCAATTAAGGCCAAATTTGGCCATAATTGAAAAAAATCAGTTGGATTAAAACCAATTAAGGCCATATTCGCAATTTTAAGCCCATTAACACAATTAGACAATTTTAAATTATTTTAATAGGTTAATGATGTCCTAATTTTGTCTAATTAAAATATTATTTTAATCAAACTCTCTCTCTCTCTCTCTCTCTCTCTATGTATGTAGGTATACATATACATGTATATACAAAGAGGCCAGCTTTAATATAAAGAAATTGGACGGAGTCCAGGCCAAGACCCGGCCCAACCCCTCAATAAAGATAAGGGGTATATCCCCTTTTCCTTATTTTCATTTTTCCAAACGCCCCCTTTCCCCTTCCCCTTTCTCTCTCTTCCTCTTTCGTTAAAACCCTAATCGTCGCCTTGGAATTTTTTTCTCTTTCTTGTCTAAAAGTGGTAAGAAATCAGAGCATGCAGACTCTCTATAGTCTTGGTGTGTCCATTTGCATGAAACTACTAGGGTTTCAACCCCAATTTCGCTATTTTCGTCCCAAACGCGGTAATACCCTTCCACCTTTTTACTTTTTCTTCGATTTAGGTGAAAACAAAATGATTTTCTTGAGTATTTTTGCTGTATTGCACTTGTACATCCACATCTCTCATTGGTTGAACTCAAATCAACTGGATCGAGAAAAGACAAGCTCATATCAAGCCGTTCATTGTTGATTTAGTTCAATCCTGGCCATAGAATATGTCTTGTTGAGTTATTTTAAGAAAATCTACCCTGTTCCACATCGATACTTTACTTTGTTGAAAGATTTTTGGGGTTTCTATAAATAGAACCCCAACCCTCTTACAAAAAAGGTTTTTGGAGGTCGGAAAAATTGGAAAAAATTAAAGAAGGCTACAAACTTCGAGTTCAAGCCTCTTAAGTATAAAATTTTTAAGACTTCGACTTAGTTTGAGGTTTTCTGAGTTCTAAAAATTTGTTTCTCTCTTGTTTTCGAGTCTGTGAGCCTGAGTGTGGTTTTGGAAGCACAAAGGGCTTTCAAGTTCGATTTTGACCACGGATGCACTTTTAAAAGGCAACATTTTATCCTTTTGACTATTTTTTGTTATTTCTCAGTAGTTTGTTGTGGGATAATAGCCTGTCTTGATGCTAGTTTGTTAATGGATTACTTATGGTTCAATTAAGTGACAATGTGCTGTTTTTGTAAAGGTCAAAGTTCATTAGATTATGTAGAAATAGAGATTACTTCCTTATTTTTAAAGTACATGCTTAAATATGGTAATTAGTTGCTAGTATGGACTGGACGCATGAGATTAAATAATGTATTGATGTTGTTTCTATAGATATGGGTGAACAGATTGTTGTGTACTTTCTTTTAGATGTTGAAGTTTCCTGTTTGATTGCTCAAACCTCAAACATGACAAGAATATGTTTTACATGATTCATCATAGTAAATTAGTGAACTTACAGACCAACACTGATCCTAGTTGAATGTAATAGACTTGCTAAGGGACTGTGGTGATCTATCTGGAATCATTTAAGGTAGTGTTATTTCCTGGATGAGATTATGTCAAATTTGAGTCTCCAATTTGTTTTCACAAGTCTGTATATTTTGTCTATGTCAATTAGATAACATGAGTTAGGATTAGGATGAAATAAAGGATCATGATTAGACTGAAATAAGGCTTAAAGAGCCTAGGCACACTTATAGGAGTCTCATGATGTGGTTAAGGCATTAGAGTTAGGATAAATGGGGTCTGTTTGCATTTATATGGGTCTGAGTCTATCCAGGTCAGTTTGAATATGTTTGGATTAGCCTAAAATAACTTTGAGTAATTGTATGCTATACATTAATGGTAATTTGAAGCAACAACACCCTAGAATATGATATGGAAGTCTTAGAATGAAAGTTGGGATTAAGGCTCATTTATTTGGTAACAGGTTACTAAATGGTCCATTAAAAGCTAATGCAAGATTATAAAGTTATAGATCATCTAAAATGAATCAGGATACCTAGATACAACTAGGATGATCGTGGGTCATGTTTGTTCATTTGAGCAGAGTTTAGTCTTGATTATTCATGTTATCAGACCCTCCCTTTTCATGTCTAATTCATGTTTGAGTTTTCTCAAAAGAGGTCTAATGGGGTTAAAAAGGGTAAGTGAGTCTTAATATGCTCTTGACTATTAAAAATAATTAATCAATTAATGAAAAGGAGCTATTTGAGTCTAAAGGCCGGTGCTCAGTATGAACTTAAGCTTTAAAATGATTAAGATGTTCAAATCTTCCCAAAGTAGTAATGTCTAAAAGGAATTCAAAGTAGTCTGCATAGTTGGGATCCTAATTGAATTGATTAGAACTTTTGTCACGACCCAACCGGAGGGTCATGACGGGCACCCGGTGCTAACCTAACCGAGCACCTCTTATCGTACACATCAAGGTGAGCCACATGGCCTACGCATGATTTCTATACATCAATAATACTAATCTCATTGGGCAACGACACATTTATATCATCATCAACAATTATGCCTATATCCATATACACAAGCCGATGAGGCTAACAAAATGATATACAAAATATAAGCCGACCAGGCTGAAAGACATCTAACCATACACAACTGTCTACGAGCTTCTAAAGAGAGTATGTAACATCATATAGACGGGACAGGACCCCGCCATGCCCATATGTATGTACACAAAAGAACAGTACCAACAGCTGCAGCTCGGGATCAAATGGACCTCCTCGATGCAGTCCCTGAACAAGTAATCTATGGATCGAGTCTATCTCCCTATCCACCTGCGGGCATGACGTAGCGTCTATAAATAAAAAGATGTCAGTACGAATAATGTACTGAGTATGTAAATCATAATCAATAACATAAAGGAGACATAGAAAGTAACATAAGATAGAGAAGTCATGGAATGAAAGAGCCATGTATACCTCTAGCGGCGTTCGTCATATTTACTTACCCTCTTTCAAATAGGAAACTTCTATTTCATACATTCATACATTTAGAAATATCATACCCGACCATAGTGGTTCGGTGTCTTACATACCTGACCATGATAAGGTTCCGTGTTATACGTACCTGGCCCTACCAAGGCTCAGTGTCATCCGTACCCCACTGCAGTGGTGTGCGCGCGATAGGTATCATACCCAGCCATATAAGCTCAGTGTTCTTAGTAGTCATACTATAATACATAAATATGTATACATAGGAGTACATACACGTTCTCAATATTATCATCGTCATCATCATTTTCATTATATCCTTCCTTAGAGAATCAACTATCATATGAGGGAGGTAATAGCATCGTGAAAGTATCGAGGATCATGAGCTTTAGTGATTTTAGAGATAGAGTCATTTGAAAGACATTATGGAACTCATAAGAGGGTATGTAGCAAAGGAATCATGCCTTAATGAAAGAAGGGTTAGCCTTACATACCTGTTTGTCTTCTTAACTACTTAACGTTCACCCTCGAAGCTTGAATAATCTACATTTTGAAGGAATCATACCATAGTTAAGCCTTAATGATACTCTTAAATTCGAACAAGAATAATTCATGATCTAATGAAAATTGGGCAGCATTTCCCCTATCTCGTCAACTTCCACCATATTACAAAACAACTCCCAAACATCCATAATAACATCCACAATATCATAAACAAGTAATCACATTCCATTAAGCCTTCAAAATTCATTCTCATGTTCAACTTATACTAACAACTCCACCCCCATCCTTAGCACATTTTCATAAAATTCTTCCTCATCACTATTACTACCTTCCATAACAAGATTATACCCATATCATACTAAGAATTACGACTCAAGTTAGCTTACTACTCATAAACATCATAAAAACTACATTTAGACCTCATTTTCTACTTTCTTCTTCTACCCAAGTTGTTCAACAACCAAGCATTCATGATAACATGAAGTAATCATGAAAACTAATCTTTTATCTCATAAGAATGGGCTTTAAAGCAAGTTATCAACTTGTGAGAAAACCCTAGCTTCAATGGCCAAGAATTTCTTATTGTCTACTAACCCTAGCAAGACTTCTAACACATGGATATCTTGATTCTTGCCTCTTGATCTTTGTTTTCTCTTGGGTTGGAGTGGAATATGCTTGGAGAAGGGTTTTGGAGCTCTAGACTTGTGGAAATGTGAGAAATGAAATAAAAGAACAAGGGTCATCTATTTATACAATTAAAAAGCTGCCCAATGGACTTATACAGTCCGTATAATATAATACGGTTTGTATAAGTGGACCATATAACACCACAATGAAAATATCCCTTTCTGTAAAGGTCATGTTATACGGAATCCCCTTATACGGACCGTATAAAGTTATACGGACCGTATAAGTGGTCGTATAACTCAAAGTTGTCCGAAACTTTCTCTCGTTGATTCGTTTAACTTCCAATCTCGTGGAACCTTCTTGGCACTTGCATAACACTTAATTAAACATACAATAGGCCCTATAGCATCCCCTCAAGACATTACCAAATTAATATTTGCTCAATTATAGCGAAAACCTTTCCGAACACGACTTACATTTCACTTCCTTCAACAAACTAAATTTCACATTTTCATTCAACTTTAAAATCTTATAGTTTGCATCTTAAGCTATCTAGTACTCCCCTTGATCTGGAAAGGGTTTCATAATCACCTTAAGCTCACGTTAGTCTATAAACATGACAACAAATCTGGAATTCCCGAGGTGTAACATTCTTCCCCCCTTAGGAACATTCGTCCTCGAATGTTTGGTTCTTGGGGATTTTATAAAAATTTCGCTAGAGTTTCCCCTATAATATGGCACTACCATCCTGCAACAGCAACCCAAAATAGAATTCCTCACAGGGGTACAACAACGTCAATAACCATGGCCACACATGACCAGGAAAGCATCAAGGAAAGCACTACATACCTGAGGACAATGGCATCTCTGCCTAAGTCTCCTCTGGAGGTGGAAACAAATGCGTGTACCTAAACTTCATGTCTTTTTCTGCTTCCCAAGTCATTTCCTCTCTATTATTATTCCTCCATAAAACTTTAACTGAAGCTACATCTTTGGTTCTAAGCTTCCGTACTTGCCTATCTAGAATGGCAATGGGAACTTCTTCATAGGATAATTGCTTAGTGACTTCGACATCATCTACCGGTACAACTCTAGAAGGATCTCCAATGCACTTACGAAGCATAGATACATGGAAAACTGGGTGAACTGACTCCAAATCAAGAGGTAGATCTAATTCATAAGCCACTTGGCCTACCTTGCGTACAATCTCAAAAGGTCCAATGTACCGGGGACTAAGCTTGCCCTTCTTGCCAAATCTCATGACGCCCTTCATTGGCGACACCTTCAAGAATACCCAATCCTTCCCTTAGAACTCTAAGTCCCTTCGACGATTATATGCATAGGATTTTTGACGACTCTGAGTTATTAATAATCGATCCTGTATAAGCTTGAATTTCTCTATAGCTTGCTGGACCAAGTCCGGCCCTATCAATTTTGTCTCTCCTTCTTCGAACCACCCAATTGGAGATCTACACTTGTGCCGATATAAGGCCTTATACGGGGCCATTTGGATGCTAGAATGATAACTGTGGTTATAAGCAAATTCAATAAGTGGTAAGTGATCATCCCAACTACCTCCAAAATCCAATACACATGCCCGTAGCATATCCTCAAGAGTCTGAATGGTATGTTCAGCTTGCCCATCAATCTGTGGGTGAAATACTGTGCTAAGACTCACCTGGGTCCCCAAACCTTCTTGGAAAGTTTTTTATAAATTGGCTGTAAATTGAGTCCCTCTATCGGAGATAATACATACTGGAACACCGTGAATTCGCACTATCTCTTTAACATAAAGCTTTGCATAATCTTCCGCTACATACGTAATTCTGACCGGTAAGAAATGAGCTGACTTCGTGAGTCTATCCACAATCACCCATATAGAATCATACTTACATTGGGAATGGGGTAAACCTGTAATGAAGTCCATATTAATTACTTCCCATTTCCAAGTTGGAATTTCTATAGCTTGTAACAATCCACCAGACTTTTGATGCTCAATTTTCACTTGCTGACAATTAGGACATTGGGCCACGAATTCCGCTATATCTTTCTTCATCCCATTCAACTAATATATAGCTTTAAGATCATGGTACATTTTTTTTTGCTTCGAGGTGAACAGAATAACGGGAACAATGGGCTTCTTTTAAAATATGTTGACGTAACCCTGCAAGCTCGGGAACACACAACCTGCCTCGACATCGGAGAACTCCATCTCCCAAAATCTCGAAGGACGACTTCTTCTTCTGAGGAAGTGTATTACTGTAATTAATTAGCATGAGATCTTCGTATTGACGCTCTTTCACTTCAACAACTAGCGACGAGACCACTGAATTCTGAATGATAGCTCCCATACTGCCTGATTCCACTACTCGAACTCCTAGGCTAGCTAACTGCTGGAGCTCACGAGCTATCTCTGTTTTCTCTGGATGAACAGTGCTTAAACTTCCCATGGATCTAATGCTAAGAGAATCAGCCACAACGTTCGCCTTCCCGGGTTGATATATGATGCTAACATCATAATCTTTCAACAATTCCAACCATCGCCGTTGCCGTAAATTCAATTCGTTTTGCTTGAAAATATACTGGAGGCTCTTATGATCTGTATAAATATCAACATGGGCGCCATACAAATAATGTCTCCACATCTTCAATGCATGGATCACAGCAGCCAATTCAAGTTCATGGGTCAGATAATTTTTCTCTTGTTTCCGTAACTGCCTTGAAGCATACGCAATCACCTTACAATATTGCATCAACACACATCCTAACCCAACGCCTGAAGCATCACAATAGACAACATAATCTTCCGATCCCTCTGGAAGTGTCAGGACTGGGGCAGAAGTTAATCTATCCTTTAGCTCTTGGAAACTACGTTCACAAGCATCCGTCCATTGAAATTTGGCTGAATTCTAGGTCAGCTTCGTGAGTGGTGCAGAGATATAAGAAATGCCTTCTGCAAACCTCCTGGAATAACCTGCTAGGCCCAGAAAACTGTGAACTTCCGTAGGTGTTGTGGGCCTTGGACAGGTCTTCACGGCCTCAATCTTTTGGGTATCCACCCGCATACCATCAGCTGAAATAACATGCCCCAAAAAGGTCACCGAAATTAACAAAAATTCACACTTAGAAAATTTGGCAAATAACTCTCAAGTTTGAAGAACTCTAAGAACGATACGCAAATGATCCGTATGTTCTGCCTCGGACCTAGAATATTCCAGGATACCGTCAATGAACACGATCACAGACAAATCTAGGAAAGGCCTGAACAAATTGTTCATCAAATCCATAAATACTGTTGGTGCATTAGTTAGCCCGAACGACATTACCCGGAACTCGAAATGGCCATATCTGGTTCTGAAGAATGTCTGAGGAATATCTTTCTCCCTAACTCGCATCTAATGGTAACCAGATCTTAAGTCTATCTTTGAAAACCATTTGGCGCCTTGTAATTGGTCAAATAAGTCATCAATCTTTGGAAGCGGATATTTGTTCTTGATCGTCACCTTATTCAGTTGTCTATAGTCAATGCACATTCGCAAGACGCCATCTTTCTTCCTCACAAACAACACGGGTGCCCTCCACGGGGAAGAACTAGGCCTAATAAAGTCTTTCTCAAGCAAGTCCTTCAATTGCTCCTTCAACTCTTTCAACCCTGCGGGAGCCATTCTATAGGGAGGAATAGATATGGGCTTGGTAACCGGTAGCACGTCAATAGCAAAATCAATCTCCCGCTCAGGAGGAAGTCCTGGAAGCTTATCCGGGAATACATCCGGACACTCATTCACCACGGGGATAGACTGAAGAGTTAGCGATTCGGCTTCTACATCTTGAACCCGAACTAGATGGTAAATATAACCTTTAGCAATCATTTTCCTCGCCTTGAGATAAGAAATAAGCCTACCTCTCGGGGATGCCGTATTTCCTTTCCATTCCAAGGCTGGTTCTCCCGGAAACTGGAAGTGAACCATTTTTGTTTTACAATCAACATTGGCATAGCAAGAAGCCAACCAATCCATACCCATAATGACATCAAAGTCCACCATTCTCAACTTATATAAGTCAGCCATAGTACGGTGATCACAAATCACAATGACAATTTCTATATAATCAGCTAGCTATTATCGATTCGCCAACGGGTGTCGATACATCGAAAGGTTTGATTGGCTCCGGTCTGACCCCAAATCGACCAGCAATATATGGAGTAACATATGAAAATGTGGAGCCCGGATCTATCAAAGCATATACCTAAAGAGAAAATACTGATAATATACCTATAACAACATCAGGGGAAGACTCAAGATCCTGTCGCCCAGCCAATGCATAAATACGATGCTGGGGACTACTAGAACTGGGAGCTCCTCCTCCACCTCTACCGTGACTAACTGATGTCTGAAAGCCTTGCCTCGGAGGGCATATCAATGATGGAGACCCGGCTACCGACCCTGAAGGCTGGACTCTACCCCTTCCACTAATCGAGGGGCAGTCACGCATGATATGGCCTGGCCGACCGCATGTATAGCAAACCTCTGAGCCTAATTGACACTGGCCCCAATGTAACTTCCCACACTGAGAACATCGTTGCACGGGTGGCCTTGCCTGACTCAAATCGCCTCTGAAATGAGAACCTGAAGCCCTAAACTCTGACTCAGCCCGAAGTGAGTAGATCTATCAAATCTCTGGCCCGTAAACCGCGGAGGTGCACTAATCATATAATGGCCTGAATGCCAAGAAAACTACTGTCTTGGCCCTCCTCTAAACTCGCCAGTCGGACCCGAAGATCTAACTCTCTTGTCATAACCTCTATCATGCTCACGCTCACTTCTTTATTGTTGTTGGCTTTTCTCTAAATTTTGGGCATGGGCTTGAATGCGTGAAATATCCAAGTTCTCCTGAAGGGACGCAGTCAAGCATTTAGCCATCAAATATGGCCACATGCCACTCACAAATTGGTGCACTCGATCATACATGTCCGCTACCATGGCCGGAGCATACCTAGCCAAAGAATTGAAGTGGAGACTATACTCTAAGGCACTCATACTTCCTTTCCTAAGATTTAAGAACTTGTCAGCTCTAGCCTACCGAACCTCTAGAGGCAAGTAATGTCGGAGGAAGGCATCCACAAATTCTTGCTATACCGGGAGAGGTGCAGTAGCTCCCCTTGAAGCCATCCAAACCGTGTACCAATGAACCGCAATATCCCGAAATCTATAGGACGCTAACTCTACTAATTCAACGTCGGAAGCATGCATCAACCGAAGTGTCCTCAACATCCCATCAATAAAGTTCTAAAGGTCCTCATTCGGCTTTGACCCGAAGAATTTCGGAGGGTTCTAAAAAATAAATTCACGGGCTCTTGCACTAACAGCCCTATCACCTCGCCCTGTACCTTTCCGCTGGGTCTGAGCAGCAACCAACTGAGTAAGTAAATGAATGGTATCTTTCACATCTTGGCCCGAAGCATCTGGTGGAAGAGCTGGGGTTGCTGGACCTGGGGCTGAAGCTCCCTCATGCTCCTCAGAAATAGGCAATGAGTGAGGGGACTGAGATTGAGCCGCATTCTGGGACTCACCTTCCTCTATAACTGGTGGCGGTATTCTTTCAGCCCATTTTTCTGCCATTGTCTTTCCCTTTTGGGCTACTATAGCTTTTCTCTTTATAGGCATTTTCGAAATACATAATACACGGTTAAAGCAGAAGAAATCCTTATATCATGGCTCTATCGCATGATCTTACGAAGAAAGAAGGTTATTCATTCCTAAAATGCCTGCAGCCTCCTGTTTATAAGTGTGGCGCGCAACACACCCATAAACAAGACTCTACTAGACACGGCTAGTAGACACACCCTAGGGCAGAACTGCTCTGATCCACTTTTGTCACGACCCAACCAGAGGGCCATAACGGGCACCTCTTATCGTACATTCATATTCATATCTAGGTGAGCCACATGGCCTACGCATAATTTCTATACATCAATAATACAAATCGCATTGGGCAACGACACATTTATATCATCATCAACAATTATGCCTATATCCATATACACAAGCCGATGAGGCTAACAAAATGATATACAAAATATAAGCCGACCAGGCTGAAAGACATCTAACCATACACAACAGTCTACGAGCCTCTAAAGAGAGTATGTAACATCATATAGACGGGAAAGGACCTCGCCATGCCCATATGTATGTACACAAAAGAATAGTACCAACAACTGTAGCTCCGGATCAAATGGACCTCCTCGATGCAGTCCCTGAAATCTATGGATCGAGTCTATATCCCTGTCCACTTGCGGGCATGACGCAGCGTCCACAAACAGAAGGACGTTAGTACGAATAATGTACTGAGTATGTAAAGCATAATCAATAACATAAAGGAGACGTAGGAAATAACATAAGATAGAGAAGTCATGGAATGAAAGAGCGATGTATACCTCTAGCGGCGTTCGTCATATTTACTTACCCTCTTTCAAATGGGAAACTTCAATTTCATACATTCATACATTTAGAAATATCATACCCGACCATAGAGGTTCGGTGTCTTACATACCTAACCATGATAAGGTACGGTGTTATACGTACCTGGCCCTACCAAGGCTCAGTGTCATCCGTACCCAACTGCAGTGGTGCGCGCGCGATAGGTATCATACCCGGACATATAAGCTCGGTGTTCTTAGTAGTCATACTATAATACATAAATATGTATACATAGGAGTACATACACGTTCTCAATATTATCATCGTCATCATCATTTTCATTATATCCTTCCTTAGAGAATCAACTATCATATGAGGGAGGTAATAGCATCATGAAAGTATCGAGGATCATGAGCTTTAGTGATTTTAGAGATAGAGTCATTTGGAAGACATTATGGAACTCATAAGACGGTATATATCATAGGAATCATGCCTTAATGATAGAAGGGTTAGCCTTACATACCACTTTGTCTTCTTAACTACTTAACGTTCACCCTCGAAGCTTGAACAATCTACATTTAGAAGGATTCATACCATAGTTAAGCCTTAATGATACTCTTAAATTCGAACTAGAATAATTCATGATCTAATGAAAATTGGATCAACTTCCACCATATTAAAAAACAACTCCCAAACATCCATAATAACATCTACAATATCATAATCAAGTAATCACATTCCATTAAGCCTTCGAAATTCATTCTCATGTTCAACTTATACTAACAACTCCACCCCCATCCTTAGCACATTTTCATACAATGCTTCCTCATCACTATTACTACCTCCATAACAAGATTATACCCATATCGTACTAAGAATCATGACTCAAGTTAGCTTACTACTCACAAACATCATAAAAACTACATTTAGACCTCATTTTCTACTTTCTTCTTCTACCCAAGTTGTTCAACAAACAAGCATTCATGATAACATGAATTAAGCATGAAAACTAACCTTTTATCTCATATGAATGGGCTTTAGATCAAGTTATCTACTTATGAGAAAACCCTAGCTTCAATGGCCAAGAATTTCTTGTTGTCTACTAACCCTAGCAAGACTTCTAACACATGGATATCTTGATTCTTACCTCTTGATCTTTCTCTTGGGTTGGAGTGGAATATTCTTGGAGAAGGGCTTTGGAGCTCTCAAGACTTGTGAAAATGTGGGAAATGAAATAAGAACAAGGGTCATCTATTTATACAAAAACTAAAAATGTCCCGACTCAACCGGAGGGCCGCGACGAGTACCTGGTGCGTCCCCACCCGAGCACCCCTTAAGATACCTTTACATTCACATCTAGGTGAGCCACATATCAAATCATACATTCTATTCATCCATCATACTAGTCCCATTGGACAACAATACCTTCATATCACCAATAGCAACTAGCCCATATCAAAGTACATAAGCCGACAAGGCTAACAAAATGATATCCAAAAATATAAGCCGACAAGGCCAAGCACATCTAACTATATACACTTGTCTACGAGCCTCTAAGGAGAGTATGCCATATCATATAGGCGGGACAGGACCCCCCTATGCCCATAATTATGTACACAAAAGAATCAATACCAAAAGCTATAGCTCCGAATGAAATGGAGCTCCGCTATGTAGTCCCTGAGAATATAGCTATGGATCAAGTCTGTCTCCCTGTGCACTTGCGGGCATGACGTAGCGTCCACAAACAAAAGGACGTCAGTACGAAGAATGTACTGAGTATTTAAAGCATGATCAATATCAATATAGAAGCATAATAAGCGACATGAGAAATAGCATAAGATGGGAGATAGTAGAATCATCGTCATAAGCCCTTACTTTCCTTTCATAGGGACTTTCCATTTCTAGTGCGTAATTGTGTACATACGTCTGTATCCGTATTCGAATTCATATCCGTACTGTCACGACCCAACTAGGGGCCGCGACGGGTACCCGGGGCTAACGGCCGAGCACCGCTCGTTCTATTCCTCATCATACTTATTTAATGCTCTTTTATCAAAAACATACTCAATTTATAAGAAAATCATCTCTCATTCAAAAACATAAATAGTTTCATATGCACAAGCCTCTTGGTCATTAAAATATATATATGTATATATATACATAGCGGTATCCTTATGAGACCATACAACCCACACTGCGCATCTACGAGCCTCTACTAGAGTACTAGACATGTGGACGGAACAAGACCCCGTCGGGCCCAAAATATACATGTACATATATACCAAAATAACAATCAATGGCACCTCCGGAAAATGGAGTGCTCTTCAAACAAGCGAACAACTCCTACAAATCAGGATCAGGATCACCTCCCTGTCTACCTGTGGGCATGAACACAGCGTCCAAAGAAAACAAACGTCAATACGAATGTTGTACTGAGTATGAGAGGCATAAACAATAATGATATGTCAACGAAATAAGGAAGCATCAATAAGGAACATATGTATCTAACTGTCAAATATAAAGAACATGATGCATATTGGCTTACTCATAATCATCATCATATCATATATGCATAAATGTATAAGCTTCCCGTCCATATCGGATCGGTGTGATAATTATTAGCATTAGCCAGCGTCCAAGCCTCCCGCGTCCGGGGTACCATCTCATGCCGCCCACTAGTGGTGTCTTCCCATGCCATCCGGCCATGGTGTATAGCTGCCCGCCTTAGCGGCGACTGCCCGGCCATATAGGTGCGGTGTAATCTCATCATCATAATATGCTGATTATAGTACATGCATAAAGACTCAAGGTTAACTATGCTTTATCGGGGTGACGTAAGGTCGTGATTCCCCGATTTCATTATGGAGCACTCATTAACATTCTGCCTCACCTTGAAGGGAATAGTATGTGAGGTGAGTGTAAGCAATAAATGACATCATTAACGTTTTAGGAACATCATATCATGAAATCTAGAATTTCTATACTTTAACTCTTACCTTGTGTAGCTATTTATGATCATAGGCTCATAGTTTTCCGGAATTTAAGAGATTCATGAAGAAGAAGGAAAATCATGCTACAGGATTCATGCCATGGGAAGAAAGGACTAGCCTCACATACCTTTTGCGCTTAACTAATCTATCGTTCGCTTGGTTTCCTTCGATGCCCACGTTTCAACCTTCAAGAGGAATCGCATCAACATTAGTTACTCGGCTATAAGAACATTTTTATCATTTCTAGGGAAAATTGGGCAGCACTTCCTTTGTTTATACTACTGTTCCCACATTCTATATCAACTCCCAAACGTTAATAACAACATTCACAATATAGCAACAACAATCATCATTTATCTACACTTACCACAATTCACCATCTATCTTTGATTTCTCCGCAATTATGATTATAACTCGTTATCGCGTTTTCTCATATATAATACTTATTCCATGGTCTAAATGTCATTTATAACATATTCACAATCACAGCATACCAACATTCATGTTTCATCCCAATCACTATTCAACAATGACACTATTCACACATTCATGACCCAATTTCTATGTCTTTCCACAATCCAAGTGTTTCAAATTTTAACCACTCAAACCATATAAAATGTTCATAAAACTCACCTTAGATGATGGATGAACAACCTTTAAGTGGAAATTCTCTTCTTGCACCAAAACCCTAACTCACTTCTCTTGAATTTTCTTGGCTTAGATGAACTTTTAATGGGTTTCATACACTTGATTTCATGGATTTGGTGTAGTTGACCATGGTTTTCCCTTGAATTCTTGTGGATGAATAATGGAGAAAGTTCTAGAGGTGTATTTGGTGTGTGGAGAATGAAAATGAAATGAAATAAAAATGAGGGAGGGTCCTTATATTAAATCATGAAATCAGTCCCGACCGAGATGTACGGTACGATCGACGGAGCATCGATCGGATCGACGGGGCATCGATCTGGTTGTCGAAGTCGTTAAATTTCCATTGAGCAATCTTTCATTTCCTTTCATTCTACGATGGGCGAGTCCCATAATGAGGTTCCATCTCGGTCCTTTCATACTCCACCTGCTTCAGAGGAGCATGAAGGAGCCTCAGCTCCAGCTCTTGCACCCCTAGTTCCTCCACCAGATGCCTCAAGCTAGGAGATGAGAGAGGCCATCCATTTGCTGACCCAGTTAGTTGCCGCACAGGCCCAGAGGTAAGGTACGAGTCATAGTGATAGAGCTGTCACTGCCAGAGCCCGTGATTTCATTAGTTTGAACCCTCTAGAATTCTTTGGCTCAAAACTGGATGAGGACCCATAGAGCTTCATAGTTGGAATGTTGGGAACATTGCTGGTAATACATGCTTCGGATATTGAGTCGGTAGAGTTGGCCTTTTATAGATTACGGGATGTTGCGGTCCATTGGTATGCTGTTTGGATGTCTTCTATAGGAGTTAACGTACCTCCACCGGTATGGCAAGAGTTGTAGATGCTTTCCTCCAACACTATATGCTTCCAGAGGTTCGACGGGCCGGAGCTGATAGGTTCTTGAATCTTAGACGAGGGAATATGAGTGCCCTAGAATATAACCTTTGTTTTAATTCTTCGGCTAGGTATTATCTAGCCATGGTAGCTGATATGGGAGATCGCGTTCACCGGTTTGTGAATGGTTTGGAGCCACATTTGATGGATGACTATTTGATGGCCTCGCTTTAGGACGGTATGGATATTTCTCACATTCAGGCCGATGCCCAGAATTTGGAGGATCGGCAGTAAAAGGAGGGAGTGAGTATGAGTATGATAGGGGTTATAGCAAGAAGGCTAGATGCTTAGGTCCTGTTAGTGAGTTTAGAGGAGGTCAGAGGCAACAGTATTTTAGGCACTCAGGCCATACAGCGACTAGTGCACCTCCACGATTTGCGGGCTAGAGATTTGATCGACCTATTCACTCTAGACCGTGTTATAGTTTCAGGGTCCCCGGTTCTCAGTATAGAGGTGATTCAGGCCGGATAAGACCACCCTTACCACGATGTACTCTATGCGGGAAGATACATTGGGGACAGTTCCAGTTTGGTTGAGATGTTTGTTATGCCTGCGGTCAGCCAGGCCATATTATGCGTGACTGTCCATCGAGAGGTGGTAGAGATATGGTCCAGCCCACAGGATCAGCAGCTGGTTCTTCATCATCTGTACACCCTCTGGGGCAAAGCTTATAGACACCAGCAGGTCGTGGTAGAGGTAGAGGCGAAGTGCCTAGTTTGAGTGGTCCTCAGCACCGTATTTATGCATTGGCTGGGTGACAAGATCTCGAGTCTTCCCCCGATATTATCACAGGTATATTATCAGTATCTTCTCATGACATATATGCATTGATTGATCCAGGCTCTACATTGTTGGTTGATTTGGGGTGAAATCTGAGTCAATTAAGCCTTTCAAAGTGTCTACACCTGTTGGTGACCAAGTGCTAGCTAGTCGGGTATATAGAAGTTGTGTGTTTATATTTTATGACCGTCGCACCATGGAAGATTTAATTGAGTTGAATATGGTAGATTTTGATGTTATTATGGGCATGGATTGGTTGGCTTCTTGCTATGCCAATGTAGATTGTAGAACAAAAATGGTTTGTTTCCATTTTTCGGGAGAACCAGTTTTAGAGTGGAAGTGTAATACATCGTCTCCGAGACATAGGTTTATTTCTTATCTCAAGGCAAGGAAGATGATTGCTAAAGGGTATAATTATCATTTAGTCCGGGTTCAGGAGACATAAGCAAAGTCGCCAACTCTTCAATCTGTTTCTATAGTGAATGAGTTTCCAGATGTGTTTCCGGACGAGATTTCAGGCCTCCCACCCGAACGAGAGAATGAATTCGCCATTGATGTGCTATCGGATACTAAGCCCATATCTATTCCCCCTTATATAATGACTCCTGTAGAATTGAAAGAGTTGAAGGAGCAATTGAAGGATTTGCTCGAAAAAAGCTTCATTAGGCCTAGTTCATCACCATTGGGAGCACTTGTGTTATTTGTAAGAAAGAAAGATGGCTCCTTGCGAATGTGTATTGATTACAGATAGCTGAATAAGATGACGATCAAGAATAACTATCCGCTCCCAAGAATTGATGATTTGTTTTATCAGTTGCATGGCGCAAAATGATTCTCAAAAATAGACTTGAGATCGAGGTACCACCAGGTGAGAGTTAGGGAGAAAGATATTCCTAAGACGGCCTTCAGAACCTGATATAATCACTTTGAATTTCAGGTAATGTTATTCGGATTGACAAATGCATCGGCGATGTTCATGGATTTGATGAATAGTGTGTTCAAGCCTTTTCTAGTATCATTTGTAATTGTGTTTCTCGATGATATCCTGGTATACTCTCGATTCGAGGCAGAGCATGCGGATCATTTACGTGCTGTCCTTAGAGTTCTTCAGGCTCGGGAGCTATTAGCAAAATTTTCAAAATGTGAGTTTTGGTTGAATTATGTGACTTTTCTGGGGCATCTTATTTCAGCTGATGGTATTCAGGTGGATACCCAGAAGATTGAAGCTGTAGAGACTTAGCCGATACCTACAACACCTACGGAGGTTTGTAGTTTTCTGGGCTTGGAAGGTTATTATAGATGATTTGTAGAGGGTTTTTCTTCTATTTCTGCACCATTGATGAAGCTGACCCAGAAAACAGCTAAATTTCAATGGATGGATGCTTGTGAGCACAGTTTTCAGGAGCTGAAGGATAGATTGACTTCAGCCCCAGTTCTGACACTTCCAGAAGGACCGGAAGGCTATGTTGTTTATTGCGATGCTTTAGGCATTAGGTCAAGTTGATTATTGATGCAGCACGGTAAAGTTATTGCTTATGCTTCAAGCCAGCTACGGAAACACGAGAAAACTACCCGACCCAGGATCTAGAGTTAGCTGTTGTGATTCATGCATTGAAAATGTGGAGGCATTATTTGTATGGCTTTCACATTGATATTTATACAGGTCATAAGAGTCGTCAGTATATTTTTGTCACACCTCGCACTTTCAGAGAATGAGCATGCCACGTACTTCACCGTACTAATGGAGTATCAGAGACGTCCCATGAAGTTTTGGAAGGTACAAGCCATGGGAAGTACGTAACAATTAAGTAAAGGGTGAATTACGATCTCCTAAGTCGTAACCAGGAAGGACAACCTTGGAGCAAAAGGTCATAACCATTATCAAGTATGATTAATGATAAATATCATGTATGGAGAGTTTCGAAAGATTTCGGGACCAAGCAAATCGAAGAACATAAGTTTGTCAAAAATTTAGAAAAAGTTGGCAGAATTTTGGGTCAACTTTGGAGGCGTATATCAGGAGTTTTAAGGTTTTTCAAAAGCGTAAAATGAAGTTCGTCGAGTCTAGTTTCAAACGCAACAAACTGTTCATCAATAAGACATCGGAGTAGGGAGTTATGGGCATTTTAAAATGGACAGTTAGAGGAATACGAATCTTGGCGGAAAATCCGGAAAGCTCGCTTAAAAGCCCACTTATGGGGTGACCCGGCCCAATCCGAGTTTAGAACCTATAAAAGGTCCTCTACACTTCAGTTTATTCATTTTTCTTCAACTCCACAACTCTGTAGAAATCTCCTAACATCTCCACACTTCTCTAGAATCTCCCACATTTCTCTCTCCATTATAAGAGTGTTGTTGAAGGTTCTCCACCATTCCAAAACATTCTATACCATCACAAAAGAGGATCAAACTCCAAAACCCCAAGCTAATTCATGGAGAAGGATTGTTCTTGTCTCTACTTAATGTTGTGATGAATTTGGTCTTGGAAGAAGTTGAGTGGGGGTGAGATTCTTCTAGTGTAAGGTATGTTCTCCATCCTATTTCTTATGATTAAGTTGATTTGAAGGTTTAGCAAGTCCTATAAAAGAAAATAATCATAGTAGAGAAGTTGCAAAGTATTATAGTGAAGATGATGACTATGTAATAAATTTGAAAGGAGATTTTGGATTAATTTGAGATTAAATTGTATATAATTCTTTGATTATGGTATTGTGGATATTGTTATGGTTGGTTGCGAAATTGGGAAAAACATCTTGTGGGATGTTTTATGGAGTATATTTGTGTTGATGATGATGTTGTTGATATCAGTATTGTTATTGTTGTTATTTTGCTGGTATTGTGATTTCGGGCTAGGGATATAAACATGGGAGATGCTGCCCGAATTTTGGCAGATTTTAAAAGGAATTAATTTGAAGACTTAAGATAAGCATATGACGATAAGCCTAACAGTGGTATGAATTCTCTTGAATGTAGATTTACGAGCTTGGAAAGATAAGCGTTAAATAGTAGGAGACCAAAAATGTAAGTTAAGGCTATCCCTTCTTTTCATTGGCATGATTTCTACTATTGAGCCACCTTTGACTATTCGCACCAAGATGTGCTATTCATGAAGATTATACTCAGGTTACCATAACCCTATTGTAATAATCCTCTCTAGTTAAGGAAGGGTAGAAGAATAGTTGGGTTATATAAAATGATAGAATGATAAAATAAATAACTAGTGTACATGTTGTTTACAAGCTACTATGTTGCCTTTAAGTTATCATTATATATTTGTATATGCCTGTCCTATGAGCCATGGAGTTGTTACCTGACCTATGGGTCATGGAGTTGATTATACCTGACCTAAGGGTCATGGAGTTATTACCTGACCTATGGGTCATGGAGTTGATTATACCTGACCTGCGGGTCATGGAGTTGTTACCTGACCTACAGGTCATGGAGTTGATTATACCTGACCTACGGGCTATTAAGTTTCTTATACTTGACCTACGGGTAATGGAGTTGATTATACCTGGCCTATGAGTCATGGAGTTATCTATGCCTGACCTTCGAGTCACGGAGTTATATCTATAGAATTATGTTATCTTGCCTCAGTTGAGAGGCAACCCAAGTAGAGTACCTCCAGATGTTTTCTTGAGATATCCAGAGTACTGATTGTTATTTCATTTCAGTTGTTATCTTTCCTATTTTAGTTGTTATCTTTCCTTACATACTCAGTACACTGTTCGTACTGACGTACTTTCTTGTGGACACTGCGCTCATGCCCTCAGGTAGGCAGGGAGATGGATCAGATCCGTAGGTCCTTTATCAGCGGATTCTCAGGAGCACTCCACTTACTTCGAAGCTGCAGTCTATTGGTATTGATCTTCATGGTCACTTGTATTTTATGTAGAGGCTCGTAGACGTGTGTACAACTAGACATTTCATAACCCTACCGGTTCATATTGTTGTATAATATTATAGTAGCTTTGTTGGCTTGTGGTGATGGGTATAATTGTTGATAATTGTGTAAAGATGTGTCGTTATCTTGCAATATATGCCCTTACAGAGTATGATGCCCATGAGATATCTTTGTGGTCCACCTAGAAATGATTATGAGATGTATGTTTAGAGGTGCTCGGTGTGTTAGCTCCGGGTGTCCGTCATGGCCCTCTGGTTGGGTCGTGATAATTTTCAAGCAGAGAGAGTTGAATTTACGGCAAAGGCGGTGGTTGGAACTGTTGAAATATTATGATTTTAGTATCCTAATCATCCAAGAAAAGTGAACGTTGTAGCTGATGCTCTTAGCTGTAGATCTATGGGTAGCTTGTGTGATATCCAGCCAGAGAAGAGAGAGTTAGCTCGTGAGCTTCAGCAGTTAGCTAGCCTAGGAGTTTGGTTAACAGACTTGGGCATTATGGGAGTTACCATTCAGAATTCAGTTGTTTCGTCATTAGTAATTGACGTGAAAGAACACCAGTATGAGGATCCCATATTAGTTCATTATAGAAATACACTTCCTTAGAAGAAAAAGTCACCTTTGAAATTTCTGCAGATGGAGTTCTCAGGTGTCGAGGCAGATTGTGTATTCCTGATGTTGCAGGAATGTTATATCCCGTATTTTGTACGTTCGGATATTTCAAGGTAGTCGTGGTAGGTTAAGGGCAAGACTATGTTCCAAAATTATTTTAATATACAAGTTGTTTATTAGTATGGAAATATTGAGAAAGGTCAAGGGTAAAAAGGGAAATTCACAAAATGGCTCATGGTAATATTACGGAAGGCTAGGGGAAAAATGGGAATTTCACAAGAAGTCTTGAAATTTCTTGAAGGGGCCATGTTGGCCGTGTGACATATAAGCATATGTCCACAATTTTTATCTAATGGGGCAAATTATAAAGATATATGGACCAAAGCTTGCTTAAGAAGACAATTAGTCTTCTTTGACTATTTTTAAGAAACTTCAAGAAAAATAAAGAAGGGGTATGTGTCCACATGCCATTTGATGAGGCTAAATATATATGGACAATTGCCCCTAAAGCAAGACAATTATTCATGAAAATCTCCAAGAAGAAAACTTGGGGAAAGAAAAATAAGGCCATTCGGCCATGGTTCAAAAACAATGGTCCATAGAAATTGTCCAAGAATTTTTTTTTTCTTCTAGTATTTCTACCAAATGGAAGGTCCTCATTAACATGAAGGAGTTGTTGGAGCAAGCCAAGCATTCATTTGGGTGATTTGTAAACCCTAGCCAAGTGAAGAGATAAGTGGAAAAAGGTATGTGTTCAACCTTCTCTTACATGTTTTATGGATGATTGTGAGTATTGTAGAAGGTAGAAATGGATGAAATTCATGAAATATGTGAATATGGGTGGTGGCCGAATGGCATAGTGTTGTGTAGAGATATGACTTAATTTTTATTTAGTATCTTGATTGTTGTAGTTGTGGATTCTATGATGAAAATGAAGGTTTAATGAATTGAAATGAGGTTGGAATCATTGTGGGATTATTGAAGGAATTAATATGACATTAGCATGGTTTCTTGTGTTGTGAAGATAATGTTGTTAACATGTGGTCGTAGATATAATGCATGAATTTGGAGGTGAGAAATGCGTGGATTTTAGTAAATTGGAAGATTTTAAGTTGGTTGTTGCAATTGAATTGAATATAAGAAAAATGTTGTCGAACTATGTAAAAGAAGTTACTAACGCTAGAATGTATTTTGGATAAATTGATGAAGTCATTAGTGTGTGAATTGTTGGTATAGTTCGTGAACTTGGAAGAGAAGAAATGTGCTGTTATTGTTCTTGTTGAATTTGGAAGGCTTCGGGTGAAGTAGTATGTTGATTGAGTCGTTTTGAGTGCTATGTGAATTGAATTGAATGTAAATGAAATGTCGTTGAGTTGTATGACAAGGGTTGTTAATATTAGAATGCGTCTTGAATTGATTGTTGATGTTGTTGGTATGATTGTTGGTATTGTTGTTGATAATTTGGCCGAGTTAAATTCTCGGATTGATGATTTGGGCCGAGTTAGATTCTTGGGGATGGTGTATTTACAGGGGAGATGCTGCCGAAATTTCGGCAGATTATGAATGAATTCATTTAAAGGATTAAGACAAGTATGTGGTGATGAATCTAATGATTGCGTCAATCTTCTTGAATGTAGACTAGCGATAGCGAGCTTGGACGACTAAGTGTAGCTAATAGGACGTGGAGCAGGTATGTTAAGCCTCGTCCCTTTCTTTCAAAGGCATGATCCCGATGTTATGATTTCATAATTGTTTCCATATCTTACTTGTTTTTCAAAAGTTAGATGTTTATGATTCCAAGGCATGATTCTCTTCCCGATAACTCGTAAATGTTTTTCCAAAATGTCCGTATTCTACCAAAACAGAGGTTTATGATTTTGTAAGATCTTATGACAATAACGATGGATATGTTTTACAATGACGTTGATGATGTCAAGGATGAGAATGTTTCTATGATGACTATGATAAGAATGATTTCATGTTTAAAGGTACTTGACAAGATTATTGCTTTGATTTTCCAAAAACAGCTTCTGAAACGTTCATAGAAGGTTCTGTACTAAAACGTCCATAACTTTTTCATACTAACTCGGATTGACTTGAAACGTGTGTATGACTCTCAAGTGTCGATTTATGTACGTACCCATCGAGTCTTGAAAATTTGTTCTATGTGCATATGTATACGAAGCGACGCCTTATGAGATTTATGATCTTATTCCCTGTTCTCTTGACGCTGCTATTCGTTGCTAGTCTCATCTTATAATAATTATTCCTTCAAGGTGAGACAGAGTCAGGATGATCATTCCATAATATATTCGGAGGTTACCAACCTTACGTCACTCCGATAGATACATGACTTTCTTTGGGCTCTCCTGCATGTTGTTATATGATATATGTATATGTATATGTATATGGGGTAAGGGGAAAGGTGAGAGCGTTATATACGCGTAGCCACCTGATCAGTTGGTATAATATGATATCGTCCCGGACGCGGGATATATGGGTAAATGGATCGGGCTGCACGTTCCGCAGCAATATGATATATATATATATATATATATATATATATATATATATATGGATCGGGCTGCACGTTCCGCAGCACTAAGCATGGACGGTACCCGCCTAAAAGGCACTCAGATGTACAGGTTACTCTTTTACCCCATGATATGCTCTATACTTCCATTCTATTATTATTCATAATGACATCCCTTACTATGTTATTATTCATGTCTTACATACTCAGTACATTGCTCGTACTGACGTCCCTTCTTGTGGACGCTGCGTTTCATGCCGCGCAGGTACACCCAGATGAGCTGAAGCTATTATAGAAGATGTTCCAGCGGAGTTGGCAAGCTCCACTTGTTCCTGGAGTGCTGCCGAGTCAGAGTTTGTGTGCTATGATGTCTGATTAATGTTAGAGACTTTGCAGACAGAGTCGTGGGTATTGGTTGTCAGTTCTGTAAGCGGCCCCATCAGCCGATATGTCATTTCGTGTTATGTGATAAACCCCATATGATTACAGTTTGTTTGATTTGAGAACAACGAAAGAAAGATTCTGAAAGCTTAACTATGTTTTTCATTTCTTATTGATGTGAGAGCCTAAAGAGATTAAGAATGCGATAAGAGTCAGCGGGTTCGCTCGGCTCCGGATATGGGGTCGGGTGCCCATCACACCCTAGTAAGGTTGGGGTGTGACAAAGTTGTATCAGACCAGGTTGTCCTAGGGGTTGTCTGCAAAGTCGTGTCCAGTAGAGTCCTATTGCCATATTTATAAACAGGAGGTTGCGGGGCATCTAGGGATTGTTGACCTTCTTTCTGTCTTAGATCGTGCGATAGAGCCAAGTCATAGGAAAATGGAATTCCTTATACAAGCCTTACCTACGACGGAAGAAAGTGAGAAGCGATATGGAAAGTCACAGGGGTAAGTATTGATATTCTGTTCGGTTACCTGAAACTGGAGGCCCTGGATGGCTGAGATATGTCGTATACATATGTATGCCCTGTATGGTATTGTCGATATTTGCTGCGTACAGATTTGGAATAGTAAGGATTGCAAAGGAGATTCTGTCAGAATTGTTCAAAAATTAGGTCATTTAGTTAAGTACGACTAACAGAAGGAAGCGTGGAAAGGAAATATCGTAAACGGACGATAAGTGGAATGAGTTGTTTCAGAAAGGTTATGGATTTGGTATGAGACGAAGAATAATAGCGAGAAAGACGATTAGCAGCCCAGAGGATTAAAATGGATAACGTTCGAGGCTTAGTAGGAGTAAGGTCTGCTAAAGGATTCAGAGAAAGTCGACAATTAGTTTTGCTGTGGATTATTAGGTAAGGATGGTGAGTGGAAGTCCGAACTGGCTGATAATCGGTTATGTGTAAGTAACGGCGACGAAGGTATATTCGTTACCATCAGGAATCTAGGAATCTAGGACGAAAGGTAGTGATACACGAAGGTGAAGGGTAAAATAGTAATTGTAAAGGGAAGGACATGTTATAGGAATGTCTCGGAATCTATAAGACCTCGACTTACTCCAGATCATGTAATAAAGGTCATGCGAGGAAGTGGACGCGGTTATATCAGCATTAAGGCACCGAATTTCATCAAAGTTACGAGGTTAAGCGTGCTAAGGTGGGAGCAATTTTAGGATGGGTGACCCCCTGGGAAGTATGCAAGAAATTCTATATATCTAGACATAGGAGACAAATGAGAAGCTAGAGTGGCCTAAGGGAAACTAGAGTATACGGAATGGCTGGAAACCTTAAGAGGTCGCATAAGACGAGGTAGGCTAGACTGGAGAAGAGACAGGAAGTGCGTCACAGCTCTAGAAATTTGGATAGGCTTGAATAGCGTTTGGAAGTATTTGTGGGCTAGTTCATAGTAAATATATATATATATATATATATATATATATATATATATATATATATATATATATATATATATATATATATATATATATATATATATATATGTATGTATGTATGTATGAATGCGTAGGATATCCCACATATGATTATATCGGTGGACATGTGAGTTCCAGCAACCGACGCTACGGTAAGGAAGGCATTAATCACGTAAGGGTACCGAAGATCGGGTGACAGCAAGAATAAATGATATAAGTGTTACAAGGTAAATTGATGTCATTTTCACTACAGGTTAAGATTGGAAAGTTTTAATACAGCGATATTTGGAAAAGAAAGAGAGTGAGTAGATGGAAAACAAAGAGATCAAAGGGGTCGGATGAAGGTGAAAGGTAAAAAACCTCAGTGAGTGAAACTCCCGAGAGAAACTACCGGCAAAACACGAGACTATTTGTGTAAGAACTCGAAGTAGCCAGGTGAAAAGGGATAGAGTGTGGTAAAAGGAAACAGGAGAGGAGTGTATGAGGTTCGAGAACCGATTTCGATAAGTGGGGCTAAAGGAATAGTGACTAGGATAGGGGAATGTGAAGTAAGAGAAAGAATGCTTAGGCTTGCGATGATGTTGAGGTGAGAGATCTATAAAAGAATAAATGTGTAGCTATATTAATGTAGTTAAAGGTTCGACGAACAAGGATAGAGAGAGTGAAAGTTGTAAGGATTCTGTGCTAAGGACAAAAGTAGCGGGACGCTTGAGAAAAATGGACGCACAGCTACAACACAAACGCGTAGCTAAGAAGAATTACGAGCAAGTGAGCTAAGCAAGTGAAAGGACGAATAGTGGATGGAAAGGTATGGAAATGTGGACAAAGGGATGACATAGACAGAAAGTAAAAGAAAACTTGGGATAAGAAGTTTCGATATGTTAGGCACAGAGTTGGAAGGAAGATGAGGAATACGGTATAAACGAAGACTTCATAAGAGGACTGTTGGCATATAAGGAGCCCCTAAAGGGGGGGAGACCATATTATATTAGGCCAAAAAGGGATCACAATATTTTCAAGCACCGGAAAGGGAAACTTATTGTTATACCCCGTATTTTTGTACATTGGGATATTCTAAGCTAAACGCGACAAGTTAAATACAAGACTATTTTAGGGCACGAGGTAGAGACTTTTATCTCCCGATTTTGTTTCAATGCACAAGTTACCTATAAATTTTATTTGGTATAGAAATATTATTGGAGATTAGGGATTAATTAACCATGATTAGATTATTAAGTGGGATTAAAATTTAATCACTTCATTAATTAAGCCTAAGAGGCCGTGTGGGCCCCACCCGAATAAAAAAAAATCAAAATTAGAAAAATAAAAAACAAAGTGCAATGGTGAGTCAACAAAGGAGGGAGTACGTGTAACAACATTGGCAATCATATATATAGAATTGAGTATAGTGAAAATGACATTTTTCAAGTCATTGTTGCAAACTAAACTTCAAGAAAAAAGAAAATGTATTCATGGCTGTTTCGGCCAGCTTGATTTTTGAAGGAGGAAGCTAATTTTTGTTGCCTAATAAAAGTTCTAAAGTAAAGGCATGGAGATGGAGATGGAAGGGAAGGAAAACTCTCGGCCATAGCCATTGTTGGCCGAGAGGGTGAGCTTTGGAGAGGACAAAATTAGGAACTAAATTCTTAAGATAATTGTTGGTGTTCAAGGCGTACAACAACGTGTAGTAGTTGGTGGAGAAGCAAGAATAAGTATAAAAACTTTAAGACACAAATTGGAACCAAGTATTCAAGGTAAGAATTGATCATTCCTTTTACATTTAGAAAGAGTTTGGATGTATTGTGAATATGTATAAATGTAAATTGAGTGTATAAAATTTGTGCACGTTGGTGTTGAATTGTTGATGTTGAAGCCGTGTGGGGGGCTGTGTTAAATGGGATTGGTAGGTTGATTTAATTGAAGTTTTGGTTGTTGTTGTCGTTACAAACATTACCGTGAGGATGAAGTTTAAATGGTCCAAATTGATGTCGTACTCGTTGTGGGCTGAGGTAGAAGCTAAGGTAAAGTTAATATAGTTTCTTGTATTTGTATAATGATGTAGTTAAACGTATGGTTGTTGATAGGATTTGTGAATTGGAAGAAAGTATGTGTTGTTGTTCTTGTCAAGTGTGAAGATTGCGGGTTGTTTGGTATATTTTTTGGGTTGTTTTGAATATTGTACGGGCTGTCCGGAGTTCCCTCGAGTCATGTTTAAATAGTCTCGGGTTGATACTTGAATGCATGACTAGCAATATTGGCTTGTGGTAGTAGTTGGTTTGAATACGAACGAAACGTCGTCTAATTGTTTAGAGAAGGGTTATTAACGTTAAAATACGTATTGAATTCCCTCGTAGCCTAATCGTAGTTTTTGATATCTTAATATAGGATAAAATACTATTGGGCAGCGTGTACGAGTTGTATTACGACTAAACGCTAAAGGTACGTAAAGCCTATCTCTTCTTTCTTTTGGCATGTCCTAGATGTAAGTAAGATATGATATGAGCCTTGGGGTAATTCTACTCTCTAGTTTCAAGCATGACTTGTGATTTTTATTCGTTTCTTGATGTTAAACATTTAGGATAGTCGAACTATTGTCTCGAGTCTATTATATGATTGACTAATACACGATGTATAGAAATTCCTACTCTAAAAGATTTCCATAGTTAGAGGTGTACTTGACTTTCATAAGCTATGTCATGTTAATTTGATGCACGTATATGATCCCTGAAACGTTCCTTGTTATAGTTCGTAATGACGTTTAGAAAGAACTAGAAATGATTGTTATCCTGATACTTGAGAGTTGATTAAGTTTACTTATCTATTGAGTATCAAAAGGTGATTTGTATGTATATGGTTGCTTATCACTCTGCTCGTGCTTACCGTTACATCCTTCACTGAGTCCCGGGCCAGGACATGTTTTCGTGCGCAGATCCACTGCATTATTCACCGAGTCCCTCACTAGAGGGTCGGGACACGTTATATATATATATATATATATATATATATATGTATATGATGATATGATGACATGATGATATGGGGATGGCGGCCAGGATGGCATATGATCATTTATTCACCGAGTCCCTCACTAGAGGGCCGGGACACGTTATGTATATGCATGATAATGATATGATTTTACTTACCGAGTCCCTCACTAGAGGGCCGGGACACGTTATATATATACATAATATGATTTTACTTACCGAGTCCCTCACTAGAGGGCCGGGACACGTTAAACATATACATATAAACAAGATGATTATCTAATTATGACATTAAGTTTCATAACGAGTTAAGTCTGATATTGACACCATGACTTATGATTCAAAGGTAAGCCTTGTGGTTTCTGGTTATTGTACTGGTTTTTCTGTACTCCTTACTTCAGTATGATCCTGTTTATTGTATTTATGCTTTACATGCTCAGTACATATTCCGTACTGACCCCCTTTCCTCGGGGGCCTGCGTTCATGCCCGCAGGTACAGATGCTCACGTTGGTAACCCGCCAGCATAGGAGTCCTATTCAGCTATCTTGGAGAGCTCCCTTGTTCCGGAGCCTAGATTTTTGTACAGAACCTGTTGTTGTATATATGTATTCTGTCCAGGGGTACGGCGTGGCCCTGTCCCGTCATATGATATTGTTGGTACTCTTAGAGGTCTGTAGACATATGTGTGGGTTGTGTATCGATGTTGTTCAGTTGTGTCTATATGGCTTATGTTTTGGGACGTTCCCATTCGTAGTGGCAGCCTTGTCGGCTTGCGTAGATATATATATATATATATATGTTTTAAGAAGTAATGTGTTATGATAGCCTTGTCGGCTCGTGTATGGCGGGGATGTTCCCTTATATATTATGAAAGCCTTGTCGGCTTATGTACTATAATGCCTGTTAAAAGTTGTAACTCCCTAGGAGACAGGTTGTTGTGATACGCCTAAATAATGCGACAGTTTTGAGACGATGTCTTGCCTTGGTATCGATAAGTATGCATTATGTTAGTTGTGGATGAATATAGTTAACAGGTACATACGGGTGTCAAGCTCGAGCACTAGTCACGGCCTACGGGGTTGGGTCGTGACACTTATTAACTCGGGCCAAAGTTTAAAACGTGTCGGTATATCGGAAGTAAGTAAAGAATGTTTCGAACGAAGAACGACTATAAAAGGGACCCTCCCGAAGTATTATGACACCCCATAAGATCAGTTGAACATTCGAGGACGAATGTTATAAAGGGGGGGAGGATGTTATATCCTGTATTTTGTACGTTCGAATATTTCAAGGTAGTCGTGGTAGGTTAAGGGCAAGACTATGTTCCAAAATTATTTTAATATACAAGTTGTTTATTAGTATGGAAATATTGAGAAAGGTCAAGGGTAAAAAGGGAAATTCACAAAATGACTCATGGTAATATTACGGAAGGCTAGGGGAAAATTGGGAATTTCACAAGAAGTCTTGAAATTTCTTGAAGGGGCCATGTTGGCCGTGTGACATATAAGCATATGTCCACAATTTTTATCTAATGGGGCAAATTATAAAGATATATGGACCAAAGCTTTCTTAAGAAGACAATTAGTCTTCTTTGACTATTTTTAAGAAACTTCAAGAAAAATAAAGAAGGGGCATGTGTCCACATGCCATTTGATGAGGCTAAATATATATGGACAATTGCCCCTAAAGCAAGACAATTATTCATGAAAATCTCCAAGAAGAAAACTTGGGGAAAGAAAAATAAGGCCATTCGGCCATGGTTAAAAAAAAATGGTCCATAGAAATTGTCCAAGATTTTTTTTTTCTTCTAGTATTTCTACCAAATGGAAGGTCCTCATTAACATGAAAGAGTTGTTGGAGCAAGCCAAGCATTCATTTGGGTGATTTGTAAACCCTAGCCAAGTGAAGAGATAAGTGGAAAAAGGTATGTGTTCAACCTTCTCTTACATGTTTTATGGATGATTGTGAGTATTGTAGAAGGTAGAAATGGATGAAATTCATGAAATATGTGAATATGGGTGGTGGCCGAATGGCATAGTGTTGTGTAGAGATATGACTTAATTTTTATTTAGTATCTTGATTGTTGTAGTTGTGGATTCTATGATGAAAATGAAGGTTTAATGAATTGAAATGAGGTTGGAATCATTGTGGGATTACTGAAGGAATTAATATGACATTAGCATGGTTTCTTGTGTTGTGAAGATAATGTTGTTAACATGTGGTCGTAGATATAATGCATGAATTTGGAGGTGAGAAATGCATGGATTTTATTAAATTGGAAGATTTTAAGTTGGTTGTTGCAATTGAATTGAATATAAGAAAAATGTTGTCGAACTATGTAAAAGAAGTTACTAACGCTAGAATGTATTTTGGATAAATTGATGAAGTCATTAGTGTGTGGATTGTTGGTATAGTTCGTGAACTTGGAAGAGAAGAAATGTGTTGTTATTGTTCTTGTTGAATTTGGAAGGCTTCGGGTGAAGTAGTATGTTGATTGAGTCGTTTTGAGTGCTATGTGAATTGAATTGAATGTAAATGAAATGTCGTTGAGTTGTATGACAAGGTTTGTTAATATTAGAATGCGTCTTGAATTGATTGTTGGTATTGTTGTTGATAATTTGGCCGAGTTAAATTCTCGGATTGATGATTTGGGCCGAGTTAGATTCTTGGGGATGGTGTATTTACAGGGGAGATGCTGCCGAAATTTCGGCAGATTATGAATGAATTCATTTAAAGGATTAAGACAAGTATGTGGTGATGAATCTAATGATTGCGTCAATCTTCTTGAATGTAGACTAGCGATAGCGAGCTTGGACGACTAAGTGTAGCTAATAGGACGTGGAGCAGGTATGTTAAGCCTCGTCCCTTTCTTTCAAAGGCATGATCCCGATGTTATGATTTCATAATTGTTTCCATATCTTACTTGTTTTTCAAAAGTTAGATGTTTATGATTCCAAGGCATGATTCTCTTCCCGATAACTCGTAAATGTTTTTCCAAAATGTCCGTATTCTACCAAAACAGAGATTTATGATTTTGTAAGATCTTATGACAATAACGATGGATATGTTTTACAATGACGTTGATGATGTCAAGGATGAGAATGTTTCTATGATGACTATGATAAGAATGATTTCATGTTTAAAGGTACTTGATAAGATTATTGCTTTGATTTTCCAAAAACAGCTTCTGAAACGTTCATAGAAGGTTCTGTACTAAAACGTCCATAACTTTTTCATACTAACTCGGATTGACTTGAAACGTGTGTATGACTCTCAAGTGTCGATTTATGTACGTACCCATCGAGTCTTGAAAATTTGCTCTATGTGCATATGTATACGAAGTGACGCCTTATGAGATTTATGATCTTATTCCCTGTTCTCTTGACGCTGCTATTCGTTGCTAGTCTCATCTTATAATAATTATTCCTTCAAGGTGAGACAGAGTCAGGATGATCATTCCATAATATATTCGGAGGTTACTGACCTTACGTCACTCCGATAGATACATGGCTTTCTTTGGGCTCTCCTGCATGCTGTTATATGATATATGAATATGTATATGTATATGTATATGGGGTAAGGGGAAAGGTGAGAGCGTTATATACGCGTAGCCACCTGATCAGTTGGTATAATATGATATCGTCCCGGACTCGGGATATATGGGTAAATGGATCGGGCTGCACGTTCCGCAGCATTCTATATATGGATCGGGCTACACATTCCGCAGCAATATATGTATATGGATCGGGCTGCACGTTCCGCAGCAATATGATATATATATATATATGGATCGGGCTGCACGTTCCGCAGCACTAAGCATGCACGGTACCCGCCTAAAAGGCACTAAGATGTACAGGTTACTCTTTTACCCCATGATATGCTCTATACTTCCATTCTATTATTATTCATAATGACATCCCTTACTATGTTATTATTCATGCCTTACATACTCAGTACATTGCTCGTACTGACGTCCCTTCTTGTGGACGTTGTGTTTCATGCCGCGCAGGTACACCCAGATGAGCTGAAGCTATTATAGAAGATGTTCCAGCGGAGTTGGCAAGCTCCACTTGTTCCTGGAGTGCTGCCGAGTCAGAGTATGTGTGCTATGATGTCTGATTAATGTTAGAGACTTTGCAGACAGAGTCGTGGGTATTGGTTGTCAGTTCTGTAAGCGGCCCCATCAGCCGATATGTCATTTCGTGTTATGTGATAAACCCCATATGATTACAGTTTGTTTGATTTGAGAACAACGAAAGAAAGATTCTGAAAGCTTAACTATGTTTTTCATTTCTTATTGATGTAAGAGTCTAAAGAGATTAAGAATGCGATAAGAGTCAGCGGGTTCGCTCGGCTCCGGATATGGGGTCGGGTGCCCATCACACCCTAGTAAGGTTGGGGTGTGACAAGGATTACGACACCATATTTTGAAAGAAGCCCATTGTTCCCGTTATTCTGTTCATCTGATAGCGAAAAAAATGTATTATGATCTTAAATCCATTTACTGGTGGACGGAATAAAGAAGGAAGTAGCAGAGTTCATAGCTCAATGTCCTAACTGTCAGCACGTAAAGATTGAGCATCAAAAGCCCAGTGGATTATTGAAAATTATTGAAATTCCGACTCAGAAATGAGAAGTGATTAATATGGATTTCATTACAGGCTTGCCCCGATCTCAGCGTAAGTATGATTTTATATGGGTAATTGTACATAGCCTTACGAAGTTAGCTTATTTTCTACCAGTCAGAACTACATACTTAGCTGAAGATTATGCAAAGCTTTATATCAAAGAGATAATATGACTCCATGGTGTTCCGGTATCTATTATTTCTGATAGAGGAGCACAGTTTACAGCTAATTTTTGGATGTCCTTTCAAGAAGGTTTGGGAACTCAAGTGAGTCTTAGTACAGCATTTCATCCACAGACTGATGGACAAGCTGAGCGCACCATTCCGAATCTCGAAGATATGCTACGGGCATGTGTGTTAGATTTTAGAGGTAGTTGGGATGATCACTTACCTCTTATTGAATTCGCTTATAGCAATAGTTATCATTCCAGTATTCAAATGGCCCCGTATGAGGCTTTATATGGGCACAAGTGTAGATCACTAGTTGGCTGGTTTGAACTGGGAGAAGCTAAGTTAATAGGGCTAGACTTGATCCAACAAGCCATGCAAAAGGTCAAGCTTATTCAGGATCGATTATTGACAGCTCAGAGTCGTTAGAAATCTTATGCAGATAATCGCCAATGAGACTTAGAGTTCCAAGTTAATAACTAGGTATTCTTGAAAGTGTTGCCGATAAAAGGTGTGATAAGATTTGGTAAAAAAGATAAGCTTAGTCCTCGATATATTGGAGCTTACAAGATTGTACACAAGGTAGGCCAGGTGGCTTATGAGTTAGATCTACCTTCAATCTTGGAGTCAGTTCACCCTGTTTTCCATGTGTCGATGCTTCGCAAGTGCATTAGAGATCCTTCCAAAATTGTACCTGTGGATGATGTCTAGGTCACCAAGCAATTATCCTACGAAGAAGTTCCTATTGCTATTCCAGATAGGCAAGTTCGCAGATTAAGAACTAAAGATGTAGCTTCAGTTAAAGTTCTATGGAGAAATAATAACAGGGAAGAATTGACTTGGGAAGCTGAGGAAGATATAAAGTCCAGGTATCCATATTTGTTTCCACTCCCAGAGGAGGTTCAGATAGAGCCACTATTGTCTTCAGGTACGTAATGCTTCCTTTTTATGATTTCTTGGTCGTGTGTGGCCATTATTGTTGTTGATATTGTAGCCCTGTAAGGCGTAGTGTATTGTGGGTTGTTGTGATATGATAGTAGTGGCATAGTATAGGGGAAACTCTGGCTAATTTTTTGTAGAATTCCTATGTCACACCCCAATCCTGATAGGGCATGATGGGCACCCGACCCTTACTTAGGGTCGAGCGAACCCGCTGGTTCTCGTTATACTCATAATCTCACAGGACTCTTAAGTCATGAAATGAAATGCATAATGGAAGCTTTTCGAAAACATTCTTTTCATCTTTCTCGAATCAAATAAAATCTGTAATCATATGAATTTGTAAAGTAATGCATAATGATACATCGGCTTAAACAACCGCTTACAAGACTGGCATACTGTATACATGACTCTGTCGGCAAAGTCTCTAACATAAATCAATATACCGTAACATAGATACTCTGACTCGGCAACACTCCGGAAAGAAATGGAGCTCGCCAATCCAGTTGGAACATCTTCTAGCAATATCCTCTACTCATCTGTATACACCTGCGTGGCATGAAACGCAGCGTCCACAAGAAGGGACGTCAGTACGAATAATATACTGAGTATGTAAGGCATGAGTAACAACATAACATAGATATGAAAAGTAACAAGGAACAACAAGGATAACCTGTACATCCGAATGCCTCATAAGGCGGATGTCATCCATGCTTAGCCTTTAAAAAAAACTTTTTTATACATATACATAGTACCATGCCCGGCCATTAAGGCTCGGTGTCATATACATAGTATCATGCCCGGCCAGTAAGGCTCGTTTGTTATCATCGTTAGCCCGCGTCCGAGCCTCCCGCGTCCGGGGCAATATCATAACATGCCCACTGCAGTGGTGTGCACATCTACGTGTCATGCCCGGCCGACTATAGCGCGGCGCGGTGTGAGAAAATACATACATATATATAAAGCATGCATGAGAGCCAAATAAAAGCTATAAGTACATCAGAGTGACGTAAGGTCGGTAACCTCCGATTATATTATGGAATAATCATCGTCGCTTTGTCTCACCTTGAAGGAACAATTATTATAAGGTGAGACCAACAACAATGAATAAAATTAAGAAAGGTCAAAGGATAGCTCAATATTCTCATATTTTCCTTGAAATCATAAACTTGGAACCTTTGAACTTAAAATCGTTCTCATCATACTCATCATAATAATATAAAACTCATGTACATGGAAATCTTTGTGAATAAAAATTATCTCATAATAACATGAAATCTGTATGCCTTGGAGCTTGGATAAATAAATCCCTCATAATCATCATCATGGTTATCATAAAATAAATTATTCATCTTTGCCATCATAAAACTTTAAGAGTCATGAATCTCTAACATTCTTGGAAATGAAGATTTTCATGGAATTCATGCATAGTTTGGTAAGAAAAGAATTATATGCCTTTAGAAGCTCAATAACATCATAAGGATCGCGAAATTCGTGGACTTCTAGCATTTGTGGAAGCAATGATATTATGGTATGACGCAAAGGTTTATAACGAAAGGATCATGCCTTTAGAAAGAAGGGGACTAGCCTTAACATACCTGGAAGATAATTTCTCGACTTCCAACTTACTTCCTGTCTTGCAATTCACTTAAGAATATTCGTCGCCTCGTAATCTACATATATAACCATTCATACCATTGTTAGGCTCGTCATCATGCTCGTCTCAAAACTTTAATTAAAATCCTTTTAGATTCTGTCGAAATTCGGGCAGCATTTCCCCTGTTTATATGCCTAGCCCGAAATCATAATATCAACAACCAATCAACAACAACAATACCAACATTATCAATACCATTATCCATGCCAATATATCTCCTAAAACATCCCACACGATGTCTTCTAAATTTCTCAACTAACCAACTTGTGATGCGACTATTTGATAACTTTATTTCCGTAAAGAAGCCAAAATTAATACCAACAACATCAATAACAACATCCTCAACATCCTACAAGATAATTATATATGTTTTATCCAAAATTCACTTCGAACCTCAATCCATAAATCAACAACATCAACACAATAAACTATAACCTTTATTCTTGCAATTATTCCTTAATTAACGTTGACAAAGAAAGAAATTCAATGATTCATACCTTGTATTTACTAAGGGGGGAGGAATGTTACACCTTGGAAATTTCACGTCGTTTGCATTATGAGTAAACTAATGTAAGAATAAAGTGGAAATGAATCACTTTTAAGAATAAGGATGGTATCTAACAATTCTATTTATGTACCTTGAGGGTTCAGAGTCATATAAAGCGGTGGAAGTAAGTTTGTTGAAAGACTGAAATTTGAGTCATGGTTTGGGAAGATTTCGTATCATTTGAGTTATACATTACTTAGCATTACCTTAAGGGGGATATATAGGGCCCCTTGTATGGTTAATGAATTTTTATATAAGTTCCAAGAAGGTTCCCTAAGGATTGGAAGTCAAACGAATCGAAAAGGGCGCATTTTCGCGAAACCGGGGAAAATGGGGCCACATGCGGCCACATACTCAGTATGCAGGGCTGCATATTGGCAGAAAACTCGCCATTTTGGCTGATATTTCTGCCCAACCTCCTCCCCATGGAGAGGAGGGGAGATGCGGCCGCATATCCCATATGCTGAGCCGCATCTCCACCGCAAGTTGATGTGGAAGGGGCGACTTTGACACCTTTCTAAATCCCAAGAGATCACATTTTTATATCAACCTCCCACACTTTTTTCCCCACACCTCTAGAGATTTCTTGAAGGTTCCATAACACCCCAAACCTTTCCATTCCATCAAAAGAGAAGATCAAACATCAAAACCTCGAGATAATCCATGGAAAGTGATTATTCTTGTTTCTCTCCAAAGTTGTGATGAACTTGGTCTTGGAAGGAGTTGAGTGAGGTGAAGTTTTTCTACTATAAGGTATGTTCTCCATCTTATTTACATGATTGAGTTGCTATGAAGGTTTAGTAACTCTTGGAAAGGGAAAGAATTAAAGTGGAGAAGTTATAAAGTGTTGAAGCGAAGAAGATGACTATGAGATGAACTTGAAAGAGATTTTGGACAAATTTGAGATTAAATTGAATATAACTTCTTGATTATGATATTGTGGATGTTGTTATTTTTGTGTGGGAGTTATTTTGTAATTGGTGGAAGTCGACAAAATAGGGGAAGTGCTGCCCAAATGTTGTTACCTCGTTAATTCTACTAGTTTGAACTTAAGAGTGTTTTAAGATCTAACTTTAGTATGAATCCTCTTGAATGTAGCTTTTGCGGGCATTGCAGGAGAACGTTAAGTAAATAAGGAGACGTAAAGGTATGTTAAGGTTAACCCTTCTTTCTAAAGTGATGATTTCCTCATCATGAATCCATCTATGATGTCACGACCCAACCAGAGGGCCATGACGGGCACCCGGAGCTAACATACCGAGCACCTCTAAGCATACATCTCATAATCATTTCTGGCTGGACCATAAAGATAGCTTATGGAGATCATAATCAGTAAGGACATATATCACAACATAACGACACATCTCTATATAATCCTCAACAACTATGCCCATCATCACCAGCCGACAAGGTTACTAAAATATTATACAACAATATGAATCGGTAGGGTTATGAAATGTCTAACTGTACGCATATGTCTACGAGCTCTACATAGAATACAAATGACCGTAAAGACCAATACCAATAGACTACATCTCCGAAGTAAGTGGAGTGCGCCTGAGAATTCGCTAATAAAGCACCTACGGATCTGATCCGTCTCCCTGCCTACCTGCAGTCATGAGCTCAGCGTCCCCAAAAAATAGGACGTCAGTACGAATAATTTACTGTAAGGCATGAATAACAACATAACAAGAGGTATGAAACATAATATAAGATAAAGAGATAACCTGTACATCTGATTGCCTCGTAAGGCGAATATCATGTGTGCTTAGCTTTTTAAAGAAAACACTTTTCATGCATATCAAACATAATATCATCATTAGCCCGCGTCCGGGGTAACCATCACACGCAACCAACTAGTGGTGCTACCCAGCCATATAGGCACGGTGTGAGAAAATACTTACATATATATAAAGCATGCGTGAGATCCCAATTAAAAGCTGCACCTCTATCGGAGTGACTTAAGGTCGGTAGCCTTCGATTTATATTATGAAACAATCATCATCGCTACGTCTCACCTTGAAGGAACAATTATCATAAGGTGAGATCAACAACAACGAATAAAATCAAGAAAATCATGAAATAAGCTCAACAATCTCGTGATAGCATCAAAATCATAAGCCTTGGAATCTCCAAAAATGGAATCATCATCATCATCGTTTTCATCATAGAAAACATCTATATTTAGCATCATAAGAACTTCTAGCTTTTTGGGAACAAGGATATTATGGAAAACATGTATGGGTTCATAAGATAATAATCATGCCTTTAGAAAGAAAGAGACTAACCTTAACATACCTTTTTGGTCTCTTTAACAACTTAACGCTTATCCTCCCAAGCTCATAAATCTACATTCAAGAGAATTCATATTATTGTTAGGCTTATCGTCAGATTCTTATCTTAAGCCTTCAAATTAAACCCCTTTAGAATTTGCCAAAATTCGGGCAGCATCTCCCCTATATCTTACCATTCTAAACTGAACACTCCCTAAATCCCGCGTATCACACAAACAGTCTCACTAACATCCTCATGTATCTCACTGAAGTGTCCTTGCCCGAAATGTCTTACTCAATTTCCGAAATATTATCCCAAACTCAAATCAATTAACCCATCATCGACCTACCATTTCAAGTACCCATGTTCACCAATCCCTTACTCAAATCCTTAACGTTACTAGTCCTTGAAGAATCACCTTTTACCTCAATTGTCGAATATGAATACTTCTAACCACTCGCATGCCAATCCCTCTTCTAATACCACATAAGCCGAGCAATAACACCACTAGTAGTGGAATCTAGACAATTTACACAATGAATACAAGGTTCCTAACCTTAGTCCACCACTGACCTCTATTAGCCTATGACATAACTGAACATTCCAACTCATCCATAAACTCTCAAGCCCACTCTGCACTGTACAATCGCAACCAATCTCCTACATCATAACTCTTGTTTCCACGATTTTCTTGCTGCCCTTAACCTTGCAGATCCCGATCAACCTCATCGGTCACTCTTTTACTGTACATCATGATATAGTGCCCTCGCAGTCCAACACAACTCACATACTCATGTTAACTCACCTCAAGTCTTACAAACCTCAATCTCTTGAACCCGATAGCAAGATGCCTCATTGTAACCCTTCAGTTCCCGTATTCCATCTTAAATCACTCCATCACTATCAACCGACAACACTCAAATCCACTCGATCCTCTAAACCAATCATCCCTCTGAGCCGAACGAACCATAAACAATATCAATACTTCTTAAAACCTCAAGTCGAAGTGTGGCAACCAGTAACTTCCCAAGTCATTAACTCATCGCATATGCCCATAATTGAAGTCATTTCTATCTGTCGATCACTAGCTCCTCAGAAGCCTACAACCCAGTCAAATTTGCCGACCAATGTTGAGACCGTAGCATTCACTTACTAACGGAGTAGTCCTTTAACATTAACGAGCTTATATCAAGAATGACCCTTAGCACACATCGCAACCTTATTCTGACAACCTTGTCAGATACCAATTTTTTCTTTCCGAATATCACGAAAAGTACTCATATCCAAGATATTCTAAGAAGTTTTACTTCGCTACACACTTGCACAGGATTCCCTCCTATCCTTATTGTCAACTTCCTTTCTTCATTACCTGCGATCATAATACGTTTGCCCACATTCGTTGGTCATCACCGAACTTACATTTGTTCTCATCTACCGAAGTCTAATACTCTACCATTGTTGAATCGTCGACCGCCATTGGTTCACCAGCGTCGTGCACACCATCATAAAGCCCTAATGAAGCTAAAGTCAAACCGATCATATCATCGAGCAGTCCACTATTGTTAAGCCATAATTGCATCTGTCACTCCTGAGCAGCCAAACGCCGAAACATGGAGACCCTATAACCCTCTGAACTATCTGCCTAATTCTCACGAACACTCACAATAAATGAGTCTAATCGAAACTCCACAAAGCAACTGATTCTAATCGCGACTCCACACAATCAAAATCTCAGGCCATAACTAGAGACTGAACTTGATCAACTTCCCGAATCAAAATAACACATCTCGCACCAAGCCACCACACGTCATAGATCAACTATTTGTAAAAACATTTAAGAATGAGTGACCACCCTCCGTGGGTGATTAAGATAAGAAAGTTCAGATACCAATTGGAATCGACTAGATACCAATTTGAATGAAGTCGCACGAGAGAATGAAAGAATGAGAATTTCTTAAATGTCTTATAGCCTCTCGGAGATAAGTACAGAGCTTATCGTATGGATCCATAAGAATCTACTAGACACGCTCTTGTATTATAGACCAGGTAACCTAGGGCTCGAATACCAACTTGTCACGACCCATTTTGACTAAGTCGTGCGGACACTTACCTTTTCCACCTCGGTAAGCGAACCCTCAACCCAACGATAACGAAAGACATGAATGATAAATCAAGCAAGTGAAAAAGAATAATTATGTAAGTCTCACAATAATATATAATAGAAATAGTGCAGAATAAAGAAAATACCCCCAGGATCTGGTCTAAGTCATACAAGAGCATCTAAAAGAATAAATACAAGTCTGGAATAATATAATAATACATCAATCTGTCTATGTCTCAGAGTAGAAAAGTAAGACATAATAATAAGAGGAAGAGTCTTTAAGGCAGCGAACGTCGCGTGCTGACCCTGAAGACTCGATGCTAATGTCGAAGACGACAATCAGCCACGGGAGACGGAAGAAGACCCAACCTGGTACTCTGCATTCATAAAAGAATGCAACAAGTGCAGATCAGTACAAAATCACAGTACTGGTAGGTATCATAGGCCGACTAAGTATAGCTAACATAATTCAGACAATAAAGCAAGATAGGCAGATAAATCAACAAGTATAAGCCAAACGTAATCAGAACCAAGTACACGTCATCACCTAAGTAGAGCATCTGAACCCATTTGTGCCAAGTCTCAATATATCTAATCTGAAACCAACATCACAAGTAAACCACCAAATCATCTCAATATAAGTCATGATGCGATGCAATGCAATGCAATAATGTATGAATACAATGCAATGCTATGTACACATGTACTCCAGACATAAATATCGACATCTCGGTGGCTCAACCTAAGGTGACTCGCGAAGTCTAAGTGCCACTCGTCCCGAATCTTTGCCCAACAGACAGACGAAACTCCGGATCTTTACCCATGGGGGCTTCTCACCGGCACCACCCTGGGGGACCTACAGAGTCCATGTACCTCACGACTCCGGCACAAACCTCGGTAACCGCTTCCACTCAATCCACGTTTTCTGTACTAAAATCGGATATCGGACTCTCACGTCACTCAAGTAAAAACTGAGCCCAGCTCATCACAGTGTTTCATCAAGTATCATCGAGGTATCAATAATGTATCATGAATGGATGAGAATGCGTGCAATGCACGTGTCAACATCAATAATCTGATCAATATCACAAGTACCAACATGGATACACCAACAACATATCAATGTCACAAGTAACAACATGGGTACGGCAATAATATATCAGTGTCACAAGTACCAACAAGGGTATGCCAACAATATCTCAGTGTCACAAGTACCAACATGGGTACGCCAACAATATCTTAGTGTCACAAGTACCAACATGGGTACGCCAACAATATCTCAGTGTCACAAGTACCAACATAGGTACGCCAACAATATCTCAGTGTCACAAGTACCAACATGGGCTTGCCAACAATATCTCAGTGTCACAAGTACCAACATGGTACACCAACAATATCAGGAAAGACTACACAAGTCATATAGAACTCTATCCTCGTATCAACATCAACGCATAAGATACTACAATATGACAAATCAAGATGGAACAACATATTCCAGTATCTACTAACAACACGTGGCATCAAGCCAACACAATAGAACAATCAAGTCACAACACAACGGGGTGGCTAGCCCCAATCACGTAACAGGGCCCAACCTAAGACAATATCTAACACAACTTCATACCCGAAGGTTTACATGCTTTCTCTGACAATATAATCTAAATATATGCTTCGCTATACGAAGTCTCACCAAGGGTAAACCATAACCTACCTGGATGGCCGAACAACAAACACCAACAATCACCAACAATCACTTTATAGCCTTGCCCTTGTGCTGAGCCTCAAGATCAAAGAAGTTTAGGCGTATTCGAAATCCAGATTAGAAATCTTGAAACCGATACCCATATTGCTATCATTCAAATTAGGTCAAAACCAATTCTAGAATTTAGGAAAACGGGCCCCATAAGGGCAAAACAGGAAACTCGGGAGTAAGATATCAAATTAAATACTAGATGATCAAAACCCATCAACCAATTGCTAAATTAACTCAAAGATTCACCAATTTCAAAATTCAAGTAAAACTCCCAATTTTGGGTATAAACGTTAACTCTTAGATTCAATGATTCAGCACTAATAATGGAAGATATATGATTAACAACTTTAGATTTATCATACACTAGCATAAACTCCATCAGCTTCATCATTAATTAGCCCAGATATAAAATCCATCAAAGCCCACTTTTAATCTTGCATTACTAAGGGCTAACAAGGAAAGAGGAATCCTTAAGATGATTAGTAACGATGAAATAGTAAGAAGATTAGGAGAGCTTACCACCAAGAAACTTCACCAATAATCCTCTAGAAATGCTCCCAATATGAACCACTTTCGGAATAACAATGAATGAAAAGACTTAGGGTTTTATATCATTTGAATACCCCAGTCACTGCCCGATCACCGCTTTCGCGGTCACTCAGACCGCTTCAGCAGCGCCGCCCAGCAGTGCCTTGACCGCTACAGCAGTCAAGCCCAAATGGCTAGGACCACTCCAGTGGCAGGGTGACCGCTCCAGCGGCAGGGTGACCGCTCTAGCGGTACCGCTGCTGCGGTGCTGGTGCTGCCAAAGCGGGCACCACACACCAGAAACTTACCAAGTTTTAACACTTCAATCCGATTTTCTTACTAATTTCCGAGTCCATCTTCTCACATACCACATACATAGACACACATAAAAACCGCTATGAACGCGCTCGTGGCCTCGGAATTCCCAACGGAGGTTTCGTTGACCGAGTCAACCATCGATACCTTAATTCCAATTTCCCAACCCAAGTCCCAAAAGGCATCCGAGTGCATTGGGAACCGAACTAGATATACACACAAGTTCTAAATGACCATCCGAACCTCTTAGAATCGACGGATTTCCAAAAAAAAGGTCCATTTACCCAAAGGTCAACTTTGAGCCAACTTTTTTTCTCTTAAAACTCAAATTTCACAAATAATCGCCCAAATCAAGTCTAGACACCTCGGGAATCGTGTCAACGGTCCCTCCGGGTCAAATGTGAGCTTACTAAGATCGGAAAACAGTCAAAAGTGCCGGAAACGTAATAACGATCAAACGGGTCGTTACACAAAGTTTCAATCTTTGCACTTAAAATTGTAAATGTAATGAAGATCAAGAATTTTATCATCTAGGTTCAGTTTTTCTTTTTTCCTTTTTCTTTTGGTTTTGGTTCTCAAATTTTCAATGTTTACACTAGAACTGTAAATGTAATGAAGATCGGACAATTCTATCACATGGGGTTCATTTAAAAAAAAAAAATGAGTCTCATTTGATTTTTGTTTTACAGTGTAATAAATGGGTACCTCTTAGCAAATATCGCCCTCAAATTTCATTGAAAGCAGTGAATTTTACTCAGAGGCGTTGGGCTATGAATCCATTAGCTCCATTAGCAGAAACTATCATTGCTCCTAGTGTGTTATTTGCATTAAGTAATTTGTCAGAATGTGTGTCATTTAGTGCTTATTTTGTAATGGAAATGAATGGATATAATGTTGATTTGATGTTACACTTTTTTATATTTTCTCCTCTTCTTTGATTGCAATTTCCTGAATTTTGATCAATTCTATCATTTGGTGTTGTATTAGATTATATCCCTTTAATTAGCAATGAGTTTAAGAAGCTATGAGTTAATAGAAAAGAATATGAAATCCTAGCCTACAAGTACAAGGATGGTGACAGATTTGAGTATAATTTTAAGTTAATAGGGGTAGAGTTAGTTTGGATAAGAGCCCCAGATGATAGCTGTAATGTTAGTTTGAGTAAACGCAACAGATTAATGAAACTTAAATTGAGACATGAGTTCTCCCAAGATGATCCATGAGTTTCTTAAGGTTGAGATATGATCATGTATATGAGACTATAACTATAAGCTATACATACTAAAGTCGAGCTATGAGTTTCTCAACAATGCGTGAGTTATGAGTTTCTGATCTTTGAACCATAATTTATTACGAGATTATAATCTGAATTCTACAAGATGCTGTTTAAGGATGTAGAATATAATTATTTACAAATCATCATCAGGATCATTGTAATCCTTGATTATGGATAATTTCTTTCTCTCTTTTTTTTCATTAGCAGCAACTTATATTGCTCCTGATGCATTAATTAGATTTACATTTTAAAACAGATTTAGTTTCACTTTTTGGATTATGCTAATTGTCATGATCATAATCCCTATTGTGTTATTATGACAGACAAAGAACAATAAGTGGTGAAGATGATGAAGTGGCCCAGATGCCATGGAGGTCTCTTTCCTCCTTTATCTTAATTTTAGGGTAGTGCTAATTTTTTCCTGAATCGATCAGTTAATATTGTTTGCATATAAAAATTTGAGATATCCATTATACGTGAATTGTGTTGTTTTTGAACTCAACTTTGATCCATGTGCTGAATTTATTTTCTCCCCTAGAGATTTTCTATAACTAGGCCATTAAAGCTGTCTCTTTGAGAAGGTGTTTCTGGTATGACTCTACAAAAAAATTGATTTTTATTCACTGGAGCATGGTAAATGGTTTACAGTTTCTTTGAAGAAACTGACTACTTTTTTTTAATCTTTTTAAATAAGGAAAACGATCTTGAGAAGTGTTAAAATTTCTTTAGTAAATAATCGATATTATTGCTGTTGTTAATTTTATAACATTGTCCCAGTTGTGTTTGACTTATTTCATGCTATTATGATGTTGAGTAAATATAAATGCTACTACACTTCAACAAATGCTTTTCACTCGGAACTTTAACCCAGTGTTCTTACCCATTTCCAAAATCCTATACTTAGAAGAGACCTATATAAGTTTTAGTATGGAACTCCTTAATCCATGATTGTTTTTCAGGTTAAAACCAAGATTACTGCTTGAAAACTGAGGAACAAGTGGTTAATGTATGTGGGAGACTCACTAATCAATGGGAAGGGAGACTCACTAATCAATGGGAATCTATGATTTTTTTTGGTTCAATCTGTGGTTCCTTTTAGATAGAAAAGGCTAAACCGGACTGATCATTACCTTATTTTTAGTTGCTGCAAAAGTTTGTAAAGCAACTCAGTTTCATATACTTCCTGCAACAAATTTTTTTTGTTGTTTTTGCTTTTGGGATAATACATGTGACATATTCTTTTTGGTGTAATAAGAGCAATGGCTTTGGTAGAGGAAGATAATTTTCAACACCAATTAAAGCGTCAATTAGAATGAGATGGATAGTTTATAACCGTACCATGTAGCTGGGAACATTCTGCTTAAAAAAAGCATGTGTTAGTTAGATGAAATAAATTTTCAGCAAAAACACTCTTCTATCAACAGTAGCCAACGCCTAAAGCTCGCAACAACAACCCTTTACCCAGAAAATTTCTAGTCTGCTGCTAAGAAAGGATGAAATATAGCTATGACAGGCACTACAATAGTTACTATTCAATGATCCAACAAAAAGGTACCATTTCTCCGTGGCAAATAACATGAAATCTTTATCCTGTATATTATAAAAGAGATCAAGACAACAAAGGACAAATTTGATGCTCGGCTAAGAAATGATTTCAAAGATATTTTGTCACGACCCGACTAGGGGGCATGACAAGTACTCGGAGCTGACTACCGAGCACCACTCATACTGCTAGTTATCATACTTATTCTGCGTTTATCTATTGCTCCACACTTCCAGTCGTAAGGAAAACCATTTACAATTTGAAACACATATGCATTTATATACATAAGCCTCCTTGGCTATCAAAATAATATATATACAATGAGGAAAAACATGAGACCATATTACCCACACATACGTATCTACGAGCCTCTACTAGAGTACTAGACATATGGACGGGACAGGACCCCGCCGTGCCCAAATATGTACACAAAATAATAAAACAAATAGCACCTCCGGAATAATGGAGTGCTCCTGTAAATCTGTTGATAGTTCCTATGGATCTACACCGTCTCCCTGTCTACCTGTGGGCATGAACACAACATCCAAGAAGAAAGGACGTCAGTACGAACATTGTACTAAGTATGTAAGGCATCAAAAATAACAGTACATCAATGGAATAAGGAGGCATCAAATGAGGAGCAACCTGTAACTGACTATCAATTATAAATGAAATAATGCATGCTGGCTTACTTCATAATCATCATCATATCATGTATGCATATACGTATAAGTTGCCCGACCATATAGGTACGGTGTGATAATCATTAGCCCGCGTCCAGGCCTCCCGCGTTCGGGGTACCATCTCATGCCGCCCACTAGTGGTGTCTGCCAATGCCATCTAGACATTGTGTATACGCTGCCCGCCTTAGCGGTGTCTGCCCGGCCATATAGGCGCGGTGTGATATCATCATGTACATCTCATAGACTTATCATAATCTTATCATAATTCATGCCTAGGAACTCAAAAACAACTATACTTTATCGGGGTGACATAAGGTCGTGAACCCCCGATTCCGTTATGGAGCATTCATAAGCATTCTGCCTCACCTTGAAGGAATTAGCATATAAGGTGAGTGTATACAATGAACAACATCAATGGATCATAGTTAACATCATTAGCTTTGTAGAAGCATCATATTCGTGAACTCTAGAATCTTTGGACTTAAAATCATCATCATCATGTTCACAATATCTCTTATTTTTAACTCATAGGGCTATTCATGAACATAGACTCTTAGTTTTACGGAATGTAGGAAATTCGTGGAGAAGGAGGGAAAATCATGCAATAAGATTCATGCCTTAGAAAGAAGGGACTAGCCTTACATACCTTTTCCTTTAGCTATTCTACCGCTTGATCGTTCTCCTTCAACGCTCACGTCTTTACCTTCAAGGGAGTTCGTATTAACATTAGCTAAACGATCATAAGAATGTGCTTACTAAAGCTAGAGAAAATTGGGCAACACTTCCTTTGTTTATACAACTTCCCTCATATTACATGTCAACTCCCAAACATCCATAACAACATTTGCAACATTATAAGCAACAATCATCATTCATCTACATTATCCACATTTCACAATTTCACTTCAATTCCTCCATAATCATGGTCATAGTTCACTATTGCGTTTTCTCACAAATAATACTTATACCATATTCTAAATGTCACTTATAACACACTTACACTCATAACATATCAATATTCATGACTCATTCCAACTACTATTCAAAATCTCATTATTCTTATCTTTGTGACCCGTTTTCTATCTCCTTCCATAATCTAAGTCTTTCAACCCCTCATTACCTTAAACAACATGAAAAGATCATAAAACTTACCTTAGATAATGAAGGAATAAGCCTTGAGTGGAAATACTTCTCTTGCACCAAAACCCTAGTTCACTTCCATTGGAATTTCTTGGCTTAGATGAACTTCAATGAGTTCCTTACACTTGATTTTTGTTGGTTTGATGAAGTTGATCCTTAATTTCTCTTAGATTCTTGTAGATGAAGAGTGGAGAGAGTTCTAGAGGGTTCTTGAGTCGTGGAGAAAGGATGAGAAGATGGGAAATGAAAATAATGAACTTGAGTCCCTTATTTAAAAACTTAAAATTTTGTCCCGATTGAATTATACGGACACTTATACGGTCCGTATAAATTTATATAGTCCGTATAAGTGATCGTGAAATCGCTTCAGCAACCATCCCTTTCTGTGACAATTATACGACACATTATACGGTCTGTATAATTTTATACGCTCCGTATAAGTGACTGCATAATCCCATCAGTGAGGGACTATCACTGTGATGATTCTGCGGACCATTATACGGACCGTATAATATTATACGGACCGTATAATGTGCCGTATAATCTGTCTTTTCTCTGATTTTGTTCTCGTCACTTCGTTTGATCTCAAATTCTTATGGAAACTTCTTGATACTTGTTTATCACCTCACTAACAATCTAAGGGACGTTATAACTCTTCTCCAAAACATCATTAAATCATCATTAACTTGTTACTCGTAAATCCTTTCCGATACATATCGTATGCCTTGCCTTCTCTTGGCAAACTTTCTCCCCTACCTCAAATGTCTTTGAAATCATAATTAGGGTTATCAAATGTTATTTCTTACTTATCAAAACATCGTATACATCGTGCCCTTCGTTAGTCTATTCACTGTGCATTAACGAATTATTTTTTTCCGGGGTGTAACATATTTGGCCTACCATAATGTCATGACCCAACCCTCCATGACTGACACCCACACTAACTCCTAGTGGGTGAACCAACACATATGTCATCTATTCATTCAAGTCCATTTTTATATTAACCAATTCAATCAGTTATTACTCATCCAAGCATAAAATAATCAAAGTAAGTCATGCCATAAAATATCGAAGTAAATGCAGAAGTCCTAACTATTACAAATCCCCAAAATCTGAAAGTCACCGTACAAGGACTCTAATCTAAAACATGTCTAAGGAATGAAATGTGTCTAATAAATAACCACAATGTCTGGAGTAGAAATAGACATCATAAAGAAGATCTTCGGGCGGCCTGACATGGATAGAAGCTCACCCGAAAATCTGTCAGTAATGGCCTCACGCTAGATGTGAGGACGGGTAGCAGTCTCTGATTCATAATTTGCACTCAAAAGAATGCAGCAAGATAGTATCGGTATAAACACTATGTACCGGTAGGTATCATAGGGCAACTAAGATTAGTATCATGCTTATATCATAAATTCAATAAAATAGACAAGTCAGCCAACAACACGAAATCAATAACCCATCCAACAATAATTCGACCAAGGATAATCACAACTCAAGTTACCCAAAGATATCAAGGATCAGATCAACAGAAACAACAAATGGGAACAAGTCTACATGCAATAACCATAACCTCGTGTCACACCCCAACCTTTGTGAGGCGTGATTGGCACCCGGCACCTTACGGAAACCGAGCGAACCAACTGATAACTAGCATCCGCTACGTCTCAAACGGCAAAATAAGACCAAGAAGACCAACTATGAATATAAAATCATGCATACGTATATATGTAATGGGCCTGTGATGTCCACATATCCACTAACAAGACATAACTGAGTTGTACATAGGAATTTGTCTACAAAGCCTCTATGAACATGACTGAAGTACACAAGTCAGGACAGGGCCCCCGACATACCCTCTTGTCACAAAAAAACATATACAACTCAGACTCGGCAATGCTCCAGGAAGAGATGGAGCCCACCAATCAAAACTAGTACCTGAAAGTAGCCTACTGCAAAAGATCCTCTTCTCATCTACTTGCACCTGTGAACATGAACGCAGTGTCCACAAGAAGGTATGTCAGTACGAACAATGTACTGAGTATGTAAGGCATGACTAGTAGCACGATATCAGAATGAAGATAACATAAGATAAAGTAAGTAATTATACCTCGCACTCTTCTTAAGATCTCTGTCATGTAAACTACTCGTCTACAGGAAAAAAAAAATCATACACATCTATACACAACATACATACATATGCATTCACATACACTTACTATACATACATCTGTCATATCTGTACCTGACCTTTTCAGGACTCGGTGTCATCCGTACCCGGCCCTTTCGGGACTCGGTGTTATCTATACTCGGCCCTTTCGGGACTCGGTGTTATCCCCAACTGATCAGTGGGAGTGCAATGCATACATACATACATATATAAACATAAAAAATACATAATTAGCATTATCATTATAATTATCACTATATCATCCCTTGAAGGATCAACCATCGTAAGATGAAATCGATAATGTCATGAGAGTATCGAGAACCATGAACTTAGGCAGCATTGAAAATAGAATCATTATCTTTGCTATATCTCACCTCGAAGAAACAAGTAACATGAGGTGAGACCATCAACAATAAGTAAGATCAAGGGATTCATGGAATGGCTCAATAACCTCATAATGCCCTCAAATAATAGCTTCAGAATTTCTAGAATAAAGTCATCACCATCGTCACAATCATTATAGAACATTTTTCATTTAACATCATAAGAGCTTTGGAAATCTTGAATTCTTACTTTTGGGAATAAGAACGGCATAGAAATATAGACGGAATCCTAGCTTAAGAATCATGCCTTTGAAAGAAAGGGGCTAGCCTTACATACCTTTCGATCGCCTCAGTCGTTCAACGTTTATTCTTCCAAGCTCGCAACTCTACACATAAACCATCCATATTATAATTAGGCTCAATAACATACACTTGTCTCAAGCATTCAAATGAAATCTTTTTAGAATCTGCTGAAATTCAGGCAGCACCTCCGCTGTTTATATGCCTAGCCTGAAATCATAATCCGGCAACCAACAACAATACCAACATCAACCACAATATTATCAATACCAATATGCTCCATGAAACATCCCACACGATGTTTTCCCAATTTCTCAACCAACCATAACAACATCCATAATACCATAATCAAAGAATTATATTCAATTTAATCTCAAATTAATCCAAAATTCTCTTTCAAACTCACCTCATGGCCATCAACTTCAACTCAACTCTTTATGATTTTTCTCCTATGGTTCTTTCCTCTCTAGGAATTGCTAAACCTTTTCATCATCTCAATCTTGTAAATAATAGGAAGAACATACCTTATAGTAGAAGAACTTCACTTTATTCACCCCTTTCCAAGATCAAGTTCATCACCACCTTGAAGAGAAACAAGAACAATTATCTTCCATAAATTTTCCCTGAGGTTTTGATGCTAATATTCTCTCTTGATAATTTGGAAAGGTTATGGAAGATTATGGAGTATTATGCAAGATTAGGGAAAATTATAGAAAGTTATGGACAGTTATGGAAAACTGTAGAACTCTCAATAGTTATTTAGAAGAGTGGAGGATGAGAAAATGGTGAAAAATGATGAAAATTAATGGGTTAGAGGGGTATTTATAAATGTGTTTCGGGTCGCGTACTGTAGCAATCCGGGTGCTGTAGCAGTGCGTTTCTGTTCCATCAGCCTAACTTGTAACGTCTATTATTCTCCACTCCGATGTCGTATCGACAAGATGTTTATTGCGTTGGAAACGAGATTCAACGAACTTCATTTTAGGATTTTGAAACACCTTAAAACTCCTAATATACTAGGAGATATACCCCTCCAAAGTTGACCCAAAAACATTCTGTCCAAAATTCTGTCAACTTTTTTCAAATTTTCGATAAATTTATTTTCTTCGATTTGCTTGGTCCCGGAGTTTCCCATAGCTTATTATATGAACTTAAACCCTTGTAACCATAAGCTTGGCGCATATAATCTCATATATCCTTGAAGGTAACTCCAGTAACCGTACCTAAAACAACCATCAATACTTATAAATTTCAACCTACGAAACTACGGGGTGTAACATTCTCCCCCCCTTTAAAAACATTCGTCCTCGAATATTGAAGTTGAGTTCGTTCAGAGGGAAATGTCGATATTCGTACCTGCATTTAATGGTATTTACTTTACTCACTTGCAGTCTTACCTGCTTGTTTAAAAACTGCACTTATGTGAATTGCATAGTTTATCCTTCTTCTTATGATTCAGAAATTCTTGTTCCCTTCGATCTCTGCGTATCCTTCTTACGCTTCACAGATATTCCCGACCTTTGTCTTAGTCACCAGCTTGTTCCCATCCAACGCGATATCTGTAATCATTTCCTTTGAGTTCTCCTTTTGCTCTTAACGTTCGCTCGACTCTCACCTGGTAAGTCTTTTCCCATAGTCTAGCACACTTATTTGTTGTTTTGATTCATTAATCAAGCGGGTCTCTTGATTCCGTAAATGTTCGCCTTCTCTATTTATATCCATGAATCTTTTTCTTGCGATCTTATCGCCGTCTAGTTTCATAACTTCTCCTTGCATTTCCTTAGCTCATCTTGCTTCATAGCTCTCTATTACTTTTCGATTGCCCCATTGTCCGGTGTCATAATTCCTCCACTACCTTATCTCGTCAATCCTTTTCTTCGTCATGAAATACCTACAAAGTTCATCTTGTCATTCATTTCTCACTTCCCTTCTTAATTTCATAGCTTGCTCATATGCTCATGTATGTCTACTCCTCGTATATTCGTCCTACTTTCCTTATAGCCATATCTCTAGTCCAAGCCCATTATCTTATGCTATCAATATCTACCTTTAACGTAGGCTTCATTTTACCCCAGTACAATCGAAAATATAAGAAATAATATATATATATATATATATATATATATATATATATATGACAAAATATAATCTGAATCGATCACTACATATGTATCATGGGAAGACATTGATGATATACTTGTAACAATATTAGGGAAAGGCTCATCCTATTGCTCAGCTAATGTATAATCACGATTCTGAGGGCCGCTTGAACTAGACACTCTTCCTCTAGTTCTACCACGACCTGCTGGTACCTGCGACCCCTGTCTCGAAGGGTGTACCGATAATGATGAACCCATTACTGATCTTGTAGGCCAAGTCGTATCCCTACTACCTCAGGACGGACACTCACGCATAATATGGCATGACCGGCCACAAGCATAACAAACATCTAAACCTAATCGACATGGTCCCCAATGTAATTTACCACACTGAGTACATCATGTTGCAGGTGGCCTCATCCGGCCCGAGTCACCCTTATATTATATACCCGAAATTTTGGAATTCTGGCCCAGTTCGGAATAGATAGAGCGATCAAATCTCTTACTTAAAAATCGGGAAGGCGCACTAGCCGCTGACCGGCCTAGCTGCCTGGAATATCGCGGCTCCTGTCCTCCTCTAAACTCACTAATAGCTCCTGAAGATCTGGCCCTCTTACTGTCACCACTATCATAATCGTGCTCACTCTCTTACGGCTGCCGTTGCTCTTTCGAATTCTGAGCATGTGCCTGAATACATGAAATGTCCATCCCCTCCTGAAGTAAGGTCGTCAAACATTCCTTAAGAAAATGTGGCCCCAAACAGCTCACAAATCGATGTACGTGGTCTCCCATATCTGCTACCATGGTTGGAGCATACCTAGCCAGAGAATTAAAGTGGAGACTATACTCGCGAGCACTCATATTCCTTTGTCTGAGATTCAAAAACTGATCGGCTCTGGCCCGCTAAACCTCTGGCGGCAAATAGTGTCGGAGGAAAGCGTCTACAAACTCTTGCCATACTACGGGAGGTGCATTAACTCCTCTAGAGGACATCCAGATCGTATACCAATGGACTGCAACATCCCGTAATCTATAAGAAGCAAATTCTATTGACTAGTATTAGAAGCATGCATTAGTCGTAACGTTCTCGACATCTCATCTATAAAGCTTTGCGGGTCCTCATCCGATTTTGACCCAAAGAACTCTGGAGGGTCTAAACTAATAAAATCACGGGCTCTTACACTGACCACTCTGTCACCTTGGCCCACACCCTGCTGCTGGACCTGAGCGACAACTATCTGAGTTATCAACTAAATGGCCTCTCTCATCTGTTGGCCCGAAGCATCTGGTGGAGGAACTGAGGGTGCTGAGGAGCTAGAGCTGAGGATCCTTTATGCCCCTTTAAAATGGGTGGAGCGTAAAAGGTCCGAGACGGAACCTCATTCTGAGATTCACCCTTCTCTGTATCTGCAGGCGGATCTCGTTCCATTCTCATTTCTACTACTGACTTTCCCTTCTGGGCGGCTGTGGCTTTTCTCTTCATAGGCATTGTCGAAATCATAACGCACAATTAGGAAAAGGGGAATCCTGATGACATAGCTCTATCACACAATCTAAGATGAGGAAATAAGGTCAATCATTCCTAAATGTCCCGCAGCCTCCTGTTTATAAGTGTGGTGCACTGCACACCATAAACAAGACTCTGATAGACACGGCTTGCAGACAACCCTACGACAGAACTACTCTGGTACCAATTTGTCATACCCTAACCTTAGTGAGACATGATTGGCACCTGACTGTTATATCCCGTATTTTTGAACCTCGGAGTATCTGCTGGGGTGGGGCCCACACACCGAGATTTTTTTTTTTGGAACATCTGAAAAGTCATATGAATCACATATGCAAAGTTAAACACAACTCATGAAGTACCCTTGGTCCAAATCAAAGTGGAAGCCCTCCAAACGAATATTTTTAAGAAAACGTTTTCGGGTGACCTGACTTTGAGGGGCAAAAACGGTATTATAAGTTTGTAATTTGGAAAACTACCAAGAGATAGAAGTTATAGATAATTGAATTAGCTTTCCAACCATAGGTCGTGGGTTCCTAGGTGACATCGGTACAAGGAGATATGGACGTTTTAAGGTCGAAAGGTCAGTGGGCTATGCCCAATTCGGGACCAACCGGGTTGGCCCAAGAAAAATGAAAAAAAAAATCAAGCCCAAAAGAGAAGGGGTGGCCGGCCATCATAGGCCCAAGACCACCAAATTAATGAATATTTTCCATGTGCCAATTAATTATAAGTAGCCTTTATCCTTTAGAAGGTTCATGAAATTAACAAGGAGAAAAACAAGACAAACAAGAACAAAAACTAAGGGCCATTTCGGCCAAGACCCATGGAAATTAGGTACCTTAAATTTTGTTCCAAAAATTATTTTCTTGTAGTATTCCTACCAATTCAAGTACCCTCTACAACGTGGTATAATTATTTCGGAAGATGGTTCATCCGTTTCATCGTTTCCGCACTTTGGTTAAGTGAAGAAGATTGGAGAAAAAGGTAAGAATTCATTCCATGTTATTATGTTATGAAGGTTTGTTTGTGTTGTAGTATGTAGAAATGAGTAGAAAGTATGGAAATATGGAAGTTTACAAAGTAGGTATATAAGTTGGCATGTAGCCATGTGTGTATAAATGTTGTATACCTATGGTGAGTTGAATTTATGTTGTATTCTAGTTGTGAGTATGATGGAATTCATATTGAGAATGAAAGTTGAATGAATTTGGTTGAAGTTGGAAATGTATGTGTTGGCCGAGTGGTGTATTGAAATTGAAATGGAAATGAATTAATGTTGTTTAATATGTTAGTTGTGTTGTTGTGATCTTTGCAATGTAAATGAAGGTGAAATGATGTAAGTTTGCATTGAAATGGAATGTAGAAGCTTATGCCATTTTAGTATGATTTTATGAAATTATGGAAATGAAGTTGTTAAGGTGTAAATTATGATGATTGTTGATGAACTTGGAAGATGGAAACATGTTATGAAAATGTTTGTTAAAGATTAGAAGTTTTGGAGGAATTATGACTTTGGTGGAAAGTTTGTATATTTGGTATATCTTGTGAATATTTTGTAGAAATGATATGAAATGCTTCCGAATTTTATTGTAATGATCTTGATTAGTAATGAATACGAGAATGTTGATATTGATTTGAGAATATGAAGTGGGAATGAAGTTTATGACATTATGTCGGAAAGAAGGCTAGTTGTGCCATATTGTGTGTTTTGTAGTAGTAGTTGTTGTTGTTGTTAGTGTTGTTGTTGGGTTGTTGATGATTATTTTGGCCGAGTTGAATTCTCGGGGGTGCTATATGTATAGGGGAAATGCTGCCCAAATTTCTGTAGAAAAGTGTTGATTTGAGATTTAAGCCTAAAGCCTTATGGTTAACATTTGGTAAATGTGACCATTTGCAGATTTTGGACGAAACGAGAAGTGAACCTGAGAAGGCGTAAAGTGCGTAAAAGGTATGTAAAGCTATCCCGATTCTTCTTTAGGCATGTCCTAGGTGTACTAGGATTGGATTTGCACCTCGGAAGACATTCTGTCCATCTGAATCCGCATTTGAAAATACTCTTTTTTCGTTCAATAGAATTGAACCCCTTAAGTATGCTTTATTGAAAAATTATGCAAACTTTTCCAAACTGCCTAGAAAGTTATGGAATATCCCTAAGACCGCTGTAGGTGACCTCATAAGCTTAATATACGTAATTTGAGCCCGTCACTTTGTTTTTCCCGAGGTGGGCCCACTATTTCCGATTTTACCCTTATGGTAATTTGTAACTTGATTTCAAGCGATTTTTAAGGAAACGTCTTAACTACTTTTCCAACTACTAATGATACTTATTCTGAATACTATATTGAGTCTCTGTAAAGGTACGATATTTCGTATTACATTTAGTTTCCCACTATTCCCGCTTTGCTCTATTATTATACTATTGCTTTATTTTCGAACAATATAAAATGAAATGTTTTAACTATCCTTCTAACTTCTGAAGGAAAATTATTTTAATGATTCCCTCGAGTCTGGTAAACCACTTTGGGAATATGAAAACGATCCCAGAGGGATTATTTTCCGTAACTCATTATGACATACGACATACACTTACTATGATTCTGTCCGATCTCATTGATTTGATTTGTCCTTCGATATGCCTCATTGAGTCTCTGGAAACCTATGATATTTTTATTGCATTTAGTTTCTCACTACTCCATTCGTGGATGCCTCAATTTTCCCACACTGAGCCCGGGCCAGGATATGTTGTCAAGCGTAATCCTCTGCATTGTTCGTCGTGCCTCGATGTGAGGGGGCAGGTATACATGTACATGGGTTTGTGGAGTGTGTTGTGCCATGTACACACTCTGATATGATATGATATGATCTGATATGGCCATCTGATATGCTATGTTATGTTACGGGGTTATCCCCTACTCTGTTCCTTATGTATGGTGGCCACGTTCTGTTTGCCGAGTCCCTTGGCAGGGGCCGGATATGATATGGTATATGTTTCTGCACATACTCCTCATGTTTTGAAAATACGCATTTGATACTTCGGACGTCACACTCACTTCTCTGTAAGTTCTGTTTCGGTTATGATCTTGTTCCATAATGGGACCAAGTACGACATATGTTTTCAACAAATACTATTTATGCTTTATGATCAGCATTTTGCTAGTCTGGATATTCTGTCCATTTTCTATACCATCTGCTTTGATTATGACTTTGTTACTACGTTATGTGCTTTACATACTCAGTACATATTTCGTACTGACCCCCTTTCTTCGGGGGCTGCGTTTTCATGCCGCGCAGGTACAAAAGACAGATTTGCTGACCGCCTGCCTAGGACATCTATTCTGCTATATTGGGAGCGCTCTTTTGTTCAGAGCCTGTATATTGGTACAGTCTGCCGCTATTATGTATATGTATGCTATTCAGGGGTATGACGGGGCCCTGTCCCGTCTTATGATTCTGTTATGATCTGTAGAGGTCTGTAGACATACTTGTGTGGGTTCTGTATATGTTCGGGTATGATACGATCTGTGACAGCCTCATCGGCCTCCATGTACTGTGTCGGTTCTTTTATGCTAATTACTAACGTCAAGTGACTTTTATATTTGAAATATTCTGTCATTTTGCTAATTTGGGTTATCGGGTACGTCTGGGTGTCCAGCACGGACACTAGTCGCGGCCTACGGAGTTGGGTCGTGACAAAAGTGGTATCAGAGCGGTTCGTCCTCGGAGTGTCTACAGACCGTGTCTAGTAGAGTCTTGTTTATCGGTGTGTTGTGCACCACATCTATAAACAGGAGGCTACAAGACATTTAGGGTGTTACCTTTCTTTGATTCTTAGATCGTGCGATAGAGCCAGCTGTAGAAAATGAATTCCCTTCGTTACTAACCCTTGATTGCAGCTGGGGAACGGTATCGACGTAAGACAGCGACTGATGATATTGGAAGCTACACAGTACACAGGTAAGCAATGGTATGAAAGACGTATGCTGGGTAAGGTATTGAAGTACGATTGAAACATAAAGTTTAAAATCGTAAGGGAAAGTAAACAGGAAAGTGTAACAGGTGCAGTTTGAGTTGGGCATGTGAGGTAAGCCTCGGCATCTTCGTACTTTTATTTGAAATTGTTAGCCCCGTGTGGCTATGATGCGATATGATATGATATGTATATACGTATATGTGTTGGCCCTGTGAGGCATGGTTGGTATTTCCTGTGTACAGGTTTTGGGATAGTAAGAAATACAGAGGAACCTCTGCCCAAATTTTTCCAGAAATATAAACAGGAAAATAAGATATAAATTCTTAATATGTCTTGAAAGTCGATACCGATAGGGTAAATCTCTTATGTTGGGTTAAAAGTTTAAGACATACCCTCCATGTCATTCGTAAGAAGCGTTATCCTCATATGGAAAATTTTATCTCGAGAAAGCATATACGAGTAGCGAATTCACAATTTATTTGGAGGGACCAGAAATATGTTCTAACCCCATTTTGTTTTAGCATAGCCCATGTGAAGGGCAAAATATGCGGAAGGGCAAAAATGTCCGACGAGCAAGTTTCCTCTAATTGGAAGAATACAAAATGTATGACAAGCAGTCGGGAATTGAGTGGTTCGCTCACGACTCAAATATATATATAAAAATATGGAGGTAATTATGTGAATTAAGTACTAAAAGATTCCACGAAGTTCGTCGGATTCTAGCTTTCTTTTGCTGGTGGTCGGAAGATACCCTACTACACATTTTATCTGTTTTCCTGGACTGGTGGGAGGTGGAATTTGTGGAATAAAAACTCAAACTCGTGGGCTGTTTAGGAACATATATATACATGAAGGTAAATATTGAGGGTTTACAGGGGGCGACACGGTAACCATATAGTCAGAAAAGTAAAAGAATTCTCGCTAGGTCAGGGCGGGACCCGCTACGAGAACGCTTTGAAAAGGCTGTTAAGACCCCGATTTGTCTTAAATTACGTGACAAAGGCTGTGCGGGGCAATCAGTGTGATTATACCGGTCTTAACGTGCCTAAATTCATTAAAGTTGTAAGGTTAAGCGTGCTAGGGCCAGAGCAATTCTGGGATGGGTGACCCCCTGGGAAATGTACAAAATTTTCGCAAAACTAGATATGAGAGACGAATAGGAAATTCTGGGTAACCGAAAGGGAATTAGGATATGTGGAATGGCTAGAAACTTTATAGGGGTCACACGAGATGGGACGGATTGGATTGCTAAAAAGAAAAGAAAAAGCAGCGCAGCTCTGAAATTAGAGTAAATTTGAATAAATGATTGGAGATGTATTGTAAAAGAAATGGCAGTGATATATATACGTATGTGTAGGCCCCCCATTTATGATGATGTCGATCGATTGGTGAACCCTAATAGCCAGTGTTGTCATATACGAAAAACATTAGCTGGACAGAATTTACGAGAAAAGGGGAAAGGTGTGGTACCAATGTTACGAAATAGATTGATACTCATTTTGCTACCGGTTGAGATTGGAAGATCCAAATGTCAGGAGAAGTGAACCGCGAGAAACGTAATTAAGCGGAGCCTCTGAAAGAGTCGACGGGCAAAGCACGAAATAATTGCGAAAGCAAACAAAAAATGGAATAGTACAGGGCAAAGAAAAACTTATGGCATGAAATGATGAATCATGTGAATATCAAATAATCCGATTATCGAGAAAACAGAACGATAGATAAGGAATGGGTATGAAGGAAGAATGTGATTATTAAGAGATAAACTGCTACATTAATTATATTACTTGAGTGCCAGCTATCGGATAAGATTGTGTACTATATAATTGTGATTCTGTTAAGGTCTCGTACGGAGAAAATCAAGTTGTTGGTTAGAAAGAAAAGATATGGCGGCATTACTTACATGGGGTCCGCGTTGATATTTATACGGACCCTAAGAGCCTCCAGTATATATATATTTTAATAAAAAGGAGCTGAATTCGCGGCAGAGAAGACAGTTCGAATTATTGAAAGATTATGATGTTAATATTTCGTACCACCCTAGAAAAGCTAACGTTGTGGCAGACGCACTTAGTCGTGAATCTATGGACAGCTTGACCGGCGTACATTCAGAAACAAAGAATTGGTTTGTAAAACTCATCAGTCAGCTAGCCTTGGAGTCCGTTTGGTCGATTTAGAAGATATTGAAATTTTTGTCCGACAAGTTGCTGAATCATCGATTATGGAAGAGGTAAAACAGCGTCAGTTCAAGGATTCTATTCTGGTATGGTACAGAGATACGACCTTTGACAAGGAAAAGACCCAGTTCGAGATTTTACCTGATGGGTATTGTTATACAGAGGCAGATTATGTGTGCCCGACGTTGTAGGGCTGTAACGGCCAATTATGGGCGAAGCGCATAATGTTAGGTATTTTGTTCATCCTGAATCCACTAAAATGTACCATGACCTCAGAAGTCTATACTGGTCGGATGGCATGAAACGGGGCATCGCAGATCTCGTTGACCAGTGCCCAAATTGTCAGCAAGTCAAAATTGAGCATCAGAAACTGGGTGGACTGTTTCAGGCAATGGATATTCCGACTTGGAAGTGGGAGATAATTAATATGGATTTCAGTACAGGTTTGCCTCGCACCCCACGGAAGTATGATTTCCATATGGGTTACTGTGGATAGGCTGACAAAATCAGCCCCTTTTCTCCCTGTCAGAACCACTTATTCAACTGAGGATTATGCCAGACTATATATTAAAGAAATAGTGAGACTTCACGGAGTTCCTATATCTATTATCACTGACAGAGGTGCCCAGTTTACGACTAATTTCTGGAGATCTTTTCAGGAAGGATTAGGGACTCAGGTGAGTCTGAGCACAGCATTTCATCCTCAGAGCGACGGACAGGCCGAGCGCACTATACAGATGCTAGAAGATATATTACGGGCCTGTGTTATTGATTTCAGAGGTAGCTGGGATGATCATCTGCCGTTGATCGAGTTTGCTTATAATAACCACTACCATTCTAGCACAATACGAGGCTTTGTATGGCAGGAAATGCAGGTCACCCATCAGCTGGTTTGATATTGGCGAAACAGAATTAATAGGCCCAGATATGATCCAACAGGCAGTTGATAAGGTGAAACTTATCCGAGGGAGATTATTAGCAGCCCAGAGTCGACAGAAATTGTATGCTGATAAGTGACGTCGGCCCTTGTAATTCTAGCTTAGTGATTGGGTATTTTTGAAAGTATCGACTATGAAAGGAGTAATGCGATTCGGCAAAAAGGGTAAGCTCGGTCCGCGATATATCGGACCTTATCAGATTTTTCGGAAAACTAGGAACGTCGCCTATGAATTAGATCTGCCATCTGATCTGGAAACGATATATCCGGCATTTCGTGTATCTATGCTCCGCAAGTGTGTCGATAATCCTCCTAGAATATTTCCAGCAAAGGATATTCAAGTGACGGAAGAATTGTTTGATGAAGAACAATCTGTAATTATTCTGGATCGCCAGGTGCAGAGATTACGCACTAAAGATATACCCCCTGTTAATGTCTTATGGTAAAACAATAATGGAGAAGCAATGACCTTGGAAGTAGAGGACGGAATGAAAAAGAAGTGTCCTCACTTGTTTCTTATGCTCACCGGTAACCTAAATTCCTTACGTGATTATATTCAAAGACGAATGTCTATCAATTATGCTACTCATAAGAAGAAACTCCCCCGAAGTACTTACAGACCCTATAAGACTAATCTAACATTCGAGGACGAATGTTCTAAAGGGGGGGAGGATGTTATATCCCGTATTTTTGAACCTCGGAGTATCTGCTGGGGTGGGGCCCACACACCGAGATTTTTTTTTTTGGAACATCTGAAAAGTCATATGAATCACATATGCAAAGTTAAACACAACTCATGAAGTAACCTTGGTCCAAATCAAAGTGGAAGCCCTCCAAACGAATATTTTTAAGAAAACGTTTTCGGGTGACCTGACTTTGAGGGGCAAAAACGGTATTATAAGTTTGTAATTTGGAAAACTACCAAGAGATAGAAGTTATAGATAATTGAATTAGCTTTCCAACCATAGGTCGTGGGTTCCTAGGTGACATCGGTACAAGGAGATATGGACGTTTTAAGGTCGAAAGGTCAGTGGGCTATGCCCAATTCGGGACCAACCGGGTTGGCCCAAGAAAAATGAAAAAAAAAATCAAGCCCAAAAGAGAAGGGGTGGCCGGCCATCATAGGCCCAAGACCACCAAATTAATGAATATTTTCCATGTGCCAATTAATTATAAGTAGCCTTTATCCTTTAGAAGGTTCATGAAATTAACAAGGAGAAAAACAAGACAAACAAGAACAAAAACTAAGGGCCATTTCGGCCAAGACCCATGGAAATTAGGTACCTTAAATTTTGTTCCAAAAATTATTTTCTTGTAGTATTCCTACCAATTCAAGTACCCTCTACAACGTGGTATAATTATTTCGGAAGATGGTTCATCCGTTTCATCGTTTCCGCACTTTGGTTAAGTGAAGAAGATTGGAGAAAAAGGTAAGAATTCATTCCATGTTATTATGTTATGAAGGTTTGTTTGTGTTGTAGTATGTAGAAATGAGTAGAAAGTATGGAAATATGGAAGTTTACAAAGTAGGTATATAAGTTGGCATGTAGCCATGTGTGTATAAATGTTGTATACCTATGGTGAGTTGAATTTATGTTGTATTCTAGTTGTGAGTATGATGGAATTCATATTGAGAATGAAAGTTGAATGAATTTGGTTGAAGTTGGAAATGTATGTGTTGGCCGAGTGGTGTATTGAAATTGAAATGGAAATGAATTAATGTTGTTTAATATGTTAGTTGTGTTGTTGTGATCTTTGCAATGTAAATGAAGGTGAAATGATGTAAGTTTGCATTGAAATGGAATGTAGAAGCTTATGCCATTTTAGTATGATTTTATGAAATTATGGAAATGAAGTTGTTAAGGTGTAAATTATGATGATTGTTGATGAACTTGGAAGATGGAAACATGTTATGAAAATGTTTGTTAAAGATTAGAAGTTTTGGAGGAATTATGACTTTGGTGGAAAGTTTGTATATTTGGTATATCTTGTGAATATTTTGTAGAAATGATATGAAATGCTTCCGAATTTTATTGTAATGATCTTGATTAGTAATGAATACGAGAATGTTGATATTGATTTGAGAATATGAAGTGGGAATGAAGTTTATGACATTATGTCGGAAAGAAGGCTAGTTGTGCCATATTGTGTGTTTTGTAGTAGTTGTTGTTGTTGTTGTTAGTGTTGTTGTTGGGTTGTTGATGATTATTTTGGCCGAGTTGAATTCTCGGGGGTGCTATATGTATAGGGGAAATGCTGCCCAAATTTCTGTAGAAAGTGTTGATTTGAGATTTAAGCCTAAAGCCTTATGGTTAACATTTGGTAAATGTGACCATTTGCAGATTTTGGACGAAACGAGAAGTGAACCTGGGAAGGCGTAAAGTGCGTAAAAGGTATGTAAAGCTATCCCGATTCTTCTTTAGGCATGTCCTAGGTGTACTAGGATTGGATTTGCACCTCGGAAGACATTCTGTCCATCTGAATCCGCATTTGAAAATACTCTTTTTTCGTTCAATAGAATTGAACCCCTTAAGTATGCTTTATTGAAAAATTATGCAAACTTTTCCAAACTGCCTAGAAAGTTATGGAATATCCCTAAGACCGCTGTAGGTGACCTCATAAGCTTAATATACGTAATTTGAGCCCGCCGCTTTGTTTTTCCCGAGGTGGGCCCACTATTTCCGATTTTACCCTTATTGTAATTTATAACTTGATTTCAAGCGATTTTTAAGGAAACGTCTTAACTACTTTTCCAACTACTAATGATACTTATTCTGAATACTATATTGAGTCTCTGTAAAGGTACGATATTTCGTATTACATTTAGTTTCCCACTATTCCCGCTTTGCTCTATTATTATACTATTGCTTTATTTTCGAACAATATAAAATGAAATGTTTTAACTATCCTTCTAACTTCTGAAGGAAAATTATTTTAATGATCCCCTCGAGTCTGGTAAACCATTTTGGGAATATGAAAACGATCCCAGAGGGATTATTTTCCGTAACTCATTATGACATACGACATACACTTACTATGATTCTGTCCGATCTCATTGATTTGATTTGTCCTTCGATATGCCTCATTGAGTCTCTGGAAACCTATGATATTTTTATTGCATTTAGTTTCTCACTACTCCATTCGTGGATGCCTCAATGTTTCCCACACTGAGCTCGGGCCAGGATATGTTGTCAAGCGTAATCCTCTGCATTGTTCGCCGTGCCTCGATGTGAGGGGGCAGGTATACATGTACATGGGTTTGTGGAGTGTGTTGTGCCATGTACACACTCTGATATGATATGATCTGATATGGCCATCTGATATGCTATGTTATGTTACGGGGTTATCCCCTACTCTGTTCCTTATGTATGGTGGCACCAACGTCGGGGGAGGGGGGGGGGTGGCCACGTTCTGTTTGCCGAGTCCCTTGGCAGGGGCCGGATATGATATGGTATATGTTTCTGCACATACTCCTCATGTTTTGAAAATACGCATTTGATACTTCGGACGTCACACTCACTTCTCTGTAAGTTCTGTTTCGGTTATGATCTTGTTCCGTAATGGGAACAGGTACGACATATGTTTTCAACAAATACTATTTATGCTTTATGATCAGCATTTTGCTAGTCTGGATATTCTGTCCATTTTCTGAACCTTCTGCTTTGATTATGACTTTGTTACTACGTTCTGTGCTTTACATACTCAGTACATATTTTGTACTGACCCCCTTTCTTCGGGGGCTGCGTTTTCATGCCGCGCAGGTACAGAAGACAGATTTGCTGACCGCCTGCCTAGGACATCTATTCTGCTATATTGGGAGCGCTCTTTTGTTCAGAGCCTGTATATTGGTACAGTCTGCTGCTATTATGTATATGTATGCTATTCAGGGGTATGACGGGGCCCTGTCCCGTCTTATGATTCTGTTATGATTTGTAGAGGTCTGTAGACATACTTGTGTGGGTTCTGTATATGTTCGGGTATGATACGATCTGTGACAGCCTCATCGGCCTCCATGAACTGTGTCGGTTCTTTTATGCTAATTACTAACGTCAAGTGACTTTTATATTTGAAATATTTTGTCATTTTGCTAATTTGGGTTATCGGGTACGTCTGGGTGTCCAGCACGGACACTAGTCGCGGCCTACGGAGTTGGGTCATGACACTGACACCTTACGAAAACCGAGCAAACCAATTGATAACTCGTATCCGCTATGTCTCAAATGATAAAATACGGCCAAGAAGGCCAACTATGAATATAAAATCATGCATACGTATCTATGTAATGGGCCTGTAATGTCCACATATCCACTAACAAGAAATAACAGAGCTGTACACAGGAATCTGTCCGCAAAGCCTCTATGAACATGACTGAAGTACACAAGTTGGGATAGAGCCCTCGACATACCCTATTGTCATAAAAAAACATATACAACTCTGACTCGGCAATGCTCCAGGAATAGATGGAGCCCACCAATCAAAACTGGTACCTGAATGCAGCCTACTGCAGAAGATCCTCATCTCGTCTACTTGCACCTGCGGGCATGAACGCAGCGTCCACAAGAAGGGACGTCTGTACGAACAATGTACTGAGTATGTAAGACATGATAGTAGTATAATATAAGAATGAAGATAACATAAGATAAAGTAAGTAATTATACCTCATACTCTTTTTAAGATCTCTATCATGTAAACTACTCGTCTACAGGAAAAACATTTCATACACATCTATACACAACATACAAACATATGCATTCACATACACTTACTATACATACATCTGTCATATCTGTACCCGGCCCTTTTGGGACTCGTTATCATCCGTACCCAGCCCTTTCGGGACTCGGTGTTATCCCTAACTGATCAGTGGGAGTGCAATGCATCCATACATACATATATAAACATAAAAAATACATAAATGAAATCAACATCATAATTAGCATTATCATTATCATTATCACTATATCATTCCTTGAAGGATCAACCATCGTAGGATGAAATCGATAATGTCATGAGAGTATCAAGAACCATGAACTTAGATAGCATTGAAAATAGAATCATTGCCTTCGCTATTGTTACACCTCGGAAAACATTTTCGTTAATGCATAGTGAATAGACTAACGAAGGGAACAACGTATACGACGTTTTGAAAAGTAAGAAATAGCATTTGATGACCCTAATTAAGATTTCAAAGACATTCGAGGTAGGGGGAGAAAGTTTGCTAAGAAAAGGCAAGGCATACGATATGTATCGGAAAGGATTTACGAGTAACAAGTTAATGATGATTTAATGATGTTTTGGAGAAGATTTATAACGTCCCTTAGATTGTTAGTGAGGTGATAAACAAGTATCAAGAAGGTTCCATAAGGATTTGAGATCAAACGAAGTGACGAGAACAAAATCGGAGAAGAGACAGATTATATGACCAATTATACGGTTCGTATATTGGTCCGCAGAATTGTCACAGTGAAGGTCCCTCACTGATGGGATTATATGGTCACTTATACGGACCGTTTAAAATTATACGGACCGTATAAGTGTCCGTATAATTTAGTCGGGATAGATTTTAAAAGTTGATATAAGGACCTCATTTCATTTAATTCATTTCATTTTTTCTCTCCACACCTCAAGAACTCTCTAGAACCTTCCACACTCTTCATATACAAGAACCCTAGAGAAATTAATGATCAACTTCATCAAATCAAGAGAAACAAGTGCAAGAAACTCATTAGGGTTCATCTAAAGGCAAGAAATCTCATGGGAAGTGGAACTAGGGTTTTGCTCAAGTGAAGTATTTCCACTTAAATCTCATTCCCACACTATCAAAGGTAAGTTTTATTGTATTTCCATGTTATTTAAGGTATGGAAAAGTTGAAACACTTGGATGGTAGAAGGATATAGAAATGGGTCATGAATGTAAGAATAATGCCATTTTTTAGTAATAGTTTGGAGTGAATCATGAATATTGGTATGTTGTGATTGTAATTACGTTACGAATGATGTTAGCATGAGAGAAACAATAGATGAGAATGAATGTAATGTTGTACTATGATCATGATTATGGAGGAATTGAAGCGAAATTGTGAAATGTGGATAATGTAGATGAACGATGATTGTTGTCTATAATATTGTGAATGTTGTTATGAATGCTTGGGAGCCGATATGTGATATGAGGGAAGTTGTATAAACAAAGGAAATGCTGCCCAATTTTCACTAGCATTAGTAAGCACGTTCGTATAATCGATTAGCTAATGTTGATGCGAATTCTCTTGTAGGTAGAGACGTGAGCGTGGCAGAAGAACAATCAAGCGATAGAATTGTTAAACGAAAGAGGTATGTAAGGCAAATCCTTTCCTTATATGGCATGAATCTTCTTATTTTTTTCCCACGATCTTACTAAATAACGGACATTATGAGTCCATGACTATAAAAAGCTACATACGCATACGATAAAGAAAGGAGATATGACGACGAGCAAGATAATGACGATGATGAGTTTAAATATAAGGAATCCTAGAGTAATATAAGATGTCCATGAAGCTAATGATCCTAAGTATGGTTCCATTAATGTTTTTCCTTGTGTACACTCACCTTAAAATGTTAGTCCCTTCAAGGTGAGATATGATGATTATGATCACTTAATAACGTAATCGGGGGTTCACGACCTTATGTCACCCCAACATAGCCATAGATGCCTTCAAGTTATAATGTATGTTTTGATGATAAATATATAATGATGCTAAGTTATGATAAGGTCATGAAATGCCTATGAGATGTATAATAATGATAAGTTTATGTTGGCTATATGACGATACGATCCCACCGTGCCTAGTTGGCTGGGCATGTCACCGCGAAGGCGGGCTGCTATGTTTACACCAAGCCTAGAGGGCCGGGCATGACACCGCTAATGGGCGGCATATGATGGTTACCCGGACGCGGGTTAACGATGATGATTTATATGATACGATGATGTATGCGCTATGATGATACATGTACTATGATTATATATATATATATATATATATATATATATATATATATATATATATATGTATGTATGAAATGTATCCACCCATAAAAGTTACGCAGGTTATATCCTCATCTTATGTCTTATGATTTCTCTATTATGTTCATTTCATTCATGCCTTACATACTCAGTACAACGTTTGTACTGACGTCCGTTTTCTTTGGACGCTGTGTTCATGCCCACAGGTAGACAGGGAGACGGTGCTGATCCATAGGAGCTATCAGTAGATTTACAGGAGCACTCCATTATTTCGGAGGTGCTATTTCGTTTATTCTTTTGTGTACATATTTGGCACGGCGGGGTCCTGTCCCGTCCATATGTCATGTACTCTAGTAGAGGCTCGTAGATACGTATATGTGGGTAGTATGATCTCACGAAATCCTTATGTATATATTATTTTGATAGCTGAGGTGGCTTATGTATATAAATATATATGTGTTTGAAATTGTGAATGGTTTTCCTTACGACTAGAAGTATGGAGCAATAGATGCAGAGTAAGTATGATAACTAGCAGTATGATTGGCGCTCGGTAGTCAGCTCCGGGTACCCGTCATGGCCCCCTAGTCGGGTCGTGAAAAAAGTGGTATCAGACCAGTTTAGTCCTAGGAAGTGTCTACGAGCCGTGTCTAGTAGAGTCTTGTTTATGGTGTGTTGTGCGCCACATTAATAAACAGGAGGCTACAGGGAATTTAGGAAAAATGACCATCTTTCATCTTAGGAGATCGTGCGATAGAGTTGTGTTATAAGAGTATCTCCTCCCTAATAGTGTGCTATGATTTCAGAAATGCCGCCAAAGGGAAAAGCTACAGCCTCCCAGAAGGGCAAGACTACGATGAAAAGACGGGTAGAAAGAGAGCCGCCAATGAATGCAGAAGAGGGCGAATCACATAATGAGGCCCCATATAATACTTCTTCCACTCCGCCTATTATAGAAGAACAAGAAGGGGCATCAGATCCAGCTCCTATGCCTCCAGTTCCTCCACCGGCTGCTTCGGGTCAACAAGTGACCGAGGCTATTCATCTATTGACGCAGTTAGTTGCCGCCTAGGCACAGCAGCAGAATGCGGGTCCAAGTGATAGGGTAGCTAGTACCAGAGCTCGTGATTTCATGAGTTTGAATCCTCCGGAGTTTTTCGGGTCAAAGCCGAATGAATACCCGCAAAGTTTTATTGATGAAATATTGAGAACATTGAAGATTATTCATGCCTCCGAAACTGAATCTGTGGACTTGGCATCTTATAGACTCTGAGATGTGGTGGTATTATGGTACAATAATTGGCTATCATCAAGAAAAGAGAATGTGCCTCCTCCCGTTTCGCAAGAATTTGTAGATGCCTTCATCCGCCACTATTTTCCACCCAAGGTCCGCCGAGCTAGAGCGGAAAGATTTTTAAATTTGAAACAAGGAAATATGAGTGCCCGGGAGTATAGCCTTCAGTTTAATTCATTGGCTAGATATGCCCCGACTATGGTGGCCGACATGGGGGATAGAGTGCATAGATTCGTGAGTGGATTAGGGCCACATTTGTTCAAGGACTGCTTGACGGCTTCGTTGCAAGATGGGATGGATATTTCATGCATTCAAGCCCATGCCCAGAATTTAGAAGGACAACAACATCCACAAATGGGTGATCGTGATACTGATAGAGGGCAAAGAAAGAGGGCCAGATCTATGGGGGCAGGTAGTGATTATAGAGGGGGATCAAGGCAGGCATATTCTAGACACTCAGGCCAGTCGGTGACTAGTGCACCTCCAAGATTTGTAGGTAGGAGATTTGACCACTCCATTCCTTCAGGACAGGGTCAAAGTTCGAGAGCTTCAGGTTCTCAGTTTAGGGGTGATCATAGTCAGAGGAGGCCACCAGTGCCGCGATGTAGTCAGTGTAGTAATTTACATTAGGGGCCATGTCGCCAGGGAACAGATGCTTGCTATGTTTGTGGACAAACTGGCCACTTGATGCGTGATTGTTCCTCGAGGTATGGTAGAGGTGGGGTTCAGCCCAAAGGATCAGCAACTGGTTCCTCCTCAGTGCGCCCGGTAGGGCAGACTCCCTAGATTCCAGTAGGTCGAGGTAGAGGTAGAGGGGGATCATCTACTTCAGGTGCCACTCAGCCCCGTATGTATTCTTTATCCAGACGACAGGATCTTGAGTCCTCCCCAGATGTGGTTACAGGTACATTATCCGTATTTTTCTAGGATGTGTATGCATTGATAGATTCGGGTTCTACCCTATCTTATATTACTCCGTATGTTGCTGGTCGTATTGGGATGAAAACTGAGCCAATTAAACCTTTTGAGGTATCTACTCCGGTTGGTGATCCCGTGATAGCTAGACAAGTGTATAATAATTGTGTAATTATGATATGCGAACGCCAGACTAAAGCTGATTTAGTTGAGCTGGAGATGTTAGATTTCGATGTGATTATGGGTATGGATTGGTTGGCCTCATGTTATGCTAATGTTGACTGCCGAATGAAAGTAGTTCGATTTCAATTCCCGGGAGAGCCCGTGCTTGAGTGGAAGGGTAATACAGCATCTCCAAGAGGTAGGTTTATTTCCTACCTTAAGGCGAGAAAGATGATAGCAAAAGACTATATTTATCACTTAGTCCGGGTTTATGATACCGAAGCAAAGTCGTCAACTTTCCAATCCGTTCCAGTAGTGAATGAATTCCCGAATGTATTTCCAGATGAACTTCTAGGTCTTCCACCGGAAAGAGAGATTGATTTCGCTATTGATGTGTTACCGGACACCAAGCCTATTTCTATTCCTCCATACCGAATGGCTCCAGCAGCATTGAAAGAGCTAAAGGCACAGTTGAAAGATTTGCTTGAGAAGGGGTTTATTAGACCCAGTTCATCACCGTGGGGAGCACCAGTCGTATTTGTAAGAAAGAAAGACGGCTCCCTACGAATGTGCATCGATTATAGGCAGTTGAATAAGGTGACGATAAAGAACAAATATCCTCTCCCAAGGATTGATGATTTGTTTGATCAACTACAAGGTGCCAGGTAGTTTTCCAAAATATACTTGAGGTCAGGTTATCACCAAGTGAGAGTTAAAGAAGAAGATATTCCCAAAACAGCTTTCAGAATGAGATATGGCCATTATGAATTTCGGGTGATGTCGTTTGGGTTAACTAATGCTCCAGCAGTGTTCATGAATTTGATGACTAATGTATTCAGGCCTCTCTTGGATTTATTCATAATAGTATTCATTGACGATATTCTGGTATACTCTCGCACAGAATCAGAACATGCTGACCATTTACGTATTGTTCTAGGAATTCTTCAAACTTGAGAATTGTATGAAAATTTTCAAAGTGCGAGTTTTGGCTAACTTCTGTGACATTTTTGGGCCATGTTATTTCAGATGATGGCATTCGAGTTGATACTCAGAAAATTGAAGCTGTGAAGACTTGGCCAAGGCCTGCAACGCCCACAGAAGTCCGTAGTTTTCTGGGATTGCCAAGATACTATAGAAGGTTCGTAGAAGGATTTTCCTCTATTTCATCCCCATTGACGAAGCTAGCCCAAAAGTCAGTTAAATTCCAGTGGAATGATGCTTGTGAACGCAGCTTCCAAGAGTTGAAGGACAGATTAACCTCAGCCCCAGTCTTGACACTCCCATAAGGGCCAGATGGCTATATTGTATACTGTGATACTTCTGGTGTTGGTTTAGGATGTGTGTTAATGCATCACGGTGAAGTCATTGCTTATGCTTCGAGGAAGCTGCAGAAACATGAAAAGAACTGCCCAACTCATGATCTCGAATTGGCTGCAGTTATTCATGCATTAAAGATGTGGAGACATTACTTGTATGGTGTGCATGTTGATATCTACACAGATCACAAGAGTCTTCAATACATTTTCAAACAGAAGGAGTTGAATCTGCGGTAGAGGCGGTGGTTACAATTATTGAAAGATTATGATGTGAGTATTTTATACCACCCCAGAAAGGCAAATGTAGTAGCTGAAATGCTTAGCCGCCGATCGATAGGCAGCCTATGCGAAGTTCCTCCGGAGAAGAAAGAATTAATTCATGAGCTCCACCAATTAGATAATCTTGGAGTACGCCTAATTGATTCAGGTAATGCAGGGATTGGTATTAATAATCCCACAGTTTTGTCTTTGCATATGGAAGTATGAAGATCCTCAGTTGAGCCATTATAGAGAAACATTTCATGAAAAAGAGAAGTCCCCGTTGGAAACCTCTATGGATGGAATTCTTAGATACCGAGGCAAGCTATGTGTTCCGAATGTTGCAGAATTGCGCCGTCAAATTCTAGAAGAAGCTCATGATTCTCGATATTCTATTCACCCAAGTGCAACGACCATGTATAATGATCTCAAGTTAATATATTGGTGGGATGGCATGAAGAGAGACATAGCAGAATTTGTAGCTCAATGTCCAAATTGCCAGCAAGTGAAAATCGAACATCAAAAGCCAGGAGGATTATTGCAGGCAATGGAAATCCCTACTTGGAAGTGGGAAGTGATCAACATGGATTTTATTGTGGGATTACCTCGTTCGCGAAGCAAGTATGATTCTATATGGGTGATTGTGGATAGATTGACGAAACCAGCTCATTTTCTTCCTGTTAGAACAATATACTAAGCAGAATATTATGCAAGGCTGTATCTCAAAGAGATTGTGCGACTCCATGGTATTCCGATATCCATTATCACAGATAGAGGAGCGCAATTTACAGCCAAGTTCTGGAAATCTATCCAAGAAGGTCTAGGTACCCAAGTAAAGCTTAGCACGGTTTTTCATCCGCAGACTGATGGGCAAGCCGAACGTACCATTCAAACATTGGAGGATATGCTAAGAGCATGTGTTCTAGATTTTGGCGGTAGTTGGGATGACCACTTACCCCTTATTGAGTTTGCATACAACAATAGCTACCATTCCTGTATCCAAATGGCTCCGTATGAAGCTTTATATGGAAGGAAGTGTAGGTCTCCAATTAGATGGTTTGAAATAGGAGAAGTACAGCTAATAGGCCCTGAGTTAATTCAACAAGCAGTAGAAAAAGTCAAGGTGATCCGAAGTCGATTATTGACAGCCCAAAGTCGCCAAAAATCTTATGCGGACAACCGCCGGCGAGACTTAGAATTTCAAGTTGATGGTTGGGTATTCCTAAAGGTGTCACCAATGAAAGGTGTGATGAGATTTGGTAAGAAAGGAAAGTTAAGTCCTCGATACATTGGACCTTATCAGATTATCCGCAAGGTGGGTCAAGTAGCTTATGAATTGGACTTACCTCCATAACTTGAATCAATCCATCCAGTTTTCGATGTCTCAATGCTCCGCAAGTGTGTTGGAGACCCTACGAGGATTGTCCCAATAGATGATGTTCAAGTGACAGAAAATCTAGTCTATGAAGAAGTGCCCATTGTCATATTAGACAGGCAAGTACGGAGACTTCGAAATAAGGAAGTGTCCTCAGTTAAAGTCTTATGGCGAAACAACAACCGAGAAGAAATGTCTTGGGAAGCAAAAGAGAGTACGAAATCCAAATATCCTCACTTATTTCAGCCACCAGAAGAGATCCGCGATGAAACATCAGGATTATGAGGTATGTATGTTTCTTTTTATGCATATGGGTCGTGTGTGGCCAACTTATATTGCTATTGCGTTGTGGCCCTGTGAAGCAATGTTATTACGGGCTGTTGTGACAAGATGGTAGTGCCATATTACAGGGGAAACTCTGGCAAAATTTTCGTCGAATTCCCGAGTGCTTAATATTCGAGGACGAATGTTCCAATAGGGGGGGGGGGGGGGGGGAGAATGTTACACCCCGGAATTTTTTTTTGTTAATGCATAGTGAATAGACTAACGAAGGGAACAACGTATACGATGTTTTGAAAAGTAAGAAATAGCATTTGATGACCCTAATTAAGATTTCAAAGACATTCGAGGTAGGGGGAGAAAGTTTGCTAAGAAAAGGCAAGGCATACGATATGTATCGGAAAGGATTTACGAGTAACAAGTTAATGATGATTTAATGATGTTTTGGAGAAGAGTTATAACGTCCCTTAGATTGTTAGTGAGGTGATAAACAAGTATCAAGAAGGTTCCATAAGGATTTGAGATCAAACGAAGTGACGAGAACAAAATCGGAGAAGAGACAGATTATATGACCAATTATACGGTCCGTATAATATTATACGGTCCGTATATTGGTCCGCAGAATCGTCACAGTGAAGGTCCCTCACTGATGGGATTATACGGTCACTTATACGGACCGTTTAAAATTATACGGACCGTATAATGTGCCGTATAATGGTCACAGAAGTGAGATGTTGATGGGGTGATTTCACGGTCACTTATACGGACCGTATAAAATTATACGGACCGTGTAATGTGCCGTATAATTGTCATAGAAAGGGATGGTTGCTAAAGCGATTTCGCGGTCACTTAACGGACCGTGTAAGTGTCCGTATAATTTAGTCGGGACAGATTTTAAAAGTTGATATAAGGACCTCATCTCATTTAATTCATTTCTTTTTTTCTCTCCACACCTCAAGAACTCTCTAGAACCTTCCACACTCTTCATATACAAGAACCCTAGATAAATTAATGATCAACTTCATCAAATCAAGAGAAACAAGTGCAAGAAACTCACTAGGGTTCATCTAAGGCAAGAAATCTCATGGGAAGTGGAACTAGGGTTTTGCTCAAGTGAAGTATTTCCACTTAAAGCTCATTCCCACACTATCAAAGGTAAGTTTTATGGTATTTCCATGTTATTTAAGGTATTGAAAAGTTGAAACACTTGGATGGTAGAAGGATATAGAAATGGGTCATGAATGTAAGAATAGTGTCATTTTTTAGTAATAGTTTGGAGTGAATCATGAATATTGGTATGTTGTGATTGTAATTACGTTACGAATGATGTTAGCATGAGAGAAACAATAGATGAGAATGAATGTAATGTTGTACTATGATCATGATTATGGAGGAATTGAAGCGAAATTGTGAAATGTGGATAATGTAGATGAACGATGATTGTTGTCTATAATATTGTGAATGTTGTTATGAATGCTTGGGAGCCGATATGTGATATGAGGGAAGTTGTATAAACAAAGGAAATGCTGCCCAATTTTCTATAGCATTAGTAAGCACGTTCGTATAATCGATTAGCTAATGTTGATGCGAATTCTCTTGAAGGTAGAGATGTGAGTGTTGCAGAAGAACAATCAAGCGATAGAATTGTTAAACGAAAGAGGTATGTAAGGCAAATCCTTTCCTTCTATGGCATGATTCCTATGGCATGAATCTTCCTATTTTTTTCCCACAATCTTACTAAATAACGGACATTATGAGTCCATGACTATAAAAAGCTACATACGCATACGATAAAGAAAGGAGATATGACGACGAGCAAGATAATGACGATGATGAGCTTAAATATAAAGAATCCTAGAGTAATATAAGATGCCTATGAAACTAATGATCCTAAGTATGGTTCCACTAATACTTTTCCTTGTGTACACTCACCTTAAAATGTTAGTCCCTTTGTCACAACCCGACCCCGTGGGCCGTGACTAGTGCCCGAGCTGGACATCCGTACACACTCACTTACCAGAATCGGCATACAAATGGCTTATCCAGATACGAAGGTCAGACGTCGTCTCGAGCGGTCGCATATAAACAAATGTATCACACAGAAGCCGGCAAGGCGGTCGTAAAACACATCGCCCCAAAAATGTATATATGGATATACATACAAGCCAATAAGGCTGTCACAGCAAATGGAACCGCTTAAGACATAAACCATATTAACATAACTGGACATCAACGACCCATGACCCACATACATGTCTACAGGCCTCTAAGAGTAACAAAAGTATCATATGGCGGGACAGGGCCCCGCCGTACCCCGGAATATACATACATATATACAATGGAAAAGTTTGTACCAGAATGTTGGCTCCAGAACAAGGGGAGCACTCCAAAACAGTAGAATAGGTGTACTAAGCTGGCGGGTCACCAGAACGAGCGTCTGTACCTGCGGACATGAAACGCAGCCCCCGAAAGAAGGGGGTCAGTACGAAATAGGTACTGAGTATATAAAGCGTGAAATACAATAATCAGGATCATAACTGAAATAAGAAGTATGGAAAACGAGTACAAGAATCAATATACCAAAATACTTGTTTTTGAAACACAAATAATGCATATCAAAATCATGTATAGGGCTCGGGAACGTGGTCGCCACCCCGTCACTGGCGCCACAGCACATCATACTCCAGAAGATTTTATATCCCCGTAACATCTCCGTAGCACATCATAGCAACATAACACATCATAACACCATAACATACATAAACGGTACCCGGCCCGCTAGTGGGGGACTCGGGGAACCGTAACACATCATACTGCCGAATATAACATAGTGCGTACGATGACAAAACCGGCCCGGGACTCGGCGAAGGATATAATAACAGTATGCACGAGCAGAGTAGTGAGAAACTATATGCACATAAATCAATTTTTAAGACTCGATGGACAAGTACACTTACCGACACCGGAAGGATCATAAACACATTTCGAGTCAATCCGATTTAGTATAAGAAAGTTATGGGCAATTTACTATAGGAACCTTTACGAACGATTCAAAGCAATCCGAGACCGCCTACGAAAGTTACAGACATTATTCTTTTTAGAACTCTCTAAGAACGTATCGGAGCGATCCGAGCTCGTCTATGAAAGTTAGAGACATTATTCGACATAAGACCTTTAAGAACAAAAATTTTGTATACGCGTTCATTATCCAATTATGCAAAAAACCTAAGGACCATAGTTCGACTATATTAGGAGTGTAACATCAAGAACTGAATAAGAATCGTCGACATGCTCGGATCTTATGGAAGGAGTTACCCCGAGGTTTGTATCACATCTTATTTACATCTAAGGTATGCCAAAAGAAAGAAAGGGTAAGCTTTACATACCTTGCCCGCTTCCTAAGCTAATCCCAACTCAAGTCTCGGGCTCCCCAAGATCTACAATAACGTCATTAAATACCAAACGTTAGCTACAAGTACTCAAGAATTCAATCCTAAGCTAGCACTTGTCTACAGAAATTTAGGCAGCATTTCCCCTGTAAATTCAACAACCCCGAGAATTCAACTCGGCCAAATCATCAACAACAATACCAACAACCCTATTAACAACATCAACGATTAATTCAAAACACATTCTAACATTAGCAACTCCCTCATAATTCGACGACATTCCATTTACATTCACCTCAACTACATACAATCAAGCTAACACCAATGCTCGCACACTCAATTACTAATCCGAAACCATTCAAACAAAACTCAAGAACACTTCAAACAATCCGCACAATATTCAAAATAATCTAACCAATATGCCACTCCACCCGAAACCTCCAAAATGCAACAATAGCAATAACAACACATTTCCTTCTTTCAAATTCATGAACTACACCAATAATTCACACACTAACAACATTATTTTCCATAAATACAAGAAGTGGTATTAATGTCGCATTAGCTTCTAAAACAACTCTCCGACAATTACAACTTCAACTAGAATTATTGAACTTTCATTTTCATCATAGAATCCATGACGACAACAACCAAAATAATATATAAAATTAGTTCATTCCTTGCCATACAAAGCAGCCCATATTCGGCCACCACCCCAACACACAAAATTTCATGATTTTCATTCATTTCTACATACTACAACATACACAAACCATCCATAACATATAAAAAGAAGATTAAACCTTACCTTTCTTAACTACACTTCTCAACTTGGCTAGGGTGGTAAAGTGCACAAATAAGTGTTTTGCTTGCTCCAACAACTACTCCACGTGAAAGAGGACCTTCCAATTGGTTGAATTGCTAGAATAAAATATTTTTTGTGATCAAGATTTGAGGGCTTCAATTTTTGGCTACCATGGCCGAACAGCTCTTCTTCTTTTTCTCCAAGGTTCTTGAATTTTCTAAGTGATGAAGATGAAGAATATGATAAACTTATCATCTTTTATCTTAATTATATTATGCATCCATGTGGGCCAAGGCCCACACCACACTACACGGCCACTTGGCCCTTTTTTTTTCAAGAATTATAAACTTCCCATAATTCACTTTTAACCCCAAATTTTCCTTAATATTTCCATGAGCCACCTTGTGAATTTCCCTTTTTACCCCTAGCCTTTCTTAATATTTCCACATCAAAAATTTTCATAAACAACTTGTGTGTTAAACAAGATCAAAATTATAGCCTTGCCCTTAACTTATCGCGGTTATCTTGAAATATCCGAATGTACAAAATACGGGATATAACACCCTTCAAGGTGAGATATGATGATTGTGATCACTCAATAACGTAATCGGGGATTCACGACCTTATGTCACCCCAACATAGCCATAGATGCCTTCAAGTTCTAATGTATGTTTTGATGATAAATATATAATGATGCTAAGTTATGATAAGGTCATGAAATGCCTATGAGATATATAATAATGATAAGTTTATGTTGGTTATATGACGATACAATCCCACCGTGCCTAGTTGGCTGGGCATGTCACTGCGAAGGCGGGCTGCATACAATTCCACCGTGCCTAAATGGACGGGCATGTCACCGCTAAGGCGGGCTTCTATGTTTACACCGAGCCTAGAGGGTCGGGCATGACACCACTAGTGGGCGGCATATGATGGTTACCCGGACGCGGGTTAACGATGATGATTTATATGATACGATGATGTATGCGCTATGATGATACATGTACTATGATTATATATATATATATATGTATGTATGAAATGTATCCACCCATAAAAGTTACGCAGGTTATATCCTCATCTTATGTCTTATGATTTCTCTATTATGTTCATTTCATTCATGCCTTACATACTCAGTACAACGTTTGTACTGACGTCCGTTTTCTTTGGACGCTGTGTTCATGCCCACAGGTAGACAGGGAGACGGTGCTGATCCATAGGAGCTATCAGTAGATTTACAGGAGCACTCCATTATTTCGGAGGTGCTATTTCGTTTATTCTTTTGTGTACATATTTGGCACGGCGGGGTCCTGTCCCGTCCATATGTCATGTACTCTAGTAGAGGCTCGTAGATACGTATGTGTGGGTAGTATGGTCTCACGAAATCCATATGTATATATTATTTTGATAGCCGAGGTGGCTTATGTATATAAATATATATGTGTTTCAAATTGTAAATGGTTTTCCATACGACTAGAAGTGTGGAGCAATAGATAAATGCAGAATAAGTATGATAACTAGCAGTATGAGTGGTGTTCGGTAGTTAGCTCCGGGTACCCGTCATGGCCCCCTAGTCGGGTCGTGACAGCTATATCTCACCTCGAAGGAACGAGTAACATGAGGTGAGACCATCAACAATAAGTAAGATCAAGGGATTCATGGAATGGCTCAATAACCTCATAATGTCCTCAAATCATAGCTTCGGAAATTCTAGAATAAAGTCATCACCATCGTCACAATAATTATAGAACATTTTTCATTTAACATCATAAGAGCTTTGTAAATCTTAAATTCTTACTTTTGGGAATAAGAACGACATAGAAATATAGACGGAATCCTAGCTTAAGAATCATACCTTTGAAAGAAAGGGGCTAGCCTTACATACATTTCGGTCGCCTCAGTCGTTCAACGTTTATTCTTCCATGCTCGCAACTCTACACATAAACCATCCATATTATAATTAGGCTCAATATCATACACTTGTCTCAAGCATTCAAATGAAATCTTTTTAGAATCTGCTGAAATTCGGGCAGCACCTCCCCTGTTTATATGCCTAGCCCGAAATCATAATCCGGCAACCAACAACAATACCAACATCAACCACAATATTATCAATACCAATATGCTCCAAAAAACATCCCACATGATGTTTTCCCAAGTTCTCAACCAACCATAACAACATCCATAATACCATAATCAAAGAATTATATTTAATTTAATCTCAAATTAATCCAAAATTCTCTTTCAAACTCACCTTATGGCCATCAACTTCAATTCAACTCTTTATGATTTTTCTCCTATGATTCTTTCCTCTCTAAGAATTTCTAAACCTTTACATCATCTCAATCATGTAAATAATAGGAAGAACATACCTTATAGTAGAAGAGCTTCACTTTATTCACCCCTTTCCAAGATCAAGTTCATCACCACCTTGAAGAGAAACAAGAAAAATTATCTTCCATAAATTTTCCTTGATGTTTTGATGCTAATATTCTCTCTTGATGATTTGGAAAGGTTATGGAAGATTATGGAGTATTATGGAAGATTAGGGAAAATTATAGAAAGTTATGGAGAGTTATGGAAAATTATAAAACTCTCAAGAGTTCTTTAGAAGAGTGGAGGATGAGAAAATGGTGAAATATTATGAAAATTAATGGGTTAGAGGGGTATTTATAGGTGTGTTTCGGGTCGGGTACTATGTAGCAATCCGGGTGCTATAGCAGTGCATTTTTGCTCCATCAGCCTAACTTGTAATGTCTATAATTCTCTACTCCGATGTCGTATCAACGAGCGGTTTATTGCGTTGGAAACTAGATTCGACAAACTTTATTTTAGGCTTTTGAAACACCTTAAAACTCCTAATATACTAGGAGATACACCCCTCCAAATTTGACCCAAAAAACATTTGTCCAAAATTCTGTCAACTTTTTCCAAATTTTCGACAAATTTATTTTCTTCGATTTGCTTGGTCCCGGAGTTTCCCATAGCTTTTTATATGAACTTAAACCCTCGTAACCATAAGATTGGCTCATATAATCTCATATATACTTGAAGGTAACTCCAGTAACCGCACCTAAAACAACCATCAATACTTATAAATTTCAACGTACGAAATTACGGGGTGTAACACCTCATTGTACACACATGCTAACTGATGTCATTGTTCAGTAGTCATGACCTGTAGGGGACCCATGGTGTCCATGTACCACTTGTTCCGGATACTCATCGAACCTGAGCATAAAACCTCTGCTCCGGAAAGAACCTCGGACACGGTCCACATCAAGTACCACTCATTTTCGGAACCAACCTCGGACCACGGGCCCATAATCTAGGTCACATACTCATTTCCGTCAACTGTGCCTTTTCATACATCTATACGTATTAGTATTTCTTGCTCTCTTGTTATCAATGCTCAAATCATCATTTTGTATTTCAACTATACCGAGAAGATCATATTATCTTCTCTTCATAACAACATCAACTGTAGAATCAACACAATGAATAATGGCATGAAGCCCACACGGTCACCCAGTCAATAGCACATAGGAGTTTAATCACACAACATATCATGTATGAAGACTAGATATGCTTTCTCCCATCGAATTTACAATACATATAATCAACTAATCAAAGTCTAACTCAAGTAGACTGTAACCTACCTCGAACGTAGAGCTGGAACAACGTGAATCACTCTGCTACTGCTTTTTCCTTCCTTAAAGCCTCGGAATGCTCAAAGTCTAGAAATTAGATGTCACGACCCAACCCCGTAGGCCGTGACTGGTGCCCGACCTGGACACCCGTATACATGTTCTTTAGCTATATGTTCTTTTCACAACAAACTCAATATGGATCTTATAACGACCAACCATGGTCTCAGATTTGTCGCATAATTATACATATAAAAGCAAGCCGACAAGGCTGCCATCACATATCAATATCATATGCAAGACAACAAGGCTGCCATTATAGACGAACATCATACCACAGCACATCGTATAGACACAGCTGAACAGAACCCATACACAACCCACACATATGTCCACAGACCTCTAAGAGTTTCAACAGTAAATATGACGGGACAGGGCCCCATCGTACCCTTAGTCAACATATGCATATATTTAGATTAGAAAGGATCTATACCAAATCTGGGCTCCAGAACAACGGAACTCTCCAAAATAGCAGAAGGGGAATCTTAAGCTGTCGGATCACCAAACCGAGTATCTGCACCTGCGGGCATGAAACACAGCCCCCCGAAGAAAGGGGGTCAGTACGGAATATGTACCGAGCATGTAAAGCATGAAATACAGTAAACGGGATCATAACTGAAATAAGAGGTACAGAAAATGAGTACAATAACTAGAATACCAAGTACTTGCTTTTGAAACATAACTCATGCACATCAATATCATATGTCAGATCCGGCCCTATTATGGGACTCGGTGAACATGGTCGTCACCCCGTCTCTGGCGCTATAACACAGCATGCTCCAAAATATAATATAACTCTGTAACACAGCATAACATCATAACACCATAACACAGCATAACTCCATAATATATATATATATTGTCACGACCCAACCCCGTAGGCCGTGACTAGTGCCCGAATTGGACACTCATGTCACTTGTTAACTATAATCATTTATAACTAGTATGTCATGAACTTATTTGTATAAAAAGGTATGGTATTTTTTTTAAAGCTGTCAAATTTTTTTTTTTTGTATGTCGTAGGCACCTGTCTCCTGAATAATTAAAATTTTTAAACAACAACATATATATATTCCTACGCAAGCCGACAAGGCTGCCACGATATGCAACATACCAAACATACATATATATGCAAGTCGACAAGGCTGCCATTACGAATGGGTACGCCCCAAACATATGTCATAATCATAAAACGCGTCAACAACCATAAACAGACCCACACAAATGTCCACAGACCTCTAAGAGTAATGACCGTATCATATGGCGGGACAGGGCCTCGCCGTACCCAAATAAACTCATATGAATTCAACATAAGGGAGTTATACCACAAGCTAGGCTCCGGAACAAAGGAGCAGTCAAAATAGCTGAATAAGTGTCCTAAGCTGGCGGATCTCCGAAATGAACATCTGTACCTGCGGGCATGAACGCAGCCCCCCAAAGAAAGGGGGTCAGTACGGAATATGTACTGAGCATGTAAAGCATGAAACATAGTGATAGACTCATACTGAGATAAGATGTATAGGACTCAATGCAACTAACAGAATTTCATAAAGACTTGCCTTTGAACATATTGCATCTGTATCATTCTCATATCAATGTCAATATAGTGTTTTGTAATCAAAGCTGCATAATCATTCTGTATATAACATGTATACGTGTCCCGGCCCTCTAGTGAGGGGCTCGGTAATTAAAATCATAGTATCATAAACATGCACATAGACGTGTCCCGGCCCTTTCGTAAGGGACTCGGTAATAAGGAATATATATGCCCTCCTGGCCACCATCTCCATATCATCATATCATCACATCATCATATCATCATATATATATATAACGTGTCCCGGCCCTCTAGTGAGGGACTCGGTGAATATAGTCATAGCATCATAAACATAAACATATACGTGTCCCGGCCCTTTAATGAGGGACTCGGTAATAATATAGTAGATGTGCGCACGAGAACGTGTCTTGGCCCGGGACTCAGTGAAGGATATAGCGATAAGCACGAGCAGAATAATAAGCAACCACATATATGAAATGCATCTTTTGAGACTCAATAGATAAGCAACTAACCAGCTCTAAAGTATTGGGATAATAATCATATTCAATTATTTTCAACTCTCATTATAAGCCATAGCAAGGAACGTTTCAGCTTTCATGTACATGTATCAATTTTCATGATGTAGCTTTTGAAAATCAAGTATACTTCTATTCATGCCATTCTTTTAAGAGTAGGAACTTCTATACATCATTCATTAGTCAATCATGTAGTAGGCTCGTGACAATAGCATTAAGGAAATATAGAATCATAAGTCATGCATGGAACTAGAGAATAGAATTTACCCCAAGGTTCATATCATATCATACTTACATCTAGGACATGCCAAGAAAAGAAGGAATAAGCTTTACATACCTTTAGCGTTTAGTCGTATTATAACTTGTACTTGCTGCCCAAAAACACTTATCCTATATCAAGACATCAAGAGCTACAATTAGTCTACGAGGGAATTCAATACGTACTTTAACGTCAACAATCCCTTTCAAACATTTAGACGACGTTTCGTTCGCATTCAAATCAACTACATACAACCACCCCAACATCAATAATCATATGTTCAATACCAATCCGGACAACCCACATAACATTCCAAATAGCCCACATTCACAACATTCCATAACGATTCACATACGGCTACTACATTCTCAAGTTACTCCTAATAATCCGTAGCCTTAACGTTTTCGTGTAACAACTTTACAACAACCCAAACAACGTAAATACAATATATATTCTTAACTATCATTAGTATTTCCAATTTAAAGAATACAACATGTCCAAAACAGTTCCTAACCACAACACGCCCAAAACAGTCCCTAACCAATCAACACGCCCAAAACAGTCCCTAACCAACAACATAAAGGTGCCCGGAATTCTTGCAAACGTTTACGAACATACCAAGCAAACCACATATGATTCTTACACATTATTTCATGTCTTCATTTCATATAATTTCAGTAAAATACGACCAGCAGTCACAAGATAAATATATCACCAAATTCGTACGCAAATAGCTACATTGTCGACACTAAAACCTTACAACGACAACAACATGTTTAATAACATTACTTTCATGATCCTTGGAACTGTTTTAGCATCATTTACATTATTATAACAGCCCACAATTCATTCCAATTTCGACCTGAATCATTGCACTTCACTTTCACTAAACGTTCACAACAAGAATCAACACTCAACACATACAAATTCACCTCTAGCACTAAAACAGTCCACTGTTTTGGACTGCTTATATGCTTCAACATAATTCATTTCTTTAACACCTTAATTCACATATTCAACATGCACACAATACACCACAATGTCCATAACAACAACAATCAAAATGTGACACAAAACAGTCCACAAATTCCTCTAAAACAGCCCCCTCACACGGCTTCAACACAACTACAACAACTTCATGATTTTCATTCATTTATCCATACTACAACACATTCAATCCATTTCCAATACATGTACAAGAATATTAAGCATCATTTCACCTAAGTTTATAGCACACAGCCCACTTCAACTTCAACAACAACAGTCCCTAACTTACGATAACATCTAAGTCCATATATCGCTTGTATATCAACGTTTCCTCCATGTATACACCATATTAAACCTTTAATCCAAATTAATAACATGAGTAGGAGGTTGAAATTTCCTTTAACAATCAGAATCTTCAAGAATCTTGTTCCTCTTTCCAGCTTCTTGCTTACAACACAAGGAAAACTTAGGCTACAACTTCTCTTTAACTAATATCGTGTCAAGGGTCTAGGATTTAGCTTATATGATGGCTCAATTAGAAAGGGGGTTTGGGAGAGAAAATAAGGGTTCTTGGATCTGTTTAAGTCGTGTGAAGTGATATAGGGAAAAGTGGTGGCTTATATATTAAGTTTAATGGGCCTCATGGGCCGAAATATGAGTGTTTGGGTCGGGTCCAAGGTCCAAACTTGCTGCCCTGCCAGCCCAAATTGAATCGTCCATATCTCCTTATCCCGATATCATTTTGATGAGCGGTTTGTTGCGTTGGAAACTAGACGCGATGAACTTAATTTTAGGCTTTTGAAACACCTTATAACGCCTCATATGCTAGGAGATATGCCTCCTACAATATAGGCTAAAATCGGGTCCGAAATTGTTACTGAAGTTGTTCCGATTCATTTCGTTTAACTTCTAATCCTCTTCCAACCTCATGTAACCTCTTATACATACATATACACACTCATATACATACTCATAACATGATTTCAAATCCTTTAGGTTACCATGTCACCTCGGGATACTTAAGGCTACCATATATATAACGATATTCTTACTAACTCGACTAACTTTCCTTGAACCTTCATAACTCATTTTTTTCTTGTTTTACTTCAAGTAGCACGGATTATTATGGAGTGTAACATACTTTCCCCCTTAGGAACATTCGTCCTCGAATGTTAAATTAGTGTTGTATAAGCATACTTAACCTGTTACCCTTCCTAGTCAATCTTATCCTTCACCACCTCACAGCCTGTCTTACCAATACATTCGCATCCGTCACAATTCGTTTTTCTCTGTACTCTCATCTTAATCATACTACTACTTCTTTTACTATAAACTCGTCATAATTTATCCCTGCTTATCAATTCAGTTGGTACCTTACTATAACACTTTATCAAGATTATCCAGCCTTTTCTAAATCATCTCTTAGTATCATAAACCCTTTCCAAATTCTTCTTTTTACCATATCGATATCGACTTCCTAATTACTATTACCATCGATTCGGTAGTCGACTTATTTCTCGAGGTCATCCATATTGGAAACTTAGTCAAATCCTATCCTTACTATTGACACAACCTTTCAAAACATATTACAAACCTATACCTCATTCTCTTTTTCTATTTCTCGGAAAATTGGGCAGAGTTTTCTCTGTACTTCTTACTATCCCAAAGCCTGCACGCAGGAAATACCAACAATGCCTCACAGGGCCAACATTTATACGTATATATCATATCGTATCATAGCCACACAGAGCTCCCAATATCAACAACAATATAAAAATGATGAACATAACTCGTATGCCCTACTCAAACTGCACCTGTTATACTTTCTCTTTCAATTTTCAACTTTACATTTCAATCGCACTTCCATACCTTACTCGACATATACCTTTCGTACCTTTGCTTACCTACGTACTTTGGAACTTCCAATATCGTCAAACACCTTCTTCTGTCGATGCCGTTCTTCAGCTGAAATCAAATGTTAGTATAAAGAATTTCATTTCCTATGACTGGGCTCTATCGCACGATCTGTGATATGAAAGAAAGGTAACATCCTAAATGCCCTGTAGCGTCCAGTTTATAGATGTGGTGCACAACACACCGATAAACAAGATTCTACTAGACACGGTCTGTAGACAATCCAAGGACGAACTGCTCTGATACCACTTCTGTCACGACCCAACCCCGTAGGCCGTGACTAGTGCCCGAATTGGACACTCATGTCACTTGTTAACTATAATCATTTATAACTAGTATGTCATGAACTTATTTGTATAAAAGGGTATGGTGTTTTTTTTAAAGCTGTCAAATTTTTTTTTTTTTGTATGTCGTAGGCACCTGTCTCCTGAATAATTAAAATTTTTAAACAACAACATATATATATTCCTACGCAAGCCGACAAGGCTGCCACGATATGCAACATACCAAACATACATATATATGCAAGCCGACAAGGCTGCCATTACGAATGGGTACGCCCCAAACATATGTCATAATCATAAAACGCGTCAACAACCATAAACAGACCCACACAAATGTCCACAGACCTCTAAGAGTAATGACCGTATCATATGGCGGGACAGGGCCCCGCCGTACCCAAATAAACTCATATGAATTCAACATAAGGGAGTTATACCACAAGCTAGGCTCCGGAACAAAGGAGCAGTCAAAATAGCTGAATAAGTGTCCTAAGCTGGCGGATCTCCGAAATGAACATCTGTACCTGCGGGCATGAACGTAGCCCCCCCAAAGAAAGGGGGTCAGTACGGAATATGTACTGAGCATGTAAAGCATGAAACATAGTGATAGACTCATACTGAGATAAGATGTATAGGACTCAATGCAACTAACAGAATTTCATAAAGACTTGCCTTTGAACATATTTCATCTGTATCATTCTCATATCAATGTCAATATAGTGTTTTGTAATCAAAGCTGCATAATCATTCTGTATATAACATGTATACGTGTCCCGGCCCTCTAGTGAGGGGATCGGTAATTAAAATCATAGTATCATAAACATGCACATAGACGTGTCCCGGCCCTTTCGTAAGGGACTCGGTAATAAGGAATATATATGCCCTCCTGGCCACCATCTCCATATCATCATATCATCACATCATCATATCATCATATATATATATAACGTGTCCCGGCCCTCTAGTGAGGGACTCGGTGAATATAGTCATAGCATCATAAACATAAACATATACGTGTCCCGGCCCTTTAATGAGGGACTCGGTAATAATATAGTAGATGTGCGCACGAGAACGTGTCCTGGCCCGGGACTCAGTGAAGGATATAGCGATAAGCACAAGCAGAATAATAAGCAACCACATATATGAAATGCATCTTTTGAGACTCAATAGATAAGCAACTAACCAGCTCTAAAGTATTGGGATAATAATCATATTCAATTATTTTCAACTCTCATTATAAGCCATAGCAAGGAACGTTTCAGCTTTCATGTACATGTATCAATTTTCATGATGTAGCTTTTGAAAATCAAGTATACTTCTATTCATGCCATTCTTTTAAGAGTAGGAACTTCTATACATCATTCATTAGTCAATCATGTAGTAGGCTCGTGACAATAGCATTAAGGAAATATAGAATCATAAGTCATGCATGGAACTAGAGAATAGAATTTACCCCAAGGTTCATATCATTTCATACTTACGTCTAGGACATGCCAAGAAAAGAAGGAATAAGCTTTACATACCTTTAACGTTTAGTCGTATTATAACTTGTACTTGCTTCCCAAAAACACTTATCCTATATCAAGACATCAAGAGCTACAATTAGTCTACGAGGGAATTCAATACGTACTTTAACGTCAACAATCCCTTTCAAACATTTAGACGACGTTACGTTCGCATTCAAATCAACTACATACAACCACCCCAACATCAATAATCATATGTTCAATACCAATCTGGACAGCCCACAAAACATTCCAAATAGCCCACATTCACAACATTCCATAACGATTCACATACGGCTACTACATTCTCAAGTTACTCCTAATAATCCGTAGCCTTAACGTTTTCGTGTAACAACTTTACAACAACCCAAACAACGTAAATACAATATATATTCTTAACTATCATTAGTATTTCCAATTTAAAGAATACAACATTTCCAAAACAGTTCCTAACCACAACACGCCCAAAACAGTCCCTAACCAATCAACACGCCCAAAACAGTCCCTAACCAACAACATAAAGGTGCCCGGAATTCTTGCAAACGTTTACGAACATACCAAGCAAACCACATATGATTCTTACACATTATTTCATGTCTTCATTTCATATAATTTCAGTAAAATACGACCAGCAGTCACAAGATAAATATATCACCAAATTCGTACGCAAATAGCTACATTGTCGACACTAAAACCTTACAACGACAACAACATGTTTAATGACATTACTTTCATGATCCTTGGAACTGTTTTAGCATCATTTACATTCTTATAACAGCCCACAATTCATTCCAATTTCGACCTGAATCATTGCACTTCACTTTCACTAAACGTTCACAACAAGAATCAACACTCAACACATACAAATTCACCTCTAGCACTAAAACAGTCCACTGTTTTGGACTGCTTATATGCTTCAACATAATTCATTTCTTTAACACCTTAATTCACATATTCAACATGCACACAATACACCACAATGTCCATAACAACAACAATCAAAATGTGACACAAAACAGTCCACAAATTCCTCTAAAACAGCCCCCTCACACGGCTTCAACACAACTACAACAACTTCATGATTTTCATTCATTTATCCATACTACAACACATTCAATCCATTTCCAATACATGTACAAGAATATTAAGCATCATTTCACCTAAGTTTATAGCACACAGCCCACTTCAACTTCAATAACAACAGTCCCTAACTTACGATAACATCTAAGTCCATATATCGCTTGTATATCAACGTTTCCTCCATGTATACACCATATTAAACCTTTAATCCAAATTAATAACATGAGTAGGAGGTTGAAATTACCTTTAACAATCAGAATCTTCAAGAATCTTGTTCCTCTTTCCAGCTTCTTGCTTACAACACAAGGAAAACTTAGGCTACAACTTCTCTTTAACTAATATCGTGTCAAGGGTCTAGGATTTAGCTTATATGATGGCTCAATTAGAAAGGGGGTTTGGGAGAGAAAATAAGGGTTCTTGGATCTGTTTAAGTCGTGTGAAGTGATATAGGGAAAAGTGGTGGCTTATATATTAAGTTTAATGGGCCTCATGGGCCGAAATATGAGTGTTTGGGTCGGGTCCAAACTTGCTGCCCTGCCAGCCCAAATTGAATCGTCCATATCTCCGTATCCCGATATCATTTTGATGAGCGGTTTGTTGCGTTGGAAACTAGACTCGATGAACTTAATTTTAGGCTTTTGAAACACCTTAAAACGCCTCATATGCTAGGAGATATGCCTCCTACAATATAGGCTAAAATCGGGTCCGAAATTGTTACTGAAGTTGTTCCGATTCATTTCGTTTAACTTCTAATCCTCTTCCAACCTCATGTAACCTCTTATATGGAAGTGTCGAACAAGGCTAAGGGTAATTTTAGAATTTTGGAAATTAGTTTCAGGAATTACAAAATACGATCCATAAGTTATTGGGCTCAAAAATTGAATTGAAAATGAGGCCCAAAGAGTTAAGGGTGGCCGGCCATGATGGCCTTGGCCCAAACCCAATTAGTGGTCATGTGCTTGGTCATGTGACCAAGCACTTCAATACTTATATAATAGAAGACTAATGATAAGGATCAACTAGAACAAACAAGAACAAAAAAAATAGAAGAGGAGAGAAAGAAGAGGTCTCAGGTTTGTGGAGAAAAATTGGGTATCAAAAATCTTGTTCAAAAAATTCATTTCTTGTTAAATTCCTACTAAGTCAAGGTTCCTTTGTAACTTGGTATAGTTGGATTGGAGTGGGGAGCATTAGAATCACCAAAGTGATCATATTTCCAAGTGAAGAAGACTTGAGGAAAAGGTAAGAATTTCTACCTTTTTATTGTGTTATGAAACTTTGTTTGTGTTGTAGTATGTAGAAATGTGTTGATTGTATGAAGAAATGGAAGTTTGTGATGTGGGTTTGGAATATGGTGTTTAGCCGTGTGCATATGTGCCTTATATATCAATAATGTGTTGAATTTATGTTATATCCTAGTTGTGATTGTGGTGAAATGTATATCGGAAGTGAAAGTGAAATGAATTGAGTTGAAGTGGGTGAGTTGATACTTGGCCGTGTGGTATAGGTTTGTATGGAATGGAATGGATTAAGTTTGTTTAGTATGTTAGTTGTATTATTGAGATTCTTGTAATGTAAATGAAGTTAGAATGATATAAGTTTGAATCGAATTGGAATGCAAACACTTATGTCGTTTTAGTATGATTTTCCGACATTAAAGAAATGAAGTTGTTTGGTTGCTAATAGTGATGATCATTGATGAAGTTGGAAGCTAGAAACATATTATGAATATGTTTGTTAAAGATTAGAAGTTTCGGACGAGTTATGACTTTAGCGGAAAGTTTGTATATTATGTATATCGTATGAATATTTTGTGGAAACGCTATGAAATGCTTTTAAACTATGTTGTGGTAATCTAGATTGATAATGAATGTGAAATCGTTGAGCTTAGTTTGAAAGTTAAGGTTAAAGTGAAGGTTATGGCATTATGTCGGCAAGTAGAACTAGTTATGTCATATTGTGTTTTGTATTGATTGTGGTTGTTGTGGGTGTTGTTGTTGGGTTGTTGTTGATTGATTTGGCCGAGTTGAATTCTCGGGGGTGCTATATGTATAGGGGAAGTGCTGCCGAAATTTCGGTAGACAAATAAGAGTTGAATTGAATTTGTAGCATCTATAACTTACAATTGGTAAATGTGACCATTTGCAGATTTTCGACGAAACGGAGAGTGAGCTTGGATAGGCTTAAAAAGCTCAAAAGGTATGTAAAGCTACCCCGATCCTTCTTTTGGCATGCCTAAGTGTATTAGGATCGAATTCGGACCTCGAAAGACTTTCTGCCCCTCGGAATCCGCAAGCGAAAATATCACTTTTTCTTTCAGTAAGATTGAACTCTTTTGGTATGTTTTCTTGGAAATTATGCAAACCTTCTCTAAACTCCTTGGAAAGCTACAGAATGTCCGTAGAACCTTTATAGGTGATCCCATAAGCTTAAAGGGTGTAATTTGGACCCATCGCCTTGCTTGTCCCGAGGTGGGCCCACTATTCCCGGTTTTGCCCTTAATGTACTTAAGTCTTCTTTTCAAATAGTTCTTAACAGAAACGTTTTGACTACCATTCTAATTACCTAACAAACGTTGTTTTAAATATTCCATTAAGTCTGATAAATTGTTTTGATACTCGAAACTCATTTACTATGATTCCTTCCGACTTCATTGGATCGGTTTGTCTTTGATATGCCTCATCGAGTCTATGGAAACATTTATGATATTTTAATTGCATTAGTCTCTCACTACTCCATTCGTGGACGCCCCATTGTTTCCCACACTGAGCCCAGGCCAGGATATGTTGTCAAGCGTAATCCCCTGCATTGTTCGTCGTGCCTCGATGTGAGGGGGTAGGTATACGCGTACATGGGTTTGTGGAGTATGCTGTGCCATGTACGTTTGTTCTGATATGATTTACTATGGCCATCTGATATGACATATTATGTTACGGGGTTATGCCCCTATTCTGATTCTTCTGTGTTGTGGCACCAGCATCGGGAGGGTGGCCACGTTCTGTCTGCCGAGCCCCTTGGCAGGGGCCGGATTTGATATGACATATGTTTCTGTACACACTCCGCATGTTTTGAAAATGTATATCTGATACTTTGTATTTTCTGTTTACTTTCTGTACGTTCTATACCAGTTATGATTTTGTTTCTGCAACTCAGGCTTTACATATTCAGTACATATTTCGTACTGACCCCCTTTCCTCGGGGGCTGCGTCTTCATGCCGCGCAGGTACCGACGACAGGTTTGCTGATCCGTCCGCTTAGGATCTCATTCTGCTATTTTTGGAGCGCTCTTTTATTCAGAGCCATCTTTTGGTACAGTCTGTTACTTCTATATGTGTATATTCTCGTTCATGGGTACGGCGGGGCCCTGTCCCGCCATATGATTCTGTTGGTCCATTTAGAGGTCTGTAGACATGTTTGTGGGTTGGGATCTTTCTGTACAGCTGTGTGTATATGTTGTGTTTGGGTGATCCCATTCGCCGCGGCGGCCGGTCCGCATATATTTAAATGTTACTCTGTTGGCCCTGTGTGGCCTTTGTTGGTATTTTCTGCGTGCAGGGTATATGGGATAGTCCGTAAAACAAAGGAAATTCTGCCGAAATTTTTCTGGAAATTAGCTAAATTTGAAATAAAACCTCGTCGGCTTCTGCTGTATATTAGAATGTGTTTGAGTGCCCAGATCGTGCACTAGTCACGGCCTACGCGGTTGGGTCGTGACACCATGCATGCTTCGTTTTCCCTTATATAGAAAAAAAACATCTCTTTTTCATAGTCATAGAAAATAGAGTTTATTCCATATCATGTCTCTTCTTTTTCATACCATATCGTATCATATCATGCCGTATCGTATCATGTCGTATCATATCATGTCATATCAATGCATATCATATTATATCAAGTCATATCATATCATATCATATCATAGCATAGCATAGCACCGAACGACGTCGGCTCGCCCACATAGCGCCGAAATACATCGGCTCGCCCATATATCCCGCGTCCGGGCATCCCGCGTCCAGGATGATAACACCAGCTGACCAGGTGGCAATGAAACATATGTCCCTTTCCCTTCCCCCATATACATATACACATCATATATATATCTCATATACATACCTCATATACATATATTATATCAGCGTGCAGGAGAATCCAAGGAAAATCATGTATCCGTCGGAGTGACGTAAGGTCGGTGACCTCCGATTACATTATGAAATAACCGTGATTGCTTTGTCTCACCTCGAAGGAACGGGTATTTTAGGCGAAACTATCAACGAAGAATAGCATTAGAAGTAAGCATAGAATGAAATCATAGATGACATAGAAATCAATTCATCTACTTTGGAACCTTTAGAAGAGTGTATCATAATCAAGGAATAGAATTTAAAAATCAAGAACTAGTTTGACACTCTCGTATTCATATTCGGTCCTTATCTTAAGACTCTTAGTCATGAGATCATTCTTTTCACACTTATCATAGACGTATTCTCTTCCTTAGCGTCATCGTTATCATGGTCATCATAGACATATTTCCATTAGAATGGTGCGGTACTTATCGTTTGATAATCGGAACAAGGATAAAAAGTTTCCTTTAGATTCTACTCCAAAATAAGTCAAACGGAGCAATAGGGAAAATCCGGGAACAATGGGCCCACCTCGGGTCAAATGAGGCGGCGTACCAAATTTACGTACATTATATTTCATGACGTCACTTGTGAGGGTTTTGAGGTAGTCGGGTCATATTTATGCAAGTTCTATATATTTAGGAAGGTTTTCCAACAATTTACACAATTTCTAATTCAATTCTACTGAATGAAAAAGGGGAAACTTTAGGTGCGGATTCCGGAGAATGGAGTTGTCCCCGAGGCTCGTATCCAACCTAGTATGCCTAAGACATGCCATAGAAGGAAGGGTGAAGCCTTACATACCTTTTTCCGCTCCTTATGCCACTCCAAATTCAAGTTGCAAATCCGCCAAAATCTACAATTTGGTCACATTTACCAAATATTACTTAGAGCATTTAGAATTGAATTCTTAAAGTGACACTTGGCTACCGAAATTTCGGCAGCACTTCCCCTGTAAATACACCATCCCCAAAATTCAACTCAGCCAATTTTTATCAACAACAATCCGGGAATTCAACCCGGCCAAACTATCAACATAATTTCAACAACCACACTAACAATTTCCATATTCAATCCAAGACACATTATAACAACTTAATCAATTTACTACTTCTTTCAAAACCTTCCAACTCCAATAAAAACAATAACAACCTTACAATATATATTCCAACAACACCATACTAATATCATTATCTTCCATACATGTAAGAACATAATATTCAATTTACATAATCTTCCAAGACAAGCCTCCAACTACTAATACTTCACTAAGCTCATTAGGCTTTTATTTGCAATATAAAATCCACAACACAACAACCAACATAGCAAATAAAACTTGCTCACATTCCTTCATGATTCACCAAATATACACGGCTATACATCATGCATATACAACTACAACCTCTCCAAAATCATTCAACTTCCATTATCAACATAACATTCACAACAATAACAACCAATTACTAGATAAAATAATTAAAACATGATTTCTACACACACACATGCTACCTCACGGCCACCACCCCGCACTTCCATATTCCTCATGAATTTCATCCATCTTTGTACACTACAACATGCAAAAATATCCATAACATGTAAAGAGAATGAATTCTTACCTTTCTCCTCACTTCTTCACTTGGCTAAAACATCCAATTTGCAAGAATATGAATTTTTTCTCCTTCCAAAAACCACTCCACCTTGCTAAGAATCCTTCAATTGGTAGGAAATGATTTTTGAAGAAATTTTTGTCAATTTCCTTGGCAATTTTTGCACTTGGCCGAAATTGAAATGGCCTTGGAGAAGTTTCTCCTTCTTTCTTGTTCTTTTAATTTCTTGAAAATTCTAGAAAGTTATGGGAAAATAAGATGACTTTGTCATCTTTTATTTGGTTCATTAAACTCCATGTGGGCTTAAGCCCACCAAGGAGTGGATGGCCAAACATGGCCCATTACCAAGCCCACCCTTTTTGTTTTTGTTTTACAATCCATGAAAAATTATTTTCCAAATTCCAAATTTGCTCTTCGTCCTCCTTATATTTCCACGAGTCATATTGCGAATTTTCCCTTTATACCCTTGACCTTTCTTAATATTCCCACTTCAAAATTTTCATAAACAACTTATGCACCCAACAAGATCAAAATTATAGTCTTGCTCTTGACCTTTCGCCATTATCTCGAATTATCCAAATACGCAAGAATGTGGGATATAACAACATGTATATTTCTTCCAATTTAATTGTCCACATTATAATGAAAGTGTAGTGGATGAATCAACATTAAATGCATATTTGTATGTCTTCCATAATAGCCTTGTTTTAGATGACTTTGAGTCATCTTTTGGACCTTGCACGTTGATGTCCTTCTTGGTTCATTGTTGTCACAAATTTTTACTTAACACCACAATTAAGTCATTCCTAATTTCCAATAACATTTTTATACTAAGTAAAATTTATAACCGATTAGTTCTAGTTTAGAAATTAAAAATCCGAGGTTTCTATCTCACGTCGATTCCTTCGCGAATAACTCGACGTATAAAATACGGGGTCTAACATTAGAATGCTAAATGAGTCACAAATACTCGAGTCACAAAATCAATTCAAGAATACCCTCCCCTTTACCCCATTACAATGGGTGAATAATTTTCTAGGTGTAAAGCAACCAATCAAGGGCCTTAGAAATCACTAATCATCAAACTATAACAATATTACATCAACATTCCAATTACAAGCAGTTTCCATGGTCAAGATACCATTTTTATGGAACCCTAAGTCTCAATTTACTTTGTTCATGGCCCTAAAGGTGCAATTCATGATTAAGAGGAGTTAACCAAGCCATTAGATGATAAATTAGTGATAATAATCATAACCCATCAAGTATAGAAGGTTTATTAAGTTCCAGGGTTGCAATTGCTAATTTCACCATTGAAGACCCATAAAAAGGATGATAATCATGAAGAAGATAACGTAATGATTGAAGGGAATTTTTGAGACTTAACTCTCAAGAATAGTCTTGCCCTAGCTTGGAATTTCGCCCTAGGTGTTTGTGGGGAACTGTGTTGGTGTTTTGTGAATAAAGAATTCGGAACTAAGTCTCTTAAAATGGGGTTATTGTTTTCCGTCGACCGCTGTGGCAGTCAAACCACAGCTGCAGCGGTCTCGCTATAACGGCCAAGTGCCCGCTATAGCGGACCAAAGGATTTTCGACTTCCGCTATGGAGAGCCATATCCCGCTATGGCGACATCGCCATAGCGGGCCATCGCTCGCCACAGCGGACATATGAAAAAAGGTTGACCGCTGGTGGCGAGAGACTCACCACTATAGTAGTGCCACCGTAGCGGTACCCACCCTGCTGCAGCGGTGCCATTTGGGCAGTGAGCTCGACTTTTGCCCAGGTTTCCACCCTATCACTCAACATTTCATCCGAGGCCTCACAAACACAAACAAAACATGCACATAGACATAAAAACATCATACGAATCCACCTATGGCCTCGGAATTTCCAACAGAGTTCTAATTTCCTACGTCACCCCCCAATGGCCCAACACAATTAAAGAAAATCCACAAACAAGTCAAGTTTTCAGTTCTTAGACTTATACAACCGAGTTTCTATTAGCTCGTTCTACCCTTGGGGAGATTCTATTTAGTAAGGTGATCCTACATTTTCCATAACGACCGGAAGGTTCTTTACACATAACTGACAAGACTTGATAAAACCAACTTGAGTGGATCACTGTTTTTAAGATTATGTACTCATGTTTGAGTCCTGTTATGACGCCAGTAGCTTCAACTAACATGTTATCCATTTGATCTCATCAATGAATGACTTTAGTTTTATGTGAAAGGTAAGTTATCTACATGGATTTATTGTTTTTTTGCTTCTCTTATTTGATTCACTCTGTAAGTTACTGCAACTTATCGTTAGTAAGTTGTCGGCTCATACCGTCCTGCTTGCTTCTCATGAAAATTCTTTTCATATTGATTAGTTTAATTTATATTTTACATGGAAAAAGGCAGCTGTGGATTTTCATTTCCTTCCACCCTTTGTTCGTTTCTTGGATTGGTCAACGACCCTTAATAGGTTTTGTTTTCACTGTAATGTTTTTAAGTTATATAGTAGTTCATATATATATTTGAAAAAAATATTTTCTTGCTTATAAGCTAAAGGTATATAAAAGTCATCTAGAATTTTGTGTATTCAGTTGATGCTTTTGGAATCTCCTCTAACAAAAAATGAATACTAAATTCATAAAAAATAATCTAAAACCTCAGTCATTCAACAACATCGACACGAGATTTATGAATCTTCATGGTCATGCTTTTACCCGCTTAGAATTACCTTTCTGTCATAATATTTCAAAGTATTTATATAAAGAAATACCTTATTTTGTCATGCCTGCAATAGTTTTCACTTCCATTATTTCATTTTTCGAACTGCTTTCATTTTTGTGCCTTGAGTCGAAGCTCTATCGGAAATAGCCTCTCTACCTCCTGAGGTAGGGATAATATCTGCGTAAACTTTACTCTCCCCAGACCTCATGCTTTTACCCGCTTAGAATTACCTTTCTGTCATAATATTTCAAAGTATTTATATAAAGAAATACCTTATTTTGTCATGCCTGCAATAGTTTTCACTTCCATTATTTCATTTTTCGAACTGCTTTCATTTTTGTGCCTTGAGTCGAAGCTCTATCGGAAATAGCCTCTCTATCTCCTGAGGTAGGGATAATATCTGCGTAAACTTTACTCTCCCCAGACCTCATGCTTTTACCCGCTTAGAATTACCTTTCTGTCATAATATTTCAAAGTATTTATATAAAGAAATACCTTATTTTGTCATGCCTGCAATAGTTTTCACTTCCATTATTTCATTTTTCGAACTGCTTTCATTTTTGTGCCTTGAGTCGAAGCTCTATCGGAAATAGCCTCTCTACCTCCTGAGGTAGGGATAATATCTGCGTAAACTTTACTCTCCCCAGACCCCACTTGTGAGATTACACTGGGTATGTTGTTGTTGTAAAAAGTCCCATTACCTGCAGAAACATATCTGAGTATAGTTTTGGTCTACTTATTGTTTAGAAGCAACATTTGTCGAAGTTTTACAAGCTATATGAAATGAAATCCTGCTAAAGTGACAAGCTTGGAGTTGGTATAATTAGGTTATCCTTTTTGTGGACGAGGACGATGTTCGTGGGGATCTACCCAAACTGGTTAGGTTTAGATGAATTAAATAGGATGGTTTCTACATTGGTGAGTTATGCTTTGAGACATAATGTGATTAAGGCTTTTCTTTGTGTTATTGCCTAAATATTTTGCACACTATTAAACTTTTGTTAGAGGAGGAAAGGTAGTGCTAAAGTAACTGTGGGGTTTTTCTTAATGTCATATTGGATAAATCTATATTGGTGCGTGTATTAGATGATACTTTATCTACTTATGTCCACTGATCTTTTTGACAAAACTATCTTGAATTGCAGGATGACAAGTTAATCTCCTTGGAAGGCAAGCAGACAGGAAGAAAAAAATATATGCTATTTTAGCCATTACACTACTAACTCTGTATTATATATTGATGTTCCTCTTTTATTTCCTTTTCAATTGTGTGTCCAAGGTTCTTGAAGGAAGATCTTATCGGCTACAATATCCATAGGTTGGAATTGTCAATTTATCACAGGCCGACATTAATAGAAATATTGATATGATTGTTGTGAGGCATAAGGAGCGTCATTTTATTGCTACAAGTCCCAAGTATGTACATTTGGCCAATGGAATGGATTCAGAGTATCTGGCAAAACAGGACAGTCAAAAGCATAAACAATTTAGCAATCTGCTTATACCAAGAAGTTTTTCCTCCCATTCGTGTAATTGACATTTGTTACATCATGCTGATACCAATTTATTTCTCCAGCACCTAGAATCTGTTATAAAGGTCCATATACTAGCCATTTTATCTTTGATCAGTAGAAGCATTGATGAACTCAAAGCAGAGTTGACTTACTTAGGAAGACGTGTTGCTATTGTTGCGGGCGTAATTACTAATCTTATCCCTTTCAGAAAAAACGCTTAGTGTTTATCCCGAATTTGGATAATCAATTGAATTTGTTGGTGAGGTATAGGATATGTGGTTATATCTTGAATCTCTTTGATGGAGAAAAGAAATATATGAATAGACTATTGGGAAGCAGCCAACAATCGGTGGTCTACTATGTACTTGTATGTTTTCCAATATATGAGTGTTACTTAATTGAGGCAATGTAAGAGATGAACACCATAAATGTAGACCGAAGATCAGATATTGAGAGAGAGATTTTGTGTATATATTGCTATTACAAAGTGTTCTTGATATCAAAGAGCCAACCCCCTTAGAGGAGGACAATGCCTCTTATTTATAGTGGTGCCCCATGGGCTTCATACAACTTGAATAATAAAATAACAATAAAAAAACTCTGAGTTGGGTTAGGTTGGATTAGGTAGACCGTACGGTCTGACACCCGTACGATTGACAGTTGGACATAGCAGGACGTCATTGACGCGTGGCAACCGCGAAACGGGCCTCCCGGACCACCGGCCACGATCAAACGGACACACGACCTCGAACAACCGGTCATGAAAGAACCGGATCAAATGATGCCCTTCCTTTGCTCCGGTCTAAGTGTTTCCCCGGTTCAGAACGAAAGTCTTTATGCACGTTTTTGTCCCCTGCTTCCTTTGGTTCCTTGTGTCCCCGGTTTAACGCATATCCGGTTTTCACCGTATACAGATAGTCCCCCCACTTCCTGGATCGTAGATTTGCCGGAGTGACGGGGAGTGGATGAATCACTAAACCGGTGACTCAATTTGTTCGTCGTTATCTTTTCGTTTTTGGCGGGAACAGTTGTGCTACGTTCGTCTGCCATCAGCCACGTGTCTCGTCCCGGATGGTTTGCCCTGACAACCGCCGCACGCACGTCGTTTCAAGCCATTCCTCATTAATTATGGGGCACGTGGCACTCCCCGGTTGGTTGGGGAATCGTAACCGTCACAACCCTTACCTATATAAGGCCCTTTTACCTCTTCATTCTAACACTTTCAAGACCTTTCAACTCTTCAACCCTTTTCCTCTTTGCTTTCGATTTTTCATTTCATTTCTTCGTCTTCACCACATCTGTTCACCCTCTATACCGAGTTTGTTGTTGATTCATCGCTTACTCTACGCGAAAGGAAGCAACTTTGCTCTTCCCTTACACTAATCTGCTATTGTTTATTGTTGCTTCTCGTTTTCTGACTTCTCCTATATTGTCTGTTCCCTTAGTCCCCTTTGTTTTCTTTAACTCCTCTTTCGAATCCACTCAACTCCTCCCTTTCATATTTTCAAATGTCTGAAACCACTTCCCATGATATTCCCTCGATTTCATCCCAAGGGACCGAGCCTGCGTCTCAGGCTAAAGCAAAGAGCTCCTTTGAGCCCACAGCCTCGGACATTATACCGGCCAAACCCAACTTCAACAAAGATCTCGAGGTTGAAAAACCTTCTTCGGTATCCGATAGGGGGTACGACGTGAGGCGATACCCCTCATCCATTACTGAGGAGAAGCTCGACATAGTCTGGGCTGACTGCGGGTGGGGCACCCGTTCGATTCGGGTTTTTGCCCCCGGGCCAAGTGAGTCAGTCACTGACCACCGGGAAGGTTTTTTATATGTGTATACTTATCCCTTCACTCTCAAGCTCGATCCTCCGGTAGATCCGGTCATCCTGGACATGTGCCGGACCTACGACGTGACCTTGGCACAAATTGGTCCGATCGTTTGGAGGGTCGTAGCATGCCTCCGATTGTTGGCCAACAACGCAGGGAAGGAGCTCATGCTGGCCCACCTGATATGCTTATACTCCCCGAGGCTGCTTCAAGGTGATTCAAGATCGGTTGTTGACAGCCCAAAGTCGCCAGAAATCCTATACGGACAATCGCCAACGAGACTTGGAATTTCAAGCCGGTGATTGGGTGTTCTTGAAAGTGTCGCCAATGAAAGGGGTGATGAGATTTGGCAAGAAAGGGAAGCTAAGTCCCAGATACATTGGACCCTACAAAATCATCCGCAAGGTGGGTCAGGTAGCCTATGAATTGGATTTGCCTTCGGAGCTTGAATCAGTCCATCCAGTCTTCCACGTTTCGATGCTCCGCAAGTGTATAGGAGACCCCACCAAGATTGTCCCGATAGATGATGTGCAAGTGACAGAACGGATTACCTATGAAGAGATGCCTATTGCTATCTTAGATAGGCAGGTGCGGAGACTCCGAAATAAAGAGGTAGCTTCAGTTAAAGTCTTATGGCGGAGTAACAATCGGGAAGAAATGACTTGGGAAACAGAAGAGAGCATGAAGTCCAAGTACCCACACTTATTCCACCCTCCGGGAGAGATCCAAGACGAAACGCCGACGATATGAGGTATGTACACTTCATATTTTATGCTTTTGGTCGTGTGTGGCCACGAATATGTTGATATTGTGATGTAGCCCTGTGAGGCGATGATATTATGGGTTGTTGTGACAGGTTGGTAGTGTCAAATTACAGGGGAAACTCTGGCAAAATTTTCGTAGAATTCCGAGTATTTAACATTCGAGGACGAATGTTCCAAAAAGGGGGGAAGAGTGTTACACGTCGGAAATTTTTCGTGAGCCGACAATGAATGGACCAACGAAGGGCATTAGTGTGCGATGTTTTACTAAGTAGGGGATGACTATTTATGAACTTTGGAAATAAGGAAGTTGCAGAATTTCATTTCAGCCCAGTGGTCGTAAAATGGGATACGGCCCGTAAAGTGATTTGCTGTCACACCCTAATCTCCCTAGGGTGTGATGGGCACCCGACCCTTACTTAGGGCCGAGCAAACCCTCTGACCCTTAGTGCACACAGAATCTTTTTGGACTTTTAAATCAAATAAGGATGAAATACATAGTACAACTTTCAGAAATGTTCTTTTTCGTTGTTCTCAAATCAAACAAAAAACTGACATTCTATACCCACAACTCTGTCTGCAAAGTCTCTAACTTCAATCAGAAATCATAACATACAAACTCCGACTCGGCAATACTCCGGAAGGGAGTGGAGCTCGCCAATCCTGCTGGGACATCTTCTAATAATATCTTCCACTCATCTGGGTGTACCTGCGTGGCATGAAACGCAACCCCCGAAGAAAAGGGGTCAGCACTATACTGAGTATGTAAAGCATGGAATACAGAAAACAGAACCATAATCGAAACAAGCAGTACAAATGGTAAGTACATTAGCCGGAATACCAGAGTGCTTATCTTCCGAACGCAAATCATGCATACCGATGTCATATGTCAGAAAAAGTATAGAAAATAAGTAGATCATCCAGAGTGCCAAAATGCTTACTTTCAAAACACAGACCATGCATGCTTAGTGTTGCGGAACGTGCAACCCGATCCATATATATATACTATATTGCTGCGGAACGTGCAGCCCGGTCCATATACGTATATTATATTGCTGCGGAACGTGCAGCCCGATCCATATACATATTTTATACTGCTGCGGAACGTGCAGCCCGATCCATATACATATATTATATTGCTGCGGAACGTGCAGCCCGATCCATATACATATATTATACTGCTCCGGAACGTGCAGCCCGATCCATATACATATATTATATTGCTGCGGAACGTGCAGCCCGATCCATATGCATATATTATACTGCTGCGGAACGTGCAGCCCGATCCATATACATATATTATATTTCTGCGGAACGTGCAGCCCGATCCATATACATATATTATACTGCTGCGGAACGTGCAGCCCGATCCATATATATATATATATATATATAATAGTGCCGAGGAACGTATGGCCCGATCTATATATATATAATAGTGCCGAGGAACGTACGGCCCCATCCATATATAACATAACATTTTAATGCCGAGTATAACATAGTGCGCACAGTGACATAACCGGCCCGGGATTCGGCGAACGATATAATAGTAGTACGCACGAGCAGAGTAGTGAGAAGCCATATGCATATGAATCAATTCTAAGACTCGATGGACAAGTATACTTACCGACACCTGAAGGCTCAGAAACAAGTTTCGGGTCAATCCGATTTAGTATAAGGAAGTTATGAGCGTTTGAAGTACAGAACCTTCTACGAGCGTTTCAGAAGCCATTTTTGGAAAATCAAAGCAACAATCATATCAAGTACCTTTCGAATATCGTTATGGATCAAATCAAATAGAGCTTTTGGAACCATATGTACGTATCAAAATATATCAACGACTCAATGGAATAATCGAACGTGCTAGCATTTGAAGATCAAAACTTTGGTCATATCAATCATCTTTCAAATGCCATTCGGAAACATATCAAACTGAACTTTGGACATCATAAACACGCATAAAAACCATATGGAACAGCTTATGGAAATCAAGAACGTTAGCCATCCTAGTGGCCCTAAGAATGGGAGTTTATTTGGAATCATATACATATCGTCAGTTCGTTTCACAAGGATCATGCCAAAAGAAAGAAAGGGTAAGCCTTACATACCTGTTCCACGTCCAATTAGCTACGCTTATTCGTCCAATCTTGCGAGTCTACATTCAAGAGAATTGACGCAATCATTAGACTCATTATCATATACTTTGTCTTAATTCTTCAAATGGATTCATTTATAATCTGCCGAAATTTCGGCAGCATTTCCCCTGTAAATACACCATCCCCGAGAATCTAACTCGGCCAATTTATCAACAACAAACCCGAGAATGCAACTCGGCCACATTATCAACAATAATCCGAAATCTTCTAAATTCAACAAGAACAATAACAACACATTTCTTCTCTTCCAAGTTCATGAACTACACCAACAATCTATACACTAATAACTTTATCAATTAATCCAAAATACATTCTAACGTTAGTAACCTCTTTTACATAATCCAACGACATTTTCTTATATTCAATACAATCACAACAACCCAACTCACAATCTTCCAAACACATCTCTTGCTTCCAAATTCACGAGTTATATCCACCACCCACACATTAACAAATTCATTCATACAAATACAAGGAATCATACTAACATCACATTAACTTCTTCAATAATCCACAAACGATTTCCACTTCATTTTAAACCATTAAATCTTCATTTAATATCATAGAATCCACAACACAACAATCAAAATACTAAATAAAATCAAGTCATCACATCTTATTATTACACCGCTATTCGGCCACACCCTTGCACACATATTTTATGAGTTTCATCCATTTCTACATGCTATAACATGCACAAGTCATCCATAACACATGTAAAAGGAGATTGAACACATACCTTTCTCCACTTATCTCTTCTTGCTCGGCTAGGTTCACAACTTGCACAACAAATATTTTGCTTACTCCTACGATCACTCCATGTTGTAGAGGACCTTCCAATTGGTAGAAAAGCTAGATGAAAATATATATATTTTTTTGGATCAATTTTGCAAGGGGTGCTCGGTTTGCACCATGGCCGAATGGCCTTTTCTTATTTTCTCCAAGGTTAATGAGCTTTCTAAGAGATGAAGATGATGAATATGATTATTTTGTCATCTTTTATTCCCCTATATTATGAATCCATGTGGGCCAAGGCCCACACCCACACTACACGGCCACTTGGCCCAATTATTTCAAGAATAATCTTTTTTTTTTTTTTTTTTGTGTTGTAATTCATGGAATATTATTTCCCTAATTCTAATTTTTGCCCCTGGCCTTCCTCAATATTACCATGAACCTCTTTGCGAATTTCCCTTTTTACCCTTATCCTTTCTCAATATTTCCATACTAATAAACAACTTGTACATCAAAATAATTTTGGAAAATAGTCTTACCCTTAACTTCTCGCAATTATCTCGAAATATCTGAACGTACAAAATACGGGCTATAACATTTACGGACCGTAAAGTGCCATCGTCCTCCAACCTTCCAAAATTTCAACTTTCTGTCAATGCTTCAAATGGTTAAAAACGACTTAGAATACGGACCGTAAATTGAAATACGGCCCGTAAACTGCCATGATCTTCAGCCAACCTTTTTGTTTCTGATATGCTTAAACACGGCCGTGGAGGATGGACCGTAAACCAGTATACGACCCGTAAAGTGGGGTTTACGACCACTGTACACCTCAGTCACTGTTCATTCCGGATTGGATTTTAAGTCATTAAAAAAGAGACCAAACCTCATCCAATTCATTTCAATTTCACGATATTCCTCTCAAGAAGCCTCTAGAATGCTCTCTACTCTTTATCACAAGAAAACCAAAGGAAGTTTGTGATCCACTACATGAAACCCACGAAATCAAGTGTGAGAATCACACTAAAGTTCATCTTTCTCAAGAAAAACCCAAAGGGAGTGAAGTAGGGTTTTGTTGCTAGGGGAGAAATTCCACTCAAGACTTGTTCAACCTTCATCTAAGGTGAGTTTCATGACTTCTTCATGCTGTTTAAAGTATTGGAAAGCTAAGATGCTTGAATGGTAGAAAAACATAGAAGATGGGTCTTAAATGGATGAATAGTGTCACAATTGAATGGTAGTTGAATGGAATCATAAATGTTGATGTGCCATGATTATGAATATGTTGTGAACGATGTTTAAACCAGGAAATAAGCTTTAAATATATGAGAAAACGCGATAACGAACTATAACCATAAATGTGCAAAAAATGGAGGAAAATGGTGGATTTTGCTCAACGTATTTGAATGACGATTGTGATACGATATTGTAAAGTGTTATTGTAAATGTTTAGGAGTTGAAATAGAACGTGGGAAAAGTAGTAAAAACAAGGAAAGTGCCGCCCAAATTTTCCTAGAAATAGTAGCGCGCGTTCTTATAGTCGCTTAACTAACGTAAATGCAAATCCTCTTTTGAAGGAAGAAACGCGCTATCGAAGGAGAGCAAGTGAGCGATAGTTCAGTTAAACATCAAAGGTATGTGAGGCTAGACATTTTCTTTCTATGGTATGAATCCCATGATATGATTCTTCTTCCTTTCCATGATCCTCCTATATTCCGGAAAGCCAAGAGCCTAAGATCATAAATAGCTACATGAGTCAACAGATATGATATGACGTTCTCATAAGGTAAATGATGTCGTTCCTTGTATACACTCACCTTATGTACAAATCCCTTTAAGGTGAGGCAGAATGTTCATAAATGTTCATAATGGAATCGAGGGTTCACGACCTTACGTCACCTCGATAAAATATAGTTACTCTAGAGGCCTTATGCATGTACGATGATAAGCATATTATTATAAGTATTTTATGATGAGCATGTTATGATCATATTACACCGGGCCTAGTTGGCCGGGTAGTCACCGCGAAAGCGGGCAGCTTATACGATACACCATGGCTAGTTGGCATGGGCAGACACCACTAGTGGGCAGCATGAGATGGTACCCCGGATGCGGGAGGCCTGGACGCGGGCTAATGTTACTGATTATCACACCGCACCTATATGGTCGGGCAGTTTATGTATATACATATATGATATGCATACATGAGATGATGATAAGCTTAAAAGTAAGTCAGCATACATTACTTTTCATGTAATTCCCAGTCAGGTACAGTTGCTCCATACTTGATGCCTCTCTTATTTCCTTCATATATTATTATTGTTCATGCCTCTCATACTCAGTACAATATTTGTACTGACGTCCGTTTTCTTTGGACGCTGTGTTCATGCCCACAGGTAGACAGCGAGGTGAGCTCGATCCAGATTCTTAGTAGCTGCTAGGTGATTGCGAGCACTCCATTGTCCGGAGGTGCTCATGATTATTCTCTTGGTATAGGTATATTTTGGGCATGGTGGAGTCTTGTTCCACCTATATGTATAGTATGTCAGTAGAGGTTCGTAGATGCACAGTGTAGATAGATGGTCTCACGAGAGGCTTCTATGTATATGTATATATTATTTTGATGGTCGAGAGGCTTATGTATATATATAAGTATTTTCATGTTCTCAAATGAAATGATGATTTTCTTATGTCCTAAGCATGAATTGATAAAGGAGCATTAAACGGGTAAGGTGAGTAGCAGAACGAGTGGTGCTCGGTGGCTAGCCCCAGGTACCCGCCACGGCCCCTAGCTGGGTCATGACAATTACTCCCTCCGTTTCAATTTATATGAACCCATTTGACTGGGCACGACATTTAAGAAAGAGGGAAGACTTTTAAAACTTGTGGTTCAAAATAAGCCTTGAAAATTTGTGTGGCTGTAAATCATTCATAAATTGAATTTGTTTCCAAATTAGGAAAGAGGTCATTCATTTTGGCATAGACTAAAAAGGAAATAGGTTCAAACAAATTGAAACCGAGGGAGTATTTCTCTTTAGTCCGAATCTGTGGAGTATTATTGTTAGCTGCACTCTTCTAATAGCTCTTTACTTAATCATCCATAGCAATATATGCAACGTATTTATCCAAGTTATTAACGCATATATTCATATCTACAAACCATTGTACACGAATCCATACATATATAAATATTCCCTCAAAAACCAAATGAGATTAAAGCTTGTCCACATATCCTATACCTCACTTACAAATTCAATTGATTGCCTAATTTCGGGGTAAACAGTTTGACGCCCACCGTGGGGCTAGGATAATAGTGGTCTTTTAATCTTGGCTTCTCTCTTACCCGTTAAGTCTAGAAAACCTTTTGACCCTCTCTGTGAAAACGGACTAAATGGCAAGCAGTGGACAATCTGGTCACTTCAAAAATAATGAGATTGTGGCCGAAAACAAGAACAGTGGGCTACGGGGATTACCAGCAGATCCCACTGACCCAAACTCCGTTGATTCGAGGGAGGGCCTCAACCGGAAGAACACTATGAACCAGGAGAATGCCGCCCAGCCGGCCACTGATCCCTTAAATACTCACAATTCAATTACTTTGTCCCAAGCACAAGGCCAAAAAGTGCCGGATACCCCGGATGATATTAAATTACGTTTAATTTTTGAAATGCTGCAGGAACAGAGAGCAGCTATTGCCGAGCAAGGGGTCGCAATAGCCCAGTTGCAAAGTAAAAATGATGAAACGACCCCGGATTGGACGAAAGGTGTTGCCGAGCCCAGAAGGGACAAAACACGGATGATCGAGAGTAATGGTTCCGGAGCTGGTTCATCCACCGAAGTTCTGAGAATGCTCGAAATATTGGCGAAGTGGGTAGATTCAACCGAGAAGAGGATGGAAACATATAACTCTCGAGTGGACAAATCCCGGGGGCTCCGCCTATTCTGAAAGGACCGGATTCGAAGAGGTACATTTAAAGGCCTTTTCCTCCGAGTGTGGCTGGAAATTTAATCCCGAAGAGGTTCAAAATGCCGGATATCCAGAAATATGGCGGCACAACGGACCCGTAGGAACACGTGACTTCATACACTTATGCCATAAAGGCAATGACGTTGAAGAGGATGAAATTGAATCTGTGCTGTTGAAAAAGTTTGGGGAAACTCTGTTGAAGGGAGCACTGACTTGGTATGACTATCTGCCTGAGCATTCAATCACTTATTTCGAAATGCTTGCGGATGCGTTCATAAAATCTCATGCCGGTGCCAAAAAGGTGCAGGCCCGTAAGGCGGATATTTTCCGTATAGCCCAAAGGGATGATGAGTTATTACGTGAGTTTGTCAACCAGTTCCAAAGGGAACGGATGGAGCTCCCTCCGGTTCCGGAGGAATGGGATGCGCAAGCTTTTACCAAAGGGCTTAATCCTCGAAGCTCGACGGCTTCGTTCAAACTAAAAGAAAACTTGCTGGAATACGAGGTTGTGACCTGGGCTGATGTTCATAACTGGTATGAATCAAAGATCCGGGTAGAGGATGACCAACTTGAGCTCCCCCCGGGACCTGTAAATATGAGCAAAGGTTCTGAGAAATCGAGGAAAAATTATGAGCCAGAGTCAAGACCATCGAGGGAAAGGTACAGGTCGTACTCTTATTCAGAAAAGCCAAGCTTCAGGTCGAAAAAATCGAGGGTTGGTCCCAGCCAATTCTCTAGTCGGGGCGATAAACGGACCGAGCAGCCATCGAACAATTGAGGTCTGTCATTTAGAAGTGATGCCAGGATCTCGGCTACCAACAGAGACCTGTTGAGGATATCGGAGTACAACTTCAGCATCAACCCCCGGATCTCGTCTCAGCCATAGGTCGTATCGCAGAAGCAAGTTGGCCGAGACCATTGATATGTGAGTACCACGGAACCCATGGGCACAGAACTGAAGACTCTCGTCAATTGAGAGAGGAGGTGGCTTGATTACTGAAAAATGGTCACCTTCGTGAATTCCTAAGTGAGCGAGCTAAAGGTCATTAGAAAGAAAGAGATTCAAACAAACGGGCTGAACCGGTGGAACCTCAGCATATAATCAACATGATAATCGGGGGTATGGATGCGCCTCGGGGCCCGGTTATGAAACGGACAAAGGTTTCCATTGTAAGTGAGAAGCGTAGCCAGGATTATATGCCCGAAGGTTCCATCTCCTTCAGCAATGAGGATGCAGAAGGCATCATTCAACCGCACAATGATTCTTTGGTAATTTCTATTCTTATTCTTAAATCACAAGTCAAGCGTATTTTGATTGACCCAGGTAGCTCAGCCAATATCATCCGGTGGAGAGTGGTCGAACAACTAAGACTACTCGATCAAATTGTACCTGTGGCTCGAGTGCTCAGTGGGTTTAATATGGCGAGTGAAACCACGAAAGGGGAGATCTCTTTACCGGTCAACATTAACGGCACCATTCAGCAGACGGTGTTCTATGTCATCGAAGGAGACATGAAGTATAATGCTTTGCTCGGTAGGCCATGGATACATAGCATGAGGGCTGTTCCGTCGACGTTACATCAGCTGCTGAAATTTCCAACACCAGAGGGGGTAAAAACCATCCAAGGAGAACAACCCGCTACAAGGGAGATGTTCGCGGTTGAGGAAGTGCCGCTTATTCCTAAAAACCCAGACCTGACAGAGGACGAGTCAATCGGTGGCAAGGACTCTAAATAGCAACTAAAGTGTACAGGTTCGACAGCGGAGCAGCCGGGGTCGGATCTAGGGTATGACGAGGATGATTTCGGTGTACTTAGATCTTTCGTCTTACCGGATGACTCGGATGCAACCAAGTCTACAGTGGAGGAGCTGGAGCAAGTCATCTTGTTCGAATAACTACCGGATAGAAAGGTATACCTGGGCACGGGGTTAACCTCGGAGCTCAGGAGCAAGTTAATTAAGTTTCTTCAAGCTAATGTCGATTGCTTCGCATGGTCCCATATAGATATGACAGGTGTGCCACCGGAGGTAACAACTCACAAGCTCAGCCTCGACAGGAGATTTCCCCCGGTGAAGCAGAAGCGGAGGCCTATGGCAGAACCGAAGCACGCCTTCGTAAAGGATGAGGTAGCAAAGCTTTTGAAAATAGGCTCTATTCGGGAGGTAAAATACCCGGACTGGCTGGCTAATGTAGTGGTGGCCGAAAAAAGGTAATAAATTTAGAATGTGCATTGATTATAAGGATTTAAACAAAGCATGCCCGAAGGATTCATTTCCAATGCCTCACATTGATAGAATGATCGATACGACGGTCGGGCATGAGATGTTGAGTTTTCTCGACGCTTACTCCGGGTATAACCAAATCTGGATGCACCAGGAGGATCAAGAGAAAACGTCCTTTATTACCCGGTAAGGGACTTACTGTTACAATGTCATGCCTTTCGGATTAAAAAATGCCGGTGCAACTTACCAACGCCTAGTTAATGGGATGTTCGAAGAACAGATAGGAAAAACAATGGAAGTTTATATTGATGACATGGTTGTCAAGTCCCTGGAAGCAGAGGACCATTTAAAACATTTGCAGGAAACTTTCGATGTACTCCGCAAATACAATATGAAGCTCAATCCGGAGAAATGTGCCTTCAGTGTCCAGTCGGGGAAGTTCTTGGGTTTCATGGTGTCTAACCGGGAAGTTGAAATCAACCCGGACAAGATCAAAGCCATCGAGGACATTGAGGTGGTAAATAACTTCAAAGGAGCGCAGAGGCTCATCGGAAGGATAGCGGCGCTGAGTCGGTTCATATCGAGATCCTCGGACAAGAGTCACCATTTCTTCTCCTTATTAAGGAAGAAGAATGACTTCACCTAGACACCGGAATGCTAAAAGACCTTACAGGAATTGAAAAGATACTTGTCTAGTCCGCCTCTGTTGCACACACCGAAGGCGGACGAGCAGCTTTTCTTCTACCTTGCAGTATCCGAAGTAGCAGTAAGTGGTGTTTTGGTCCGGGAAGAATTAGGTACGCAGTTCCCCATATATTATGTGAGTAGAACTTTGGGGGATGTGGAGTCCCGTTATCCCCATCTTGAAAAATTGGCATTAGCATTGGTAAGTGCTTCTAGAAAGCTCAAACCTTACTTTCAATGCCATCCAATATGTGCAGTGACTATTTATCCTCTGAAGAACATCATGTATAAAACAGAATTGTCAGGTAGATTAACTAAATGGGCTGTAGAGATTAGCGGATATGATATCGAATATAAGCCTCGGACGGCTATCAAGTCCCAAATCTTGGCCGATTTTGTGGCAGACTTCACCCGGCTATGGTCCCCGAGGTTGAGAAAGAACTTCTGCTAACCTCGGGAAAAGCTTCGGGTATTTGGTCGTTACACACGGACGGGGCTTCGAACCTCAAAGGTTCCGGGTTAGGAATCGTCCTTAGAACTCCCGCCGGGGATGCCGTTCGACAATCCCTTAGAACTATTAAGTTGACTAATAATGAAGCCGAGTATGAGGCTATGATTGCAGGTTTGGAATTAGCTCAAAGTATGGGAACTGAAATAATCGAAGCAAAATTCGACTCTCTCTTGGTCGTTAACTAGGTGAATGGCGTCTTCGAGGTTAAGGACGAATGGATGCAAAGGTATCTGGAAAAAATCCAAGTGATACTGCACCGGTTTAAAGAATGGACCATGCAGCATGTACCCAGGGCGCAGAACATCGAAGCCGATGCATTGGACAATTTGGGCTCTTCAGTCGAAGGGGAAGATATTAACCCCGGCACCATGGTACAATTAATGAATTCGGCGATAGAATCCGGGCATGCTGAAATAAGCACGATGGGTCTAACATGGGATTGGCGCAACAAGTACGTCGACTACTTGATGGATGGAAAGCTTCCAAGTGACCCAAAGGAATCACGGTCATTTAGGACAAAAGCAACACGATTCTGTTTAGTGGACGGCCAATTGTATCGACGGTCTTTCTTCGGGCCCTTGGACAAATGTTTGGGTCTCGGAGAAATCGATTATGTCATGAGAGAAGTCCATTAGGGGACCTGTGGAAACCACTCTGGTGCAAAAGCATTAGTCCGAAAAATTATCAGAGCCGGTTATTATTGGAACCGGATGGAGAAAGATTCGAAGAATTTTGTACGGAAATGTGATGGGTATCAAAGACATGCGCCGATGATTCACCAACCGGGGGAGTTGTGTCACGACCCAACCCCGTGGGCCATGACTAGTGCCCTAACTGGACACCCATACTCATTCACTTACCAAATCGACATATCCAAGACTTATTCATATTTAACATATGTTATTTTGCACAGATACTGAGAACAGACGTCGTCTTAAGCGGTCACCTGTAACAGAAATATCATACAAAAGCCGGCAGGCTGGCGGAATACACATCGCCCGAATATACATACATATACAAACATATGGGCCGTTTCGGCCATAATAGCAAACGGGACCGCTTAAGGCACAAGTCACCGACATAACCGAACAAACACGACCCATGACCCACATATATGTCTACAGGCCTCTACAAACCACAACAGAAACATATGACGGGACAGGGCCCCGCCGTACCCCAAATAGTCATATATACAGAAACATGTACAACAAAAGATATGTACCAAAAATATGGGCTCCGGATCAAAAGAGTACTCCAAAGTAGCAGAATATGTATCCTACACTGGTGGATCACCAGAACGAACGTCTGCACCTGCGGGCATGAAACGCAGCCCCCGAAGAAAGGGGGTCAGTACGAAATAGGTACTGAGTATGTAAAGCATGAAATACAGTAATCCAAATCATAACTGAAGTGAGAAGTACGAAAAATGGATACAGAGTTAGTATATCAAAACCTTTTTTGAAAACATAAATCATGCAAATAAAAATCATGCATAGGTTTTAGGAACGTGGTCGCCACTCCGACGCTGCCGCCACCACACATCATACTCTAGAAGGTTTCAAATCTCCGTACAATCCCGAACATATCGTATCATCGTAACATATCACAACATCATAGCACATCATATGCCATAACACATCATAACTCCGTATATAAGCAGTACCCGGCCCTATGGCGAGGGTCTCGGGAACCATAACACATCATACTACCGAATATAACATAGTGCGCACGATAACAAAACCGGCCCGAGACCCGGCGAACGATGTAATAGTAGTATGCACGAGCGGAGTAGTGAGAAAACCATATGCATATAAATAAATAAATTTCAAAACTCTATGGACAAATATATTTACCGACATCTGAAGGCTCAGAAACAAGTTTCGGGTCAATCTGAATTAGAATAAGAAAGTTGCGAGCTTTTGAAGTACAGAACCTTCTAAAAACATTTCCTAAGCCATATTTGGAAATTCAAGTATCATTCATATTAGGTAACTTTCGAATAACATTATGGATCAAATCAAATGGAGACTTTAGGACCATATTTACGTATCAAAATATTCATCAAAGACTTTAGTCATCTCGATTTTCTTTCGAACAACATTCGGAAACATAACAACTAGAATCTTCGAACATCATAAATACGTATCAAGCCATATGGAATAGCTTATGGAAGTCAAAGATATTAGCCATCCTAGTGGCTCTAAGAATAGGATTTTCTTTAGAAGCATACATATACGTTATTGGTTCATTTCATAAAGGTCATGCCAAAAGAAGGAAAGGTAGGCTTTACACACCTCGATCTCTTGCTAAACAAATCTCAACTCAAGACTCGGGCTCTCCAAGATCTACAATAACGCCATTAATTACCAAACGTTAGCTACAAGTACTTAGAAATTCAATTCTAACTAGCACTTGTCTACAGAAATTTCGACAGCATTTCCCCTATATATTCGCCTATTCGAATTTCCAATTGCTCTCCTGTTGACACAGAAATACCAATAATAACATATGGACACAACCATATCTTCAATTCTTTTATTCCAACAAGAACAACAACATATCAAAACAGCCCCCCAACTATAACATAACGATGCCCGAAATTCTAACGAACACTTACAATACACCAAACAGCCCATATACACTTCTTATACCTTATTTCATGCAATCTTTTCAGCAAATTTCAGGGAAATACAACAGCAACCACACGACACCACATCATCTATTTATATGCAAGTAAGCTACATTATTACCACAATAATCCTCACAACAACCCACAACAAATTTAACTCCAACTCTAACTATTAAATTCCTTCATTCTCATCACATAATCCATGATATCGAAAACCAAAATATTGATTCAAATCAGTCCACCATTTTCAAATAAAACAGCCCCTACAGCTTCAACGACATTCCATCATTAACATACATAATTTCATAGACTCAATTCATGTTTACCAAGTTACAACAATACCCCAACATCAACACACATAATTTCACACATAAAATTTACATTTGCATATTCCCCACACGTCCAACTTCATCATCAAACACATAGAAAAATGATTAACTCTTACCTTAACAAGTTGACTTCTTCACTTAGCTAGAATTTGTGAAATGAACTAATACTTGTTCTTGTTGCTCCAAATGACTTCTCCACGTTATTATCACCTTCCTAAGGGCTGAAATACCTAGAAAATCTGATTTTTGGATCAACAAATTTGAGCTCCAATTTTGCTAGCCATGGCCGAATGCCATGGCTTATGCTCCTAGGAGTGACAAGTGTCCCACTCAAGGTTGAGCCAATTAAATTTGGCCATAGGTCTTGGTGGGGCCCACTTAGTGCACTAGTGACTTGTTTAATGAAAAATTAAATCTTAATCCCCACTTAATAATCTAATCATGGTAAATTAATCCCAACTTTCCATTAATATATAAAAGAAGATCAATTCTTACCTTTCTCCTTAATTTCCCTCTTGACTAGAATTTTGAACTTGCAACAAAGAGTAGTTTTCTTGCTCCAACAATTATACCACGTTAAAGAGGACCATTGAATTAGTAGGAATACTAGAAGAATATATTTTTTTGGATCAAGATTGAAGGCTTCAAAAAAAAAAATTCTTTTCTTTTCTCTTGGCCGAATGGCCTTTATTTTGCTCTCAAGGTTTTTCTTTCTTGAAGGTTCTTGAAATAAGATGACAAATGGTAGTAGTCATCCTTTTTATTTACTTGGATTAAATCCCCAAGTGGGCCTTGGCCCATCGCTTGGCCAGCCACACTTGGGCTTCTTTCTCTTTTTTATTTTTATTTTCCAAACCCACTTACTTATGTCTAATATTTGTAATTCATGAAACCATTTTTCAAATTTCCAATTTTTTCCTTAGCCTTCCTCCATATTTCCGCATCAATATTTTCCATGAACAACTTTTATATTAAGTAAGATCAAAATATTGCCTTATCTCTTACTAGTCATAATTATTTCAAATTTTCCGAATATGCAAAATACGGGATATAACAAGTTGCTACACTCGGTGATGTCACCTTGGCCCTTCATGAAGTGGGGAATGGACATTGTTGGTCCACTACCATGGGCACCAGTTAAGGCTCGTTTTATTTTGTTTATGACTGACTATTTCTCTAAATGGGTTAAAGTGTAGGCCTTCGAAAAGATTAGAGAAAAGGAGGTTATTGACTTCATCTGGGATTACATTATCTGTCGTTTCGGCATCCCGACCGAGATAACTTGTGATAATGGTCCTCAGTTCGTTGGCAGCTAAGTCAATGATTTCCTCGAAGGGTTGAGATCAAGAAAATTGTATCGACCCCGTATCACCCAAGTGCTAACGGACAGGCAAAATCCATAAATAAAACAATAATTCAAAATCTAAGGAAAAGACTTGAAACGTCGAAGCATCACTGGAGGGAGGTGCTCCCGGAGGTATTATGGGCTTACAGAACCACAACAAAATCAAGCACGGGAGAAACACCTTTCTCGTTGGTCTAAGGGGCTGAAGCCCTCATCCCCGTAGAGGTCGATGAACCGAGTCTCCGGTTCAGATACGCCGCCGGTGAATCAAACGAGGAGGCCATGGCCGTAAAACTCGACCTCACGGATGAACTTCGCGAAAATGCATTGGTTCGAATTGCAGCCCAGAAACAGAGAATGGAAAGGTACTACAACCGGAGGGCCAATTTTCGATATTTCCAAGTTGGGGACTTGGTGCTTCGGAAAGTTACTTTGAACGCCAAGAATCCCAACGATGGTAAGTTGGGTCCGAACTGGGAAGGGTCATACAAGATAACCGAAATAACGGGTAAAGGGTGGTATCAGCTGGAATCCATAGACGGACAACGGTTGCTCAATAACTAGAACGTGGCGCATTTGAAGCGATACTACTGCTAAGGTATGAACACATGTGTTATATTTTGCTCATGTTTCTTCCTCGTAGGAATTCAAGTACCGGATGAAGCTAGGTGTTAGGTCCTACATACCCACATCGAGGCTTACCTCGGTAAACAGAAAACGAAGCAGCTCAACAAAGCAGAACGCGTTGGGTCCTCGAAATTTTATTTCTCACCCCCATCCAAAATCGGACCTTCTGTATTAGGTTTCGATGTAAGGACCAAACCATCAGAATCAATCGTGTCCACTTAGTATTTGCTATGGCAAAAACAGAGTGAAACGGACAAAATTCTCATGTCATGTACGTACAAATACTTGCAATACAAAGATTATTGAAAATTCGGATTATTGCATTTCGGATATGTCTTCTTGTCAAAACACCCTACCCCTGTGATTGCCGCCGAATTTCGGCATCGCTTTATTCATATACCCTACTCCGGGCACTACAGTCGAAATTCGACAAAGGCAACAAGGTCACATTGAACCGAGCCAAAATCTTTAACACCCTCAAATGGAGACTGCTACATTAGAATTTGCTGAGATTCAGGTGTCCGAACCTAATCCATGATAAATGAACTGGCGAGAAAATATCGGCCCTAAAATGCCTAATGTGATTCAGAGACGTCTGAATTCACAGAGCATAATTAAGTCCCATGGATAAACAACTTGATCAAATCCCCGGACAAATTATACCGGACAAATTGAAAAGCCGATAACGAGGCATAACCCGAAAAAATATATCCAAGCAAAAGTCATAATCAACAAATATCAAAGAATAAAGAAAGTCAACAAGAAAAATGCACATTCCATATATGTAAGGTTTTTTACACCTGAAATTCCTACGAAGTTGAAAAACAAAAATCAAGCCGAAAAGGCAAAGACAAAATAAAGGCTAAGTGCAGGCCTTGATCTATACGGTGCCGGCTGGATCCAGAATGCTCGGATACTGTCCGCTCGGAATCTTCGGAGTCAGTATCGAGGGCTCTCTTGGCTTCTTCCTCGGTCCTTTTAGCTTCGAGTATCAGGGCCGAGAGATCCGCAAAACCATGCTCGGCTTGCTCAAGGGTGGTCTTTCGGGACTTCCACCGTTCATACTCCACCGCAATCGTGGTATGAGCCTCGGCTGCCTCCACACTCCTAAGGGCTTCTACCAAATCGGCCTCAGCCTGGGCCAGCTTGGATACTAATTCATCTCTCTGTTCATCGAGGATTCTTTGGATTTGAGTGGCTACCTCGAGCTCGGATTTGAGAAGGTCATTATCCTCAGCTGTCTCCTCGAGTTCGGTTTTCAGCTCGTCGCATATCCGGGCCATGTCCTTGGCTTTTTGCTCGAATACCCTCATCCTCTCCTTATACTTAGCACTCTCGGATTCAAGCAGCCGATGCCTCTCGGCCATGTCCACGACATCAGTCTTGACCGAATCAAGCTTTCCCCGGAGTTGAGAGATAGTGGCTTCGAGTTCACCAAGCCTCGAAGAAAAACGAGCATTATCTTGGCTAAGGCCAACCTTGTCCGCTTCTAGAAGCCGGTTCTTCTCGACCATCCCGGCCAACTCATCCTTTAACCGAAGGTTTTCGGCCTTCGCTGCTTCGAGCTCGGGTTGAGGGTTGGAAAGGGCAGCAGCTCGGTTCAATTGATCCTCCTTCACTTGCAAAAGGTGCTGGAACTTCTCTGTTTCCCGACCCTGGGCGTCCAGTTGGCCTCTAAGGTCGTCAACCTCTTGATGAGCACGGATGAAGTCTTCATTGACAAGCACCACGCTCTATGAAAGAAACGAGACATTTAAACTTAGATAAAATGAGAAGGAAAAGTTCACATCGAATTATGGAAAGATAGGCTGATAAGCTTACCCGGTTACCCGCGTACATGCCCTTTTTAATAAGACTATGCCAGGGGACCCCAGTCATCTTTTGCTTATCCGAATCCGAGACGAGGGGCCTTAGGTAGCTTGCAACCCCTACAGGATGCGATAAAAAGCTGCAGTCCTCGGGGACGGTAATCACGGCCGATCTGGTCCTTCTAGGTTCCACACTTAGGGCCGGGAAGATACGCACCAGTCTATCTCTTGCACCATTATCTGTGGACCGGCTAGCTGCCCTTATGACTCAAGGAATAGGGAGATGTCTGAAACCGACAGCTTCCCCGGTAACAGGAGGAGTATCCGAGAACATATCATCAAAGTTATCCGACCTCGGAGCTGGAGTCGGAGAAGCGGGAGTTGGAGAAGTCGGAGTAGCCTCAGCAGTCTCGGTAGACGCAGGGACTTCAAAGGTCGCAGCAGTTTCGTCACCGGGCAGTGGACCAGCATCTATTGGGGCCTCGGTCTCGGGGACCGGCTCAGCCCTCTGATCGGCTTCGGCAGTGTCACGACCCAATCGGAAGGTCGCGACGGGAACCCGGTGCTAACCCACCCGGGCACCTCTTATCATACTTTCACAATTACATCTAGGTGAGCCACATAGCTAAATCATATTTTTCATCCATTATTCATACTAATCCCATTGGGCAACGATACATATATATAAATATCACCATCAATAAAAATGCCCATATTAATGTAGATAAGCCGACGAGGCTAACAAAATGATTTACACAAGACTAGCCGACAAGTCCAAATACATCTAACCATATACACATGTCTACGAGCCTCTAAGGAGACTATGTCATATCATATAGGCGGGACAGGACCCCGCTATGCCCATAAATATGTACACAAAAGAATAAGTACCAAAAGCTGTAACTCTGAATGAAATGGAGTTCCGCTATGTAGTTCCTGAGTAATAAAGTTATGGATCAAGTCTGTCTCCCTGGCCACCTGTGGGCATGACGCAGTGTCCACAAACAAAAGGAAGTCAGTACGAAGAATGTACTGAGTATGTAAAGCATGATCAACACCACTATGAAAGCATAATAGACAACATAAGAAATAGCATAGGATGGGAGATAGTAGTATCATCGTCGCAATCACTTACTTGCTTTTCATAGGGACTTTCCATTTCTAATGTGTGATTGTGTACATATATCCGTATCCATATCGTATTCATATCCGTACTCAGTTACATTTCGTATCCATTTTCATATTCATATACATATCATTTACATAGCATAGCCAACCATGAAGGTTCGGTGTTTCACATACCTAGCCCTACCAAGGCTCAGGGTCATACATACCTAGCCCTACCAAGGCTCAGGGTCATACATACCTAGCCCTACCAAGGCTCAGGGTCATACATACCTGGCCCTACCAAGGCTCAGGGTTGTCCGTATCCAACTGCAGTGGTGCGCGCGCAATATATATATATATATATATATATATATATATATATATATATATATATATATATATACTCTACTCGGCCATATAAGCTCGGGGTTTCATAATAGCCATACATAGGCACACATACATAAAAGCTCATAAGCGTCTGTAGCATCATTACTATCATCGTTCATTACATCTATCCCTAGAGGATTACTCATCATAGGAGGGATTTATTACATTCGTAACATATCGAGAATCATGAGCTTAGTAGCTTTTAAAGATAGAATCATTTGGAGGACATCATAGGCTTATAGAAGATTAGATATTTGGCCAAAGAACCATGCCTTGTGAAAAAAGGGTTAGCCTTACATACCTTTCCGTTCAACTATTCTATCACTTGCACGTTCTCCTTCAATGCTCACGTTTCTTCCTTCATTAGAGTTATACTATCATTAGAAAATCGATAGCTTAGAATACATGACTTAAAGCTAGATAAAATTGGACAACATCTCCTTTATTTATACGACTTCCGCCATATCATATATCAACTCCCAAACATCAATAATACATTCACAACATCATAACAATAGTCTTTATTTACCTACATTATCCTTACTTCTCAATTCACTTCCAATCATCCATGGTTATAGCACACTATTACCTTCGCTCATATACAATGTTTATCCCATGTTCTCAATATAATTTATAACATGATTATAATCATAACATATCAAGAATCATTACTCAACCTAAGCTACTACTCACAAACATCACTATTCTCACATTTAAGACCCATTTTCTATATCCTTCTACAATCCAAGTGTTTCAACTTCTCAATACCTTAAACAATATGGAAATACCATAAAACTTACCTTAGATGTTGTAGGAATAAGCCTTGGGTGGAAATACTTCACTTGAGACAAAACCCTATTTCACCTCCAATGAAATTTCTTGACTTGAATGATCTATAATGAGTTTCTTACACTTGGTTTTATTAGTTTGATGAAGTTGATCATAAATATCTCTTGTGTTCTTATGGATGAAGAGTGGAGAAGGTTCTAGAGAGAGTTCTTGAAGTGTTGGGTGAAAATGAAATGAAATAATGAACTTGGTCCCTTGTTAATAACTTAGAAATCTGATCCGTCGGAAAATTATACGGACACTTATACGGTCCGTATAAACTTATACGGTCCGTATAAGTGACCGTGAAATTTCCCCTTCAACATCTCGCTTCTGTGACCATTATACGGCACATTATACGGCCCGTATAATTTTATACGGCAAATTATACGGCCCGTATAATTTTATACGGTCCGTATAAGTGACCGTATAATCTCACCAGTGAGGGACTTCACTGTGACGATTCTGCGGACCATTATACGGACCGTATAACATTATACGGACCGTATAATCGGCCGTGAAACCCAACTTTTCTCTGATCTTGTTCTCGTTACTTCGTTTGATCTCCAATCCTTATGGAACCTTCTTGATACTTGTTTAATGATAACGTCCAAATCCACCCTATTAATTAGAATGGGCACGGTCGTATGCAAATATATTTACCCAACTATGAGTCGGGGTCGAATCCCACAGAGAACAATATGTAGGCGATTAGGAAAAGTAGGAATTTTCACCAACTATGCTAAAGTCAAATGATGGATAATATTTTGGTTTTGGTTTGAGAGAAAATTATAACTAATGCAAAAATGTAAACTAACCTAGAAAGCAAGTAAAATGATCTATGGCCACAAGCATGGATACAAGGGAAACTACGCTCAAGTAACGATCCAATGTATTTCATGATTTACAAATAATGGTGAATTTATATTACTTAGCCTCGGATAATGACTCTAAATTAGCTTCTTCCGAAGACTAACTAGACTACCTAATTGAATATCCCTAAACCAATTAGGAGCATTAAGAACACCCGAATATGGCTACAAGTGGTGTCGCCTATTCCTAAGTCGATTTCCATTAGATGAGGGTTAACGCCCCAAATTCTTGTTTATTAATCTTTCCCAATCCCGAGTTTGCCTCTTCCAAGTTTAAACCGAAATAAATGGGCAAGTCTTAGGGTTAGCTACTCCCTTAAGAATCATTCAAAATGAGATTAATTAAAGAAACAATAACTCACTTCATTAGGAATAAAATCATTCAACACATAAGCAAAACAAGAGATTCAATCCAAACTTAAATAATATATACTTCCATAAACAAGGTTCAAGTATTGAAATGAAATACTACACACATAAATATTTAATACCAAACAAGAAATTGAAGAAAGGATTAAGAATATCTCATTAAAGTGCTTCCAATCTTCTCCTCCAATGTGTTGGTGTGAAACCCTAGCCTCCAAGGACTTGTGTTAAGCCAAAGATATCTGATGTTTTGCCCTAATTTTCTATTTATATGAACTGGAATGGAAGAAATCGTCAAATCCCAGGTTCTGGTCGAAAATTCCCGAAAACCTTCAGTGCGATCGCTCCACGTCACTGCGCGATCGCGTGCAATTGCTTTGTTTATGTGTCGCGAACGCGTGAAGAAGTATCGCGATCGCGCAGAGTCACGGACGCGCGTGACCGCGAACGCGTGAACTTACTGCGCGTTCGCGCAGAGTCACGGACGCGCGTGACCGCGAACGCGTGAACTTACTGCGCGACCGCGCAGAGTAATATTTCGCCAATAATTTCCAGAACCTCCAGTTATTTCCAGTTTTGCAACTTTTTTGCTTGTTTTCCATACTTAGGCTCTAGGGACCTCGTATTACCTGAAACATGACAAAAACTACGTAAAATGACATAGACTTGCTTAAAAACAAGTAAAACTTATAGTTAAAAAGCATCGATTGTGGTGTAAAATAACGCCACATCAACACCCCCAACTTAAAGTATTTGCTTGTCCTCAAGCAAGCCATACAAAACCATGACTCAATCTAACACTTAGATATTATAGAATAACAATGTCTACATTGGTTTTGACTTTGAACTACCGGCATGCATGTTTTTCTTCCGAGGACCCCCCCAATTTCTGTTTTAAAGCAACATACACAACTCAAGAACACTACGACTAACCATGAAGCTTCAATGAATGACATCATATTATCGAACATATTATGGTGCACACAAATGCTACTTTAGGCGGTCACTTTATTTTGTTCAATTTTCATCCTTATGCCCTCACATAGACCAAAGAATGTCCCAACACACATATATACGACAAGAATGGGACGAAGATGAAAGAGAAGAGAAAAACACTCACACTCACAAAGACAATTCATATTTACACATGCAAATACCATAGGCTTGCCCTTATTTTCTATGTTCTCATCCTAGGATCGTTCGGTTGTGATCTCATTAGGACTTGTTTCGGCTTGTAATGTAGGTTTAGGGACGGGTCGGATACTCTTTGGATATTAGTGACTCACCCTCCTTGAACACTACAACATCTTGTCACCTTAATTCGCCTCTTTTCTTTCCACCCCTTTATTTTCTTTCAGTTTTCGACCTCGATGTGGTTTTACTTCTAACCAACTTACAATTCTTTTTGCGTTACAATTTTCTGTTTTTTTTTTTTTTTATGTATAAATATATACGCAGCTACCACATCGAATCTTCACTAGCAAACTCCACCACCCCCAACTTATGTTTTGAACATGTACTCCACATTTAATTCACCCCCAACTTAGGCATTTTGCCTCATCTAATTAATAGCATCAAGGAGGGAACGGGTGTGAAGATGGATTAATTTCACAAAGGGTAAGGTTTCATAATTGGCTAGCCAAGAAAAAGGTCAAAAAGGCTCAAAAGGGAAAACTAGGGGTATTTTCAGCTTTTGGAGAGGCTTATTTAGGCACAGTGACTTATTTACACAAAGAAAGCCTAAGATCATTTCACAACCAAACTAACTTTCGCATTTCAAATAAGACCAACCGGGCAAGTTCTAGATTATACATGCATAAACTGAATTAAACTAACAACTCACACACACGTCGGCATAGGGACAATAATTTTTACACTTGTGACCTCCTAAGTAGTAATTCATCACACACAGCAGCCCAATAATCACAATGTCATATAAAGAATCAATCATGTCAGACAATAACTGTTCTAAGTATGCATTTTTTTTTTAAATTTCGAGGGGTCCAAAAATTTCAACAGAACACAATACATGCTATTAGTTACCAAGTAGTACCAAATAAAACAAAATTACTCTATTCAACCTACGTAACATCCTAAACATGCCAGTTTCAACAAAATAAAACCCCCCTCAGGAAAAGAACTCTGGCAAAGAAAAGCCGAGGAGGTTTCTACCCCTAACTAAAAAACTTGCAGTGTCCCCACTGCAGTACATCAACACAGAAAAACTTTTTTTTTTCATACCTTCTAGCACTGCGTGCTATGGTCATCTCTGCTCACCCTCTGAACTGGAGTTGCTGGGCTCTGGTAGGACAAAATCGTCCTCATTTTCCTCCTCTTCATGTTGTGCGCCGCATACACTCCTCAGAATGCTCATCATTTTGTTCAGGAATTTTCTTTGCTTCTTGGCATGCTCCCTCACCTTTTTCTGCCTCCTCTCTATTTTTCCCTGCTTTTCTTTGATATGCTTCATGTCCTCCACCACACCTGCTAATGTCGGACCAATAGGAACAGAGGGAGCTGTAGATGTGCCTTCTCCATGTGGGCCCGCAGGGAGACTAGCCACTAGCTGCTGAATCCGATTGTCCACCCCATGGACCTGGGTGGAGATATATTGGAAAGGCCTGGCGGCTTCTTGCAGTGGTGGCAAGATTGGTATAGCCATAGGAGGGGCAGATGCCCCACCAATAGAATCTGATGCAGTAGATGTGAACTGCTCAAATGATGATGTTGCTATATCAATCTTCCTTTTCTTCTGTACATTACCAGGCCCTCTCTTTTTCAACGGATAAATCGGTCCACCAGGCCCTTTTTCTTTGTCGCCTGGTCTTGTGGGCACTCCATCAGTGGAGCACAAGTAAGTGATCAATGATGGGAAGAATAAGCTTTTAGTCCGTTCAAGCACCACCTCCCGGATTTCCTGCATAATGAGCCTCCCCGCGTCAACAGGCAATCCTTCCATCACAGCACAAATTACTTTAGCCCTCTCAAGCGGCACCTCTGAATCATGTTTTGAAGGCAGCACCCTGGATGTGACAATATCAAGCCAAGTTTTGGCTTCAGCAGTGAACTCTGCAGAGTCAATCCTTTTCTGCATTGTGTTTAGCCACTTTGGTTGTTCCCCACCGTGAAGGTGGGTCACAAACCATTGTTGCCGCAGGTTTTCGTACATCTGTGCCATCTCGCTGTTGTCACCATCCTGCAGATTGTAATAGGCATTTATTCTTGAGGCATTGCACAGGACATCCACACCTCTGACTTTGACAATTGCCCTATGTGTAATGTCTGCCTCTGCAGCATTTGCGTAGAATTCCCGCACCAGGGTATGATTTTCCCTGATTGGTTCATCTGCAAAGCATATCCAGCCGCTTGTTACCAACCTTCCATAGAACTCGGGCATCTTTTCTTCCAAATTTTCTGTTACAAAGCCCCTCTCTTCAATGAAGCTCTTTCCCAGCAATCTATCATATAGCTTCGAACATTTTGCTGACTGGAAGGTGGTGGTGTCATAGTATTCAATCAAGGGTACTTGGGCAGCACTGGATGATGAAGCCATTTTTTGAGTTTAAGTACCTACAAAACAAACACAATGCATATGAACACCTACAATGATGTATAATGAGGAGTTGGGTTAAGGACATTGGGCACCCAAGTTTTGAACAGCTCTGTGCGAGCATTCTGTTTGTGAACTGGGATTTTTACTTCAGCGCGATCGCGTGACAAGGAGTCGCGATCGCGACATTTTGCTGTATTCCTTCAGCGCGATCGCGCAGGGAAATGGCACGATCGCGTAATTTTTATGATTTCCTTAACCGCGATCGCGGTTCAACAGTATGCGATCGCGCCAATTTTGGTCCATTATTCAGCGCGTTCGCGGCTATTATCGGCGCGATCGCGCTGAATCGTTTCAGATTCTCCCAAGCATTTTCACAAACAGGTTATGGGCATCATTTTTGGGGCTTCAATTCAATGATTCTAAGCACGTATTTTGGCCCATTTTTTTTTCTTATATCAGCACCCAACTCTCAACTCACATCACTCAACAACAAACAACAATTTATATAACAACAAATTCAACAATTTCATCATACATTCATGCTTAAACAAGTAAATAAAAAAAAATTCTTTCCCAATTTCTAACATGGAATGATGATAAAAACAACCCTAGGAACAAGATAATGAAGGAATCACATACCTTGTGGTTGCAAGTTGAAGAATTTTTCCAAAAAAATTATAATTGTGTTTGAGAGAGAATTAGGGAAATGGGAGGAAAATGGGGGATTTTAACCCCCAGCTCGGTTTAGTAACTAACAAACGCGCCTCTGCGCGATCGCGTGGCGATGTGGCGCGATCGCGCAGAGTAAACTTACTTTTTTTTTTTAAATTGAACGCGATCGCGTAGGTTTGTTGCGCGATCGCGTAGAGATAAATTCGGCCCTGTTTTTCCAGATTCAGAAAATAAGCAGAAACCAGCAGCTACTGATTTGTGGCTGTTCTGAAAACTCAACCTATTCAAAACAATTCCAAAAATAGTGAAATTTTGCAGATTAGTCACAAATCATAAACTAAACAATTCTAAAAAATCGAATTTCAAAAATGATTAAAAAATTTAAAAACGATGGGTTGCCTCCCACCAAGCGCTTAAGTTAACGTCGCGGCACGACGGTTACCAACTTTACCGCTTTTCTCGCCATTTGTAGCTTATGAATTTGCGCCCCAACTTTGAATCAAGATTATGATGACGCTCATGGGGCGGTGGCAGAAAAACAAAGAGGCCAAATCTCGGATGTCTCATTTTGCACTTTTTGGCCTTTGAGTGAGGAGTGTCATTTTGTCTTCTTGGCATAGCAAACTTTAAAATAAAAACGCTTTCTTTTTCATATCCAAAATTCTCTATTGGCTCGGTTAGTTCAACTTCCATATCATCAACCAAGCACAATGTTGAAAAATGGTTAGAATGTGGTCCAGCGCGCTCAAATTCCAAATTTGCATGAGTGTTGGCATCTTCACAAAAAAATGAACTAGAGTCTTCAAAAATCATTTCATGAACTTTTCTATGCAACTCTAGTATCATTTCTTCAATCTCGGCATCATTCACTATTTTTGGATTTGTTGGTTGGTAATTTATCATTAGCTCTTGAAAATCAATAGTGACCACTTCTTCATTGGAAACCAACTTAAAACTACTATCCATGGCCTTTTGATATTGAGCGTCACATGTCTCAATCTTTGCATTCAACTCGGTCTTCAATTCTCGGATAGCAATTTCAAGTAGCTCTACTTCTTGACTTTGCTCAACATGTATTTTTAGATATTCTTCCATCATCCGTGAAAATCCTTCACGGTGATGCCCATAGACTTCAAGATGTTGAGCTTGATTCATTAGCCAATCTTGGCTCACAATATCCACTTTGTCAAGTTTTTCTTCATGGTGAGAATCGTCCAAAGTTTGTAAAAATCCTAACATGGTGAAATCCATGTTTTGGATAGTTTCATCATCTCCATTTTGAACTACTTCCCACCAATTGGCCACAATCTTCCCATATTTTTCATTTCTCGCCATAATGCCATTCAATATTTCCTCAATTTCCTCTTTTCGAGAATTGGAGATTTCTTCTTTATGACTTAGCTCATTTTCTTCAAGTTGAACCATTTCTTCAATTTCACAACTCTCGTCGTGGTCACAAGAATTTTCGGGTTCATCTTGTAAACTTGAAATCTCTTCTTCAACCATTTCATTTTGAGGAGTCGACACTTCCATGACAATTGAGGAACTGGCATCCTCAAATGAATCATTCATTCTTTTTATAGCTTCTCCATTTTTTAAAATGGATTGTTGGAGGAGCTTTCGCTCTTCCTCCATTTTAGCTTCTCGATCTAAGTATGTTTGGAGCATTGCCATGATGCCTTCATGTCCGGCACTTTGTCCTTCATTTGTCATGTTGTTGTCCCTGTCAAACTCAAAATCACAACTAGCATTTTCGTTAGAACAACTTGGGGGAGGGGAAACAAAATAATTGGGACAATCACCCCAATGTCCACCTTGACCACCACATATATTACAAACACTCTCATCATAGGAAAGAGACGGTGCACACATCTCTCTCCTGGGAGCATATTCACAATCTTGCCAAAAGTGGGGTCCTCCACAATATGGACATGGGTCATCAAAATATGGATTACAACCATCAAACCCATTTTCATTCCAAGATGCCATTTTTTTTTTAAAGAAAAATAAAAACACAGATAACAACTACACAAATATTCACAGGTTCGAATCAAAGCAAGTTAGCTTATTTCCTAGATTAGCCAAAATACACCAATTGTTCCCCGGCAACGGCACCATTTTTGATAACGTCCAAATCCACCCTATTAATTAGAATGGGCACGGTCGTATGCAAATATATTTACCCAACTATGAGTCGGGGTCGAATCCCACAGAGAACAATATGTAGGCGATTAGGAAAAGTACGAATTTTCACCAACTATGCTAAAGCCAAACGATGGATAATATTTTGGTTTTGGTTTGAGAGAAAATTATAACGAATGCAAAAATGTAAACTAACCTAGAAAGCAAGTAAAATGATCAATGGCCACAAGCATGGATACAAGGGAAACTACGCTCAAGTAACGATCCAATGTATTTCATGATTTACAAATAATGGTGAATTTATATTACTTAGCCTCGGATAATGACTCTAAATTAGCTTCTTCCAAAGACTAACTAGACTACCTAATTGAATATCCCTAAAGCAATTAGGAGCATTAAGAACACCCGAATATGGCTACAAGTGGTGTCGCCTATTCCTAGGTCGATTTCCATTAGATGAGGGTTAACGCCCCAAATTCTTGTTAATTAATCTTTCCCAATCCCGAGTTTGCCTCTTCCAAGTTTAAACCGAAATAAATGGGCAAGTCTTGGGGTTAGCTACTCCCTTAAGAATCATTCAAAATGAGATTAATTAAAGAAACAATAACTCACTTCATTAGGAATAAAATCATTCAACACATAAGCAAAACAAGAGATTCAATCCAAACTTAAACAATATATACTTCCATAAACAAGGTTCAAGTATTGAAATGAAATACTACACACATAAATATTCAATACCAAACAAGAAATTGAAGAAAGGATTAAGAATATCTCATTAAAGTGCTTCCAATCATCCATGGTTATAGCACACTATTACCTTCGCTCATATACAATGTTTATCCCATGTTCTCAATATAATTTATAACATGATTATAATCATAACATATCAACTACTCACAAACATCACTATTCTCACATTTAAGACCCATTTTCTATATCCTTCTACAATCCAAGTGTTTCAACTTCTCAATACCTTAAACAATATGGAAATACCATAAAACTTACCTTAGATGTTGTAGGAATAAGCCTTGGGTGGAAATACTTCACTTGAGACAAAACCCTATTTCACCTCCAATGAAATTTCTTGACTTGAATGATCTCTAATGAGTTTCTTACACTTGGTTTTCTTAGTTTGATGAAGTTGATCATAAATTTCTCTTGTGTTCTTATGGATGAAGAGTGGAGAAGGTTCTAGAGAGAGTTCTTGAAGTGTTGGGTGAAAATGAAATGAAATAATGAACTTGGTCCCTTGTTAATAACTTAGAAATCTGATCCGTCGGAAAATTATACGGACACTTATACGGTCCGTATAAGTGACCGTGAAATTTCCCCTTCAACATCTCGCTTCTGTGACCATTATACGGCACATTATACGGCCCGTATAATTTTATACGACAAATTATACGGCCCGTATAATTTTATACGGTCCGTATAAGTGACCGTATAATCTCACCAGTGAGGGACTTCACTGTGATGATTCTGCGGACCATTATACGGACCGTATAACATTATACGGACCGTATAATCGGCCGTGAAACCCAACTTTTCTCTGATCTTGTTCTCGTTACTTCGTTTGATCTCCAATCCTTATGGAACCTTCTTGATACTTGTTTAATGATAACGTCCAAATCCACCCTATTAATTAGAATGGGCACGGTCGTATGCAAATATATTTACCCAACTATGAGTCGGGGTCGAATACCACAGAGAACAATATGTAGACGATTAGGAAAAGTAGGAATTTTCACCAACTATGCTAAAGCCAAACGATGGATAATATTTTGGTTTTGGTTTGAGAGAAAATTATAACTAATGCAAAAATGTAAACTAACCTAGAAAGCAAGTAAAATGATCAATGGCCACAAGCATGGATACAAGGGAAACTATGCTCAAGTAACGATCCAATGTATTTCATGATTTACAAATAATGGTGAATTTATATTACTTAGCCTCGGATAATGACTCTAAATTAGCTTCTTCCGAAGACTAACTAGACTACCTAATTGAATATCCCTAAAGCAATTAGGAGCATTAAGAACACCCGAATATGGCTACAAGTGGTGTCACCTATTCCTAGGTCGATTTCCATTAGATGAGGGTTAACGCCCCAAATTCTTGTTTATTAATCTTTCTCAATCCCGAGTTTGCCTCTTCCAAGTTTAAACCGAAATAAATGGGCAAGTCTTAAGGTTAGCTACTCCCTTAAGAATCATTCAAAATGAGATTAATTAAAGAAACAATAACTCACTTCATTAGGAATAAAATCATTCAACACATAAGCAAAACAAGAGATTCAATCCAAACTTAAACAATATATACTTCCATAAACAAGGTTCATGTATTGAAATGAAATACTACACACATAAATATTCAATACCAAACAAGAAATTGAAGAAAGGATTAAGAATATCTCATTAAAGTGCTTCCAATCTTCTCCTCCAATGTGTTGGTGTGAAACCCTAGCCTCCAAGGACTTGTGTTAAGCCAAAGATATCTGATGTTTTGCCCTAATTTTCTATTTATATGAACTGGAATGGAAGAAATCGTCAAATCCCAGGTTCTGGTCGAAAATTCCCGAAAAACCTTCAGTGTGATCGCTCCACGTCACTGTGCAATCGCGTGCAATTGCTTTGTTTATGTGTCGCGAAGGCGTGAAGAAGTATCGCGATCGCGCAGAGTCACGGACGCGCGTGACCGCGAACGCGTGAACTTACTGCGCGTTCGTGCAGAGTCACGGATGCGCGTGACCGCGAACGCGTGAACTTACTGCGCGACCGCGCAGAGCAATATTTCGCCAATAATTTCCAGAACCTCCAGTTATTTCCAGGTTTGCAACTTTTTTGCTTGTTTTCCATACTTAGGCTCTAGGGACCTCGTATTACCTGAAACATGACAAAAACTACGTAAAATGACATAGACTTGCTTAAAAACAAGTAAAACTTATAGTTAAAAAGCATCGATTGTGGTGTAAAATCACGCCACATCATTTAACACCTCATTAACGATCTAAGGGACGCTATAATTCTTCTCCAAGACACTATTAAACCATCATTAACTTGTTACTCGTAAATCCTTTCTGATACACATCATATGCCTTGCCCTTTCTTGGCAAACTTTCTCCTATTACTCCGAATGTCTATGTAAATCTCAATTAAGGTCATCAAATGTCATTCCTTACTTATTGAAATAGCATATACTTCGTGCTCTTCATTAGTCTATTCACTGTGCATCAATGGAAAATTTTTCGAGGTGTAACATTCTTCCCCCCCTTAAGAACATTCGTCCTCGAATGTTAGGTTCTCGGGGATTCTATCAAAATTTCGCCATAGTTTTCCCTATAATATGGCACTACCATCCTGTCACAACAGCCCATAATAACAATGCCTCACAGGGCCACAACATAATAGCAACAGAGTTTGGCCACACACGACCCAAATATATATATAAAAAAAAGGAAAACATACATACCTTATGATCTTGATGTCTCATCTTGGATTTCTTCTAGGGGCTAAAATAAGTGCGGATACTTGAATTTCATATTTTCTTCCGCTTCCCATGTCATTTCTTCTCGGTTATTGTTTCTCCACAAAACCTTTACTGAGGCCACTTCCTTGTTTCTAAGCCTCCGTACTTGCCTATCTAATATTGCAATGGGTACCTCTTCATAAGTCAACTTTTATGTCACTTGAACATCATTTACTGGCACAATCCTAGTAGGATCTCTGACACATTTACGAAGCATCGAGACATGGAAAACTAGGTGAACCGACTCCAAATCAGTAGGTAGATCTAATTCATAAGCCACTTTGCCTACTTTGCGCACAATCTTATAAGGCCCAATGTATCGGGGACTAAGCTTCCCCTTTTTGACAAATCTCATAACGCCTTTCATTGGTGACACTTTTAAGAATACCCAATCTTTCACTTGGAACTCTAAGTCCCTTCGACGATTATCTGCATAGGACTTTTGACAACTTTGGGCTGCTAATAACCGATATTGTATGAGCTTAACTTTCTCTATGGCTTGCTGGACCAGGTCTGGCCCTATCAATTAATCTCTCCTACCTCGAACCACCCAATTAGGGATCTACACTTTCACCCATATAAAGCCTCATACGGTGTCATTTGGATGCTGGAATGATAACTATTGTTATAAGCAAACTCAATGAGTGGTAAGTGATCATCCCAATTACCTCCAAAATCTATCATACATGCCCGTAACATATCCTCAAGAGTCTGAATGGTACGTTCAGCTTGTCCATCAATCTGCGAGTAAAATGCCGTACTAAGGCTCACATGAGTCCCCAAACCCTCTTGGAAGGACTTCCAAAAATTAGTTGTAAACTGAGTTCCTCTATCTGAGATAATAGATACCGGAACACCATGGAGTCACACTATCTCTTTAACATAAAACTTTGCATAATCTTCTGCCACATATGTCGTTCTGACTGGTAAGAAATGAGTTGACTTCGTGAGTCTATCCACAATCACCCATATATAATCATACTTACGTCGAGAACGAGGCAAGCCTGTAATGAAGTCCATGGTAATTACTTCCCACTTCCAAGTTGGAATTTCTATAGCTTGCAACAATCCGCCCGGCTTTTGGTGCTCGATTTTCACTTGTTGACAGTTGGGACAGTGAGCTACAAATTCTGCTATAGCTTTCTTCATCCCATTCCTCCAATATATAGATTTAAGATCATGGTACATTTTCGTCGCTCCGGGGTGGACAGAATAGCGGGAGCAATGGACTTCCCTCAATATTTGGTGGCGTAACCCTGCCACATCAGGAACACATAATCTGCCTCGGTATCAGAGAACTCCATCTCCTACAATCTCAAATGATGACTTCTCCTTCTGAGGGAGTGTATCCCTGTAATGCATTAGCATGGGATCTTCGCATTGTCGCTCTTTCACTTCCACTACTAGCGCCGAGACTGCTAAATTCTGAATGGTAGTTCCCCTGCTACCTGAGTCCACTACCCGAACTCCTAGGCTAGCTAACTGCTGGAGCTTACGAGCCATTTCTCTTTTCTCTGGTTGTACATCACACAAACTTCCCATGGATCTACGGCTAAGGGCATCAGCCACAACATTTGCCTTTCCGGGGTGATATAGGATATCAACATCATAATCTTTTAGCAATTCCAACCATCGTCGTTGCCGCAAATTCAACTCTTTTTGCTCTAAGATATACTGAAGGCTCTTATGATCTGTGTAAATATCCACATGAACACCATACAAGTAATGTCTCCACATCTTTAATGCATGAATCACTGCAGCCAATTCAAGGTCATGGGTTGGATAATTCTTCTCATGTTTCCGTAATTGTCTTGAAGCATACGCAATCACCTTACCATGTTGCATCAACACATAGCCTAGCCCAACACCTGAAGCATCGCAATAAACAACATAGCCTTCTAATCCCTCTGGAAGTGTCAGGACTGGGGCAGAAGTCAATCTATCTTTTAGCTCTTGGAAACTACGTTCAGAAGCATCTGTCCATTGAAACTTTGCTGATTTCTGGGTCAGCTTTGTGAGTGGTGTAGAAATAGAAGAAAAACTTTAACAAATCTCCTGTAATATCCTGCTAAGCCCAGGAAGCTACGAACCTCCGTAGGAGTTGTGGGCCTTGGCTAAGTCTTCACGGCCTCAATCTTTTGGCTATCTACCTGAATACCATCGGCTGAAACAATGTGCCCCAAGAATGTCACTGAGTTCAACAAAAACTCACACTTAGAACATTTTGCAAACAACTCTCGACTTTGAAGAACTCTAAGGACAGTACGCAAATGATCCGTGTGTTCTGCCTCAGATCTAGAATACACCAAGATGTCATCGATGAACACAATCGCAAATAGATCTAAGAAGGTCCTAAACACATTGTTCATCAAATCCATAAATACTGCCGGTGCATTAGTTAGTCCAAATGACTTCACCCGGAACTCAAAATGGTCATATCTTGTTCTGAAGGCTGTCTTAGGGATATCTTTCTCCCTAACTCTCACTTGATGATACCCGGACCTCAAATCTATCTGTGAAAACCACTTGGCGCCTTGTAATTGGTCAAATAAGTCATCCATCCTCGGAAAAGGATATTTGTTCTTAATCGTCACCTTATTCAATTGCTGATAGTCAATGCAAATTCGCAAGGAGCCATCTTTCTTTCGGACAAACAATACGGGTGCTCCCCACGGGGATGAACTAGGCCTAATAAAACCTTTCTCAAGCAAGTGTTTCAATTACTCCTTCAACTCTTTCAATTCTGCGGGAGCCATTCTATAAGGAGGAATAGATATAGGCTTGGTGTCTGGCAACACATAAATAGGAAAATCAATCTCCCGCTCCGGAGAGAGGCCTGGTAGCTCTTCCGGGAATACATCCCGAAACGCATTCACTATGGGAACTGACTGAAGAGTCGACGGTTCAGCTTCTACATCTTGAATCCGCACTAGATGATAAATGCAACCTTTTGTGATCATTTTCCTTGCTTTAAGATAGAAAATAAACCTACCTTTTGGTGACGCAGTATTCCCTTTCCATTCTAAAACCGGTTCTTCCAGAAATTGAAAACGAACCATTTTGATTCTACAATCAACATTGGCATAGCAAGAAGCCAACCAATCCATGCCCATAATAACATCAAAATCCACCATTTTTAACTCATGCAAGTCAATCGTAGTACGAATCACAACTATGCAGTTTCTATATACTCGGCTAGCTATTACCGGTTCACCAATAGGTGTAGACACCTTAAAAGGTTTGATTGACTCTGGTTTGACTCTAAACCAACCCACAATATATGGAGTAACATATGACAATGTGGATCCCGGATCTATCAAAGCATATACATTATGAGAAAATACCGATAATATACTTGTGACCACATCAGGAGAAGACTCAAGATCTTGGCGTCCAGCCAAAGCATAAATACGGTGCTGAGGACCGCTAGAACTGGGGACTTTCCCTCTACCTCTACCATGACTGACCGGCGCATGTGAACCTATCCCCATAGGGCGTATAGATGACGAAGGTCCTACCTCTGCCACCAACCGAGGGGCAATCACGCATAATATGGCCTAGCTGACCACATGAATAGCAAACCTTTGAACCTAATCAGCATTGACCCCAATGTAACTTCCCACACTAGGAACATTATGGCACGGGTGGCCTTGCTTGACCCTAATCACCTCTGAACTGCGAACCGGAAAAACTCTGACTCATCCCGGAATGAGTAGATCTATAAAATCTCTAGCCTGAAAACCGTGGAGGCACACTAGTCATAGAATGGCCTGAATGCCTAGAAAACTGCTGTCTGTGCCCGCCTCTACTCTCACTCATCGGATCCGAAGATCTAGCCCTCTTGCTATGTCCCCTATCATGCTCACGCTCACTCCTTTGTTGTTGTAGGCTTTATTTTAAATTTTGAGCATGGGCTTGAATGCGTGAAATATCCATATTGTCCTGAAGGGACGCAGTCAAGCACTTATCCATCAAATGTGGCCCTAGGCCTTTCACAAATAGGTGCACTCGGTTACCTATATCCGCTACCATGGCAGAAGTATACCTGGCCAAAAAATTGAAGCGGAGACTATACTCTAAAGCACTCATGCTTCCTTGCCTCAAATTCAAGAACTTATCGGCTCTAGCTCGCCGAACTTCTGGAGGAAAATAATGTCGGAGGAAGGCATCTATAAATTCTTTCCATACCGGGGGAAGCGCATTGGCTCCCCATGAAACCATCCAAACCGTGTACCAATGAACCGCAACATCCCTCAATCTATAGGACGCTAATTCCACCGATTCGGTGTCCGACACATGTATCAACCGAAGCGTCCTCAACATTCCATCAATAAAATTCTGAGGGTCCTCATCCGGATTTGATCCAAAGAATTTCGGAGGGTTCAAGCTAATAAAATCACGGGCTCTTGCACTAACAGCCCTATCACCTTGCCCTGTACTTTGGCGCTGAGTTTGGGGAGCAACCAATTGAGTAAGCAAATGAATGGCCTCTTTTACATCTTGGCCTGAAGCATCCGGTGGAGGAGCCGGAGGTGCTGGAGCTGGGGCTGAGGCTCCCTCACTCTCCTCAGAAATAGGCACTGAATGGGAGGAATGAGATTGAGCCGCATTCTGGGAATCACTTTCCTCTACAACTGTTGGCGGTGCTCTTTCAGCCCGTTTTTCTGCCACTGTCTTACCCTTTTGGGCTGCCGTAGCCTTTCTCTTTACAGGCATTTCTGAAATACATAACATACGGTTAAGGAAAAAGAAGTTCTTATGTCATAGCTCTATTGCACGATCTTATGAAGAAAGAAGGTCATTCATTCCTAAAATGCCCGCAGCCTCTTGTTTATAAGTGTGGCGCGCAACACACCCATAACCAAGACTCTACTGGACACGACTCGTCGACACACCCTAGGACAGAGCTGCTCTGATACCACTTTTGTCACGACCCAACCGGAGGGCTACGACGGGCACCCGGTGCTAACCCACCCAGAAACCTCTTATCATACTTTCACATTTACATCTAGGTGAGCCACATAGCTAAATCATATTTTTCATCCATTATTCATACTAATCCCATTGGGCAACGATACATATATATATATATATATAAATATCACCATCAATAACAATACCCATATCAATGTACATAAGCCGACGAGGCTAATAAAATGATGTACACAAGACTAGCCGACAAGGACAAATACATCTAACCATATACACATGTCTACGAGCCTCTAAGGAGAGTATGTCATATCATATAGGCGGGACAGGATCCCGCTATGCCCATAAATATGTACACAAAAGAATAAGTACCAAAAGATGTAACTCCGAATGAAATGGAGCTCCACTATATAGTCCCTGAGTAATAAAGCTATGGATCAAGTCTATCTCCCTATCCACCTGCGGGCATGACGCAGCGTCCAGAAACAAAAGGACGTCAGTACGAAGAATGTACTGAGTATGTAAAGCATGATCAACACCCTTATGAAAGCATAATAGACAAGATAAGAAATAGCAAGGATGGGAGATAGTAGTATCATCGTCGCAAACACTTACTTGCTTTTCATAGGGACTTTCCATTTCTAATGTGTGATTGTGTACATATATCCGTATCCGTATCATATTCATATCCGTACTCAGTTACATTTCGTATCCATTTTCATATAGCATACCCGACCATGAAGGTTCGGTGTTTCACATACCTGGCCCTACCATGGCTCAGGGTTGTCCGTACCCAACTGCAGTGGTGCGCGCGCAATATATATATATATATATATATGTATATATATATATATATATATATATATATATATATATATATATATATATATATATATACACTCTACCCAACCATATAAGCTCGGCGTTTCATAATAACCATACTTAGGCACACATACATAAAAGCTCATAAGCGTCTTTAGCATCATTACTATCGTCGTTCATTACATCTATCCCTAGAGGATTACTCATCATAGGAGGGATTTATTACATTCGTAACATATCGAGAATCATGAGCTTAGTAGCTTTTAAAGATAGAATCATTTGGAGGATATCATAGGCTCATAGAAGATTAGATATTTGGCCAAAGAACCATGCCTTATGAAAGAAGGGTTAGCCTTACATACCTTTCCGTTCAACTATTCTATCACTTGCACGTTCTCCTTCAATGCTCACGTTTCTTCCTTTATTAGAGTTATACTATCATTAGAAAATCGATAGCTTAGCATACATTATCATATACTTCATGCTCTTCATTAGTCTATTCACTGTGCATCAACGGGGAATTTTTCGAGGTGTAACAGGTAGCTGGTGCATGTCCAGTCCTTCTGGTCTTTTGCAGGGGGGTCTCCTCGGATGAAGCATCACCTGAAATGTCAACATATTCAATCGACCTTAGAGGAGTCGGGTAAAGAACTTCTTCCACACCTGTGTGCAATCCCGGTGCTGACAGTCCTTCCCCGGCTGAAGGAAGTGGTGGAATGGTGGTGTCTTCCTCAAGAATAGAAGCAACGGAAGGGGCCACACCGACCCTCCGAACGAGGAAATCAGGTTCCATTTCATCTCTTAGAGTCCGAACGACGCTTCTGGCCCTTTTCTTTGATTTATGCCCTTTATCCAATGGCTTTTATCGCCTTTCGTTGGCTGCAGCAATGATACGGGATGTGCCCGCTAAATCAAATTCAGGAGCCGGCGCAGCTGGCTCCGGTCTGGGTTCCACCGAACCCTTGTGTAAACCTTAATACGGAAGAGGTTATGAAAGAGGGGAAAGGAAAAGATAGAAAATGTGATAAACTCTGACCCAAGCATAGTATTACCATAGTTTTGAGCGACCCATCTGCCACGCGATAGGAGTTCCCATGTCCGTGCTTCATGGGTGTGTTGGCTAAGTAGAGCACCAACCCATTCATTCATGTTCCGAACAGCCGGAGGTATCCATGCCACGGCTGGTATAAAGAAGGGGACAAATCGTGTTAATATGAAAGGACAGGCATTTGACAAAGCATTCAAAGGTAACTATTAAAACAACTGAGAAACTTACGATTATCATTCCACCTCTCCGGAAAGGGCATATAGTTGGCCGGAATAATGTCCGCGGTCCTCACCCGGACGTAGCGCTCTAACCAACCTCGGTCTCTGTCTTCATCCATCTTCAAAAAGATCGGGTTCCAACTTCGCTTAGCGAGCTTTATGACACGCCCTCGGAACAACCTCGGGGAATATAATCGGATGAAGTGATCCATCGTAAACTCCTTCTTCACATTGTTGGCCAACAACCGGAGGCAGGCCATGGTCCTCCAGACTATCGGACCAATCTGGACCAAGGTTACATTATATTTCTAGCACATATCCAAAATAACCGGGTCGATTGGGCGGTCGAGCTTGAGTGTGAAAGGATAGGTGTAAACATACAGGAAGCCCTCCCGATGATCAGTGATCGATTCATCGGGTCCGGGGGCAAACACTTGCACCGGACGGTTATCCCATCCGCAATCAGCTCGGACTTGATTAAGTTTGTCCTCGGTAATGGACGATGGATACCGCCTTACATCAAACCCTCTATCAGCAACCGGAGAAGGCTTCTCAAATTCAAACTCTTTGTTATAGTTGGGTTTGGACTGTACAATATCCAAAGCAGTGGGCTCAACGACTGTTTTTCCCTTGGGTTGTGAAGTTGGCTCGGTTCCTTGAGAAGAAACCGAGGGAACATCCTGGGAGGTGGTTTCAGAGTTGACAGACATTTGAATTAGATGATGAAAAGAGAGGTTCGGTGAACTCGATGAGTGTTATATCCCGTATTTTTGCGCATTTGGATAATTCAAGATAATTGCAGGAAGTTAAGAGAAAGGCTATATTGTTGATCTTGTTTGGTACATAAGTAGTTATAAAAAATTTTGATGTGGGAATATTAAGAATGGCTAGGGGTAGAAAGGGAAATTCGCAAGATGACTCGTAGAAATATGGAGGAAGGCTAAGGGCAAATTTGGAATTTGAAAAATAAATTTTCATGAATTACAAGACAAAATACAAAAAAAAAATGGGCTTGAAACAAAAAGGGCCAAGTGTGGCAGTCCAAGTGGGGATGGGCCTTGGCCCATATGGTTAAGTTGTGCTTGTGTATAAAAAAGATGACCCATTCATCTTCACTTAAGAAGACTCAAGAAACTTGGAGAAGCCAAAAAATTAAAAGGCCATTCGGCCATGCTTGGTTGAACAACAACCTTGGAAAAAATTGTTCAAAAATTATTTTCTCCTAGCATTTCTAATAATTGGAAGGTCCCTAGCAAAGTGGAGAAGTCATTGGAGCAAGTGAAGCATCCATTCTTGCAAACTACAAATTCTAGTCAAGTGAGAAGTTAAAGGAAAAGGTAACAATTAATCTTCTTTTATATGTTATGGATGGTTGTGTATGTTGCAGTATGTAGAAATGGATGAAATTCATGAAAATATGGATATATGTGTTGTGGCCGTATGGTTATTGTATGGTATGGAAGGGAATGAATCAATTTTTCTTAAGTATTTTGGTTGTTGTTGTAATGAAATCTATGATGGAAAATGAAAGTTTAATGATTCTAGTGAAGTTGTAAGTGTTGGAAAGTTTTTTAAAAGCTAATGTGATTTGAATATAGTCTTCTTGTAATTATGGAAAAATAATGTTGTTAGTGTGTGAATTGTTGGTGTAGTTCATGAATTTGAAAGGAAGAAATGTGTTGTTATTGTTCTTGTTGAATTTGGAAGGTTTCGGATGGAATGGCATATTGGTTGGACTATTGTGAATATTGTGCGGGTTGTTTGAAGTGTTCTTGAATATTGTTTGAATGGTTTCGGATTAGTACTCGAATATGTGAGCAAATATGAATTGGATATAAATCAAACGCCGTCGAAGTTTGTAGAAAGAAGTTGCTAACGTTAGTATGCGTTTTGAATTGATTGTGGATATTGTTAGAATAACTGTTGGTATTGTTGTTGATAATTTGGCCGAGTCAAATTCTCGGATTTGTTGTTGTATTTTTGGCCGAGTTGAATTCTCGGGGTTGTTGTATTTACAGGGGAGATGCTGCCGAAATTTCTGTAAATAAAGTGTTGGTTTAGAATTAGACTCTTAAGTGTTTATGACTAATGTTTGGTATGTACGAATATTGTTGTAGATTTTGCGAAGCCAAAGACTTAAGTTCGGATTAGCGTCAGAAGCGGGCAAGGTATGTAGGGCTTACCCTTTTCTTTCTTTTGGCATGATCTTTATGAAACGAGCAAATGACGTATATGTATGATTTCAAAGAAATTCCTATTCTTAGAGCCACTAGGATGACTAATATTCTTGACTTCCATAAGCTGTTTCATATGGTTTTGATGAGTATCCATGATGTCCGAAGTTTGTTTGATATGTTCCCAAATGGCGTTCGAAAGATAATTGATATGATTAAAGTTTTGGTTTCAAATGCTAGCACGTTCGATTAATCCATTGAGTCCTTGATATATTTTGATACGTATATAAGGTTCCAAAAGCTATATTTCATTTGATCCATAACAATATCCGAAAGGTACTTGATATGATTGTTGCTTTAATTTTCCAAAAACGGCTTCTGAAATGTTCGTAGAAGCTTCTGTACTTCAAACGCTCATAACTTTCTCATACTAAGTCGGATTGACCCGAAACTTGTTCCGAGCCATCAGGTGTCGGTAAGTATACTTGTCTATCGAGTCTTGATTTATATGCACATAGTTTCTCAGTACTCTGCTCGTGCACGCCTCAATATGTCTATTCACCGAGTCCCGGGCCGGGTATGTTATCGTGCGCACTCCACTGCATTGTTCACCGAGTCCCTCAACAGAGGGCCGGGTACGGTATATGTATATGATGAGATGATGACATGTTATGGTGGCCAGGAGGGCATATGATGATTTGATTCACCGAGTCCCTCACTAGAGGGCCGAGTACGGTATGTATATATGTATATGCATGACGATATGATGGCATACTGATATGATGATATGACTTCACTCACCGAGTCCCTCACTAGAGGGCTGGGTACGGTATATGTATACATGTGTTCATGATGACATAATGACATGATTTTATTCACCGAGTCCCATAATGGGCCGGGTACGGTATGTTATATGAGAATGTTTGATTCTATCTCGTACTGTACAGGTACAGCGGTTCTTTACTATCATACTTGACACCTGGATCTCTATTTCAGTTATGATCTTTCCAGTTGTATTTCATGCCTTACATACTCAGTACAGATTCGGTACTGACCCCCTTTTCTTCGGGGGGCTGCGTTTCATGCCCGCAGGTACAGACGTTCGTGTGAGTGACCCGACAGCTTAGGCTATCCATTCTGCTGCTTTGGAGTGCTCCCTTGTTCTAGAGCCTGCATTTTGGTACCGACTCTTCTGTTGTATATATGTATGTATATATTCAGGGGTACGGCGGGGCCCTGTCCCGTCATATGATTCTGTTGTCTTTGTTAGAGGCCTATAGATATGTGTGTGGGTCATGGGTCGTTGTGGTTCAGATATGTCTGTGTGGCTTGTGTCTAAGCGGTTCCATTTGCCCTGACAGCCTTAACGGCTTGTATGTATGTATACGTATTTATATATGTTTTGGACGATATGTTCTACGATAGCCTTGGTGGCTTCTGTATGATATGTATGTTACATGAGACCGCTTAAGACGACATCTGTTCTCAGTATCTGTATAAATTAATATATGTTGGATATGGATAAGTCATTGATATGTCGATTTGGTAAGTAAGTGTGTATGGGTGTCCAGCTCGGGCACTAGTCACGGCACACGGGGTTGGGTCGTGACAAAAATGGTATCACAGCGGTTTGTCCTCGGAATGTCTACAGGTCGTGTCTAGTAGAGTCTTGTTTATCGGTGTGTGGTGCACCACATCTATAAACAGGAGGCTACGGGACATTTAGGATCTTACCTTTCCTTCGATCTTAGATCGTGCGATAGAGCTGTATTATTAGGATGGTTCCCTTCCAACAAATTGTTGTGTCTACAGCGAGACTCCAAAAAGAGCGATAGCGTTAGTATTTTGGGAAATCGCTTCTGATTCTCTTCCTGCAGGTGATTGTAGATTGACGAAAGATGAAGAGGACAGCTTCAGATAGTGGGGGCGCTAAGAAGGCCCCTAGGGTATCTCCAGGACCGAGTAAGAGGAGCCTCAGCTATTCTATTGAGACTGATCCTTCGGATGACCCATCAACAATTCCTCCAGATTTTTTGACCCCCAGGGAAGAGGACCCTGCAGAGGGCAGTTACGATACAGATCCCTCGGAGGACTCGGCGACGATACCTCCAGAGTTTCTTACCCCTAGGGAGGAGGATAGTTATGATACAGATCCATCAGAGTATTCTTCTGGGACACCGGAGGAGGAGATTTCTGGGGCCATGCCGGTTGCTCCTGTGGTGGAGCATTACGTTAGACGGGCCTCCCCGGTGAGTGTTACGGACTACTCCAGTCCCTTATCCTGGCCGTCAGTAAACCAGGAATTGCCTGGTTATCTATACTCCACCGATTCAGATGCGGGCAATGACGGAAGTCATACGAGCGGATGGCAGATAGACGATGATGAGGAGCACACTTCACATGGCAGCTCCCCAGATCAGACCCGAGAACGATCGGCTACAGGTATATGAGTTCTCTTTGGAATTTTCTATGTATGTGTAACTTCTGTAGAGTATCATTTGATGACGGCGAATGGAAATTAAAAGGGCTGATGACCCAGTGGTTATAAGTAACGGCGACTGAGATGTCTCCACTACCAGTGGAAATCTAGAAACCACGAATGAAAGGTAATCATATGTACAGATGGAAGTGAATATTGAGGATTCAAAAGGGCAACACGGTAGTTGTATGGTCAGAAAAGTAAAAGGATCCTCTCTAGATCGGAGTGGGACCCGTTACGAGAACCTTTTGGAATTTGTTAAGACCCTGACTTGCCTTAGATTACGAGATAAAGGTCGTACGGGGAAGTGGATATAATTATACCAGCATTAACGCATCAAAATGCATTAAAGTTTCGAGGTTAACCGTGCTAGGGCCAAAGCAATTTTGGGATGGATGACCCCCTGGGAAACGTACTAAAATTTCCATAAATGTAGATATAGGAGATGAATGTGAAATTAGGGCAACCTAAAGGAAATTAGAGTATATGGAGTGGTTAGAAACCTTATAGAGGTCGCATAGGCTGAGACGGACTAGACTGATGAAAAGGAAGAAAGCGCAACACAGCTCTGGAATCAAAGTAAGTTTGAATAGCGTTTGGAAATGTTGTGTAAGCGAAGTGGTAGTAAATGTATATGTATGCATATGACATTTCATTTATGACTGCATCGATCGATAGGTGAAACCTAGCAACCAGTGTTACGACGTATGGAAGACATTAACTGAACAGAATTCAAGAGACAAAGCGAAAGGTATGGTATAGAGGTTATGAAATAAACTGATACTAATTTTACTACAAGTAAGATTGGAAAATTCTAATGCAACGATATTTGGAGAGGAAAGAGGGTGAGTAAATGGAAGGTAAGGAGATCAAAATGTCGGAAAAAGTGAAAGGTAAGAAATATGGTTGAGCAAAGTCTCCAAAAGAGCCGACGGGCAAGCATGAAACTATTTGCGTAGAAATTTGAAGGACAGGTCTGTAAAAGAACTAGAATGTGATAGTATAGGACAAAAAGAGGAACAAACATGAGGGAGGTTAACGGTGAAAATAGGACAAGCATATGGGAGTACGGAGGATACTTTAATAAGTTGGCGATAGCAGACTGATTACTTATCAAAGGAAAGGACAGCTTGGCCGAATCCTCTATTGTGGAAAGATATAATTACAAACGGATAATTATATAGCCATATTGGTATAGTTGTTTTGAACATAGAGAAGCCTTCCTGGAGGGTGACTTAAGAATGGAACCGATCCGCGCCTATAAAGGAATATCTTACGAACTACAGAGCCGATGCTACAAACAATAAGAGAAGGAAGCTACTCCCTAAGAAAAAGATCAAGGATACTGATGACTTGATCGAAGGAAAGAGAGTGGTTAGGAAAAAAAAAAGTAGCTGGAAACGGACACACACCAAAAGGGTTAATGACACTGTTAGACATAAAGGACAGAGGTATGTCAAAGTGGAAAAAGTAAGCGTCGGAAATGGATGCCCGTATGAGTATTCCGATTAAATACGAGAACGTAGTTAGCAAGGAGATAGACAGGACAGACTCCACGATGAAGGAACTACAATTGTAAGAAGATCGTGAAACGTGATGGTTACTTAAAGGGCATAGGTGTATATAGACCCTCTTAATAAAGGGGGGAGGGGGGGAGAGCATACTAGACTTAAAATGAACTATGACAATTCAAGCCCCAGAAAAGGAGACTTATTAGCTCGAGGCCCGAGTTCGGGGTATGTTAGCATATCGTAAAGGTTACGAAAGGACGTGGAAATAAATTGACAACGAGGGTACTATGAGGTAGATATAGGGAGAAAATATGGAAGACACATGGAGGGGATGCTTTATGCTGACACGAGCCTCGATATTCCTTGATCATGGTTTTAATTCCCCGTACTGAGCAGAACTTGCGTAGTACCTAGATATGTAAAGATGTGCCCAAGAGGGTAATAAAGAGAGCAAGAAAGGTATACAAGCTAAATCCACAAGGTCAATGAAGAGGATAACAAATCCAAAGGACGCCTCGGATGACAACAGTTATAATGAAGTAACAACGGTTGGTAGTTGATAACTTCTCGAAGAAAGGAAGCACGCTGCTCATATGAATAGAAGGTAAAAGAGGCCACCGGGTATTAGAAGATAGTTCATGGACCATTAATCATACCGAACATGAGGGTATACGCTATGGAATTGTAAAAAAATAATTAACATAAAGCTATGCCCAGTTATAATTATAAGGAGTCCACGCCGGAGAGCCAACAAGGAATGACGATTGATGGAATGATCACCAATCCAAGGAAGTTACAGACAAGTATACTGGCATCGAGGAATGTGAGGGAAAGAAATAAGGAAAACATTGCGGCAAGAACCCAAAGATGATGCGAATTAAGAAATTAACTGAACTCGAATTATAAGTTGTCATGAGTATAGTTGGACTGCGAAATATGAGAAATGGCAAAGCAATATCATGTATATACGTTTTGGATACTGATATAACTAGCCTTGGGAAGGAACATAACCATTATGCTCATTAGCGACAAAGTCGTGCTTGGATAAACACTTAGAATGCGAAATTAAGAGGGAAAGCCCAAAAGGGATACCAAGAAGATAAACACAAAGAATATGTCATATATGAGTAGGGTAATTGCCCATTAGCAAGCAACAAGGAGTGAGAAAAGAAGAATACTTAAAGACCAAAAATCGACGTTGACACTTAGAGTTCCAGATTGGCGAATGGCTATTCCTGAAGACGTCACCTATAGAAGGTATAATAAGACTCGGCAGGAATGAAAAGTTCAATCCGAGATATAGTTGACCTTATCAAATTGTCCATAGTATTGGCAAAGTCTCCCGTGAATCAAAGTTACCACCTGAATTATAAGCAGTGCATCCAGTCTTCCACGTGCCTATGCTTCGCAAATGTGTTGGTGACCCTCCCCAAGTGTTTCATATAAATGATATCTAAGTGACAGGGAAGCCACCATATAAGTAATAGTCTGTGTCTATAACGGATGGTCAGGTAAGAAAGTTATATACCAAAGACGTGGTCTCTATTAAGGTATCGCGGAAAATCAATAACAGGAAGGAGACGACCTGGGAAGCCGAAGAAGAGATGAAAAAGGAGTACCCCTATTTATTTTCTACGCCTACAGGCCACCTAAGCCTCTAAAATAGATATGTTAAATGATCATATGTGACAATTATAAAGGAGACCTCCCCGAAGCATTATAATACACCATGAGGCCAGTTCAACATTCGAGGACGAATGTTCTAAAGGGGGGGAGGATGTTATATCCCGTATTTTTGCGCATTCGGATAATTCAAGATAATTGCGGGAAGTTAAGAGCAAGGCTATATTGTTGATCTTGTTTGGTACATAAGTTGTTATAAAAACATTTGATGTGGGAATATTAAGAATGGCTAGGGGTAGAAAGGGAAATTCGCAAGATGACTCATAGAAATATGGAGGAAGGCTGAGGGAAAATTTGGAATTTGGAAAATAAATTTTCATGAATTGCAAGACAAAATACAAAAAACAATGGGCTTGAAACAAAAAGGGCCAAGTGTGGCCGTCTAAGTGGGGATGGGCCTTGGCCCATATGGTTAAGTTGTGCTTGTGTATAAAAAAGATGACCCATTTGTTATTTTCATCTTCACTTAAGAAGACTCAAGAAACTTGGAGAAGCCAAAAAATTACAAGGCCATTCGGCTATGCTTGGCTGAACAAGAACCTTGGAAAAAATTGTTCAAAATTATTTTCTCCTAGCATTTCTACTAATTGGAAGGTCCCTAGCAAAGTGAAGAAGTCATTGGATCAAGTGAAGCATCCATTCTTGCAAGCTACAAATTCTAGTCAAGTGAGAAGTTAAAGGAAAAGGTAAGAATTAATCTTCTTTTATATGTTATGGATGGTTGTGTATGTTGCTGTTGTAATGAAATCTATGATGGAAAATGAAAGTTTAATGATTCTAGTGAAGTTGTAAGTGTTGGAAAGTTGTTTAAAAGCTAATGTGATTTGAATATAGTCTTCTTGTAATTATGGAAAAATAATGTTGTTAGTGTGTGAATTGTTGGTGTAGTTCATGAATTTGAAAGGACGAAATGTGTTGTTATTGTTCTTGTTGAATTTGGAAGGTTTCGGATGGAATGGCATATTGGTTGGATTATTGTGAAGATTGTGCGGGTTGTTTGAAGTGTTCTTGAATATTGTTTGAATGGTTTCGGATTAGTACTCGAATATGTGAGCAACTATGAATTGGATATAAATGAAACGCCGTCGAAGTTTGTAGAAAGAAGTTGCTAACGTTAGTATGCGTTTTGAATTGATTGTGGATATTGTTAGAATAACTGTTGGTATTGTTGTTGATAATTTGGCCGAGTTAAATTCTCGGATTTGTTGTTGTATTTTTGGCCGAGTTGAATTCTCGGGGTTGTTGTATTTACAGGGGAGATGCTGCCGAAATTTCTATAAATAAAGTGTTGGTTTAGAATTGGACTCTTAAGTGTTTATGGCTAATGTTTGGTATGTACGAATATTGTTGTAGATTTTGCGAAGCCAAAGACTTAAGTTCGGATTAGCGTAGGAAGCGGGCAAGGTATGTAAGGCTTACCCTTTTCTTTCTTTTGGCATGATCTTTATGAAACGAGCAAATGACGTATATGTATGATTTCAAAGAAATTCCTATTCTTAGAGCCACTAGGATGGCTAATATTCTTGACTTCCATAAGCTGTTTCATATGGTTTTGATGCGTATCCATGATGTCCGAAGTTTTATTTGATATGTTCCCAAATGGCGTTCGAAAGATAATTGATATGATTAAATATTTGGTTTCAAATGCTAGCACGTTCGATTAATCCATTGAGTCCTTGATATATTTTGATACGTATATAAGGTTCCAAAAGCTATATTTGATTTGATCCATAACGATATCCGAAAGGTACTTGATATGATTGTTGCTTTGATTTTCCAAAAACGGCTTCTGAAATGTTCGTAGAAGGTTCTGTACTTCAAACGCTCATAACTTTCTCATACTAAGTCGGATTGACCCGAAACTTGTTCCGAGCCTTTAGGTGTCGATAAGTATACTTGTCTATCGAGTCTTGATTTATATGCATATAGTTTCTCACTACTCTGTTCGTGCACGCCTCAATATGTCTATTCACCGAGTCCCGGGCCGGGTATGTTATCGTGCGCACTCCACTGCATTGTTCACCGAGTCCCTCAATAGAGGGCCGGGTACGATATATGTATATGATGATATGATGAGATGATGACATGTTATCGTGGCCAGGAGGGCATATGATGATTTGATTCACCGAGTCCCTCACTAGAGGGCCGGGTACGGTATGTATATATGTATATGCATGATGATATGATGGCATACTGATATGATGATATGACTTCACTCACCGAGTCCCTCACCAGAGGGCCGGGTACGGTATATGTATACATGTGTTCATGATGACCTAATGACATGATTTTATTCACCGAGTCCCATAATGGGCCGGGTACGGTATGTGATATGAGAATGTTTGATTCTGTCTCGTACTGTACAGGTACAGCGGTTCTTTTCTATCGTACTTGACTCCTGGATCTCTATTTCATTTATGATCTTTCCAGTTGTATTTCATGCCTTACATACTCAGTACATATTCCGTACTGACCCCCTTTTCTTCGAGGGGCTGCGTTTCATGCGCGCAGGTACAGACATTCGTGTGAGTGACCCGACAGCTTAGGCTATCCATTCTCCTGCTTTGGAGTTCTCCCTTGTTCTGGAGCCTGCATTTTGGTACCGACTCTTCCGTTGTATATATGTATGTATATATTCAGGGGTACGGCGGGGCCCTGTCCCGTCATATGATTCTGTTGTGTTTGTTAGAGGCTTGTAGACATGTATGTGGGTCATGGGTCGTTGTGGTTCAGATATGTCTGTGTGGCTTGCGTCTAAGCGGTTCCATTTGCCATGATAGCCTTAACGGCTTGTATGTATGTATACGTATTTATATATGTTTTGGACGATATGTTCTACGATAGCCTTGGTGGCTTCTGTATGATATGTATGTTACATGAGACCACTTAAGATGACATCTGTTCTCAGTATCTGTATAAATTAATATATGTTGGATATGGATAAGTCATTGATATGTTGATTTGGTAAGTAAGTGTGTATGGGTGTCCAGCTCGGGCACTAGTCACGGCCCACGGGGTTGGGTCGTGACAATGAGGTAGAAGGAACAAGTTACAAAAAAAATGAAGAGTGAAGGAGCAGTTGAGAGAAAATTTCAAAATAGCAAAATGAGAGAAGAAGCAAAGTAGCACTTTCAGTCAGAAGAACGGCAGCATAGAAATTGACAAAGTTGTCCTTTTTATGATCGAAACAAGTAGGAAGCGGGATGATCACGATCAAAGAAGGATATTGGAGAGAAGGATGATCAGTGAGTGAAAGAAGTGAAGAAGGGGAAGAGAAAATGGTGAAAAGAGGGGGTTAAAGGCCTTATACAGGCATGGGAACCGAGACGGTTACAGATCCCAGCCAACCGGAGGATGCCACGTGTCCCACAATTAATGAGACGTGATTTGAAACGACGTGCGTTACGGCGGTTACCAAAGTTGGTCGTTCGGGGTGAGACACGTGGCTGATGGCAGAAGGACGTGACATAACTGTTCCCGCCAAAATGAAAAGATAAAAATGGGCTTATGGAACCACCGGTTTCGTGACTCATCCACTTCCCGTTACTCCGGTAAAACTACGGTCCGGAAAGTGTGGGGACTATCTGTATACGGTAAAAACCGGATATATGCAAGACCGATAAGATCGGGGACCGGAGATAAGAAGAAACAGGCATGGTCACCGAGTCTGCCCTTAGAACTGATGGAAGTGCACCGGCTGCGGCTGACCTGGGAAAAGTGAAGCAAACCTGTTTGGTCCGATATCTCCGGACCAAACTCGGCATCATAGGCAGTCCGGTTTCTCCATGACCAAGTTGATCGTGGCCGTAAGCCCGGTTTCTCCATGACCGAGTTGATCGTGGCCGCTAGTCCGGTTGATCAGTTACAAAATTGCCACGCGTCAAGACCGTTCTGCTACATTGTAATGCCAATCGTACGGGTGTCAGACCGTACGGTCCAACCTTATCCTTTTAGGGTTTTCTTTATTCTAAAAAGGGCTTTATGTTGTATGCAAGACCCATAAGGCAAAACTATAAATAGGGGACATTTCCCTACTTTTAAGGATTAGCTGGTTGGAATCAAGAGCATTGTAATAGCAAGTCAAAATATTATTTCTCTTTAGTCCGAATCTGTGGAGTATTATTGTTAGTTGCACTCTTCTAATATCTCTTTACTTAATCATCCATAGCAACATATGCAACGTATTTATCCAAGTTATTAACGCATATATTCATATCTACAAACCATTGTACACGAATCCATACATATATAAATATTTCCTCAAAAACCAAAATAGATTAAAGTTTGTCCACATATCCTATACCTCACTTACAAATTCAATTGATTGCCTAATTTCGGGGTAAACACTTTCAATTCCACATTTTAGCATGTGAGGTGAAGTCCAAACATACAAATAGAGACTAAAACCTTCAATTAAGCTAAATTATATACGACTTGCAACAAAGAAACTTCAGGGCAGAAAAATGTTATTGAAAGGGAAAACGAAAGAAAAGAAACCAAATAGTATTCTTCTCCATTTTATTTATTTTATTACCTTACTTGGTTATTGGCAATTGTGATGTAGCATCGAATGCTCAATTCCATCATTAATTAGGTGTGTATTTTTTGCTTAACAAGTAAAGGAAGAAACAGATAAAAGAACCTCAATAGTTGAACTAGGCACCAGCAGAGCAGGAAAACAATTGTGGATGGAAATTAATAAGCAAATTCGGGAAATAAAATAGCAGAGAGAGAGAGACTGACAGAGACGTAGACTGACAAATACGTAAGGGCAGGTGGGAATGACATAGAGGGAATGGGATTGGGCGCGTGAAAATGAAGCGATACAGAGATGAGAAGTGGGTCCTAATCCACGCTTGGAAGGAGGGACATATGTGTGGAGAATGTCCATTACTCTTCCTCCATGTCGCATCTCATACTCCAAATACGCTTCCTTGTCCTTTGTTTCGAACCTTAATACTCTCTCACTCCATGCTATTTTCGGTGCCTCCCTTCCACCCAACTCATCTGCAAACAACAATATTGAATCCGATTCCCAAGTTTTAACTCAAAGAAACAAAATTTGGGCAATAACACTTTGGAATTTGAGATCTTGTGGCATTTGGCCCGGGCTTAGCTAAATTAAAATTTATATTTGCAATTCATTTTTAGTTTTTCTATGTGTTTTTTTTTTTTTTTTGCTACTCTTTCTTTTTTGTGGCATTTTTCTAGCATCATATCAGTTGTATAGGTAGTTCGACAATTTTCACTATTTCTAAAATATTAAATTATATAAAAGTTTTTGTAAGTTAAGAAGCAACATTTAGAGTATATTCGGACTTCCTTTTTATTTTCAAACAACCTAATGCATGCATCAAAGCTTTTCTCCTTTTTATTTTACTAAATTTTTTGATATTAAATCTTTAGGGCCTGTTTGGAAAGCCACTTAGGTAATTGGAATTGAGTATAATTGGGTGTAATTACACAGTTTGGATCGTTTGTTTGACCAGGTAATTATACAGTTAGATGGGAATTAGGTGTAATTGAGAGGGTGTAATTACACTCTCCAATTCTCAAGGGGGGGCTGAGAATTGGGTGTAATTACACTCTCTAATTCTCAAGGGGGGGGGGGGGGGTGCGAATTAGGTGTAATTACACCCTGTAATTACAAAGTTACTTTTTAGTTTATTTCTTTTTAATTTTATTTTAATTTCTTTTCTTTTTTAATTTATTTTTTATTTCTATTATTTAATTTTTTTTAAATTTATTTTCTTTTCTAATTTATTTTTTATTTCTATTATTTAATTTTTTTCTTATTTTTACTTTTTAATTATTTTTATTTTTTAAAAATATATATTTATTTTTATATTATTTATATTTCATTTCCTTTCTTCTCATTCTAACCTTTACTTCTCGTGATTTCATATAATTGCTCGTATTTTTTTATTTTATTCATTTAGCATAGCCGTGTTAATATTCTAATTTTTGAAACTACATCTCTTAATATTAGAAAGAATGAGTCATTAACAAACTTATCATATAATGAGTGACGTTATTAAAGTAGAATTTCATTGTGAATGAGGTTATAGATTTGTAATTTCCCTTTCTTTTGAATTATAGGAGTATTTACTTATGTTATGTTGAAAATTACTAACGTTGGAATTTGACATAAGAGTATTATGTTAAAAAAAAATTCTTTTGAATTTTGAATTTAGGTTATATTTTCGATTTTAAAAATATTTGCTTTAGTATTATTGACTTATCATTTCACATTGCATGCTATTTATGTTTCACTTACAGTTGCTAGAATTATTGTCAAGCATTTGAATAATGCTATGGCATTATATTTATAAATATTCTTTTTTTTTTTATCAAACATTCAATCCCATGATGTTCTCAGAAAAAAAGGTATGCTTTTAAGTTTTATAATCAATTAAAAGTAAAATATTATTAATTTGAAATTATATATCATTTTTTTTACAATATTTGTTACAAATATATGATTATTAATTAATATATTTTCAAGAAACAATGTATTATTAAATAAATAATTTAATATCATTTATATATGCACATAATTTTTAAATATTAATTTTAACTTTTTTATAATTAAATTTATTTTTTAATTAAACTAACTGTGTAATTGCACATGTGCAACCAAACAACACGCTTGTAACTACACTGTAATTACATTATGACAAACAAACCTGTCTTTGTAATTACAATACTGTGTAATTACTAGGCTGTGTAATTACTAGGGTAGTAATTACACCAATTCCAATTACCAGGTGGCTTTCCAAACAGGCTCTTAATGATCCAAATTGAGTTTTACCTTACGTTAGATTTTAACTTAATTATTTTTTCCTCAATTAAACTTATATTGGCTAAACCATTTTTGGAAGAAAAAATAATTAGATATTCAAGCAATATCAAAAATATTTGATGTTACAAATTGTTGTATGATGACGTTAATGAAAGTTAATTTGTAAATAAAGATAGCATTTGACATTAAATAATTAAAAGTCTTGATACAGTGAAATACTTTAGATGTTTCTTCAAATTAAACCATACAAAAAAAGAACTGGAAAGTTAATGAAATTATTTGGCTTTCTTAATGCTTCAATTAGGATAAAATGGACAAAAAAATTATATGAGGACTACAAAACTTTGAGATCCTCTCTTATATATGGTAGTAATTTGAAAGAAGAAAAAACCTAATATATCCTTGATTATGTAAAAATAATTTATATTGGACTAAGTATAAAAACTAAAAGTACCATAAATGGAGGGAGCAAGGGGCAAAAAAAATTATCAAGAACTTGCAGAGCCCACATTTAATGGAATGAAGAGGAAGCAGTGAGTGTTAAAAGTGTGAATAGTTAGGCAAAGAAATGGAATGGTAGTAGCAGGCACGTGTATATCAGAACTCTTGTAGTGCAAAAAAAACTAAAAAAATCCTCAAATTGGTAATGGCTAACCTGACTAAGAAATGAACAAAGTAGGAGTAAAAGGTTATTGGAAAAAGTAACCATCAACATCATAAACATAGGGACCCACATTTATATCTTTTTTTTAAACAGTTTTTTCATCATGTATTATCCAAGTCACACGCGAGTACATCGGTAATGAGAGACGGAGGGATAGTATTCCACTCCATCGAACCAGACATAGAAGTAGATGCTCTAGCAAGACAATGAGTAACCTGATTTGCTGATTTCTTAACAGACAACAAAGAGAAAAAACGGTAACTCTTTTAGGAGAGTTTTACAATCGAACACTAAAGCATCAAAATAAGAGTAATTCACCAAATTGCCTTCCAGAGCTTGCTTCACGAGTAGATTATCAGTTTCCACAATAAGCCTCGCTGTACCGAGTCATTCCTTTAACCAAGTAAAAGCCTCCCGCACTCCTATGATCTCAGCCAACAAGGGGCTAGCAACACGGCCAATGAATATAGGTTTTCCAGCAATAAATTGTCCCAAGTGATCGCGTAGTACCATGCCTACTCCCGCCAAACCTGTATGTATATCGTAAGAGGCATCAGTATTACATTTGATTGTGTCAAGTGGAGGCAGTTCCCACTTAGTATTCTTAGAATTCACTGCACCACCTCATCTCATCCACCAAATTGGCATTCCTCCAGCTCCTTCTTTGCACGGTACAAAATCGCAGAGGGTGCTCTTTGCTTATTATTCCAACATATATTATTTTTGGCATCCCAAAGGCTCCACAAAATCATGACTACTTCCTCCATTTTTGTTTTTAAATTCCTTTTTCTGATCTTCAAACCAATGCTCAAAATTTCCTATTAAAGCATTCCAACCAAAATTTGATTGAATCCAACATCGCTTTGCACAGTGACTTTCGACTAGACAATGTTTCACGGTCTCCGTCGTTTGCAAACATTGAGGGCAAACTGAACTAGCTACACATTGTTTCTTCGAAAGGTTCTCACATGTAGTTAAAATATTTCTCAACGCTCTCCATATAAAGTTAAGCACCTTAAGTGGTAATGAAAAACTACAAACGAACTTCCAAAGTCGCTGGTTCTGTGAGTTTGGTTCAATGTTTTGATTATAAAAGAGACGATATCCACTCTTCACGGAGTACAATACTTTGCTATCCCGTTTACACATCCATGTATATCCTCGGGGCCTGATATTTAAGGGAATTTGTCTAATCGTCTCTATTTCGGAGGTATTAAAAAGAGCATGCATGAAATCCCAATCCCATTTTTGTATACCTTACTTCATCAGATCTACTACAAGCAAGCTCTCGCTCCCAAGGAAGCTAGATGTAATGACCCTTCCGGTCGTTATGGGAAATATAGTATCACCCCACCAAATAGAACCTCCCCAAGGGTAGAATGAGCTAATAGAAACTCGATTGTGTATGTGTAAGAACTGAAAACTTGATTTGTTTGTGATTGTTGGTTGGTTTTGTTGATCCATTGGGGGGTGACATAGCGAATTAGAGCTCCGTTGGGAATTCCGAGGCCACGGGTGGATTCGTATGGTGTTTTTATGTCTATGTGCATGTTTTTTTATGTTTATGAGGCCTCGGATGAAATGTCGGGTGGTAGAGTTGAAAAAACTGTGAAAAATTGCGAGCTACAGCCTCAGTAGTACCGTTGTGGCGGAGGGTGTACCACTGTGGCGGTACCGCTGTAGCAGTGAGTCCCTCACCACCCGCGGTCGGTTGTTATTCGTGTGTCTGCTGTGGTGGGAAATGTACCGCTATGACGATGTCGTTATAGCGGAACATGGCCCGCCATGGCGGTGGTCAGTTTCTCTGTGGTTCGGTATAGAGAGCAGTTGGCGGCTATAGCAAGACCGCTGCAGCAGTGAAATAGCATACGAAAAATAGTAACCCTGTTTTTAAACAGTTTGTTCCAAATTCTTTATTCACAAAATACCAACACAGTTCCCCACAAGCACCTAGGGCCAAATTCCAAGCTAGGGCAAAAATATTCTTGAGAGGTAAGTCTCATCCATCCCTTTCAATCACTACGTATCATCTTTATGATTATCATCCCTTTTATGAGTCTTCAATGGTGAAATTAGTAATAGTAACCCTAGAACCTAACAAACCTTCTCTACTTGGTGGGTTATGATTGTTATCATTTATTTATCATCTAATGGCTTGGGTTAACTCCTCTTAATCAAGAATTGAACCATTAGAGTCATGAACTAAGTGAATTGAGACTTAGGATTTCACAAAAATGGTATCTTGACCACGGAATCTGCTTGTAATTGATGTGATTGATTAATTATTGTTATAAATTGATGGTTAGTGGTTACTAAGGCCATTGTCAGGTTGTTTTACACCTAGATGTCATTCACCCATTAGAATGGGGTTAAGGGGAAGGGTATTCTTGAATTGATTTTGTGACTAGAGTAAGTGTAACTCATTGATCATTCTAATTTCTAGACTTCGAGCGTTCCGAGGCTTTAAGGAAGGGAAAATCTATAGCAAACTGATTCGCATTGTTCCAGCTCTACGTTTGAGGTAGGTTACGGTCTACTTGAGTTAGACTTTGATTAGTTGATTGTATGTGTTGTAACTTCGATAGGAGAAAGCATGTCTAGTCTTCATACATGATGTGTGTGTGTGATTGAACTTTTTTGTGTTATTGACTGAGTGACCATGTGGGCTTCGTGCCACTATTCATGGTGTTGATTCTACAGCTTGATCTTGTTGTGATGAGAAGTTAATATGATCTTCTTGGTGTAGTTGTGATAGAAAATGATGATTTGAGTATTGATAATAAGAGAGCAAGAAATACTATTATTTATAGATGTATGAAAAGGCACAGTTGACCGAAATGAGTATGTGACCTAGATTATGGGCTCGTGGTCCGAGGTTCGTTCCGAAACCGAGTGGTACTTGATGTGGACCGTGTCCGAGGTTCTTTTTGGAGCAGAGGTTTTATGCTCGGGTCCGATGAGTATTCGGAACGAGTGGTACATGGACACCATGGGTCCCCTGCAGGTCATGACTACTGAGTAATGACATCAGTTAGCATATGTGTACAGGGAGTATATGGGTATTATTGGTAGATTTGTTCCCATTTGTTGTTTTTCTGATCGATTCTTAATATCTTTGGTGACTTGATTGGAACATCCTTAGTGTACTTGTTGTTGGATTATTGATTTCGTTTTGTTGGTTGACTTGTCTATTTTTTTGCGTTTATGATATATGCATGATACTAATCTTAGTCGGCCTATGATATCTACCAGTACATAGTGTTTGTACTGATACTACCTTGCTGCATTCTTTTGAGTGCAAATTGCGGTCCAGAGACTCCTACCCGCCCTCATATCTAGCGTGACACTATTGCCGACATATTTTAAGGTGAGCTTCTATCCATGCCAGGCCGCCCGAAGATCTTCTTTATGATGTCTATTTCTACTCCAGGCATTGTGGTTATTGTTAGACAGATTTCATTCCTTAGACATGTTTTAGATTAGGGTCCTTGTACGGTGACTTTTGGATTTTGGGATTTGTAACAGTTAGGACTTCCGCATTTATTTCATCGTTTTATGGCATGACTTATTTTTTATTATCTTGTGCTTGAATGAGTAATAACTGATCGAATTGGTTAGTATAAAAAAATGGACTTGAATGAATAGATGACTTACGTGTTGGTTCGCCCACTAAGAGTTAGTGTGGGTACCAATCATGGCGGGTTGGGTCATGACAGAGTTGGTATCAAAGCCTTAGGTTCATCGATCTCGTCGTATAAGGACATGTCTAGCAGAGTCTTGCGGATCGGTACGGAGATGTCTGTACTTATCCTTGAGAGGCTACCGGATACTAGGAAAACTCTCTTTTCTTCTTTCTTTCGTGCTACTTGATTTCAATTGGTATCTGATGATTCAAATTGGTATCTAACTATCCTTCATTCTCTCGCAGATGGCAAGAACATGTGCGGCAGCAGCTAGAGGCAGAGGTGAAGGCAGAAGAGCTAGTAGAGGGGCAGCCCCAGCTGGGGGCAGAGTCCCAGTAGTTGATCCCGTGCCTCCAGTGGTTCCTAATGAGGCCCCGGGAGATACAGCCGCACCAGACCAGCCAACAATAGTACTAGTTCCGCCAGGAGTTGTAGCTGCTCCAGGTATACCAAATGCTATGGTACAAGTGCTGAATTGGTTGCATGGGTTAGTACAGGTCAGGGCTATAGCAGTCGTTCCAGCAGACAGGGGCGCAGAGATAGCAGCCCCAGGTCTGGATAGAGTACTGGATCCTAAGGTTCAGCATGCCGTAGTAGTGGCACCTCGCTTGGAGGAAGTTTCAGGTTTTGGGGCTTTTCCGAGGCTAGTTGTAGGGCCGGTGATGACTGGCAAAGAGTATGATTTGTTTTGGAGGTTCACTAAAATGAAGCCTCCGATGTTCTATGGTACTGAGTCAGAGGATGCGTACGAGTTAATCATAGATTGTCATGAGAGGCTCCATAAGATAGGGGCTGTGGACAAGTACGGAGTGGAGTTTGTGAGCTTCCAGTTCTTGGGTGATGCCAAGTTATAGTGGAGGGTATATGTGGAGTACAGGCCAGCTGGGTTACCTCCGTTGACTTGGGTTCAGTTCTATTCAGTGTTCTTGGATAAGTATGTTCCGCGTACTCTGAGGGACCAAAGGAAGGATAAGTTTTCTAATATTGATAAGGGAAACTCATCTGTTGCTGTTTACGAGTTCCGTTTCCATTCCTTATCACGGTATGCTCTTCAGTTGCTGCCTACTGAGGGGGAGAGGATCAGGCATTTCGTGAAGGGATTGAACATTGGAATTCAGCTATTAGCTCTATAGCTTGTAGCCACTGAGGCTTCATTCTAGGAGGTAGTGGATCATGTCCGTATTATTGAGGGGATTAAACAGGAAAGTCATGCAAAGAAGATAGAGAAGAAGGCCCGAAGGGATGGGAATTTCAGTAAGTCCTTCTCGAGGGGTCAGAGTTCGCAGGTATATTCAGGGCGTCCGATTTAGACCGCGATGCAGGTGTCTGCTGGGGGCCCATTAGGGGCCAATTATCAGTCTTCAGGTCAGCATGGGGGTTATACTAATTCATCAGCTTCTGTTCAGCGCCCTACGCTGGACCGTGCATGTTACGAGTGTGATGAGGTAGGGCACATTAAGAGGTATTTTCCCAGACTCAGACAGGGTGGACAGGGGACTTAGTATCAGGCTTCCCGAGCTCTATTTGCACCAGATAGAGGGCTAGGGACCGTGACCGGCAGGGCGGGGCCACACTGCGGGTAGGGGGTGGTACTTAGCCTAACTGAGGCGGTCCTTAGACAAGCAGAGGCGAACAACAGCCTGGCAGTGGCAGGGCTTAGACTAGACATGGTAATCGCGGTGGTTCACAGGCTACATGAGGGTGCGGTCATTCTTACGCTTTCCCAGGTAAACCCGAAACTGAGGCCTCCGATGCTGTTATCACAGGTACTATCTCAGTTTATGACCGGATGGCTTCTGTTTTATTTGATTCGGGTTTTACTTTTTCTTATGTGTTTACATATTTTGCTGTGGGTTTAGATATGATGTGTGATACTCTTGATGCCCTTGTTTATGTATCCACTCCGGTTGGGGATTCGGTGGTGGTAGATAGCGTCTTCCCTTCTTGTGCGATTACATTTATGGCATATAGTACTTGGGCGGATTTGATGATCCTAGATATGGTAGATTTCGATGTGATTTTGGGCATGAGATGGTTGTCCCCGCATTTTGCCATTCTTGATTGTCACTCTAAAATCATTACCTTAGCTATGCCAGGGGCACCTAGACTTGAGTGGAAGGGTAACTTTAGTCCTCTCCCTAAGAAAGTCATATCCTTCGTTCGTGCTAGGAAGATAGTGGAGAAGGGTTGTCTAGCTTCTTTGGCATATATTCGTGACACTAGTGTAGATACTCCATCTATTGATTCAGTTCCAGTGGTACGCGAGTTTGGGGATGTGTTCCCTACGGACTTGCCAAGTATGCCACCTGACCGTGACATTGACTTTCGTATTGATTTAGACCGAGGGACTCGTCCTATCTCTATCCCACCTTATAGGATGGCGCTAGCAGAACTCAGGGAATTGAAAGATCAGTTGCAAGATCTTTTGAGTAAGGGGTTTATTCGCCCGAGTGCCTCTCCTTAGGGTGCTCCTGTATTGTTTATTAAGAAAAAAAATGGGTCTATGCGTATGTGTATTGTTTACCGTCAGCTGAATAAGGTAACTGTCCAAAATAAATATCCCACTGCCCATATTGATAACTTGTTTCATCAGTTACAGGGATTTTCTGTGTTCTCTAAAATTGACTTAAGGTCAGGGTATCACCAGTTAAAGATTCGGGCAGAGGATGTTTCTAAGACAACTTTCCGGATCAGTTCTTGGTTATGTCTTTCGGGCTTACTATGCTCCAGCTGCGTTCATGGATTTGATGAATAGTGTGTTTAAGCCTTTTTTAGACTCTTTCGTGATAGTGTTCATTGATGACATCCTAGTGTATTCTAGAAGTAAGGAGGAGCATAGGAAACATTTGAGGATTGTTCTTGCGGTATTGCGGGAGAAGGAGTTGTATGCTAAATTCTCCAAGTGTGAATTTTGATTGTCGTCTGTGTTCTTTTTGGGGCATGTAATTTTGAATGAAGGTATTATGGTAGATCCGCAGAAAATTCAGGCATTTAGGGAATGGGCTAGGCCCACATCAGTGATCGAGATCCGTAGCTTCGTGGGTCTAGCTAGCTATTACCGTCAGTTTGTGAAAGGATTTGCCTCTATTACTTCTCATTTGACTCGCTTGACTCAGAAAGAGGGGGCGTTTCAGTGGTCCGACTAGTGTTAGGAGAGCTTTCAAAGGCTTAAGACATTGTTGACTACAACGCCTATTCTAGCATTGCCTGTGGAGGGCAAAGATTTTATTGTTTATTGTGATGCTTCACAATCTGGTTTGGGTACTATTTTGATACAGGAAAAGAAGGTGATTTCTTATCCTTCTCGGCAGTTGAAAGTACATGAGAAGAACTATCCTACTCATGACTTAGAATGGGCAGCAATGGTGTTTGCACTGAAAAGTTAGAGGCACTACTTGTATGGTATCCACTGTGAGGTGTACACTGATCGCTGTAGTTTGCAGCATGTGTTCACTTAGAGGAATCTGAACTCTAGGCAGCTGAGATGAAGGGAACTGCTGAAATATTATGACATCACCATCTTGTACCATTCCGGTAAAGCAAATGTAGTGGCTGACGCGTTAAGCAGAAAGTCAGCTAGTATAGGGAGTCAGGCTCATTTGATTTCTTCGGAGCGTCCGTTAGCTAGAGAGGTTCAGACTCAGGCTAACAGTTTTATGAGGCTAGATATTTCTAACACAGGCAGGGTGTTGGCTTGTGTTGAGGCTCGGTCATCATTTTTAGAGCAGATTAAGGCTATGCAGTTTGAGGATGCTAAGTTGTGCAAAATAAGTGACAAGGCGTTACGTGGTGAGGCCAAAGAGGCCGTGATTGACGAAGAGGGGGTGCTGCGGATTAACGGGAGAGTTTGCGTGCCATAAGTGGGTGATTTGATTAAGACCATTCTGACAGAGGCTCACAGTTCGAGGTACTCTATCCACCCTGGCGCTACTAAGATATATCACGATTTGAGACAACACTACTGGTGGACTAGGACGAAGCGGGATATAGTGAAATTCCTTGCTAAGTGTCTGAACTACCAACAGGTAGAGTGTGAACATCAAAACCTTGGGGGTACGCTTCAGATGATGCCCATTCCTGATTGAAAGTGGGAAAGAATATCAATGGATTTCGTGGTTGGCCTTCCGAAGACGTGGGGGAAGTTTTATTCTATCTGGGTTATTGTTGACAGGTTGACTAAGTCTGCCCACTTTATTCCAGTGCGGATAACTTATGACGCGGAGCAGTTAGCTAAAATCTACATTCGTGAGGTGGTTAGGCTTCATGGGGTTCCTATCTCTATTGTGTCCGACCGGGGCACAACGTTCACATCCAGATTTTGGGAACATTTTCATGATAAATTGGGTACAAGGTTGGACCTTAGTATAGCATTCCACCCACAGACTGACAGGCAGTCCGAGCAAACTATTCAGGTTCTTGAAGATATGCTTCGTTCTTATGTAATAGACTTTGGTGGTCATTGGGATCAGTTCTTGTCATTGGCTGAATTTTCATATAATAATAGCTACCACTCGAGTATTGATATGGCTCCGTTTCAGGCGTTTTATGGAAGGAGGTGTAGGTCTCATATTTGGTGGTTTGATGCGTTTGAGCTGAGGCCGTGGAGTACGGATCGTTTGAGAGAGTCCTTAGAGAAGGTGAATGTTATACCCCGTGGTTTTGTACTTGGAGATTCACCGTGCATTAGTGGTTCTAGTCTTGGATACGGGGGTTATCAAGGTTAAATGAGATTAGACATGCTTATTCCATGGGTGTAAAAGATCAAGTTCATGTTTAGTAGGTGTTGGAAGAATTAGAGGTTCAATGAGTTAATGAGAGAATGTTTAGCAAAACGTTGAGATTTACTGTGAAATATACAGTCCGTAGATTTTATACGGACCGTAAAATCCATGAACCCCCACCGTATAATTTAGTTCAGTAGCTGGTGCCTTCTGTTGAGGATCTACGGTCCAATGTACGGACCGTAAATTATATACGGTCCATATATTGAACCGTAGATCTGAGGCGGTGACAGTTTTTATTTTTGGATATATACCCAACCCTCCTTCATTTTAATCCATTTCCAACATTTTCCAAGTCCATGAGAGCTCTAGAAACTTCCTCTAAACATATCTAAACAAATCCAAGTGAAACCAAGGATCAAGAGATTCAAGTGTTGAAAGACTCGCTAGAGTTTGTAGAACCCAAGAATTTCTTTGGTGTTGAAGTTGGGATTTCACTCAAGTGGGATGGTTGATCCAAAGCTTGCTCTTGTGTGATTAAGGTAAGTTTTCACATCTATTTTCAGGTTATTAAGAATGTCTAGGTGTTGAATAACTTGATTGAGGGAAGAAAAGCAAAAGAGGAAGTTCAAATGTGGGTTTGATGATGTTATGAGTAATAAATTGACTTTAGTTGTAATTGTTGGGCTGTTTTGAATATAATCTTGTTATGAATGGTGGTAATGATGAGGGGGGAGCGTGGTATACGAGCGTATATAGAGTTGTGTTGGAATTGTTGTTGTGTGTTGATTATGAAAAAGAGTTTAGGGCATTAAATGAAGTCTCTTGATTGTGGAATCGATGATAATGTTATTGTTGATTGGGAGCTATTTTATGATATAGTGGAAGTCGATAAAATAGGGAAAATGCTGTCCAAATTTCGTTAATGCGTTAATTACGCTAGTTGGAACTTAAGTAGTGTTTTCTAGACCTAACCTTAGTGTGATTCTTCTTGAATGTAGACTTTGTGAACATGGAAGGAGACGTTAAGTGATTAAGGAGACGTTAAAGTATGTTAAGGCTAACCTTTCTTTCATTTTAGGCATGATCTTATGATATGAACCAACAAGCGAGTAAACGAGCTTCCATATTACTCTACTCTTAGAAGCACTAGGAGTACTTCAGTCATGGATGCTCCTATACCCCTTTTTATGATTGTTCCTCCGGTTCAGGGGTCTTGGAAGTTCTTATATTCATGATATTAGCTCAAATATGTATATTGGAGGTAGTATGATCTTATGTCACTCCGAGAGCCCTATGTGTTCATCCTATTTATGCATTGCATTCACGTATACATATGCACATTGACCTATGACCAGAAGGCGTTAGATACACGTATATTATATTTATATGGGGTATGGGAAAGGGATAGGCATTATATACGCATTACCACATGATCAGCTGGTGCACAGTGATGATGATGATATATGGATCGGGTTGTACGTTCCTCGGCATTATTATATGATATATGGATAGGGTCGTACGTTCCTCAGCACTAACATATGGTATATGGATTGGGTTTTACGTTCCACAGCACTAACAGTTACATTATGACCTATGCATATCATACGCCCTCCGAGGCACTTTCATGTTATATAGATTTACGCAGATGTTCCCAGATGTTTAATCACAGATGTATTCAGATATTGATATTTGCTTTCATGTTTCAGATGTCTTTCATAATTCTTATATGCTTGATGTTCTTATGCCTTACATACTCAGTACATTGTCCGTACTGACTCCCCTATTGCTTGGGGGGCTGCGTTCATGCCCGTAGGTTCAGGTAGACAGACAGGCAATCCAGCTCAGTAGGGACTCAGCTATAGTAGGTGCGCTCCCTTTGATCTGGAGCTACAGTTCATTTTGGTATGCTACTTTTGAGATATAGATATGCATTTGGATATGACGGGGCCCTGTCTCGTCCTTTCTATAGCTTTTATTCTAGTAGAGGTCTATAGACAGTTATATGTAGATGACATGTGATGGGGCCTTGTTAGTTCCTATTCTTTTGTGTAAAACATATGTAGCAGCCTAGTCGGCTTGCATTGTCCTTGCAGCATATACATATATTTACAATCTATACATATATTTACAGATTGTACAGAGTTCATGATGTCCTACTTTCTTGAGCCATTATAAGTTTAGTTTGAGTTACTTATGGGCCCTTGTTATTCAGTATTATCCAGATATGAGTATAGGGGTGTTTGATCACTAGAGATCAAGCACTCGTTGCGACTCATCGGTTTGAGTCGTGACAGTGAAGGTGATTCGAGCTAAGCTTCTGGCAGCACAGAGTAGGCAGAAGGAATATGCGTTCGGGGACCAAGTATCTTCAGCTTTTCATCGAGTCAGGTAACTTTTCCCTAGGTTCCTCATCCTTGTTCGTTCGGGGACGAACGGTGTTTTAATCGGTATCTGGTGTAATGAGCCTTTCGGTCGTTATGGGAAATGTAGGATCACCCCACCAAATAGAACCTCCCTAAGGGTAGAATGAGCTAATGGAAACTCGATTGTGCAAGTCTAAGAACTGAAAACTTGACTTGTTTGTGATTGTTGTTTGATTTTGTTGAGTCCATCGGGAGGTGACGTAGAGAATTAGAGCTCCGCTGGGAATTCCGAGGCCACGGGTGGATTCGTATGGTGTTTTTATGTTTATGTGCGTGTTTGCTTATGTTTGTGAGGCCTCGGATGAACTGTCGGGTGGTAGAGTCGAAAAACTGTGAAAAATTGAGAGCTAATGCCTCAGTAGTACCGCTGTGGAAGATGGTGTACCTCGTGAGTCCCTCGCCACCAGCGGTCGGTTGTTATTCAGGTGTCTAATGTCGCTATAATGGAACATAGCCCGCCATGGCGGTGGTAAGTTTCTCTGTGGTCCGCTATAGCGTGTAGTTGGCTGCTATAGCGAGACCGCCGCAGCGGTGAAATGGCCACTGTAGCGGTCGACGGAAAACAGTAACCCCATTTTTAAACACTTAGTTCCGAATTCTTTATTCACAAAACACTAACACAGTTCCCCACAAGCACCTAGGGCCAAATTCCAAGCTAAGGCAAGAATATTCTGGAGAGGTAAGTCTCATCCATCCCTTTAAATCACTACGTATCATCTTCATGATTATCATCCCTTTTATGAGTCTTCAATGGTGAAATTAGTAATAGTAACCCTAGAACCTAACAAACCTTCTCTACTTGGTGGGTTATGATTGTTATCATTTATTTATCATCTAATGGCTTGGGATAACTCCTCTTAATCAAGAATCGAACCATTAGAGTCATGAACTAAGTGAATTGAGACTTAGGATTTCAAAAAAAATGGTACCTTGACCATGGAATCTGCTTGTAATTGATGTGATTGATTAATTATTGTTATAAATTGATGGTTAGTGGTTACTAAGGCCATTGTCAGGTTGTTTTACACCTAGATGTCATTCACTCATTAGAATGGGGTTAAGGGGAAGGGTATTCTTGAATTGATTTTGTGACTAGAGTAAGTGTAACTCATTGATCATTCTAATTTCTAGACTTTGAGCGTTCCGAGGCTTTAAGGAAGGGAAAAGCTATAGCGAAGTGATTCGAATTGTTCCAGCTCTACGTTTGAGGTAGGTTACGGTCTACTTGAGTTAGACTTTGATTAGTTGATTCTATGTGTTGTAAATTCGATAGGAGAAAGCATGTCTAGTCTTCATACATGATGTGTGTGTGTGATTGAACTCTTTTGTGTTATTGACTGAGTGGTCATGTGGGCTTCGTGCCACTATTCATGGTGTTGATTCTACAGCTTGATCTTGTTGTGATGAGAAGTTAATATGATCTTCTCAGTGTAGTTGTGATAGAAAATGATGATATGAGTATTGATAATAAGAGAGCAAGAAATACTATTATTTATAGATGTATGAAAAGGCACAGTTGACCAAAATGAGTATGTGACCTAGATTATGGGCTGGTGGTCCGAGGTTCATTCCGAAACCGAGTGGTACTTGATGTGGACCGTGTCCGAGGTTCTTTCCGGAGCAGAGGTTTTATGCTCTGGTCCGATGAGTATTCGGAACGAGTGGTCCGTGGACACCATGGGTCCCCTGCAGGTCATGACTACTGAGTAATGACATCAGTTAGCATATGTGTACTGTGAGTATATGGGTATTGTTGGTAGATTTGTTTCGATTTGTTGTTCTGCTGATCGATTCTAGATATCTTTGGTAACTTGATTGCACCATCCTTGGTTGACTTATTGTTGGATTATTGATTTTGTGTTGTTGGCTGACTTGTCTATTTTATTGCGTTTATGATAGTCGGCGTATGATATCTACCGGTACATAGTGTTTGTACTGATACTACCTTGATGCATTCTTTTGAGTGCAGATTGTGATCCAGAGACTGCTACCCTTCCTCATATCTAGCATGAGGCCGTTGCCGACAGATTTTAGGGTGAGCTCCTATGCAAGCCAGGCCGCCCGAAGATCTTCTTTATGATGTCTATTTCTACTCCAGACATTGTGGTTATTATTAGACAGATTTCATTCCTTAGACATGTTTTAGATTAGGGTCCTTGTACGGTGACTTTCGGATTTTGGGATTTGTAATAATTAGGACTTCCGCATTTATTTCATCGTTTTATGGCATGCCATATTTTTTAGTATCTTGTGCATAAATGAGTAATAACTGATCGAATTGGTTAGTATTAAAAAAATGGACTTGAATGAATAGATTACTTACGTTTGGTTCGCCCACTAGGAGTTAGTGTGGGTACCACTCATGGCGGGTTGGGTTGTGACACTAGGGCTTTCAGCATAACTCGAATCGTCCTTTGGCGGCCATGGGTCAGCATATACCCTCGTTGTCTTCCCATCCCCAGTACGCTGAAGGCATCCTTGTTTAAGAATCTTTTTCCCTTCACACAAGCCTCGCCATACGAAACTAGGATTAGAACCTAGTCGTGCATGGAGAAAATTAGATTTATGATAGTATCGAGCTTGAAAAATCTTACTTATGAGAGCATCAGGCCTAGTCAAAATGTTCCACCCTGTTTTCGCGAGCATGGAAAGGTTAAAACGATAGAGCTCTCGAAAGCCCAAACCTCTATCTTCCTTGCGGACACAAACTTTCTGCCAAGAAATCCACCTAATCCCACAATTTTCCTCTTTTCCTGATTTCCACAGAAATCCATTCATGGCCCGCTCAATAGATTCACATAGTGTACTGGGAATCAAGAGCATATTTATCAAATAAGTTGGAATTGATTGAACAACAGTTTTAAGTAAGACTTCTCGGCCCGCTCGGGAGAGACTAGTACATTTCCAACTATTCATTGTTGAGGTTACTCTATCTTGGATATAAGCAAACACTACTTTCTTGCTTTTTCCAACCACTGCCGGTAAGCCAAGATATATTCTAGGAGTATCCACCTCCTTAACATGAAGGATATTGGTGATCTCGTTCTTCAGACTTTCATTAGTATTACGACTGAAAAAAATATCAGATTTTTGGAAATTTACCTGTTGACCAGATGCTGCTTGATAAATCCCCAAACACTGCTTAATAGTTGTTGCCTCCTCTTTTGTTGCTTTAAAAAAATATAAAGCGTCATCCGCAAAAAATAGGTGTGAAACAGATGGTGCTTTAGTACAAATTTTCACACCATGGATTCGGCCCTGAATAGTCATTTGCTTCAACAACGCTGACAAACCCTCTGCAACTATCAGAAATAGATAAGGCGACATCGAATGGCCTTACCTCAACCCTCTTGTTGGAGCGATATTTCCAAACTGCTTGCCACCATGACTAAACTGATAATTAATCGTGGTTACCATCTTCATAACTTTATTCACCCAATCCATACTAAATCCCATCTTCACCATCATTTCCCGTAGAAAACCCCATTCAACGCGGTCATAAGCTTTACTCATGTCCACCATAAGTGCCGCATAACCAACTTTTCCTTGTGTTTTCCTCTTTAGATAATGCATAGCTTCAAAGGAAATCATTGTGTTATCTGTAATGTATCTTCTTGGAATAAATGCACTTTGAGCCTCGGAGATTATTAGATTCATGCATTGTTTCATTCTGTTTGCCAGGACTTTGCAAGTGATTCTATCGACAACATTACAAAGGGAGATAGGTCGTACATTTGAAACAAATTCAGGTTGTTTCTTCTTTGGGATTAACACAATATTAGTCTTGTTACCTCCTGGTCTTGGTGAATTATTATTCAAGCATTCCATGACAGCCGTAGAGATATCGCCTCCAACAGTACTCCAAAAATGTCTAAAGAAGCCTAGATTCAATCCATCTGGTCCGAGAGCTTTATCCGGATGCATGCTAAAGGCTGCTAATTTGACCTCTTCAGTTGTAAAAGGGCGTTGTAAGTCGTCATTAATTTCATCAGACACTTTTTTCTTAACAATGTCAATAATGGCGCTAAGTGGACCTTGTTGTGTCTTGAACAGATTGTTGTAATAGTTCACAATAAGATCACTCAATCTATTCTCCCAATTAAGCCAGCTTCCGGACTCATCTTTCAGTTGTGTAATTGCATTCTTTTTTCGTCGTGCAGAGGCCTTTAGATGGAAATAACGGGTATTTCTATCACCATTTTGAAGCCAAAATTGTTTGTCTATCTGTTTCCAGTAGTTCTCCTATTGCCTCAAAAGAATTTCATAAGCATCTTTAGCACTATTATAGAGAGCAATATCACTCGGATCTCTACTACCTTTAAATGTCTTCATCTGCATCTTGCATTGCCTCATCTTTGATCGGAACTGATGCTTTTTGTTACGACCCCAGGACTATAACCCCCCCCCCCCACACAATGTTCAATCTGAGAGCTAATATGTTGTCCCTTTCCCCGGTTCCAACCTTCCTCAACTGCCTCCTTAACATCAGTCTCCCGAAGCTAGGAATTTTCAAAGCAAAACTTCACTGGTGAATATTAAATGATGCTTATACCTAAGGAGACAAAAAGTGCCATATGATCACTACAGCAGTTTCCAAATGGTACATCGTAGCTCTATTGAACAGAACACGCCAACTAGCCAATGCAGGGGCTCTATCCAACCTCTCCGAAACTGTTATATCCCGTATTTTTGTACGTTGGATTATTCGTAAGCTAATCGACATAAGTTTAAGGATGAGATTATTTTGGGATATGAGACAAGGACTTTCAATCCCGATTTTTAATATGGCACGACTTGTTTGTAAATTCCAATTAGTATAGAAATATTGATGGAGATTAGGGAGTAATTAACTAATTGTAATTTACAATTAGGGAGTGGTCTGCGCGAACGTGCCAGGAGTGGCGTGAACGCACAAAAGGCCAAAGGGCCAATACAGCGCGAACTCGCCCCCACGTGGTGCGAACGCGCTGAACAAAAATTTGAGGCTCATATTCGGAATGAAAGTTGTGTTATAAGAAGGTAATAATAAAATATATATGACATTTGGAGACCATATGGTGTAAATTAGTTCATATGCTATTTGACGGAATGCCCTCGTTGCTGCAAGCTAAGTGGGGCCCACATGTCGGAGTTTTTTAAAGGACATACGAAGATACATACGAGTAGTATATGGAAAGTTGAGCAAGTCCTAAGAAGGACCCATAAGCCAAAAATGGGCATAAGCCCTCCAAAAGGACGATTTAAGGAAACGTTTTCGGATGATCTGACTTGGAGGAGCAAAAACGGCATTATCAGTTTGGAATTTGGGAAACCCCCAGAAATAAAAGTTGTAGATAATTGAAAGAGCCTTTCAACCATAGGTCGTGGGACCTCACACGATATCGGGATCAAGAGTTATGACCGTTTTACTGAACGAAGGTCCAGGCAGAAAAAAAAGTGGCCAGCTCGAACGCGCCAGAAGGCAGCGCGAACGCGCTGAACACTTTTCCAGTCGGTTCTGGCACCTTCTAAAACGTTATATAAAGGGGCTTAACCCCTTATTTTCAGATCAAAACAACCCTAAATGCTCCCAAAAATCTGGAGAGCCTCCCCAACACCCAAGCCAACTTTTTAGCCCAAAACCAGGTATAATTTTCAAATTCCAGTCCGAGTAGCGCATAGTTATTGATGCAGAATCGTATGGCGGTGCGTTGTGGCATAAAACTAAGGTGAAAAGTGAAGATACAAAAATATTAAAGGGAGAAAGGTCTGAATCTCTTTCTACTTGTGTTAATATGGGATTATTTACGAAGAAAGCGTGATTAAATGATTGTATACTGAGTTAATTAGTTATGAAAGTTGGAAAACAGCGTGTGGGATGTTTTATGAGATATTTTTGGAGTTGGAAACATTATGATTGATGTTGGTATTGTTGTTGTTGTTGTTGGTTGATGAATTGAGAATTCGGGCTAGGCACATAAACAAGAGAGATGCTGCCCGATTTTCGGCAGAATATAAGATAGTATAAATTGAAGTATGGTACAAATGTATGATGAAAAGGATAACATTAGTGTGAATCATCTTGAATGTAGATTTACGAGCTCGGACAAATAAGCGTAGCTAATAGGAGGCAGAACAAGTATGCAAGGCTTACCCTTTCTTTCTTTCTTTTGGCATGTGCTAGAGCCAAATAAGGTATGATATGCACCTTGGGATTACTCTATTCTTTGATTTCGAGCTTGTTTACGATTCTTATTCACTTCTTGACATGAGCACACTTAGTGTAGTCGAGTCTATTGCATGATTTAATGACAAACAAAGTATAAAGAGTCCCTAACTTTCATAGGCGGTCTCGGATTGTTTTGAAACGTTCATAAAGGTTTCTGTGATGAATAATGTCCATACTTTTCTTATACTAACTCGGATTGCCTCGAAACGTGCTTATGATCCTCCAAGTGTCGTTTTGTGTACTTATCCATCGAGTCTTAAAAATTGATTTACGTGCATATAGTTTCTCACTACTCTGCTCGTGCATGCCTCAATGTATCTTTCATTGAGTCCCGGGCCAGGACACGTTCTCGTGCGCACTCCACTCCATTGTTCACCTAGTCCCTCCCTAGAAGGTCGGGACACGTTATATATATATATATATATATATATATATATATATATATATATATATATATATATATATATATATATATATATATATATAATGATGATATGATGACATGATGATATGATGATACGGGGATGGTGGCCAGGATGGCATATGATGACTCCTTTCACCGAGTGCCTCACTAGAGGGCCGGGACACGTTACATGCATATATGATATATGATGTTGACATGCATGATTTTCATTTCAAAAGGCAAGTGCATTGATGGTTTTTTAAATGTCATACTGGTTTCTGGTAAATCTCCATTTTAGTTATGATCCCCTTTACTGTATTCCATGCCTTACATGCTCAGTACATATTCCGTACTGACCCCCTTCCTTCGGGGGCTGCGTTTCATGCCACGCAGGTGTATACCGATGAGTAGAGGACATTGCTAGGAGCTGCACCAGCGGGATTGGCGAGCTCCATTTCCTTCCGAAGTGTTGCCTAGTCAGAGTATCTATGTTATGGTATATAGCATGTTAGAGACTTTGCAGACAAAGTCACGTATATAGCATGTCAGTCTTGTAAGCGGCTCTACGAGCCGGTGAATCATTATGTATTATGTTACAAATTTCACATGACTACAGATTCTACTTGATTTGAGAACGACGAAAAGAATGTTCCTGAAAAGCCTTCATCATGCATTTCATTTTGTGATTTAAGAATTCAGTGAGACTATGAATATACTGAGAACCAGCGGGTTCGCTCAGCTCTAAGTAAAGGGTCGGGTGTCCATCACACCCTATCAGGATTGGGGTGTGACAAATTGGTATCAGATCCAGGTTCGTCTTAGGGGTTGTCTGCAAAGTCGTGTCCAGTAGAGTCCTGTTTATGGGTGTGAAGCTGGCCACATTTATAAACAGGAGGCTGCAGGGCATCTAGGGATTGTTGACCTTCTTTCTGTCTTAGATCATGCGATAGAGCCAAGTCATAGGAAATGAGACCCCGTATACTAAACTTTGATCCCGGCAAAAGCACCGTATTGACGGGAGAAAGTGAGCGATGATATGGGAAGTCACAGAGGTAAGTTTGATATTTTTGTTCTGTTATCTTAAATTGGGAGCCCTGGGTGGCTAGGATATGTCGTATATATATATGCCCTGTGAGGCATTGTTGGTAATTGTTGTGTGCAGGCTTTGGATAGTAAGAATTGTAAAGGAGACTCTGCCAGAATTTTTCAAAATCAGGTCATTTAGTTGGGTACACCTAATAGGAAGAAGCATGGAAGGGAAATATCATAAATAGACAATAACTGGGATACGTTGTCTTAGAGGAGCTATAGATTAGGCATGGCATGAAGAATGACTGTGAGAAAGACGATTAGCGGTCTGAAGGATTAAAATGGGTTACATTCGAGGCTTAGTAGGCACAAGGTCTATTGGGGGATTCAGGAAAAGTTGACAAATGAGTTCTGCTGTGGATTATTATATAAGAGTGGCGAGCGGAAATCCAAAGAGGCTGATAACCGAGTATTTACAAGTAACGGCGTCGAAGGTGTGTTCGCTATCATCGGGAATCTGGAAGTCTAGGACTGAAACTAGTCATGCATACAGATGAAAGGTGAATATTGAGGATTCAAAAGGCTAAAATAGTAATTGCATGGTCAGAAGAGTAAAAGACCCTTTCTAATTTAAAAAACCCTTTATAATTCGGGGGAGACACGTTACGAGAATGTTATGGAAACTGTTAAGATTTCAACTTGCCTTAGGTTATGTGATGAAGGCCATGCGGTGAGGTGGATACGATTATACTAGTATTAACGCACCAGATTTCATCAAAGTTTCAAGGTTAAGTGTGCTAGGGTGAGAGAAATGTTAGGATGGGTGACCCCCTGGGAAGTGTACTAAAAGTCCTATAAATTCAGACACGAGAGACAAATGAGAAGCTAGAGTAGCCTAAAGGAAGTTAGAGTATGCGGAGTGGTTAAAAACCTTAAAGAGGTCGCATAGGACGAGGCAGACCAAACCGGTGAAGAGGAAGAAAGTGCATCACAGCTCTAGAATTAGGGTGAGTTTGAATAGTACTTGGGAAATATTTTGTAAGCGAGATGGTAGTAATGATATATATAGATATGAATGTGTATGGTATCCCGTATGCGGCTATATCAGCAGGTAGGTGTATCTCGGTAAATAACATTGCGTTATGGAAGACATTAATCGAGCTGGGTACAGAAGTTCAAGTGACAACAAAAATAAATGGTACAAGTGTTACAAGGTAAGCTGATGTTATTTTTACTACAGGTTAAGCTTGGGAAGTCTTAATACGATAATATTTGGAAAGAAAAGGAAATGAGTAGATGGAAGGTGAGGAGATCAAAGTGTTGAAAGAGTAAAGAGGTAATAAACATGAGTGAGTAAAGCCTCCAAGAGAGACAACAAGAAAAGCACGAGATACGAGACTATTCGGGTAAAAATTCGAAGGGTAGGCCTATAAAAAGGATTAAAGTGTGATAGTATGGGACCAAAAGAGGAATAGACCCGAGAAAGGTTAAGGATGAAAATAGGAAAGGTATACTAATGGGATTAGTTGAAGGAAGAGGAGAGCATCTAGAAGTAGAGTAACTGGAAATCTTTAACCATGGGTGTAAGAAGGATACTTTAATAGGTTGGCAATAGGAAACCGATTACTCACCAAGGAAAGAACAAGGATGATGAGTTGACACAATTGATTAGAAAATCAATGGCATGGAATGAGAATTTATGTGAAGACCTAGAGGTTCAATTATAAAGGAAATAGGATGAAATATAAGGAACGTGCATGGAGGAAAGGAAAACTTGGCCGTTGCACCAGGAAGATAGACAAAGGTTGATAAACGGGGATGGAGAGAGTGTAGATTGTAGGAATTCCGTGCTAAGGGAAAAAGTAGCAGAGCACTCAGAAAACTTGGATGCGCAGCTGCAACACACACGCGTAGTTAAGAGAAATTATGAGTAAGTGTGCTAAACGGGTGAAAGGATTGGCAGTGGATGGAAGAGTATGGAATATCGATAAAAAAATGATGATACTGACATAAATGGAAGAAGAACTCAAGATAAGAAGAATTCTAGATACGTTATAAGCAAAGTCGGGAAGAGAGACGAGGAGTAAGGTATAATCGAAGACTTCATAAAGGACGTGGTGAATCTGGGTGTCCCTATTAACTTGCAGGTTTGGAAAACCGTTAGTCATAAAAAGACAGAGGTGTGAAAAGACGGAAAATAAGGCACCGGAATTGGATATCCTTATGAGTATTACAACTGAACACAAGAGTGTAGCGAGCAAAAAGGATAAATAAGACAGACCATACGATGACAGAACCTCAACCTTGAGAAGGTCGTGAAGGGCGGTAGATAATTGCCGAAGACGGTGGACATTTGGAGGCTATTGATGTATTAGGACCTCCTTAATAAGGGGGGAAGAACGTATTGGACTGGAAAGGAATTATGATTGTCGTTGAAATCAATGCTGAGTACAACACAAGGATAAAATATTATGTCAGGCAATGGGTTTGCGAATAATATAAGCAAGACCCTAAAAGGGGGGAAGCAAGTAAGGAAAACGTAAGTGAAGAGATTGAAATGACGAATTCCAAGATGTGACAAGTATAGGCCCTAAACCAAAAGTGAAATTTATACGGAAATGATACAGCCGTTATCGTTATACATTTCAGTATGGACATTAAGGGAATCGATGAAGGGAACGTATTAAGCTTAAAATTGAAAGTAAGGATTGAAGATTGAAGTGTGGAATTGTCTTGAAGGCACCGTAAGGTAAGACTCATAAGGAGAAAGCAAGTGAATAGAGCGCAAAGATTCTAAACGCACTCAGATATGACAAATAGATGTAGTCCGAAGCGAGAATTTCTGTAGAAACGAGTTCAATGAGATCCAGGGGTTAGTCAGCAAAGGGATAGAGTGATTGAAGGGTATATTTTAAGATCGGACTAAAAAGAAATGTGAGGAATAAAAGAATTGAGCGATACTCCAATGAAGGAGGCAAATATTAACAAGATATTGGAGTAACAAACATGCTTATTATGGTATAACCGCATTAAAGGAAGAATGATCTGATAACGGGATGTACCCGAGAATAGGATTATAGACAGACTACAAGACCAGTTTGAACATTCGAGGACGAATGTTCCTAAGGGGGGAAGGATATTACACCCCGGAAAAATTTCGGGTTACCAAAACTGTAGACGACTTAGTATGGGCCAAAGGAAGAGTAAAGTTATGCCAGGATTAAGGAGGTTAAGCTTCTGAGGCTTTGAAAGAAACTTAGGCAAGGTCTGATACGAAACTTTTGGTCTAAATGGAGGAAATGATATGTTCTAGTATATTGAGGGTTTTGAAGTAAAACAAAAGTTTAAAGTGAAGTTCGGGAAGTCTAGTTTCCAACGGAACAAGCGGCTCCTCAATCGGACATCGGGGTAAGGAGATATGGACATTACAAGTTGGATGAGCAAGCAATTAGGGAGTGGTCTGCGCGAACGCGCCAGGGAGTGGCGCGAACGCGCAGAAGGCCAAAGGGCCAATACAGCGCTAACGCGCCCCAACGTGGCGTGAACGCGCTGAACAAAAATTTGAGGCTCATATTCGGAATGAAGGTTGTGTTATAAGAAGGTAATAATAACATATATATGACATTTGGAGACCATATGGTGTAAATTAGTTCATATGCTATTTGACGGAATGCCCTCGTTGCTGCAAGCTAAGTGGGGCCCACACATCAGAGTTTTATAAAGGACATATGAAGATACATACGAGTAGTATATGGAAAGTTGAGCAAGTCCTAAGAAGGACCCATAAGCCAAAAATGGGCATAAGCCCTCCAAAAGGACGATTTAAGGAAACGTTTTCGGATGATCTGACTTGGAGGGGCAAAAGCGGCATTATAAGTTTGGAATTTGGGAAAACCCCCAGAAATAAAAGTTGTAGATAATTGAAATAGCCTTCAACCATAGGTCGTGGGACCTCGCACGATATTGGGATCAAGAGTTATGACCGTTTTACTGAACGAAGGTCCAGGCAGAAAAAAAAGGGGCCAGCGCGAATGCGCCAGAAGGCAGCGCGAACGCGCTGAACACTTTTCCAGTCGATTCTGGGAGCTTCTAAAACGTTATATAAAGGGGCTTAACCCCTTATTTTCAGATCAAAACACCCCTAAATGCTCCCAAAAATCTAGAGAGCCTCCCCAACACCCAAGCCAACTTTTTAGCCCAAAACTAGGTATAATTTTCAAATTCCAGTCCGAGTAGCGTATAGTTATTGGTGCAGAATCGTATGGCGGTGCGTTGTGGCATAAAACTAAGGTGAAAAAGTGAAGATACAACAATATTAAAGGGAGAAAGGTCTGAATCTCTTTCTACTTGTGTTAATATGGGATTATTTACGAAGAAAGCGTGATTAAATGATTATATACTGAGTTAATTAGTTATGAAAGTTGGAAAACAGCGTGTGGGCTGTTTTATGAGATATTTTGGAGTTGGAAACATTTTGATTGATTTTGGTATTGTTGTTGTTGTTGTTGGTTCCTGAATTGAGAATTCGGGCTAGGCACATAAACAGGGGAGATGCTACCCGATTTTCGGCAGAATATAAAATAGTATAAATTGAAGTATGGTACAAATGTACGATGAAAAGGCTAACATTAGTGTGAATCATCTTGAATGTAGATTTACGAGCTCGGACAAATAAGCGTAGCTAATAGGAGGCGGAACAAGTATGTAAGGCTTACCTTTTCTTTCTTTCTTTTGGCATGTCTTAGAGCCAAATAAGGTATGATATGCACCTTGGGGTTACTCTATTCTTTGATTTCGAGCTTGTTTACAATTCTTATTCACTTCTTGACATGAGCACACTTAGTGTAGTCGAGTATATTGCATGATTTAATGACAAATAAAGTATAAAAAGTCCCTAACTTTCATAGGCGGTCTCGGATTGTTTTGAAACGTTCATAAAGGTTTCTGTGATAAATAATGTCCATAATTTTCTTATACTAACTCGGATTGCCTCGAAACGTGCTTAGGATCCTCTAAGTGTCGTTTTGTGTACTTATCCATCGAGTCTTAAAAATTGATTTACGTGCATATAGTTTCTCACTACTCTGCTCGTGCATGCCTCAATGTATCTTTCACTGAGTCCCGGGGATGGTGGCCAGGATGGCATATGATGACTCCTTTCACCGAGTCCCTCACTAGAGGGCCGCGACACGTTACATGCATATATGATATATGATGTTGACATGCATGATTTTCATTTCAAAAGGCAAGTGCATTGATGTTTTTTTAAAAGTCATACTGGTTTCTGGTAAATCTCCATTTTAGTTATGATCCCCTTTACTGTATTCCATGCCTTACATGCTCAGTACATATTCCGTACTGACCCCCTTCCTTCGGGGGTTGCGTTTCATGCCACGCAGATGTATACTGATGAGTAGAGGACATTGCTAGGAGCTGCACCAGCGGGATTGGCGAGCTCCATTTCCTTCCGGAGTGTTGCCGAGTCAGAGTATCTATGTTATGGAATATAGCATGCTAGAGACTTTGCAGACAGAGTCACGTATATAGCATGTCAATCTTGTAGCGACTCTGCAAGCCGGTGTATCATTGTGTATTATGTTACAAATTTCACATGACTACAGATTCTACTTGATTTGAGAACGACGAAAAGAATGTTCCTGAAAAGCCTTCATCATGCATTTCATTTTGTGATTTATGAATATACTGAGAACCAGCGGGTTCGCTCGGCTCTAAGTAAAGGGTCGGGTGCCCATCACACCCTATCAGGATTGGGGTGTGACAAGATCGGCTGGTTATCCTGGCGAGTTTCGAGGCAGGCAGCCTCCGCAATAGTAGATATCCTTCCTAGCCAGCACGGAGTGCACCCCCACAGTTTACAGGCATGAGATTTGAGAGTACAGGGTATTCAGGAGCCGGTCAGAGCTCTAGGGCTTCAGGTTCGCAGGTGAACAGGGGTTCGAATCAGTCGAGGCCACCTTTGCCTCGGTGCTCTCGGTGTGGTAGGCCCCATTCTGGGGAATGCCGTTTTGCTATAGGTGTTTGTTTTTCTTGCGGCCGCTAAGGCCATATTATGAGAGATTGTCCGTATGGTGGCGGTCCAGGTGGTGTAGCTCAGCCTACTTGGTCGGGTGCTGGTTCATCTTCTTCTGTAGCTATGCGCCCTACGGGGCAGGGTATTCAGACACCAGCAGACCGTGGCAAAGGTCGTAGCGGAGCTTCCAGTTCTAGCGGTCCTTCGAATCGCATATATGCTTTGGCAAGTAGACAAGATCAGGAGGCGTCACCAAATGTGGTTACAGGTATATTATCGATTTTCTCTCGGGACATATATGTTACGACCCGACTAGGGGCCGTGACGAGTACCCGATACTTGTACCGAGCACTCCTTATCTATCATATTACCTTTACCTCTTAGCAAGCCGTGTAAACAGAGTCATATTTTTTTTTGAACATTAACATTAGCAGCGTCATTCTGAACATAGGCTAATAAACTTCGTTAGCACTTTATACAACAACATTAACATGCCAAAACACCATATATCTAACTATACTTGACTGACTGTACATATCTGCCTACGAGCCTCAAGACATAGTACACTTATACATAGAAAGGGTCGAGTACTATCGTGCCCGAGATTATATATACACAAAATAGTACCACTGAAATAAGGCTCCGAAACGACTGGAGCGCTGTAGAGTACTGCTGGCAGAGCTCCTAAGGATCAAGTCCACCTGTCTGCTGACCTGCGCGGCATAGAACGCAGCGTCCACAAGAAGGGACGTCAGTACGAATAGTGTACCGAGTATGTAAGGCATAGAAAATAATACAAGCAGTAACATAGAGTACGATTAATAATATCATGGAGTCACAGGGCATATAACGAGGCGAGAAAGTAACCTGTGCATAGGAAGGCCCCTTTTCAGGCCGGCTGTCATGTAGGCTTGTCCTTTCGTCTTTGAAACGTTACTTTTCATAAGCATAGGAATTAACATTTATATATTACTTATTCTCGTGTACAGAAAATAGTACATTTCAATAACGGTACCTTTTGCTCACATTTACAGACGCCGAATACAATCGGCTCCACCCCCACGGTGTCCCTTATTCTCGTATACAGAAAACAGTACAACTCAGTGAACAGTATCTTTGATTCACATTTTTAGACGCCGAATACATCGGCTCTCCGAAGCCCCCTCCCCAACGGTGTCCCAACACATTACATCATATATAGGTAGCATACATTATATATATATACAGACGCCGCGTACAGCTCTCCCATATCCCGCGTCCAGGATGGAATCCAGCTGAATCAGGTGGTGATATAACAGTGACCCTTCCCCTTTCCCCATACACATATACATATACATTTGCTTATCTTTTATACATATACACGTCTCATATACAATTACTTATCTTATTTATATATACATATCCATACACATATACCTGTTTTATATACATATATCATATAGGCACACAAGAGCCAAGGAAAATCATGTATCCATCGGAGTGACGTAAGGTCGGTGACCTCCGATTACGTTATGGAATGCTAGTTATATCTTTGTCTCACCTTGAAGGAACGAGTATTTTAAGGCGAGACTATCAACGGAGAATAGTATTACAGTAACCGTAGAATGAAATCGTGGGCATCATAGATGACCGTCATAGGCTTTGGAGTCAGAGAAAATAAAGATATAGCTAGGAAATATAAATACGATTCAAAAATTAGTGTATCACTTTCATGTTTACATAAGATACTTAGCTTAGTCATCTTAGTCATAGAGTCGTTCCGGTCGTACTTATCAAAGGTACACTCTCTTGTCTAACATTGTAATTATCATTATCCTCATAGAAGCATTCTCGTTAGAGTAGTCATAGTACTTATCATTCGGTAACGAGATTGGGATCAAAAGTCCCCTTTGGATTTACTTCAAGTAAGTCAACCACGACTATAGGAAAATCCGAGAGTAACGGGCCCACCTCGGCCGGATGAGGTAGCGTATACGATTTACGTATGTTACGTGTCATAGCGTTACTTGTGAGGGTCTTAGGGTCCCATTTATACAAGTTCTAAGGGTATAGGAGGTTTTTCCAACAATTGGCACACTTTCTAGTTCAATTCTATTGAACAAAAAGTGAAAAACTTTAGGTGCGGATTCCGGGGAACCGAGTTGTCCCCGAGGCTCGTACCCAACTTATTACAACTAAGACATGCCATAGAAAGAAGGGTGAAGCCTTACATACCTCTTTCCGCTCCTTTTGCTATTCCAAATTCACGTTGCAATCTCGTCAAAATCTGCGAATTGGTCATGTTTACCAAAACCCTTATTAGGATACTTAGAGTTAGAATCTTAAGGAAACACTTGGCTACCGAAATTTCGGCAGCATTTCCTTTGTAAATATACCATCCTCAACATTCAATACGACCAGTTTCTCATCAATCACAATCCGGGAATTCAAACCCGGCCAAACTATTAACATAATTCAACAACTACACTCGCGATTCACATATTTCATTCAAGATGCATGATCTCAATTTACCACTTTCTTCAAAGCCTTCCAACTTCAATGAACACAATAGCAAACTTACAATATATTCCATCAACATCATACTAATATCATTACATGCTATCCATGCAAGAACATTATTTTTCAATATACACAATCTTCCAATTGCCAATATTTCACCAAACTTATCAAGTCTTTATTTGCGATATAACATCTACAACACAACGACTAAGATATTAATTACAACTCGCCCATTATTCTTTCACAACTCACCAATATACACAACTATACATCAAGTATACACGGCCACATACACACCACACACAACACGGCCATATCCTGAACACACAACTACATTCTATCCAAATTCATTCAATTTCCATTTTCCACATATCATTTACAACCATAACAACCAAACACTAATTAAAATAATTAAAGTATGACTCCTACACATATATATATATATATACACGGCCATATACTATATTCCTCTCCTTCATGAATTTCATTCATTTTGGCATACTACAACACATATAAACCGTGCATAACTCATAAAACAAGATCAAAACTCACCTTTCTTCTTCAACTTCTCACTTGCCTATGTCTTGGCAACTTTTATGATTATGAAGCTTTCTTGCTTCAACAACAACTCCACCTTGTTAAGCACCCTCTACTTGGTAGAAAATGATTTTTGAGGGAATTTTTGCAATTTTTTTCTTGGATTTTCACTATGGCCGAATAGCCCTAAGGGGTTTTCTCCTCTTTCTTTTGTTCTTGTTTCTCCTTGAATTTTCTAGAAACTTATGAGATAACTATGGATTTTTCACCTATTTAATTCATAAATTTCTATCCCACATGGGCTTGGTCCCATATATGGCCGGTTGGGCCTAGTAATTTTCCAAAAAATTACTTTCAAGCCCACTTTGCATTATTGACTAGTTCTTGTAATTTATGAAGCAATTCTTCCAACTTCCAAATTTGCCCTTCCTCTTTCTCCATATTTCCACGAGTCATATTGCAGCTTCCGTTTATGCTCTTGACCCTTCTCATTATCTTCACTTCTAAATTCTTCGTAAACGACTCGTATGCCCAACAAGATAAAAGTAAAGCCTTGCTTATCATTTTCCCGCGATTGTCTTGAATTATATGATTATACGAAATGCGGGATCTAACAATATATGTATTGATAGATCCAGGCTCCACCTTATCGCATATCTCTCCCTTTGTTGCTAGTAGAATCGGGATAAAACCTGAATTGATAGAACCATTTGAGGTAGTTACACCGGTAGGAGATTCTGTTATAGCAAAGTAAGTATATAGAAATTGTTCGGGGATTATATATAGTCGTCACACCGTGGCAGATCTGATAGAGTTAGATATGACGGAGTTTGATGTTATTATGGGTATGGACTGGTTAGCTTCTTGTTAGGCTAACGTTGATTGTAGAGAAAAGATATTCCGATTTCAGTTCCCAGGGGATCTGATTATAGAGTGGATGGGGAATACAGCATCGCCGAGAGGTAAGTTTATTTCATACCTCGAGGCAAGGAAGATGGTTAGAAAGGATTATATTTATCATCTAGTTCGTGTGCATGACGTGAAAGCAGAGGTACCGACTCTTCAGTCAGTCCCGATAGTTAATGAATTTCCAGATGTATTCCCAGACGAGCTTCTAGGTCTTCCTCCTGAGCGGGAGATAGAGTTCACTATAGATGTATTGCCAGATACTCAGTCCATATCTATTCCTCCTTATAGAATGGCACCGGCAGAGCTGAAGGAGTTAAAAGAGCAATTGAGGGACTTATTAGAAAAGGGCTTCATCAGGCCTAGCACATCACCTTGGGGAGCACCGGTATTATTTGTGAGAAAGAAAGATGGATCGCTGCGGATGTGTATTGATTATAGGCAACTGAATAAAGTAACAATAAAGAATAGATATCCCCTCCCCGGGATTGATGATTTATTTGACTAGCTGTAGGGTGCTAAATGCTTTTCGAAGATAGACTTGCGGTCAGGCTATCATCAGGTGCGGGTGAAGGAGGCAGATATTCCCAAGACTACATTCAGAACTCGATACGGGTAGTATGAGTTTAGAGTGATGTCCTTTGGGCAGACCAATGCTCCAGCGGTATTTATGGATTTAATGAACCGAGTGTTCAAACCATTCCTGGATATGTTCGTGATTGTATATATCGATGATATTCTGGTCTATTCACGTTCAGAAGAGGAGCATGCAGATCATTTGAGGACGGTACTTGGGGTGCTCCAGCACCAGAAATTGTATGCTAAGTTCTCTAAATGCGAATTCTGGTTGACTTCAGTGGCATTCTTGGGACATATTGTTGGAGCTGATGGTATTCGGGTGGATACACAGAAGATTGAGGCTGTAAAGACTTGGCCTAGACCTATGACACCTATGGAGGTACGTAGTTTTCTGTGGCTAGCAGGGTATTACAGGAGATTCGTAGAAAATTTTGCCTCAATTTCAGCGCCTTTAACAAGGCTAACTCAGAAGGCAGCCAAGTTCCAGTGGACTGACGCATGTGAGCGAAACTTCCAGTTGTTGAAAGACAAGCTGACTACGGCTCCAGTCTTAACTCTTACAGAGGGACCAGATGGCTATGTTATTTATTGTGATGCTTCAGGGGTGGGGCTAGGTTGTGTATTGATGCAGCATGGCAGGGTTATAGCCTATGCTTCCCGACAACTCAGAAAACACGAAAGGAATTATCCTACTCACGATCTGGAGTTAGCAGCGGTAATTCATGCTTTGAAGATATGGAGGCATTACTTATACGAGGTTCACGTTGATGTTTATACGGATCATAAGAGTCTCCAATACATCGTTAAGCAGAAAGAGCTGAATGTGCGACAGAGGCAGTGGTTAGAGTTATTAAAAGATTACGATGTTGATATTCTATACCATCCAGGAAAAGCAAATATTGTAGCAAATGCTCTTAGCCGTAAATCTATGGGTAGTTTGATAGATGTGCCACCAGAAAAGAAGGGGATAGCCCGTGATATTCACCGATTAGCTAGCCTTGGAGTTCGTTTGGCTGATTCTGGAGATGGTGGAGTTTCTATTCGAGAAGTTGCTGAATCCTCTATCATGGAAGAGGTAAAGAGGCACCAGTACGAGGACCCTATTCTGGCACGGTATAGAGATATAGCTCTTCAAAAGGAGGAGACCCCGTTCAAAGTTACACCTGATGGCGTGTTACGATATGAAGGCAGACTATGTGTACCTGAGATTGCAGGGTTACGACAACAGGTTATGGGGGAGGCACACTATGCCCGTTATTCTGTTCATCCAGAGTCGACGAAGATGTATCATGACCTCAGATGTTTATATTGGTGGGATGACATGAAGAAGGACATAGCGGAGTTTGTTGCTCAGTGCCCGAATTGTCAACAGGTTAAGGTCGAGCATCAGAAGCCTGGTGGGTTATTACAAGAGATAGAGATCCCAACCTGGAAATGGAAAGTAATTAATATGGACTTCATTACAGGTTTACCTCTCACTCCACGGAAGTATGACTCTATATGGGTTATTGTGGATAGGCTGGCAAAATAAGCCCATTTTCTTCTAGTCAGGACTACTTATTCAGCTGAGGACTATACGAGGTTATATCTCAAGGAGATAGTGAGACTCTATGGGGTTCCCATATCTATTATCTCAGACAGCGGAGCTTAGTTTATAGCTAACTTCTGGAGATCATTCCAGGAGGGATTGGGGACACAGGTGAGTCTTAGTACAGTATTTCACCCTCAGACTGACGGACAGGCCGAGCGTACTATTCAGACGCTAGGAGATATATTACGAGCCTGTGTTATTTATTTCAGAGGTAGCTGGGACGATCATTTACCACTTATCGAGTTTGCTTATAATAATAGCTACCATTCTAGTATTCATATGGCACCGTATGAGGCCTTATATGGGAGGAAGTGCAGGTCACCTGTTGGTTGGTTTGATGTTGGTGAGACTAAATTAATAGGCCCAGACATGATTCAGCAAGCTGTTGATAAGGTGAAGATTATTCAGGAGAGGTTATTGGCAGCCCAGAGTCGACAGAAGTCATATGCAGATAATCGACGTCGACCTTAGAGTTTCAAGTTGGTGATTGGGTGTTCTTGAAGGTGTCGCCCATGAAGGGGGTAATGAGATTCGGCAAGAAAGGAAAGCTTAGCCCGAGGTACATTAGGCCTCATCAGATTATCCGTAGGGTAGGCAGGGTTGCCTATGAGTTGGATCTACCATCTGATTTGGAAGCAGTACATCCAGTCTTTCATGTGTCGATGCTTCGCAAATGTATTGGTAACCCTTCTAGAGTATTCCCCGTGGATGATGTCCAGGTGACGGAGGAGTTGTCCTATGAGGAGAAACCTATAGCTATACTTGATCGGCAAGTTAGAAGATTGCGTACTAAGGATGTGGCTTCCGTCAAAGTATTATGGCGAATAATAATAGAGAACAGATGACCTGGGAAGCCGAAGAGGAGGTGAAGAATAAGTATCCTTACTTGTTCCCTACGCCTGTAGGTAATTTAAATTCCTCACTTGGTAATGTTAATTAGTAGATGAGACTATATGCTATAGCAATAAAAGAGACTCCCCCGAAATCTTTATAAGACCCTATAGGACTTGTTTAACATTCGAGGACGAATGTTCTAAAGGGGGGAAGGATGTTATATCCCGTATTTTAGTACGTTGGATTATTCGTAAGCTAATCGACATAAGTTTAAGGACGAGATTATTTTGGGATATGAGACAAGGACTTTCAATCCCGATTTTTAATATGGCACGACTTGTTTGTAAATTCCAATTAGTATAGAAATATTGATGGAGATTAGGGAGTAATTAACTATGATTAGATTATTAAGTAGGGATTAGTGATTAACTAAGAGTAATTAAGTTAGTTAATTAGACAATTAAGTGGGCCCCACCGAATTCTTTAGTTAAAAAAATAAAATAAACAAATATAATAAAATGATTATTCATTATGGTGGGCACGTGTAGGGTTATTAGGATGCCAATAAATAGCATGTCAATGACTAAGATTAGTCATTTAGCACATTGTCATCTTCAACCAAAAATTAACTTAGAGAGAGAGAGAGGCAAAGTTAAGCTAGAGAGGGAGAGTGTTCGGCCATGGCTGTTCCTAGCCGAGCTTGAGGTTGGAGGGGAGAAAAATTAAAGTTGTAATGTGTTGTAAACATCCAAGTGATTAGCAACGTTAAGGAGCCAAGCTTGTTAAGGTAAGATTTAATTCTCTCTAACATGTTTTAGAGGTGGTTTGGACTTTGTATAAATTGGTAAATGTGGAATTGGATGTGATGATGCTAAGTTGCTGTTTGGGCCGTGTGTGGGGCTGTTCTAACTTAAAATGGTGAATTAATTTTGATGTTGTTGTCGTTATGGTTGTCATTGATCGTGTGATGAAAGTGAAAGAATTTGATGCTTAAGGTTATAATTGTATTGTATTCGAGAATGATTTGGTTGTGTGGAAAGGAATGGAAATATAGTTATAAGTGGGTATATGTGTTGTTGTTCTTGTGAGATTGGAGGACTAAGTGTAGTTAAGGCTCGTATTGTGTTGTTATAATTGATGGGCCGCTTTAGGACCTATTAATGTTAAGATAATTTTCTTGCATATAGGAGTTGAGGCCGTTGCTGTGTTGTTGCTAATGTGAATCACTAATTGATAAGAAAGAAACGTATAAGATATCGTATGCGAAGCGTAGGTGGCTTGTTGGGTGCATATTTTAGATATTTGAGGTGTATTGGGCATTGTTATATTATGTGGGCTGTTTTGGAATATCCTCGGATCTTGTTTCGACTAATTCTTAATGCGAAAACTTAGACGTGCTTTGGTTGTTGCTATGTTGGTTGTTGTATAGTTGACGTAAATGTGAGGAAAGTGAGCGATATAGGGGAAATGCTGCCCAATTGTCTTGAAATAAGCTACTAACATTGAAGTACGTTTTATGCCTTTTCGTAGCTTAACCATAATCTTGACGTTTTAACATAGGTTAAGATATCTTGGGCAACGTATACATATCGAGTCACGGATTAAGCGCCAAAGGTATGTAAAGCTAACCCTTCCTTCTTTTTGGCATGATCTTTATGAAACAAATAGACGACGTATATACGACTTCAAAAAAAAGGCTCATATTCTTAGAGATACTAGGATGGCTAATGTCCTTGATTCCCAGAACTTACTTTATTATGTCTCGATACGTATTTATGATTTCTGAAGTTCTATTTGATATATTCCACTGTGACATTCGAAGGATACTTGATATGACTATTGTCTTGATTTCCAAATGATAGTTCGTTTGAATATTCTATTGAGTCTCAAATATAATCTAGTTTGCATATGGTTGCTCACTACTCTGCTCGTGCATGCCTCAATATATCTTTCACCGAGTCCCGGGCCGGGTATGTTTTCGTGCACAATTTCACCGCATTGTTCACCGAGTCCCTCACTAGAGGGCCGGGTACGGTATATATATATGATGATATGATGATAAGATGATATGATGATGTGATTATGGCGCCAAGGATGGCATGTGATGACTTTATTCACCGAGTCCCATAATCGGCCGGGTATGATATATGATATTGATATGCATGATTTACGTTTCATAAGGCAAGTGTATTGGTATTTTGAATGTCATACTAGTCTCCTGTGATCCCTATTTCGGTCATGATCCTCTTTATTGTATTTCATGCTTTATATACTCAGTACATATCTCGTACTGACCCCCCTTTCTTCGGGGGGCTGTGTTTCATGCCCGTAGTTACAGATACTCGATTTGGCGATCCTCCAGCTTAGGACTTCTACTCAGCTGTCTTGGAGAGCTCCATTGTTCTGGAGCCTAGACTTTTGGTACAGATCCTTTTTGATGTATATATATGTTTACCCAGGGGTACGGCGGGGCTCTGTCTCGTCATATTTCACTATCGATACTCTTAGAGGTCTGTAGACATATGTGTGGGTTGTGTATAAGTTTTGTTCAGCTATGTCTGTACGATGTGCTATGGATATGTTTGTCTGTTGTGGTAGCCTTATCGGCTTGCGTATGATATTGATATGTAGTGGAAGCTTTGTCGGCTTGCATATCATATTGACATGTAGTGGCAGCCTTGTCGGCTTGCGTACCATATTATGCTTTGATTAGTTGTGACTCCTCAGGAGACAGGTTATCTGGATATATTTATATATGATGACGTTATGAACCTTTGGAGTTCTTTTGCAAGTTTCCATATTGTTCTTAGATTCAGTTTGACTATATCTAACAGGTATGCACACGAGTGTCCAGCTCGGGCACTAGTCATGGCTCACGGGGCTGGGTCGTGATAGAAACCCACCCCTCATTACCTCTCCTTATTTCCCAAGTAAATTTATTTGCAATATACCCCAAGTCATGCAGTTTGTAGAAATTAACCGCTTGTCGAAAACCATCAAGTCGCCAAGCAAGTTGTTGAATTCTCCCCATCTTATCTCCATAGCTCAGGATATCATTAAAATCCCCCGCGATGCACCAGGGTAGCGGGGATTTATTCTTCAAGGACCTTAAAATGTCCCAAGATTGCCTCCTACGATTTGTCTCATGTCAACCATAGAAACCAATAAGTCGAAAGTCGGAAATTCCTGTAATTCGCACCTCCACATCAATAAAATGTTTCTGAGAGTCAATTACTGAACATGTGTCCTTCCCTCACCACAAAAAGGCTAAACCACCACTCTGTCCTTCTACATCAACAACACTCAAACCTTCAAAGCCTAAATTATCACAAAGTTGTTGTATTTTAGGCTTGTCAACTTTAGTCTCATGTAAAAATATTAAATTGGGCTTCTTTTGTTGGGCCAAGTCCTTTAGTTCGAAAATTGTACATGGGTTCCCAAGCCCACGACAATTCCAAATTAAAGAGCTCATTGGACTTGGTGGGTCTGGAGACCAGAACCCGCCATAAACCCATTTTTTGGCCTATCAAAAGGAATTAATTTTCCCGCTGCATCACGCTTCCTTCTTTTCTCTAACGACGTCAATTCCTCTTCATTAAAATCCTCTGTCTCTATATCTTTCCCAAATTCCTCTCCATTTCTTATAATTATTGCAAGATTCCCGTAATGTTTTCCATTCCCAGTGCTCCCTATCCCACAATTCACGTCATTTTCTCGCTTCTTTTGCGCATTCTTTCCTTCTCTCTCTCTCTCACTTCCCTAATTTTCTCATTATTTTCTCCTTCATTCCCCGATTTATCTTGGTTTTTTGTACCCAATCCATCTGAAGAATCTCACGGATAATCCCCTCTTTCTTTATCCTGCCACGCACCTCCCTCCGATCTACTCTCCGACCTAATCCACCGCATGTCAGCCATGGATGCTTGTCGCTGTCCAGCACGCAATTCCGGCCCATAAAGAAATTGTACTTTATCAATTTCTGGATGGTGATTTAGTTTTTGACAGAACTTATCTGTGTGGCCAACCAAACTGAAAAGAAATGAAATTAATCAAAACTTCAAGGTTAAATGTACCAATAGATATGAAATTTTGAATGAGCAGGAATGACAAATTGACAATGTATTAACTTGATAAATAATAACAAAGTCAACCTAAATGTGAATCTGAATGACATTCCTCGTATTTGTTCAATGCTTCACCTTATGACTGATATTTTTTCCAATAATAATATCCATAACCTTAAAGTCCACCAGATACGAAAACTAGACGGTGGAGCAAGTAAAATTGGTGCAACGAACTTTGCTAGAGGTCCTTTAAATTTGTCGAGACCCATCTCAATCATAGTTTCCTTGCATTTCTTTGAGGATAAGGTTTCAACAGTTGCAAGTTGCAACTACAACATAGAAAGAGAGACAATAGACACAAAGCTCTTGCAATTAAGATTTTCCTATTTTGTCCTCCTTCAATAACTAACATTTACACAATTGTGGCACATAAAGCAGAAAATGGAGGAATAGTTTTTTAAAAAACAGACGACATTTTGATCTACCATCATTATCACCTCTCTACATTTTCTACAGAGTCATCAGAGTGGAAAAGCAGAATGTGTAATCATAAAACATGCAAAATAGATTTCCTAGTAAAGGGGACTCACTGAACTCCTTCCCCAATAATATCTTGCATCAAAGTGTCTCAGCAACAGAAGCGATCAATACATATAAGATGCAGCATGTTCCAATAGAAGGGTAGCACCAACCCAAAAAAGCATCAAGGGGAAAAAAGATGGTCACAACATCTTATGGCAATTTCTGTCAAGAAGTTTATATCCTCTGCTTTAAGAGCACTAATCTATTAACACCAGTGGCATATCTAGCCTTATAAGTGGGGGTTCAATTGAACCCCTAACTTTAGATGCGGAATATATATTTTTGTGTAAAAAATTATTGAAATTGTAATGTGTAGAAGATATGAACTCATAACTTGTATACTATAATGGGTTGAATACTAAAAATCTAAAGATTGAACCCATAAAATTTAAATCCTGGATCTGCCTCTGGTTAATACAAAAGAAATCCATAAAAATTGATGTATTTTTTTCAAGGGCATAGTAGTGTGTCAAAGAACATACATAATGACCACAAACAGAAAGTCTAAACACAAAGAGACATGTTCAAGTTTAAAGTATTTATTAGACAACATAAGTTCTACAGGCCCATCTTTGTGTTCGAGATTTATGGGATATGCATGAAGCTGAATCCAAGTTGCAGGACTGTACTAATCCACATCCACTGTTAAGCACCTCCATCAAATTAATTAGATGCAGTCATGGATATGCATTGCATTAAATAATAGCTCTATAGATTAGTTTCCACTTGCACTTCTCATAGTAACTTCACTTGTGATAAACCTAGCAAAGATCGTCCATCAATAAATGCTTTTAATATGTCCAGGAGATAGAATATACATAGACATAAATATCTTCAACGCACATAATATGGAAGTCAGGCTCCTAATTCCCCAGCTAATCTTTTTCTGTTCAGGATTAAAACCTAATGTGCCTGGACAACGACTTCACGTGAATCACAAAGTACTGCAAATGGATGCACAGACATGTGATCATGAATAAACTGCTTTTTACCTGTAGGTCGTGATGTGTCTTGAGATGGTCGTCTGTCCCCCTTCCCATAGGGAACCTGCTCCCCGGTCATCGTGCTGCTGTGTCTGGCCTTTCCTCCAGGCATCTTTGGAGGCAGGGAGTGTGACAACGTACACGCTCCATAGGACCTTTTCATCAGTTGCAGGGTTTGGTGGCCTGAAATTGACCTAGAGAAAAAGGTTACAAGGTTTGAAGAAAAGGGTGAGCATTTTGCTACTTACATGAAAACATATCTACGATAAAAGTTGAAAAAGGCTCCCTATGTTAGAATACATGAAGTCTTTACTCCGTGATCAAAAGGTAGGTAGCATATAACAGAGAGTTGAAACACATCAGCATGATGACTTCCTTAATTAGATATTCCAAAGCATATGAAGATTTAAGTAAAAAACACCCTACAGAGGAAAGATTTTCCTGAAATATCATTCACATTGCGTGAAACATTGCAACGACATGGTACTTATCATTAAAAGGAAAAATAGATGTAAATCAAATGACAAGGAAATGAGTCATCAACCCCTTTACACAAAAGAAAATCAAACTCACCATAGCTTCCAAAATGGTTCATAATCTTTTATTTGTTTTTTGTCCTTTCTTACAGTGATGGAGTGCAAATGGAGTGTACAGAGTAAATCTTATACTACGTACCCAAAGTGAAATAGGATCCAATCCAACTGAAATTTGCAAATATTTCACATATACACTCCTGTAGACTATATAAATGGATAGTAACAAATATAAATGGTAAGTAACCAAAAAAATAAATAGATTATTCTACATAATATAAATCTGGAAATAATCTACTTCAATATACCTCGTGTTAATTTAGGATTCCCGGAAATAATGAATGTTTCTAGGAATGGAACAAGATCAATTTTATTTGAGTCAACAGTTGTTGCATTCTTTCTTACTCAAACAAAGTGTTGATGAAAATACACTTTTTACTTTGTAGAATGTATGTGGATGAAAACCACAATTCTGCAGTCTAGTTTGTGCTAGAGCTATTCAGTGTACTCTTACCTTTGAGAACACTGAGGAGCTTTGTAAAATCATGGAGGTAAGACTATGAATTTTATTGCCTCAGAGAACTTTGCATTGGGAGATGGTTTATTCTTAACCTCTGTGTTTCTATCAGAGGATACCAACTGATGCACCTAATGCTCTGGTGGTTTCTCGAAATACAATGCAAAACCTTCCAATACAGTTCCTTTTGCTCAGGATTTTCTGGACAATGACGAAAGTGAAAACATTATTCAGGATGATGTTGTTGTTGTTCCCCAAGATATAGCTGCAAGATTGATTAAGATGGGGATCCTTCAAATGATGATTATAGCTTGTGATCGTGGGAGCAACTTGTCCAATCTATAAATCAATCTCATTTTTTGGACTATTTTGGCACATAAATATGGATTTTCCTGCGCCAGTTCAATTTGTGCTTTGTCTATTTTGTTGTTGGGCATTCAGTTTTTCTAGCGTTTCATAAAATTTCTACATGAAAGTCTTAAGTTTTGTAATCTTAACATTTATTCCCAAAGCACACACATACAATATACAACACTTATAAAATACAACCATTTAGCCTTATTTAACTAAACATATAACATCAGAGCAAAAAAGTGTTGAAATTACCTTGTACAGTAGAAGCAGTCTTACTTTTTTCCCCCATCTCCAGCAATTTTGACCTGCAAAAATCTGTGCTATCAGAAAATTCAGACCAATATATTCAATTAAATAAATCAAAAATATCCAATAATATCATGTATTGAGAAATTAAAATCCGCAAAATGGTGGAAAAGCGTAAAGGCAGACCAAATTTAAAAACTAATTTGGTTGCAAAATTGTCATAATTGAGGAAGACTATGAAATTAGGAAAAGATTATGATCACGTAATAAAAAATCAACAATAACAACGTATCGATGCCAAACAAAGAGAAAGAGCTAAGGACTGTTAATTTTTTCTAGCAAGAATCACGGGTTTACCAACAAAACTGAATAAATAAGTACTCCAATTCCTATTTCTCATTGACCTTTGTATGAGCTAAATTCAAACGAAAGGGGATTCCACCAAACAGTTTCCACAAGAACTAATAGCAATATTCAGGCGAGTCTGTGTTTCTAATTGGGCAAAGAGAAGGATACCAAGCCATGAATGCAAAAGAACTGCTGCATGTGATAGAGAAGCCTCAACTCACAGACCATCCAAGGTTTTCCAAGCCAAGATACGGGTCTAATTGTCCCTATGCACAAATAGGGGGATCTGCAAATGTAGCAAGTACTTACATAGAACTGTCAATTTTCCTGTTTCTCTGCAGTGAGAAACTAAAAAGCCACTGACAACACCATTGGTCTCTCTTTAAGTGGATCTTGTCTGAGACAAACACCAAACGTTCTTGTAAAACATTGTATTCATTACAAAGAAGACAATTATATTTTTAGGACATATTTAAAGCAACACGAACTGCATAAAGAATTTGGAAACATATTTTTGTTAATAAAGAGCAATCAGCGGACGATAGTAGCGAGAGTTGTCGAGGAACTAATCATGATATAAATGGTAGCGAGAGCTGTAGAGGAACTAATAATGAGATAAATGAGTGAGTAGGTTCATTTGCATTGTCCTCCTACATATAAAGGAGTGTTGTAAGATGTATGACAATAGTAAATTGGGTAGAATACCATTAATGAGGAAGCCACAAGATATAGAGTCCCTCTTAGTTTTAAAAAGACATAGGAAAGGCTAGACCAAAAGTTCAGCTTCTTATAGCAATAAAGTCTGCCTCTGGGCATTTTGTTGGTAGTTATTCATCAAATTTGAATGGTCAATTAATCTAATGATTATCTTGTACCTGAAAGAATGGTGTTTTAAAGTCATCATTTTAAAGTGTCTACATTCAGTGAGCAAAATTACCAAAAGAAGACTTATTTATGAGAATACAAAATCAGTATAAAGTTTGACATATTTTAACTATAAAATTGGGGCAGTACTGCTGAAAACAAATATTGGAGATCTTAAGCCATATAGCTGAGCAACATACCTGGCCAAAAGCAAGCACACATCTATTGTAGCCTCCCAAGCAATTTTCCACCTTAGGTACTCAAGTTAAAGAGAGTCTCATGTAAACCTAAAGAAATGAAAATAGACAACCCCAAAGATACATGACTAAGTTAAGATGATAGCCACGAAAAGCAAACCTGAGTAACATTCTCATCATCAACCATGTCAAATGATAAACGTGATTCAGAGTGCCATGTCCAAGTGTGTTACACCTCGGAAATTCTGGATTCGTTGTCTTGTGAATGGACTAACGTGAGCTAAGGTTATTATGAAATCCTTATGAGATTAAGGGAAGTATTAGATATCTTAAAGTGCGCACCATAAGATTTCAAAGTTGTATGAATATGTGAAATTTAGTTTGCTAAAGGAAGTGAAATGTAAGTCGTGTTCGGAAAGGTTTTTGCTATAATTGAGCTAATATTAATTTGGTAATTTCTTGAGGGGCTGCTATAGGGCCTATTGTATGGTAAATGAAGTGTTATGTAAGTGCCAAGAAGGTTCCACGAGGATTGGAAGTCAAATGAATCAACAAGAGAAAGTTTAGGATAACTGCGAGTTATATGGCCACTTATACGGTCCGTATAACTTTATACGGTCCGTATAAGGGGGGTACGTATAACATGACCCTTACAAAAAGGGGTATTTTCATGGTGGTGTTATACGGTCCACTTATACGGACCGTATAAGTCCATCGAGCAACTTTATAATTTTTGTTTAAATAGATGACCCTTGTTCTTTTATTTCATTTCTCACATTTCCACAAGTCTTGAGAGCTCCAAACCCTTCTCCAAGCATATTTCACTCTAACCCAAGAGAAAACAACGATCAAATAGCAAGAATTGAAGTGTTCATGTATTAGAAGGCTCACTAGGATTAATAGACTTCAAGATTAACTTGAGCATTGAAGCCAGGGTTTTCACCAAGGTGATATCTTGTTCCAAGGCCCATTCTTATGAGATAAAAGGTTAGTTTTCATGCTTATTTTATGTTATCAAGAATGTTTGGTTGTTGAACCACTTTGGTAGAAGAAGAAAGTAGAAAATGAGGTCTAAATATAGCTTTTATGATATTTTTGAGTAGTAAGCTAACTTGAGTCATGATTCTTAGTATGATATGGGTATAATCTTGTTACGGAAGGTAGTACTAGTGATGAGAAAGCATGTATGAAAATGTACAAGGGGTCGGCGTGAAGTTGTTAGTATAAGTTGAATATGAGAATTAATTTTGAAGACTTAATGGAACGTTAGTACTTGATTATGATATTGCGGATGTCATTGTGGTTGTTTAGGAGTTGTTTTTTAATATGGTGGAAGTTGACGAAATAAGGGAAATGCTGCCCAATTTTCATTAGATCATGAATTATTCTAGTTCGAATTTACGAGTATCATTAAGGCTTAACTATGGTATGAATCCTTCTAAATGTAGATTGTTCAAGCTTCGACGGTGAACGTTAAGTAGTTAAGAAGACAAAGAGGTATGTAAGGCTAACCCTTCTTTCATTAAGGCATGATTCCTTTCTATACGCCTTTTCATGAGTTCTATAATGTCTTCCAAATGACCCTACCTCTAAAATTACTAAAGCTCGTGATTCTCGATACTTTCACGTTGCTATTACCTCCCTTATATGATAGTTGATCCTCTAAGGATAGATGTAATGAAAACGATGATGGTGACAATGTTGATGATACTTATGAACTCTTATGTATACGTGTCTAAGTATGTGTTATATCCCGTATTTTTATACGTCGAGTTATTCGCAAGAGAATCGACTCAAGTTAAAGACGAGATCATTTTCGGACACGAAATAGAAATCTTTAATTTTCAATTTTAACTAAAACATAAATTGTTTATAAATTTTTTTAGTGTAAAAAAAAATATTATTGGAGATTAGGGATTAATTAATTGTTATTAGATTACTAAGTAAGAATTAGTGATTAATTAAATTAATTAAGATTAATTACTAAGTGGGCCCCACCCGAAATTTAAAAAAAAAACAAAAATAAAACAAAAATCCAAAAAAAAATGGATTTGTGACTCACCAAGGAGGGAGACACGTGTCCTCCTAGGGGTGATCCCATATAAATGAGATAAGATGAACATAGTACATCTTATTCATCCATTTTCAAAAAAAAATCAAGGAAAAAAAAGAGGAGATCAACCGTGGCTGCTCTCGGCCAGCCATGGTGGTGAGGAAAAAAATTAATCTAGGAATATTTTGATCAATTTCAAGTGCAATACAAATCCAAGGAGGTGATAGCAACATTTAATTTTAAGTTGGAGAAGAAGAAATTGCAAAATCGAAACAATTGAGCGTACAAATTTCTCTGAGGAAATTGTGGCTAAAAGAGCGACGAAGTGAACGGGTTTGCGAATAGTCGTTAACAGGTATGTAAAGCTTTCCCTTCTTTCTTTTGGCATGTCTTAGGTCTAAGCGATGAATGATATGAACCTTGGGGTAATTCTATTCATAAGCTTTGGGTGTGATTTATGATTCTTATTCACTTCTTGATGTTAGAACTCTTAAGTGATTGAGCTTCCCTCTTCAGTTTTCTGTACGTTGGATAATAGTCGATGTATATCAGTCCTATTCTTAGGAACTATATGATAACTAATGTCCATACTTCTATAAGATGTTTCATACTATATTGACATATGACTATAATTCCTACAGCTCTTTGATATACTTTATATGACATCCGAGGGATGTTTGATGTGTTTCCGAGTGGCATTCAAAAGGTATTTGATATGATTACTGTCTTGATTTTCAAATGATAGTTCGTACTGATTATTCCATTGAGTCTTTGACATACCCTGATACGTATATATGATCCCAGAAGTTCTATTCTTATATAATCCACAGTGACATCCGAAAGGTATTTGGTATGACTATCGTCCTGATTTTCAAATGACAGTTCGTTTTGATTATTCCATTGAGTCTTTGAAAATGTTTTAATTTGCACATGGTTGCTCACTACTCCACTCGTGCGTGTCTCAATATGTCTTTCACTGAGTCCCGGGACAGGATATGTTATCGTGCACAGTTCCACTGCATTGTTCACCGGGTCCCTTACTAAAGGGCCGGAATATGATATATATATACATATGATGGAGTTATGTTGTGTTATGGTGTTATGCTGTGTTTATGGAGTTATGCTGTGTTATGAGGTTATGCTGTGTTTATGGAGTTATGCCGTGTTATGGGGTTATGCTGTGTTTATGATGTTATGTTGTATTTATGGAGTTATGTTGTGCTTATGGTGTTATGTTGTGTTATGGCGCCAAAGACGGGGTGGCGACCATGTTTACTGGGTCCCATAATGGGCCTGATATGTTATATGATATTGACATGCATGATTTATGTTTCAAAGGGCAAGTGCTTGGTATTCTGGACATTGTACTTGTTTTCTGTACACCTTATTTCAGTTATGATCCCTTTTTACTGTATTTCATATTTTATATACTCAGTACATATTCCGTACTGACCCCCTTTCTTCGGGGGGGGGGGGGGGGGGGGTGCTGCGTTTCATGCCCGCAGGTGCAGATACTCGCTTCGGTGATCCGCCAGCTTAGGATTCCCCTTCTGCTATCTTGGAGAGCTCCGTTGTTCCGGAGCCTAGATCTTGGTACAAACCTTCTGATGTATATATATATGTATGTTCGTCTAGGGGTACGACGGGGCCCTGTCCCATCATATTTCACTGTTGAAACTCTTAGAGGTCTGTAGACATGTATGTGGGTTGTGTTCAGATTTGATCAGTTGTGCCTATATGATTATTGTGGATGCTGTATCGGTGTAGCAGCCTTGCCGGCTTGCACATATTATCATCTCGTAAGCGGCAGCCTTGTCGGCTTACGTAATATACTGATATGTAGTGGCAGCCTTGTCGTCTTGCGTAGTATAATGATATATATACAGTGGAAGCCTCGTCGGCTTGCGTATGTTATTACGATGTGATTGATCGGGGACCTATAGTATCAGTCCGATTATCTTCGACAGGTACATATGGGTGTCCAGCTCGGGCACTAGTCATGACCCACGGGGCGGGGTCGTGACAGTATGTATGGCTATTATGTAACACCGAGCTTATATGGCCGGGTATGATACTTATCGCGCGCACACCACTGTAGTGGCGTACGGATAACATTGAGCCTTGATAAGGCCAGATATGTATGACATCGAGCCTTGTCATGGCCGGGTACGTGAAACACCGAACCTTCATGGTCGGGTATGATATTAATATATATATATTTATAAGTAAGCATTATAAATGGAAGGTTCCTACAAGAAAATGGGTAAGAAAACAGGATGGTTGCCACTAGAGGTATACATGGCTCTTTCATTCCATGACTTTTCTATCTTATGTTATTTCCTATGTCTACTTTATGTTATTGATTATGCTTTACATACTTAGTACATTATTCGTACTGACGTCCTTTTGCTTGTGGACGCTGTGTCATGCCCGCTGGTGGACAGAGAGACAAACTTGATTCATAGATTATTTGTTCAGGGACTGCATAGAGGGGCTCCATTCGATCCGGAGCTGCAGCTGTTGGTACTAATCTTTTGTGTACATACATATGGGCATGGCGGGGTCCTGTCCCGTCTATATGATGTTACATACTCTTTTTAGAGGCTCGTAGACAGTTGTGTACGTTTAGATGTCTTTTAGCCTTGTCGGCTTATATTTTGTATATCATTTTGTGTCGATGCCCAATGAGATTAGTATTATTGATATATAGAAATCATGCATAGGTCATGTGGCCCACCTAGATGTGAATGTGAATGTACGATAAGAGGTGCCCGGGTGGGTTAGCACCGAGTGCTCGTCATGGCCCTCCGGTTGGGTCGTGACAAAAGTTGTATCGGAGCAGTTCGGTTCTAGGGTGTGTCTACGAGCCGTGTCCAGTCTAGTCTTGTTTATGGGTGTGTTGCGCGCCACACTTATAAGCAGGAGGCTACGGGCATTTTAGGATTGAATGACCTTCTTTCTTCATAAGATCGTGCGACAGAGCCATAATATAAGGATTCCTCTTTTCTTAACTGTGTATTATGTATTTCAGAAATGCCTGTAAAGAGGAAAGCTACGGCAGCCCAAAAGGGCAAGACAGTGAAGGAAAAACGGGCTGAAAAAATACTGCCACCAGTTATAGAGGGAGATGAATCCCAGAATGATGTTTTGTCTAGATCCTCCGATTCATTACCCGCTTCAGAGGAACATGAGGGAGCTTCAGCCCCAGCTTCTCCACCAGATGCTTCGGGCCAAGATGTGGAAGAGGCCATTCATTTACTTACTCAGTTGGTTGCCGTTTAGACCCAGCGGCAAGGTATAGGTCAAGGTGATAGGCCTGTTAGTGCAAGAGCCCGTGATTTTATTTGCTTAAACCCACCGAAATTCTTCGGGTCAAAGCCGGATGAGGACCCTCAGAGCTTTATCGATGGAATGCTGAGCACAATTCGGTTAATTCATGCTTCAGACATTGAATCAGTAGAGTTAGCATCCTATAGATTGCAGAACGTCGCAGTTCATTGGTATACGGTTTGGATGGCTTCATGGGGAGTTAATGCATCTCCCTCGGTATGGCAAGAATTTGTGGATGCATTCCTCCGACATTACTTGCCTCCAGAGGTTCGGCGGGCTACAGCCGACAAGTTCTTGAATCTTAGGCAAGGAAGTAAGAGTGCTTTAGAATATAGTCTCCGCTTCAATTCTTTGGCTAGGTATGCTTCGGCCATAGTAGCGGATATGGGTGAACGAGTGCACCGATTTGTGAGAGGCCAAGTGCTTGACTACGTCCCTTCAAGACAATATGGATATTTCTCGCATTCAAGCCCATGCCAAGAATTTGGAGGAAAGCTAATAACCGCAAAGAGGTGAGGGTGAGCTTGATAGAAGTTATAACAAGAGAGCTAGATCTTCGGGTCCGACTGGCGAGTTTAGAGGAGGGCAAAGACAACAGTTTTCTAGGCATTCAGGTCATTCTATGATTAGTGAGCCTCCACGGTTTACAGGACAGAGATTTGATAGATTTACTTATTCCAGGCCGGGTTAGAGTTTTAGGGCTTCAGGTTCTCATTTCAGAGGCGATTCGAGTCAGACAAGGCCACCCATTCCACGATGTTCTCAGTGCGGGAAGTTACATTGGGGCCAGTGCCGATCAGGCTCAGATGTTTGCTATACATGTGGTCGGCCATGCCATATCATGCGTGACTGCCCCTCGATTAGTGGTAGGGGTAAGGTCCAGCCTTCAGGGTCGGTAGCCGGGTCTTCATTATCTATACACCATCTACAGAAAGGTTCACAGGTACCGATCAGCCGTGGTAGAGGTAGAGAAGGAGCTCCTAGTTCTAGTGTTCCCCACCACCATATTTATGCATTGGCTGGGCGTGTCGTCACAGGTATATTATCAGTATTTTCTTATGATGTATATGCTTTGATAGATCTGGGCTCCACATTGTCATATGTTACTCCATATATTGCGGGTCGGTTTGGGGTCAAACCGGAGTCGATCAAATCTTTTGAGGTATCAACACCCGTTGGGTGAACCGGTAATAACTAGCCGTGTATATAGAAATTGTATAGTTATGATTTGTAATAATCATACTTTGGTCGATTTACATGAGTTGAAAATGGTGGACTTTGATGTTATCATGGGCATGAATTAGTTGGCCTCTTGCTATGCCAATGTTGATTGTAGAACGAAGATGGTTCGCTTCCAGTTTCCGGGAGAACCAGTTTGGAATGGAAAGGAAATACAGCGTCCCCGAGAAGCAGGTTTATTTCCTATCTCAAGGCGATAAAAATTATTTCTAAAGGTTGTATTTACCATCTAGTTCAGGTTCAAGATGTAGAGACCGAATCGCCAACACTTCAGCCTGTCCCCGTGGTGAATGAGTTTCCGGATGTATTCCCGGATGAGCTTCCAGGCCTCCCTCTTGAGCGGCAGATTGATTTTGCTATTGATGTGCTACCGGATACTAAGCCCATATCTATTCCTCCTTACCGAATGGCTCCCGTAGAGTGGAAAGAGTTGAAGGAGCAATTGAAGCACTTTCTTGAAAAAGTTTTTATTAGGCCTAGTTCTTCCCCGTGGGGAGCACCCGTGTTGTTTGTGAGGAAGAAAGATAGCTCCTTGCGAATGTGTATTGACTATCGGCAACTGAATAAGGTGACAATCAAGAATAAATATCCGCTTCCAAGGATTGATGACTTATTTGACCAATTACAAGGCGCCAAATTGTTTTCAAAGATAGACTTGAGATTCGATTACCATCAGGTGCGAGTTAGGGAGAAAGATATTCCTAAGACCGCCTTCAGAACCAGATACGGCCATTTCGAGTTCCGGGTAATGTTGTTCGGGCTAATTAATGCACCGGCATTATTCATGGATTTGATGAACAATGTGTTCAGGCCTTTCCTAGATTTATCTGTGATTCTGTTCATTGATGATATCCTGGTATATTTTAGGTCCGAGGCGGAACACGAGGATCATTTGCGTACCGTTCTTAGAGTTCTTCAAACTCGAGAGTTATTTGCCAAATTTTCAAAGTGTGAATTTTGGTTAAATTCGGTGACCTTCTTGGGGCATGTTATTTCAACCGATGGATTCGGGTGGATACCCAAAAGATTTAGGCCGTGAAGACTTGGCCAAGGCCCACAACACCTACAGAGGTTCGCATTTTTCTGGGCTTAGCAGGTTATTACAGGAGGTTTGTAGAAGGATTTTCTTCTATTTCGGCACCACTCACGAAACTGACCCAGAAATCAGGTAAATTTCAATGGACAGATGCTTGTGAACGTAGTTTCCATGAGCTAAAGGATAGATTAACTTCTGCCCGAGTCCTGACACTTCTAGAGGGATCGGAAGGTTATGTTTTCTATTGTGATTCTTCAGGCGTTGGGTTAGGCAGTGTGTTAATGCAACATCATAAGGTGATTGCGTATGCTTCAAGACAGTTGCGGAAACATGAGAAAAATTATCCGACCCATGATCTTGAATTGGCTGCAGTGATTCATGCATTGAAGATGTGGAGACATTATTTGTATGGCGTCCATGTTGATATTTATACAGATCATAAGAGCCTCCAGTACATTTTAAAGCAGAAGGAATTGAATTTGGGGCAAAGGCGATGGTTGGAGTTGCTGAAAGATTATGATGTTAACATCCTATATCATCCCGGGAAAGCGAACGTTGTGGCTTAAGCTCTTAGTCGTAGATCCATGGGAAGCATATGTGATGTACATCCGGAGAGAAGAGAGTTAGCTCGCGAGCTCTAGCAGTTAGCTAGCCTAGGAGTCCGGGTAATGGACTCGGGTAATATGGGAACCACCATTCTGAATTCAGCGGTCTCGTCGCTAGTAGTTGAAGTGAAAGAGCGTCAATACGAAGATCCCATGCTAATTTATTATAGAAATACACTTCCTCAGAAGAAGAAGTCGTCCTTTGAGATTTCTGGAGATGGAGTTCTCCGATGTCGAGGCAGGTTGTGTGTTCTTGATGTTGCAGGATTACGCCACCAAATATTGAGAGAAGTCCATTGTTCCCGTTATTCTGTTCATCTCGGAGCAACAAAAATGTACCATGATCTTAAATCTGTCTATTGGTGGAACGGAATGAAGAAGGATATAGCGAAATTTGTAGCTCAATGTCCTAACTATCAGCAAGTGAAAATTGAGCACCAAAAGCCGGGTGAATTGTTGCAAGCTATGGAGATTCCGACTTGGAAATGGGAAGTAATTAACATGGACTTCATTACGGGCTTACCCCGTTCCCAATGTAAGTATGATTCTATATGGGTGATTGTAGATAGACTCACGAAGTTAGCTCATTTCTTACCGGTCAGAACTACATATGTAGCAGAAGATTATGCAAGGCTTTATGTCAAAGAGATTGTGCGACTTCATAGTGTTCCAATATCTATTATTTCCGATAGAGGGACGCAGTTTACCTCAAATTTCTGGAAGTCTTTTCAAGAAGTTTTGGGGACTCAGGTGAGTCTTAGCACAACATTTCACCTACAGACTGACGGGCAAGCTGAACATACCATCCAAACTCTTAAGGATATGCTACGGGCATATGTATTGGATTTTGGAGGTATTTGGGATGATCACTTACCACTTATTGAATTTGCATATAACAACAGTTATCATTCTAGCATCCAAATAGCCCCGTATGAGGCTTTATATGGGCGCAAGTGTAGATCTCCAATTAGGTGGTTTGCAGAAGGATAGGCTAAATTGATAGGACTAGACTTGGTCCAGCAAGCTATATAGAAAGTCAAGCTTATACATGATCGATTATTAACAGCTCAGAGTCGTCAGAAATCCTATGCAGATAATCGTCGAAGGGACTTAGAGTTCCCAGTGAAAGATTGGGTATTCTTGAAGGTGTCACCAATGAAGGGCGTCATGAGATTTGGCAAAAAGGGCAAGCTTAGTCCCAAGTACATCGGACCTTATGAGATTGTGCGCAAGGTAGGCCAAGTGGCTAATGAATTAGACCTACCCCCTGATTTGGAGTCAGTTCACCTAGTTTTCCATGTATCGATGCTTCGTAAGTGTATTGGGGATCCTTCTAGAGTTGTACCGGTAGATGATGTTCAAGTCACTGAGCAATTATCCTACGAAGAAGTTCCTATTGCCATTTTAGATAGGCAAGTACAGCGGCTCAAAACCAAAGATGTAGCTTCAGTTAAAGTTTTGTGGAGAAATAATAATATAGAGGAAATGACATGTGAAGTAGAAGAAGACATGAAGTTCAGGTACCCGCATTTATTTCCACCCCCGGAGGAGACTCAGGTAGAGACGCCATTGTCCTCAGGTATGTAGTGCTTTCCTTGATGCCTTCTTGGTCGTGTGTGGCCATGGTTATTGATGTTGTTGTAGCCCTTGAGGCGATGTATTTTGGGTTGCTGTTGCAGGATGGTAGTGCCATATTATAGGGAAAACTCTGGCGAAATCTTTATAGAACCCCAAGAACCTAACATTCGGGGACGAATGTGCATAAGGAGGGAAGAATGTTACACCTCAGAAATTCCGGATTCGTTGTCTTGTGAATGGACTAACGTGAGCTAAGGTGATTATGAAATCCTTACAAGATTAAGGGAAGTATTAGATAGCTTAAAGTGCGCACCGAAAGATTTCAAAGTTGTATGGATATGTGAAATTTAGTTTGTTGAAGGAAGTGAAATGTAAGTCGTGTTCGGAAAGGTTTTTGCTATAATTGAGATAATATTAACTTGGTAATGTCTTGAGGGGCTGCTATAGGTCCTATTGTATGGTTAATAAAGTGTTATGTAAGTGCCAAGAAGGTTCCACGAGGATTGGAAGTCAAACGAATCAACGAGAGAACGTTTCGAATAACCGGGAGTTATACGACCACTTATACGGTCCGTATTACTTTATACGGTCCGTATAAGGGGGGTCCGTATAACATGACCCTTACAGAAAGGGGTATTTTCATGGTGGTGTTATACGGTCCACTTAAACGGACCGTATAAGTGGTCCGTATAAGTCCATCAGGCAGCTTTTTAATTTTTCTATAAATAGATGGCCCTTGTTCTTTTATTTCATTTCTCACATTTCCACAAGTATTGAGAGCTCCAAACCCTTCTTCAAGCATATTTCACTCCAACCTAAGAGAAAACAAAGATCAAATAGCAAGAATTGAAGTGTTCATGTATTAGAAGGCTCACTAGGGTTAGTAGACTTCAAGATTAACTTAAGTATTGAAGCTAGGGTTTTCACCCAAGGTGATATCTTGCTCTAAGGCCCATTCTTATGACATAAAAGGTTAGTTTTCATGCTTATTTCATGTTATCAAGAATGTTTGGTTGTTGAACCACTTGGGTAGAAGAAGAAAGTAGAAAATGAGGTCTAAATGTAGCTTTTATGATATTTTTGAGTAGTAAGCTAACTTGAGTCATGATTATTAGTATGATATGGGTATAATATTGTTATGGAAGGTAGTAATAGTGATGAGAAAGAATGTATGAGAATGTGCAAAGGGTCGGTGTGAAGTTGTTAGCATAAGTTGAATATGAGAATGAATTTTGAAGACTTAATGGAACGTAAGTACTTGATTATGATATTGCGGATGTCATTGTGGTTGTTTGGGAGTTGTTTTGCAATATGGTGGAAGTTGACGAAATAAGGGAAATGCTGCCCAATTTTCATTAGATCGTGAATTATTCTAGTTCGAATTTACGAGTATCATTAAGGCTTAACTATGGTATGAATCCTTCTAAATGTAGATTGTTCAAGCTTCGACGATGACCGTTAAGTAGTTAAGAAGACAAAGAGGTATGTAAGGCTGACCCTTCTTTCATTAAGGCACGCTTCCTTGCTATATGCCTTCTCATGAGTTCTATAATGTCTTCCAAATGACTCTACCTCTAAAATTACTAAAGCTCATGATTCTCGATACTTTCACGATGCTATTACCTCCCTTATATGATAGTTGATCCTCTAAGGATAGATGTAACAAAAACAATGATGGTGACAATGTTGATGATACTTATGGACTCTTATGTATACGAGTCTAAGTATGTATGGCTATTATGTAACACCGAGCTTATATGGCCGGGTATGACACTTATCGCGCGCAAACCACTGTAGTGGTGTACGGATAACACTGAGCCTTGATAGGGCCAGGTATGTATGACACCGAGCCTTGTCATGGCCGGGTACGTGAAACACCGAACCTTCATGGTCGGGTATGATATATATATATATATATAATGGGTAAGAAAACAGGATGGTTGCCACTAGAGGTATACATGTCTCTTTCATTCCATGAGTTTACTATCATATGTTATTTCCTATGTCTCTTTTATGTTATTGATTATGCTTTACATGCTAAGTACATTATTCGTACTGACGTCTTTTTGTTTGTGGAGGCTGCGTCATGCCCGCAGGTGGACAGGGAGACAGACTTGATTCATAGATTATTTGTTCAGGGACTGCATAGAGGGGTTCCATTCGATCCGGAGCTGCAGCTGTTGGTACTAATCTTTTGTGTACATTCATATGGGCATGGCGGGGTCCTGTCCCATCTATATGATGTTACATACTCTCTGTAGAGGCTCGTAGACAGTTGTGTACGTTTAGATGTCTTTTAGCCTTGTCGGCTTATATTTTGTATATCATTTTGTTAGCCTCGTCGGCTTGTGTACATGGACAAGGGCATAGTTGTTGATGATGATATAAATGTGTCAATGCCCAATGAGATTAGTATTATCGATGTATAGAATTCATGCATAGGCCATGTGGCCCACCTAGATGTGGATGTGAATGTACGATAAGAGGTGCCCGGGTGGGTTAGCACCGAGTGCCCGTCATGGCCCTCCAGTTGGGTCGTGGCAAAGTGATTATCTAAGAGCTTTCTTATCTTACACATTTATCATTCCCTTGTAAAGATATCGCCGAGTTTCATAAGGGGCGTATTCTTATAAATAATAACCTGCATAAATTGGTCAAATAGAAGAAACCTGCGCCGTGAGTAATTTAAGTTTAATTAGAAGATATAACTAGAAATTACACTATATTGATTTTATCAAACACCAATACAATCAACTTTTATTTGACTGTGAATTTCCGGACAATATCTAAGAGTATTTTACTTTTTAAGCATCAACTTTATAGAAATTCTTACATAACCTTTGAATAGACAAATTTGTATTCATAAAATCAATGAAATAGGGGTCTCCTAAATGGAAACTAAGATTATAATACTTTGACCCCTACTCCAAATTGAATCATTTTTTGGAACTTAGAAAGTCACCAAATTTCTGAAACTACAACTACGCCTCAATTCCAAAACTAAGTTAAGGAAAAAGAATTGTAGCTTACCTGGAATGTTGACTTAACTATTAGAACATAAACAGCTCACTCATTCAAGTAGAAACAAAGTTAAATGAAATTCTCCCTATTTTCTCGAACACCAAGTACCCCCTCCCTTTGTCCAATTTTTGCTTTAACAATTACACTTTCAAGACGTAATAATAAGTACAAAAAGATAGTTCGATCCATTACGTAAGTTCACTCTAACATAAGATCAGGGAGCTAATAGATTCTAAAAGTGATCACTAATATTAAGTATGTTTTGTATGCATTCTGTTTTAATCAACTATTGAAGACAGAGGATAACCTTACTCTCCAATAAAGAAGACCGCCTAATCTCACTCAATATAAGAATAGCCACCATTCAGATGCTATCTGATTCCTCAAACCTAGGATAAGATTAACAAAGCTCCATGCCTCATTGTTTTAAGTGCAGCTGAGACAGAATGTATATAGAGCAATCAACCTGCATATATTCAGCTTTGAAAATAGAACTACTTATTAATTAATGGGTGGAATTTTTACCCAAAAATGCTACTGTGATAGATTCTACGGAAGTAGTTAACTTTGTGCGTCTAATCAATCGTTAAAATTGTCATATTGTGATACCACACAAATCGTCAATTCACCCTAACTGCAACCAATATATTTACTTTTCAAAGAACTTGTAACATGGTTGAGTAAAATACTTCAACTTACTTGCTAAACTACTGGAATAGTTTTTCTTGAGTGTCAATTTTCTTTTTCCATCACATCATTTTAGTCTTTTAACGAATTAAGAGAAAACTAAAGAGGAAAAGATAGAGAGACTTGTACACGTCATAACACTAGTAAATTACATTATATTATTTTGCCTGCTTCACTAAATGAGTCTCTCCAACATTGCAACTTCTCGAAATATCCTCATCTCTCGCAATAGATTTAGCAAAATTTCACTATGCTTAAGAACAACTAAATATATGAACAAGAAGCAATAAATGTGTCTCAAAACTATAACAACAACCCCTAATTAAATCTAGATTACAATATAAAAGTACCTTATGAATGTCTAGAATTACATAAATTAATACGTACGGTAGCTCATAGTAATTAATTTATGTAATAAAAAGCTAGCGTACATAAACTTGTTTGTAAACAATAAGAATTTGACCAAACACTAGACAGGGAACTTAAAATCATGGAAACAGAATATCAATTGCCAATCATAAATTTACCCTCTTTGCTCTTCTTTCTACGCTAGTGAGAAATTGAAAATGAGTAGCAGGACTGATTAGGCCAACAACTTAACCTTCCTACTCTTTGAAATTAAATGTTGAGGTACTAAAATAATCAAACTATAATTTGCACACACAAGATCCAAATTCATTATATTCTATGACTATATTTGACTATTAGTCTATCATGTTAACAAATACTATGGTTGGTCATGTTCTCTTTTGAGCTTCATATCTCCTCGGAGTTTCAAAGGTATAAACAAAATTTAAAAAGTAACTGAGCTTACCAACAACGTTAAGTTTTCAACCTACCATATAGAAAATGCATACCTACCAAGTCCAATACAAATCAACTATCAGAGCATGAGTTAAAAAAACTCATGAATCCAGAAAATATTGACAAATCAATGGAATAACTCTAGTTCAGCTGAATTCCAATTAATTCACAGAAATACAAAAGTTATCACCTCAACTTTAATCAATAGTAAGGGGGAAAACCCAAACTTCTATCTCATATGGTGATAAAAAATATGAGAATACCGCTACCAAACATGTGTAGCGATATGCCTTTACCAAGTTCTTCGTGAAACCCCAAAGAACAGACCCTCCTCATACATCTTTCTTCATAAATATTGAACACCTAGGATGAGCTTTCTTCGGTACATACCTGTCCGAAACTATTCTTACCCTCAAGAAATTACAAATTCTCTTTTCAGTTATTCAACTTAGTAGATCTGGAACAGAAATATGCACAATCTTTCCGACTAAAGACAAAGTTAGGGAAAATTTTGAAAGATGGAATCCAATGAGTGAACACATTGCTTAAGTAGAACCGGTGATTTTTACCTTGCCAAAAAATATCTAATTGAAGCTCTAACAATAAAAGATTAAGACTCCATTGTTGTTTAAAACCTACTCCCTCTGTCCCAATTTATGTGGCACTTTTTGCTTCTCGAGATTCAAACTACATGAACTTTGACCATCATTTTAAGATGTATTTTGTTCATCAAATTGATATGAGAAAGGTTGTAATTGATAGTATTTTTCATGTAGTTTTCATATATATATATATATATATATATATATATATATATATATATATATATATATATATATTAATGTTAAAATATCAAGTTAATCTAATCCAATTTAGCTTCAAAATTTAGTCAAATTGACTCTCGAAAAGCGAAAAGTGCCACATAAATTGGGGTGGAGGGAGTATTAAAATATAAAATATTGGTAATGTTAAGAATGAATCCTTTTTTAATTGACACATTGTAACAACCCCTTTGGTCGTTATAGTCTTTTCGACATTTACACCCCTTTTTCCGAGCTTGGTTAGCTCATTTTGACCCGAGGGGACCGTTGACGCACTTTTCGAGGAGTCTAGACTTGATTAGGGCAACCTTTTGTCAAATATGGGCTTCAAGTGAAAAAGAGTTTACCCAAAGTTGACTGCTTTGGCGGCCAAGTATGATTTGGCCCAGACTGTCCCAGCGGTCTGTTGGGCGCTGGTGCGGCGTCGCTGTTGCGACATGTTATTTCATTAAGTGTGTTTTAAATAAGTCCTTAGTTTATCATTTATTCCCATTTCAATAATTGAACTCTTGGGGACTGTTTTAGAAGACTATCTGAGAAAACTCTTGGTGGTAACTCTTGCTAATCCCTTGATTAATTCCTTGTTCCTAATCATCATAGTTCCTCTTCCCTTAGTAATTTCTTAATAATGGAAGATAAAAGTGGAGTTAATGAATGTTCTATCTAGGCTTATTAATGGTGAAATTGATGGGGTTTATGCTTGATTTTGATGAATCTAAGGTTGTTAATCATATATCTTCCATTATTAGTGTTGAATTTCTCAATCAAAGAGTTAGGGTTTATACCCAAAATTGAGGGTTTTACTTCAAATTCGAAATTAGGGCATTCCATGAGTTAAATTAGCAATTAGTTGTTGGGTTATGATCATCTAGTGCTTAATTTGATATTTTACTCCCGAATTTCCCGTTTTGACTTTGTGGGGCCCGTTTCCCCAAATTCTAGGGTTAGTTTTGACCTAAATTGAATGATAGCAATATTACTATCGTTTTTCATGATTTCTAATCCAGATTTCGAATATGCCTAGACTTCTTTGATATTGAGGCTCAGCAGAAGGGCAAGGCTATAGAGTGATTGTTGGTGTTGTTCGGCCATCCAGGTAGGTTATGGCTTACCCTTAGTGAGACTTCGTATAGCGAAGCACATATTTAGATTATATTGTCAGAGAAAGCATGTAAACCTTCGGCTATGAAGTTGGGTTGGATATTATATTAGGTTGGGCCGTGTTGCGTGATTGGGGCTAGCCACCCCGTTGTGTTGTGATTTGATTGTTCTAATGTGTTGGCTTGATGCCATGTGTTACTAGTAGATATTGGAATCTGTTGTTGCTTCTTGATTAGGATATTGTTGGCGTACCCACTGTTGGTACTTGTGACACTGATTTATTTTTGGCGTACCCCTCTGTTGGTACTTGTGATATTGAGCATGATTGTTGATGTTGATAAAATGCATTGCACGCACTCTCATTCTTCATGATATATTGTTGAGACACTGTTGGTACTTCATGAAACACTGTGATGAGCTGGACTCGGTTTTAAAATAAGAGTGATGTGAGAGTCTGATATCCGATGTTAGTTCCGGAATCGTGGATTGAGTGAGTGCATGGACTCCGCGGGTCCCCCAGGGTTATGCCGGTGAGAACCCCCCCCCCCCCCCCCCCCCCCGTGGACAAAGATCCGAGGTCTCGTCTGTTTGTTGGTGTCACACCCCGACTTTACTAGGGTGTGATGGGCACCCGACCCCATACCCGGAGCCGAGCGAACCCGCTGACTCTTATTACGTACTTAATTTCCTTAGACTCTTGCATTAATAAGGAGTGGAAAACATAGTAAAGCTTTCAATTTTTTTTTTCATCGTACTCAATCAATATAGTCTGTGATCATATAGACTTTATAACATAACATAAAATGACACATAGGCTAGTGGAGCCGTTCACAATACCGACATCCTATACCCACGACTCTGTCTGCAAAGTCTCTAACATTTATCAGACATCGTAGCACATGTACTCTGACTCGGTAGCACTCCAGGAACAAGTGGAGCTTGCCGACTCTGCGGGAATATCTTCTATATTAGCTTCAACTCATCTGGGTGTACCTGCGCGGCATGAAACGCAGCCCCCGAAGAAGAGGGGTCAGTACGAGCAATGTACTGAGTATGTAAGGCATGAACAACAATACAAGGAGAGGTACCAGTGGATATAATCACAAAGGAATCATATGGCATCTCGTATGGAACATATCATGTCATATCATATCGTGTCATATCATATCATGTCATGTCATATCATGTCCTGTTGTATCATGTCATATCATGTCATATCATATCCTGTCGTATCATATCATTTCATGTCATATCATGTCATATCATAGGGAGTCATATAATGTATCATAGACTGATTGAAGTACATGTACATATGAATGCCACTTAGGGCGGAAAGCATGCATGCTTATCGGTCATATCATATCATAGCACCGAACAAGTCGGCTCACCCACATAGCGCCGAAATACGTCGGCTCGCCCATATATCCCGCGTCCGGGATGATAATGCCAGCTGACCAGGTGGCGATGAAACATGTTTCCCTTCCCCATATCCCCATATACATGTATCCCTTCCCCCTCCCATATATATATATAGCATGCATGAGAGCCCAAGGAAAGTCATGTGTCTATCGGAGTGACGTAAGGTCGGTAACCTCCGATTGTATTATGGAATCATCATGGTCGTCATGTCACGCCTTGAAGGAAAAATTATAAGGCGAGACTATCAATGAAGAACATTATCTCGGGAAAACATAAAACAAGATCATAACATATTACTTCTGTCATGACCCAACCCCGTAGGCCGCGACTAGTGTCCGTGCTGGACACCTGAACGTACCCAATAACCCAAACCAGCATATAAGCAGAATATTTAAATGTAAAAGTCAATTGGCGTTATTAATTATCACAGATTAACGGATACAACACAAGGAAGCCGATCAGGCTGTCACAAATCATACCAACCCAAATCATATGCAGAACCCACATGTATGTCTACAGACCTCTACAGAACACATCAGAATCATAAGACGGGACAGGGCCCCGTCATACCCCTGAACAACATACAAATGTACCATAGCAAGGACTGTACCAAACATAGGCTCCGAACAATAGAGCACACCAAGATGGCAGAATATAGTCCTAAACATGCGGATCAGCAAATCTGTAGTCTGTACCTGCGCGGCATGAAAACGCAGGCCCCGAAGAAAGGGGGTCAGTACGAAATATGTACTGAGTATGTAAAGCATGGAACGTAGTAAACAAAGTCATAATCGAAGCAGAAGATACAGAAAATGAACGGAATATCCAGATTAGCAAAGATGCTGATCATAAAGCATAAATAGTATTTGCAGAAAACGTATGTCATACCTGGTCCCACTACGGGACAAAAATCATAACCGAAACAGAACGTACAGAAAAGTGAGTGTGATATCCAGAGTATCAAATGCATATTTTCAAAACATGAAGAGTGTGTACAGAAACATATGCCATATCATATCCGGCCCCTGCCAAGGGACTCGGCAGACAGAACGTGGCCACCCCCCGACGCTGGTGTCACAACACATAAGGATCAGAAAAGGGGAATAACCCCGTAACATAGCATAACATATCAAATGGCCATATCAGATCATATCATATCATGTCAGAATAGTGTACATGGCACAACATACTCCACAACCCATGTACATATATACCTGCCCCCTCACATCGAGGCACGCCGAACAATGCAGTGGAAGACACTTGAGAACATATCCTGGCCCGAGCTCAGTGTGGGAAACATTGAGGCATCCACGAATGGAGTAGTGAGAAACTAAATGCAATAAAATACCATGTATACTTCCAGAGACTCAATGAGGCATATCGAGTGACAAGTCAAAACAATGAAATCGGACGGAATCATAGTAAGTAAACTTCGGATGTCATAATGGGTTACGGAGGCATAATCTTGCTGAGATCGTTTCCAAGATCCAAAACAATTTATAAGACTTAACGGAGTATTTAAAACAATTCTTTAGATAATAGTTAGAGGAGTAGTTAAGACATTTCCTTTAAAGCAGCTCGAAGACAAGTCATAAATACAAAAGGGGTAAAATCGGAAATAGTGGGCCCACCTCGGGACAAATGAAGTGGTGGGTTCAAATTACGTATTTTAAGCTTGTGGGGTCACCTATAGAGGTACTAGGGACATTTCATAACTTTCTAAACAATTTGTGAAAGTTTGCCTAATTCTTCCAACAAAGCATACCTAAAAGGTTCAATTTTATTGAATGAAAAAGTGACAATTTCAAACGCGGATTCCGATGGACAGAATATATTCCGGGGCTCAATTCCGATCCTAGTACACCTAGGACATGCCAAAAGAAGAATCAGGATAGCTTTACATACCTTATATGCTCTTTACGCCTTTCCAAATTCAATTCCCGTTTCGCCCAAAATCTGCAATTGGTCACATTTACCAATTCTCAATTTCCAATCTTTAAGTATTCAATCTTTATTCATAATTGCCTACAGAAATTTGGGCAGCATCTCCCCTATACATATATCATCCCCGAGAATTTAACTCGGCCAAAACAATCAACAACAACCCAACAACAACACCAACAACGACAACAATCAATATAGGACACAATATAACACAACTAGTCTTCTTTCCGACATAATGCAAGAACTTTCATTCCGACTTCCCATTTCCAAACCAATCTCAATGTTTTCATATTCATTATTAATCTAGATTATCACAATATAATTTGGAAGCATTTCATATCATTTCCACAAAATATTCACAAGATATACAAAATATACAAACTTTCTACCAAAGTCATAATTCATCCAAAACTTCTAATATTCAACCTACATATCCATAACATATTTCCATCTTCCAATTTCATCAACCATAATCATAATTCACATCTTAACAACTTCATTTCCATAATATCACAAAATCATTCTAAAGTGACATAATCTTCTACATTCCAACTTCAACCAAAATTCATTCAACTTTCATTCCCAATATAATTTTCACCATAACCACAACTAGAATACAACATAAAATTCAACTCATATATGTATACAACATACATACACTCACGGCTACATATATATACACTTTGTAAACATCCATATTTTCATAGTTTCTACTCATTTCCATATACTACAACACAAACAAACCTTCATAACATAATAAAAAGGTATGAATTCCTACCTTTTTCTCCAATCTTCTTCACTTGTCCAAAGTGTGAGATTGATGAAACTAATGCTCAATCTTCCAAAACAACTACACCAAGTTGTAGAGGGACCTTGAATTAGTAGGAATTCAACAAGAAAATAATTTTAGAGTCAAGATTTTTTTTAGGGTGATTTTTCTATGGCCAACCCGAAATGGCTCTTATGTTTGCTCTTGGTTTTTCTTCTTTCTCTTCTTTCTTTGTTTCTTGAAACTTCTATTAGATAGTGACCATTTATAATTAATTAGCACATGGAAATATTCATTAAAACCATGGGTTGGGCCTCACTTGGCCGGCCACCCCTTAAACATTGGGCCTAAATTTTCATTTTATTTTTTTGGGTCAACTCGGTTGATCCCGAGTTGGGCCTAGCCCACTGACCTTTCGACCTTAAAACGTTCATAGCTCCTTGTACCGACATCACCTAGGAACCCACGACCTATGGATAGAAAGGTAATTCAATTATCTACAACTTCTATTTCATGGTATATTTCCAAATTTCAGACTTATAATACCGTTTGTGCCCCTCAAAGTCAGGTCACCCGAAAACGTTTTCTTAAAAATATTCGTTTGGAGGGCTTCCACTTTGATTTGGCCCAAGGGTACTTCATGAGTTGTGTTTAACTTTACATATGTGATTCATATGACTTTTCAGATGTTCCAAAAAAAAAAATCTCGGTGTGTGGGCCCCACCCCAGCAAATAATTCGACGTTCAAAAATACGAGATATAACATCCTCCCCCCCTTTAGAACATTCGTCCTCGAATGTTAAATTAGCCTTATAGGTCTTACAAACACTCCAGGGGAGTTTCTTCTTATGAGTAGCACACATGAATTATTTACCACTTAATATAACAAGTTTAGAGATTTAGATCACCTGTAGGTGTAGAGAACAAGTGAGGGTACTTTTTCTTCATTTCATCCTCTGCTCCCCAGGTCGTTCCTTCTTTATTATTGTTTCGCCATAAGACTTTAACAGAGGGTATATCTTCGGTACGCGGGCTCCTCACCTGACGATCCAGAATAGCTACAGGTTGCTCTTCTTAAGAAAATTTCTCCATCACCTGAATATCATTCACTGGAAATGTTCTGGAGGGATCACCAACACATTTGCGGAGCATGGACACATGAAATACCAGATGTATCGCTTTCAAATCAGATGGCAGATCTGGCTCATAGGCGACATTCCCAATCTTTCGAATAATCTGATAAGGTCCGATATATTGCAGACGGAGCTTACCCTTTTTGTCGCATCGCACTACGCCTTTTATAGACGATACTCTCAAAAATACACAATCACCGACCTGGAACTCCAAGGGTCGACGTCGTTTATCAGCGTATGACTTCTGTCGACTCTGAGTTGCTAATAGTCCCTCTTGGATAAGTTTCATCTTATCAACCGCCTGTTGGATCATACCTGGGCCTATTAGTTCTGTTTCGCCAATATCAAACCAGCCGATCGGTGACCTGCATTCTCTGCCAAACAAAGCCTCGTACAGAGCCATCTGGATGCTAGACTGGTAGCTGTTATTATAAGAAAACTCAATAAAGGGCAGATGACTATCCCAGCTGCCTCTGAAATCAATAACACAGGCTCGCAACATATCTTCTAGCGTTTATATAGTGCACTCGGCCTGTCCGTCGCTCTGGGGATGGAATGCTATGCTCAGACTCACCTTAGTCCCTAATCTTTCCTGAAAAGATCTCCAGAAATTTGCCATAAAATGGGCACCTCCATCAGTGGTAATAGATGTAGGAACTCCGTGGAGTTGCACTATTTCTTTAATATATAGTCTGGCATAATCCTCCGCTGAGTAAGTGGTTCTGACGGGAAGAAAGTGGGCTAATTTTTTTTCGGCCTATCCACAATAATCCAAATAGAGTCATACTTCCGCGGAGTGCGAGGCAACCCTGTAATAAAGTCCACTTGGCTTCTGATGTTCAATTTTAACCTGCTGGCAATTCGGGCACTGGGCAACGAACTCTGCGATGTCCCGTTTCATGCCATTCCACAGTATAAGCATATAAGTTCATGGTACATTTTAGTGGATTCAGGATAACAGAATACCGAACATTATGCGTTTCGCCCATAATTGGCCGTCGCAGCCCTGCAACGTCAGGCACATATAATCTGCCTCTGTATAATAATACCCCATCAGGTGAGATCTCAACTGGGTCCCTTTCTTATCAAGGGTTGTATCTTTGTACCATACCAGAATAGAATCCTCGAACTGACGCTGTTTTACCTCTTCCCTAATCAACGATTCAGCAACTTCTCGGACAAAATCCCAATATCTCCAGAATCGACCAAACGGACTCCAAGGCTAGCTAACTGATGAATTTTACAAGACAATTCCTTCGTTCTGGATACACGCCGGTCAAACCGCCCATGATTTGCGGTTAAGTGCGTCTGCCACAACGTTAGCTTCCCTTCAGCAACTGGGACTACATTCACAAGTACCGGTCCACTTAGATTTCACTGCCTTCTGAATTAGCTTCATTAATAGTGTCGTAGCAGAAATAAATTTCTCTACAAATCTTCTGTAATATACGACCAATCCCAGAGAACTGTGTATTTCAGTCGATGTCGAAGGCCTTGGCCAATTCCTTATCGCTTCAATCTTCTATGTGTCAATTGTTTTCATTTATGCTTACTTTACTTTCATTTGCTCCCCTTCTTTGGGGTTATACTTCTACCATATCCATGTCTTTTCTTTCTAACCTATAACTCGATTATCTTCGTACGAAACCTTAACAGAATCACGATTATATAGTACAAAATCTTATCCGATAGCTGGCACTCAAGTAATATAATTAATGTAGAAGTTTATCTCTTAGTAATCACATTCTTCCTTCATACCCATTCCTTATCTGTCGTTCTGTTTCCTCAATAATCGAATTATTTGATACTCACATGATTCATCGTTTCATGCCATAAGTTTTCCTTTGCCCTGCACTATTTCATTCTAGCTCGTTTTCGCAATTAACATTCGTGCTTTGCCCGTCAACTCTTTTAAAGACTCTGCTTAACTATGTTTCTTACGGTTCACTTTTTCTGGTATTTGATCTCCTTACCCCCCACTCAATTATTCTCTTTTCTTTCCAAACATCGTTGTATTAGAATTTTCCAAACTCAACCAGTAGCAAAATGAGTATCGATCTATTTCGTAACATTTGTACCATACCTTTCCCTTTTCCTCGTAAATTCTGCCCAGTTAATCCTTTCTATATATTACAACACTGGCTATTAGGGTTCACCAATCGATCGACATAGTCATAAATGGGGGGTCCTACACATACGTACATATCTCACTACCATTTCTTTCACCATACATCTTCAATCACCTGTTCAAATTTTTACTCTAATTCCAGAGCTGCGCTGCTTTTCCTTCCTTTTTACCAATCTAATCCGTCTCAGCTCACGTGACCCCTATAAGGTTTCTAACCATTCCACACATCCTAATTCCCTTTAGGTTACCCCGAATTTCCTATTCGTCTCTTATATCTATGTTTGCCAAAATTTTTGGTACATTTCCCAGGGGGTCACCCATCCCAAATTTTCTCTGGCCCTAGCACGCTTAACCTTAAAACATTAATACATTTTGGTGCGTTAAGGCCGGTATAATCACGTCAACTACCCCGCGCGACCTTGGTCACGTAATTTAAGGCAAATCGGGGTCTTAACAACTTTCAAAACATTCTCGTAGCGGGTCCCACCCCGATTTAGAGGGGATTCTTTTACTTTTCTAACTATATAGTTACTGTGTCGCCCCTGTAAATCCTCAATATTTACCTCTATGCGTGTATATATATATACTTTTAGACAGCTCACGGGTTTAGGTTTTTATTCCACAGATCCCATCTCCAACCAGTCGATGAGAACTGATAAAATGTTACAAACTAGAATCCGACGAACTTCGCGGAATCTCTTAGCACTTAACTCACATAATTACCTCCATATTTGTGTATATGTATATTTTTGAGTCGTAAACGGACCACTCAATTTCCACTGCCTGTCATACACTTTGTATTCTTCCAATTAGAGGAAACTTAATCGTTGGACATTTTTGCTCTTCCACATATGCTGTCCTAAAGCAAAATGGGGTCGGAACATATTCCGGTTCGTTTAAATAAATTGCAAATCTGCTACTCATATATTCTTTCTCGAGATAAAATTTTCCAAATACGGATAATACTTCTTACGAATGACACGGAGGGTATCTCTCAAACTTTAATCCAACATAATGAATTTACCCTATCGGTATCGACCTTCAAGACATGTTAAGAATTTATATCTCATCTTCCTCTTCGTATTTCTAGGAAAATTTGGGCAGAGGTTCCTCTGTATTTCTTACTATCTCAAAACCTGCCCACAGGAAATACCAACCATGCCTCACAGGGCCAACACATATACGTATATACATATCATATCATATCGCATCATAGCCACACAGGGCTGATAATTTCAAATAAAGAGTATAAATATGCCGAGGCTTACTTCACATGTCCAACTCGAACTGCACCTATTGCACTTTCCTGTTTACTTTTCATTACGATTTTAAACTTTATGTTTCAATCGTGCTTCAAATACCTTACCCAGCGTACGTCTTTCATACCATTGCTTACTTGTGTACTGTGTAGCTTCCAATATCATCAGTCACTGTCTTACGTTGATACCATTCTCCAGCTGAAATCAGAGGTTAGTAAAAAGGAATTCATTTCCTACAGCTGGCTCTATCGCACGATCTAAGATTCAAAGAAAGGTAACACCCTAAATGTCCTGTAGCCTCCTGTTTATAGATGTGGTGCACAACACACCGATAAATAAGACTCTACGAGACACGGTCTGCAGACACTCCGAGGACGAACCGCTCTGATACCACTTTTGTCATGACCCAACCCCGTAGGCCGCGACTAGTGTCCGTGCTGGACACCTGAACGTACCCAATAACCCAAACCAGCATATAAGCAGAATATTTAAATGTAAAAGTCAATTGGCGTTATTAATTATCACAGATTAACGGATAAAGCACAAGGAAGCCGATCAGGCTGTCACAGATCATACCAACCCAAATCATATGCAGAACCCACATGTATGTCTACAGACCTCTACAGAACACATCAGAATCATAAGACGGGACAGGGCCCCGTCATACCCCTGAACAACATACAAATGTACCATAGCAAGGACTGTACCAAACATAGGCTCCGAACAATAGAGCACACCAAGATGGCAGAATATAGTCCTAAACATGCGGATCAGCAAATCTGTAGTCTGTACCTGCGCGGCATGAAAACGCAGGCCCCGAAGAAAGGGGGTCAGTACGAAATATGTACTGAGTATGTAAAGCATGGAACGTAGTAAACAAAGTCATAATCGAAGCAGAAGATACAGAAAATGAACGGAATATCCAGATTAGCAAAGATGCTGATCATAAAGCATAAATAGTATTTGCAGAAAACGTATGTCATACCTAGTCCCACTACGGGAGAAAATCATAACCGAAACAGAACGTACAGAAAAGTGAGTGTGATATCCAGAGTATCAAATGCATATTTTCAAAACATGAAGAGTGTGTACAGAAACATATGCCATATCATATCCGGCCCTTGCCAAGGGACTCGGCAGACAGAACGTGGCCACCCCCCGACGCTGGTGTCACAACACATAAGGATCAGAAAAGGGGAATAACCCCGTAACATAGCATAATATATCAAATGGCCATATCAGATCATATCATATCATGTCAGAATAGTGTACATGGCACAGCATACTCCACAACCCATGTACATATATACCTGCCCCCTCACATCGAGGCACGGCGAACAATGCAGTGGTAGACGCCTGAGAACATATCCTTGCCCGGGCTCAGTGTGGGAAACATTGAGGCATCCACGAATGGAGTAGTGAGAAACTAAATGCAATAAAATACCATGTATACTTCCAGAGACTCAATGAGGCATATCGAGTGACAAGTCAAAACAATGAAATCGGACGGAATCATAGTAAGTAAACTTCGGATGTCATAATGGGTTACGGAGGCATAATCTTGCTGAGATCGTTTCCAAGATCCAAAACCGTTTATAAGACTTAACGGAGTATTTAAAAGAATTCTTTAGATAATAGTTAGAGGAGTAGTTAAGACATTTCCTTTAAAGCAGCTCGAAGACAAGTCAGAAATACAAAAGGGGTAAAATCGGAAATAGTGGTCCCACCTCGGGACAAACGAAGTTGTGGGCTCAAATTACGTATTTTAAGCTTGTGGGGTGACCTATAGAGGTACTAGGATCATTTCATAACTTTCTAAACAATTTGTGAAAGTTTGCCTAATTCTTCCAACAAAGCATACCTAAAAGGTTCAATTTTATTGAATGAAAAAGTGACAATTTCAAACGCGGATTCCGATGGACAAAATATATTCCGGGGCTCAAATCCGATCCTAGTACACCTAGGACATGCCAAAAGAAGAATCCGGATAGCTCTACATACCTTATATGCTCTTTACGCCTTTCCAAATTCAATTCGTGTTTCGACCAAAATCTGCAATTGGTCACATTTACCAATTCTCAATTTCCAACCTTCATAACATAATAAAAAGGTATGAATTCCTACCTTTTTCTCCAATCTTCTTCACTTGTCCAAAGTGTGAGATTGATGAAACTAATGCTCAATCTTCCAAAACAACTACACCAAGTTGTAGAGGGACCTTGAATTAGTAGAAATTCAACAAGAAAATAATTTTAGAGTCAAGATTTTTTTTAGGGTGATTTTTCTATGGCCAACCCGAAATGGCTCTTATGTTTGCTCTTGGTTTTTCTTCTTTCTCTTCTTTCTTTGTTTCTTGAAACTTCTATTAGATAGTGACCATTTATAATTAATTAGCACATGGAAATATTCATTAAAACCATGGGTTGGGCCTCACTTGGCCGGCCACCCCTTAAACATTGGGCCTAAATTTTCATTTTATTTTTTTGGGTCAACTCGGTTGATCCCGAGTTGGGCCTAGCCCACTGACCTTTCGACCTTAAAACATTCATATCTCCTTGTACCGACATCACCTAGGAACCCACGACCTATGGATAGAAAGATAATTCAATTATCTACAACTTATATTTCATGGTATCTTTCCAAATTTCAAACTTATAATACCGTTTGTTCCCCTCAAAGTCAGGTCACCCGAAAACGTTTTCTTAAAAATATTCGTTTGGAGGGCTTCCACTTTGATTTGGCCCAAGGGTACTTCATGAGTTGTGTTTAACTTTACATATGTGATTCATATGACTTTTCAGATGTTCCAAAAAAAAAAAAAATCTCGGTGCGTGGGCCGCACCTCAGCAAATAATCCGACGTTCAAAAATACGGGATATAGCAACTTCATATACTTTAAAACCTTCAAAGTAGTCATTATCCAAAAGTAGCTTAACATTTCATATCGTCGTATTCATGGTAAGAACATATCCTTGGCTTATTCGTCATAGACACTTTCTCATGTCTGGCTTCATTATTGTCATCATAACTTCGTAGACGTTGTTTTAGTTATAAAAACTTTCAAAATTGTAAAACTTGGATTTTGGAGAAAAATTGTATATTTTGGAAAACATTTATAATTTTTGGAAAGGAAATCATGTTTTGAATTCATAACTTCTAGCTTTTGAAAATAAGGACGTTATGGGGAACATATGAAGACTCAGAAACATATTTAGGGTCGATCGGAATTAGTATACGAAAGTTATGAGCGTTTGAAGTTCAGAACCTTTTATGAACATTTCAGAAGTCATTTTTGGAAAATCATTCTTATCATAATCATCATAGAACATTCTCAATCTTGACATCATCATTGTCATCGTGAAACATATCCATCGTCTTTGCCATAAGAGCTTACGACACCATAACCTTTATTTTGGAGAAATACGAACGTTTTGGAAAACATTGACGGGTTATCGGGGAAGTAAGCATACCTTAGAATCATAGACATCTAACTTTCAAAACACGGACGATATGGAAACAATTAAAAAATTATAACATCGGGATCATGCCATAGAAAGAAAGGGACGAGCCTTAACATACCTGTTACACATCCTATTAGCTACGCTTATGTGTCCGAGCTTGTAAGTCTACATTTAAGATAATTCACACTAATGTTAGCCTTTTCATCGTACACTTGTACCATAATTCAAATTATACTATTTTATATTCTGCCGAAAATCGGGCAGCATCTCCCCTGTTTATATGCCTAGCCCAAATTTTTAACTCAGCAGCCAACAACACAATAACAGCACCAACATCAATAATATCTTTTTTTTCCATATCAACATATTCCATAAAACAGCCCACACGCTGTTTTCCAACTTTTATAAGTAATTAACTTAGTATACAATTATTTAATCGCGCCTTCTTCGTAAATAAACTAGTATTAACACAAATAGGAAGAGATTCATACCTTTCTCCTTTTAATATTGTTGTATCTTCCCTTTTTCACCTTATTTTTATGCCACAACGCACCGCCATACGATTCTGCAGTGAAAACTATACGCTATCCGGACTGAAATTGGGAAATTATACCTGGTTTGGGCTAAAATTTGGTGGTGAAAAGTTGGGAAATTTTCTGGAATATTTAGGGGTTTTTTCGTGGTTTTGGGACGAAAATGAGGGGGTCTCCCCCTCTTTATAATTGTTTTGGAAGCTGCCAGAAGCAGCTGGAAAAATGCTCTGCGCGTTCGCGCTGCCTTCTGGCGCGATCGCGTAGAGTTAAATAATTTCCTTCTGCGCGTTCGCGCCCCCTTTGGGCGCGTTCGCGCAGGGTTAAAATTTCTGACTGGATGTTCGTTCAGTAAAATGGTCATAACTCTTGATCCCGATATCGTATGAGGGCCCACGACCTATGGTTGGAAAGCTAATTCAATTATCTACAACTTCTAGTTCTGAGAGGTTTCCCAAATTCCAAACTTATAATGCCGTGTTTTCCCTTTCAAGTCAGATCATCCGAAAACGTTTCCTTAAATCGTCCTTTTGGAGGGCTTATGCCGATTTTTGGCTTATGGGTCCTTCTTGGACTTGCTCAACTTTCCATATACTACTCGTATGTATCTTCATATGTCCTTTATAAAACTCCGATGTGTGGGCCCCACTTAGCTTGCAGCAACGAGGGCTTTTTGTCAAATAACGTATGAACTAATCTACACCATATGGTCTCCAAATGTCATATATATATATATATATATATATATGCTATTATTACCTTCTTATAACACCACCTTCATTCCTAACTTGATTCTCAAATTTTCGTTGAGCGCGTTCGCGCCACGTGGGGGCGCGTTCGTATTGTATCAACCCTTTGGCCTGTACTAGCCGTCTACAGTTTTTGGTAATGCGAAATTTTTCCGGGGTGTAACAGTTGGGTAAAGATCCGGGAGTGACCTTGGGTTGTGCTACCGAGATGTCGATATTTCCGTCTGGAGTATATGTGTACACAACATTTGCATGGCATTGCATTGCATCCATACATTATTGCATTGCATCATGGTTTACATTGAGATGTTTTGGTGTTGTACTTGTGATGTTGGATTCGGATTTGATATACTGAGACTTGCCATATTTAGGATTAGAAGCTCTACTTAGGCGATGACGTGTACTTTTCTTAGATTATGTTTAACTTAGACTTTATGGTTTATCTGCCTATCTTGCCTTATTGTCTGAATTATGTTAGCTATGCTTAGTCGGCCAATGATGCCTATCAGTACCGTTATTTTGTACTGACTTGCACTTGCTGCATTCCTTTATGAATGCAGAGTATCAAGTTGGGTCTGCTTCCATCTCTCGTGGCTGATCGTCGTCATCAACATTGTTGTGAGTTTCCAGGGTGAGCACGGACGTTCATTGCCTTGAAGACTCTTCCTATTTTATGTCTTATTATTCCTATTCAGAGACATAGACAGATTTATGTATTATTACTCCAGACTTATATATTTTCATTAGATGCTCTTATATGATTTAGACTAGACCCTTGGGGTATTTTCCGTATTTTGTACTAGTTCTATTATATATGATTGTGAGACTTACGTATTTATTCTTTTCCTCTTGCCTGACTTATTATTCACGTCTTTCGTTGTCGTTGGGTTGAGGGTTTGCTTACCAAGGCGGGAAGGGTAAGTGCCCGCACGACTTATGTCAAAATGGGTCGTGACACACATTAATTTCATTCAAAGATAGATTTGACAATGAAACTAAAAAAAATCGAAAGAAAAAAAGTAGCAATCGACTCACCACAACGTTCACTCCAGCACAGTATTACAACAACAAATTGTTACTATGCTCAATAATTAGAAAATCAGCAGTACGAAACACAACATAAAATTAGACGGGAAATCCAAACTTCGAGTACTATTTATTTGAAGCCCTAGCTAACACATGCAAGTACAGAGAACAACTTGATGCAAATCAGAGAAAATTAAACCCTCGAATTTTGTTTTAAATAAGACCGAAACACATGCATGGTTGAGAAAGCAGAGGAAAAACACAAAATAAAGTAAAAAGTACTAAGAGAAGACCAAAAAGAATGCCAAAAGTAAGCACATAAAAAAATCTAAAAGATAAAATGGAGGAGATATAGAGACATCAGAAGATAAACAAAACAAAAAAATTGAGAGAAGGAAAATAGAAAGAAGAATAACAACTTACCTGAAAGAGAGAGAGTAAGCAGAATGGAGAGAGAGGGAAATGAGAAATAAGGCACTAAAGTGGGAAAGAAAAGGATCTGTCTAGAATTGAACACGTGTGAGAAGGAGAAAAAAGTTGAACAATGTAAAATTACCGTAATAACCTTCGTTGCACAACAGTTGGACTCAATACGAAATTACAGGAGTATCCTTGGTCGTCCAAGGGACTCACACTTATTATAAAGTTAAACTAGTAGCATTTGGCCCGTGCTGAGCCCGAGCCCAAATTGACAATAAAAATTAAACTGATAATTTTTTTCATAAAAACTTTTCTTATTTGTTTTTATTGCATCATTTTTGATACTTTCTAAAGACTTTTAAAAGGTCAATCTAAAAGTTAACGAACAGTTTTTTTATTTTAGCATAAGAGCTCTCCTCATTTTCATTTAATGGATGTTTTTAAAAATATCAAATCCTGATAACCAAATTGAGTTTTACTATATGTAGGATTAATTTTGCCCTTTTTTTTAGACATAAATTAATGTTGCCTATCTCATTTGTCACAAGATAATAGTTTGATTTTCATGAAATAACCAAAATAGTGTTTTATCTATCACGAATCAATGAAGTTAACTTCTACATAAAGAAAAAATTTACAATTCACTAATTAAAAGCTAGATACCACACGATACTTTCGTAGATGTTCTTTCAAATTAAACAACACAAAACATATAGAAGTCAAGCAAAAGAAATTAAACGTTTAGCTGCCTCTTTCTGTCACGACCCAAACACCTGTGAGTGGCACCCATCCAAATCCCCTAGTGGGCGAACCATCTACTTAACCAACCATCCAAACCATTATCAAATTACCTATCCAATTTCAAAGCATTCAAGGATAAAACAAGTATAAATATCTCCAAAAGTCTAGTCATGCCATAATTAAATAAAATCTGCAAAAGTCTAAACTATTACAACCCCAAAATTCGAAAGTCATTGTACAAGGACTCTAACATAACTGTCTAAGAAAGAAACACTGTCTAAAAATAACATACATGTCTGAAATAAAAAATAGAAATCTAAAATAGGAAAGATCTTCAGGTGGCCTGGCATGAATAATAGCTCACCCTCGAATCTATCGGAAACTGGCCTCAAGCTAAATATGAGGTCTCGTACAAGTCTCTGGATCACAATCTACGCTAAAAAAAATGCAGCAAGGTAGTATCAGTACAAACACTATGTACTGGTAGATATCGTAGGCTGACTAAGATTAGTATCATGCATATAATCACAAAATCAATAAAATAGACAGATAGGCACAACAAGAAATAACCACACCTGAAATCATCAACAAGAATCATCCAACACCGAAATAAGAACCAACACAAGTATAAGATAAATCCACACAAATAGAAATCAATAAGAGTAACTCAACCCACGTAATCACCAAACACAAGCGTAAAACACAAATTATCTCAACTCTGTCACATATCCGTACACAAATGCTAAATGGTAGTGTTTGACCCATTACCCATGACCTGCAGGGGACCCATGGTGTCCTTATACCCTCACTCTGGAATCTTACCTCGGATCACGAGGCTTTACCTTAGGCCACATCCTCACTCCTTGTCAAATGTGCCTTTTCATATTTATATATCTTTCTCATCACAATGTATTTCCGTTCCACAATCAATAAGGAATGTGAACAATCAAGAATCAATATCGGGGAACACAAGTCACCATATCACAAGTCATATGAAGACTCAAAAATCAATTCATCAATAATCATGAATAAGGGATTACTCCAAGTCAATAATAAGAGTATAGATGAACTCCTTCTTTATCATTTCGTATCAATTCATCATATAATTAATCAATCTATATCAAACTGTAGGAATTATCAACCACACTTTATGTTCGAAGCCCTAATCCTGCTTCTCCTATCAATTTCGTATCACATACAATCAACTAATTAAAGTCTAACTCAAGTAGATCGTAACCTACCTCAAAGCATAACTGGAACAATGTAATCACTCAGCGATAGCTTTCCCTTTTCGCAAAGCTTTCGAACGTTCAAAGTCTAGAAATATAGAGCTATTTGAGTATTCAAGTCATCTACTCAAACAATACAACACCTTGGGGAAAAGAACCTAATTACATTCTACCCTTTTTAATGGGTGAACTATCACTAAGTGTGAATTCATCATAACATCAACCCCAAGCCATCATACTATTCCCATTCATGGGTTCTCTAATCAATTCAACCCTTTTTTTTCTAGTAGTTTTTATGCTAAAGTTATCATCTTTATGAAACCCTAGGTCTCAATCAATAAGTTCCACCATTAATAGACAAGTTCTCATCCTAGAAAGCGATAATATATACTCCTAGATGATCAAACAATAATAAAATCAACAACCCATTCATTAATCAAGGGTTTTCTTAAGTTCTAATGTTTTAGCCCTTTCATTCACTATTAATGGACCTTTATGTCACGCCTCGAACCATGGCCTGGTCAAAACACGGCACTGGTGCCATACTGCATGTGACCGAGCAACCACATGGCTTGCTGAATCATCATGAGGGATACATGAGAGGAAATATAACATGAATGTGATGAGCTTTTATAAAACATAAGAATCATAACATTAATAAAATATTGATTTATAAACATGAAAGCGAAAATATGGTAAATGAGCCAAAATGGCTATCTGACTTTGAACATCTGACATGACATGTTTGACAAGTCTAGTGTCACGACCCAACCCGAGGGCCATGATGGGCACCCGGAACTAACCCACCCGAGCACCTCACATCATACTTTCACAATCATATCTAGGTGAGCCACATGGCTAACTCGTAATTCATGTGCATCAATAGCACAAATCTTATCGAGCAAGTATATCCTTATATCAACATCATCAACCATAGCCATATACATAAACACAACCCGACGAGGCTAACAAAATGATATACAAAATGTGAACCAACAAGGCTAAGAGACATCTAGCTATACACAATTGTCTACGAGCCGCTAAGAAGAGTATGTAACATCATAAAGGTGGGACAGGGCCCCGCTATGCCCATATATATATATATATATATATACACACACACAAAATAATAGTACCAACAGCTGCAATTCCGAATCAAATGGAGCTCCACTAAGCAGTCTTTGGATAAGCAATCTAAGGATCAAGTCTATCTCCTATCCACCTGTCGGCATAACGCAACATCCATAAAAAAAAAGACGTGAGTATAAACAATGTACTGAGTATGTAAGGCATAATCAATAACATAATAGAAGCATGAAAGATAACATAAGAAAAAAGAGTCATGGGATGGTAAAACCATTTATACCTCTAGCAACGTTCATCACAACTACTTACCCTTTTTCTAATGGGAACCTTCCCTTACATATACTTACATATATAGTAGTACTATACCCAACCATAGAGGTTCGGTGTTTCACATACCCGACCATGACAAGGCTTAGTGTTATACATACCTGGCCCTACCGAGGCTCAGGGTTATCCGTACCCAACTACAGTGGTGCGCGCGCAATATACATCCTACTCGAGCACATAGGCTCGGTGTTACATACTGGCCATACATATATACTTACTCGTAAACCTAGGAGTACTTACGTAGCGTCAACATCAGCATCGTCCATATATTTTTCTTTAGAGGGTTAACTATCGTAGAATGAGACCAATGGTATCATGAGGATATCAAGAACTATGAGCCCTTGTGATTCTACGAATGAAATCATAATGAAAGACATTATGGATTTCACATGAAGGAATACAACAAATGGGAACATGCCTTAAGAAGAAGGGTTAGCCTTACACACCTTTTCATCTCCTTAACTACTTAATGTTCATCTCCAAGGCGTGAGAGATATACATTTAAAAGGATTCATACCGTGGTTAAGTCTTAAAGACACTCTTAAATTCAAACTAGAATAATTTATGAGTTAACGAAAATTGGGCAGCATTTTCCCTATTTCATCGACTTCCACCATATTGCAAAACAACTCCCCAACAACTATAATAACCTCCACAATATCATAATCAAGTAGTCATATTCTATTAAGTCTCAAGATTCATTCTCATAATCAATTCATATCTACAACTCCACGTTAACCCTTTGTACAATTGTATGCAACACTTCCTTGTCATCATTATTATCCTTCATAGCAAGATTTCACTCATAACATTCTAACAATGGTAACTCATGTTAATTTACTACTCAAAATATCATTAATTCTACATTTGAGCTTCATTTTCTACTTTCTTCCCTCACCCAAGTTATTCAACAACCAAGCATGCTTAAAAATAGGAAATAGACATGAAAACTAACCTTGTATATCATAGGAATGATCTTTGGATCAAGTTACCAACTTGTATGAAAACCCTAGCTTCAATATAAAATAAATTCTTGAAGTCTACCAACCCTAGTGAGTCTCCCAACACATGGATATCTTGATTCTTGCTATTTGATCTTTGATTTCTCTTGGGTTTGAGTGTAATATGCTTGAGAGAAGGTTCTAGAGCTTTTAAGAGTTTGGGAGAAGTGGGAAATGAAAAATAAGTCAAGGGTCATCCATATATATAAAGAGAAAAAAAATGGCCCGACCGATTTATACGGCCATTTATACGGTCCGTATAACTTATGCGATCCATATAAATGGACCGTATAATCCTACCATGGGATTACCCTTCACTGGAATGGTTATACGGACCATTATACAAGTCGTATAAGTTATACGGTCCGTATAAGTGGTCGTATAACCCAAATTTTTCCAAAACTTTCTCTCGTTGATTCATTCAACATCCAATCCTTATGTAACCTTATTGACACTTATATAACACTTAATTAACCATCTAAGATGCCCTATAGCTCCTACTCAAGACACTACTAAGTAAGTATTAGCTCAATTATTGCGAAAACCTTTCCAAACATGACTTACATTTCACTTCCTTTGACGAACTTAGTTTCGCTGATCGATGTGACTTCAAATTTATGGTACGCGCTTAAAGCTATCAAATAATATCTTTAATCTCATAAGGACTTCATGTTCATATTAAGCTCGCGTTAGTTCACTCACAATGCAATAATCCGGAAATCTCCGAGATGTAATATTCTTCCCCTCTAAGAAACATTCGTCCTCGAATGTTAGACTCTTGGAGATTATACAAAAAAATTTCCAGAGTTTCCCCCGTAATATGGCACTACCATCCTGTCACAACAACCCAAAATATATCACCTCACAGGGCTACAACAACAACATCAACAACTATGGCCACACACGACCACGAAAGCATCAAAGAAAGCATTTCATACCTGAGAAAAATGGTGTCTCTGCCAGAGTCTCCTCTGGAGGTGGGAATAAATATGGGTACCTGAACTTCATGTCATCTTTCGCTTCCCAGGTCATTTCCTCTTTATTATTATTTCTCCATAAGACTTTAACTGAAGCTATATCTTTGGTTCTGAGTCTCCGTACTTTCCTATCTAGAATGGAAATAGGAACTTATTCGTAGGATAATTGCTTAGTGACTTGAACATCATCTATCGGTACACTTCTGGAAGGATCTCCAATGGACTTACGAAGCATCGATACATGGAAAACCGAGTGGACTGATTCCAAATCCGAAGGTAGATCTGATTCATAAGCCACTCGGCCTACCTTACGTACAATCTCATAAGGCCCAATATACCGAGGACTAAGATTGCCCTTTTGCCAAATCTCATAACACCCTTCATTGGCGACACCTTCAAGAATACCCAGTCCTTTAATTGAAACTCCAAGTCCTGTCGACGATTATCTGCATAGGATTTCTAGCGACTCTGAGCTGTTAATAATCGATCCTGTTTAAGCTTGACCTTTTCTATAGCTTGGTGGACTAAGTCTGGCCCTATCAATTTAGTTTCTCCTACTTCGAACCACCCAATTGGCGATCTGCACTTGCGCCCCTATAAAGCCTCATACGGGGGGCCATTTGGATGCTAAAATGATAATTGTTGTTATAAGAAAATTCAATAAGCGGTAAGTGATCATCCCAACTACCTCCAAAATCCAATACACATGCCGGAAGCATATCCTCAAGAGTCTGGATGGTACGCTCAGCTTGCCCATTAGTCTGTGGATGAAATAATGTACTAAGACTCACCTGAGTCCCCAAACATTCTTGAAATGATTTCCAGAAATTGGCTGTAAACTGTGTCCCTCTATCGAAAATAATAGATACTGGGACACCATGGAGTCGCACTATCTCTTTGACATAAAGCTTTGCATAATCTTCCGCTGCAAATGTAGTTTGGACAGGTAGGAAATGAGCTGACTTTATAAGTCTATCCAAAATTACCCATATAGAATCATACTTATGCTTAGAACGAGGTAAGACTGCGATAAAGTCCATATTAATCACTTCCCACTTCCAAGTTGGAATTTCCATAGCTTATTATAATCCACCAGGCTTTTGGTGTTCAATATTCACTTGTTGACAGTTAGGACATTAGGCCACGAATTCCTCTATGTCTTTATTCATTCCATTCAACTAATATATAGATTTGAGATCATGATACATTTTCGTAGCTCCGGGATGAACAAAATTGTTACACCTCGAAAAATTTTCGCGTCGTTTGCGTTGTAAGTAAACTAATGTAAGCTCGGAGAGGTCATGTAACTCTTATAAGTTTAATGAATACTCATAACAAGTGTTAAGAAAGTGTCTAAAGGTTTCGGGACAAAGCAAATCGAAGAAAATAAGTTTGACGAAAATTTGGAAAAAGTTGGCGAAATTTTGGACAGAATTTTGGATCAACTTTGGAGGGGTATATCTCCTAGTATATTAGAAGTTTTGAAGTGAAACAAAAGCCTAAATTGAATTTGAGGAAGTCTAATTTCCAATGCAACAAACTGCTTATCAAAACCACGTAAGAATAGGGAGTTATGACCATTTTAAGATAACCCATCCAAGCTGCCAAATGGCTTCCGCGGGTCCCACTTGGGAAAGTCGGTGGAACCGACTTATAAGGGGTATAAAAACCCCCCATCAACCCTATTTTTTAATCATTTTAAACTCTTATGAGTTCTAAAAATCTCCTAACACATCCCCTAAACACTTATAGCCCATTAAATCAAGAATTTAACAAGATTTCACCAAACTAGTCAGAGAAAAGTGATTGTTCTTGCTTCCACTTGATGTTGTGGTGCGTTTCTCTTGAATAAAGTTGGTGTGGCTAACGTTCTTCAAGTATAAGGTATGTTCTTCATCCTATCTCTTATGTTGAGTCGATTTGAAGGTTTAGCAAGTCTTAAAAGTGAAAATAGTTATGGAAGAGTGGTCATAAAGTGTTGTGTTGTAGTTGTAGAGTTTATGGACTGTTTTGAGCATGTTGTGGCCGTGTGGTTGGGCTGATTTCAATTTATATGGATAGTATCTAATGTTGTTAGTGTGTTGATGAAATTATGCTCCTTGATTGGGAAGAATGGAAGTGTATATTGTTGTTGTATGTTAAAAAACATCGTGTGGGATGTTTTATGGAATATTTGGGTATTGATGATGATGTTTTTGATATTAGTATTGCTATTGTTGTTGTTTTGTTGGTATTGTGATTTCGGGTAGGGATATAAACATGGGAGATGCTGCCCGAATTTCGGCAGATTTTAAAGGGGTTTAATTTGAAGGCTTAAGATAAGCATGTGACGATAAGCCTAACACTAACATGATTTCTCTTGAATGTAGATTTACTAGATTGGGAGAATAAACGTTAAGTCATAGAAGACCGAAAAGGTATGTTAAGGTTGTTCCTTCTTTTCTTAGCATGTTTCCATATATAGTAAGAGCGTGATAAACCTTATGACTCGAGATTTATCAAAGTAGAGCTTGTCATATTGTTGTCTAGTTTCCGAGTGTTATGTTATTCTTTCTGAGGGGCCACATCCCCTTCCTATGTGTCACGACCCAGCCCCGTGGGCCGCGACTGGCACCCTACCTGGGTACCCAGACCAAGCCGCATATTCATTTCCGAACTCGAACTTATTTCAGAATTTTCAAGAAGTTATATCAAACATAATTTATATCGAAAATATGTCTTAAGCGGTCATATCAAATCAAACTCAGACAAAGCGGCGGGATAGACATCGCCGGTCAAAATACAAATATATACAAAAGGGCCATTTGGGGCCATCATATCAAACAGACCGCCTTAAGACCCGAAAGCAAAATCAGACAACATACACATAGGACCCTCGCCCCACAAATATGACTACAGGCCTCTACGAATTCAAGACATAACATATGGCGAGACAGGGCCCCGCCGTACCCAAACTGTCAAATATACCAAATATATACAAAGCAAAAGAGTCTGTACCAAAAGTGGACTCCGGATCGGATAAGAGTACTCCGGAATAGCAAGAAGTGAAGCCTACTGCGGAGGATCACCGATATCTGCACCTGCGGGCATAAAACGCAGCCCCCGAAGAAAGGGGGTCAGTACGAAATATGTACTGAGTATGTAAAGCACGGAGTACAGAATTATGAATCAAAATCGAAAGCAAATCAGATGTCAAAGTCTATATCGAAATCATATACATATATATTATGCAAGTAAAATCATGCAAACGCTTAAGAACGTGGTCGCCACTCCGACGCTGGCGCCACACACAGCATAACACCAGAAGGTTTCAAATCTCCATACATCCCCGAACATAATCATAATCATCGGTGAGCGTATCGCATCCCGAGCCATATCACAGCATAACTCCAAACGGAACCCGGCCCTATGGCGAAGCCTTGGGAACCGTAACACAGCATACGACCGAATTATCATAAGGCGCACGAATCAAAACCGGCCCGGGAACCGGCGAACGAAGTCATAATAAGGCACGAACGGAGTCGTGAGCAAACAAATGCAAATCGTCTTTCAAAATAGTGTTTCAAAACAAAGTAAATTCATAAATCATATCATATTACAAAATAGTCGAATACTTAGTCGACATAAAGTTTCATTTCGTAACATGTTTCCAAAATGGTCCATATAATTCAAAGCATAGGTTAGCGTATCGAATTGTCCAAACCTACCCCGTAGGAGGATGTTCCAAAGATCCGAAGTAGTATGTACAAATTTATTATCAAAGGTGGCCCGAAGGGCAAATCGGGCATTTTGGGGTAGCGGGCCCACCTCGAGTCGAAGTGAGGTGGCGAACGTGTTTCTACGAGCATTTATATGCCAAAGGTCATACATTATCATTTCTAGATTACCCGACCACATTTCGATAGGTTTCGGACGAATAGTGGCATTCTAGCCAAATTGGAGCCTTTAGGCTTCAATAGAATTGAATGAATAGTAACTTTTCTGTGGATCGGGTTTCGAGGAGCAGAAATGCTCCGAAAGGTCTCATATTCGACTGACACACTAAGATATGCCAAATGAAAGAGTGGGAGGCTTTACATACCTCACAGGCGTCGTAAGCTCTTCCAAATGTCTCGTCCCGTTTCGTCAAAAATCTGCAAATGGTCAAAGTTACCAAATGAGATTCTTAGGCTCAAAGAATGCCTTAAACTCCATAATTGCCTACCGAAATTTCGGCAGCATTTCCTCTATAAATCTAACGTCCCCGAGGCATAGCTCGGCTCAAATTAACCAATTACAACAGCCCACACGTCAACAACCAAACCAAACAACAATCAAACCATTCAAGCATTAAAGTTCTACACGACTTCCAAAGTTGGCAACTTTCCGTTCAAACGTTCAAAATCCCGATTCTATATTCACATAATTTGTATTCATTTAACCATTCAACACTTAGTCAAACACATTCCAAATTCAATCTAAGCCATACTCGAAATTGCACCAAAATCAATTTATTTCCATAATTCTTCAAAACGCTAGAATTCACAACGAACATTCTACTAACGTCGTTTCATTCCAAATTCACCCATATCGTTAAAAAGTCATATCTAAAGTCTCTAGCACCAAAAATATACATTGATATACATAAAGATACCAAGGATATACACTTTCCGATAACACCCGAATTCGTTTTCCACCGCCAATTTAATTCAACAATCAATCAATTACGATCTAAGGGTCACAACAACACATTATGCCAATTTAAACAAGATCAATTCACACCAATTTCCTTATCTATGGCTCACGGCCAAACACACTACAAACACACACCCACGACTTTCTATTTACGTCTAAATTACGGGACTCTCGTCTACTTCCAATCCTTAACGCATTCATAGCAATTCTATAACATTAGAGGGGCAAGATTCTTACCTTTTACTAACTTTCCGACTTGTCGAAAACGTCGTCCCCGTGCCAAACTATTTATACCACGTCGGAGAGCGTCTTGAGCACTTCTCAAATATGTAGAAACTAGGATTATTGAACCACCACACAAGCTTGGGATTTTTTTTTTCCTTTCTCCTTAGTCACGGCCGAAGCCCTTCTCTTGTTGTGTTCTTGATTTTTTTTTGATTTAATGAAAATTCCAAGTGTAGAAGAGTTGTATATATCCAATACTAGTCATGTGCATAGCACATGACTTTAAATTGGTGGGTTTGGGCTTGGCAAGGGGCCGGCCACCCTCCAAATCTTGGGCTTCAATTTTTGTTTCAACTTTCTTGGCCCAATTCATAAAAGTCCCGGTTTGTAATTCCCGAAACTAATTTCCGAAATTCCAAATTTATCCTCGGCCCTCCCCGAGGTCTTAGCATTAAAGATTACACAACCAACATAGTCATATTCTCAAAAATTAATTTATGTCCTTCTAACACCCGAGTCATAGTTATTTCTCGATTTCCAATTGTACGAAAACACGGGGCCTAACATTCTCCCCCCCTTAGGAACATTCGTCCCCGAATGTTAAACAAATCTTATGAAGACCCACAAGCATAACGGGAAAACCATTTTATATATAAATAGCACACATGGTCCATCCGTTCATTGGTACAACAAATACAAAAATCTAGATTACAGGAGGCGTAGGGAATAAATGGGGGAATCTCTTCTTCATCTCATCCTCCGCCTCCCAAGTCATCTCTTCCCGGTTGTTATTGCGCCACAGAACCTTGACAGAAGGCACTTCCTTAGTGCGCAATCTCCTCACCTGACGATCCAGAATAGATACCGGCTGCTCGTCATAAGATAGCTGCTCCGTCACCTGAAGATCATCTACTGGGAATATCCTGGAAGGGTCACCAATACATTTCCGCAGCATAGACACATGAAACACCGGGTGCACAGACTCCAAATCTGATGGCAAGTCTAGCTCGTAGGCAACTGCGCCTATCCTCCGAACAATCTGGTATGGCCCGATGTACCGCGGACTCAGCTTGCCCTTCCTGCCAAATCTCATAACGCCCTTCATAGGCGACACCTTCAGGAATACCCAGTCACCAATCTGAAACTCCAACGGTCGACGCCGTTTATCAGCATAAGCTTTCTGTCGACTCTGAGCAGCTAACAGTCGATCCCGAATAAGCTTTACCTTATCTACAGCCTCCTGGATCACATCTGGCCCAATCAACTTAGTCTCGCCCACGTCAAACCAGCCAATAGGAGATCTGCACCTCCTGCCATAAAGGGCCTCATACGGGGCCATCTGAATGCTGGAGTGGTAACTGTTATTGTAGGCAAACTCTATAAGCGGCAAATGATCGTCCCAGCTGCCCCTGAAATCAATAACGCAGGCCCGCAACATATCTTCGAGCGTCTGAATAGTGCGCTCGGCCTACCCGTCGGACTGGGGGTGAAAAGCTGTACTGAGACTCACCTGAGTCCCTAACCCCTCCTGAAATGACCTCCAGAAATTTGCTGTAAACTGGGTACCTCGGTCAGTAATAATAGATATAGGGACTCCGTGAAGTCTGACTATCTCTCTGATATACAATCTGGCATAGTCCTCAGCCGAATAAGTAGTCCGAACCGGAAGGAAATGGGCTGATTTCGTCAGCCTGTCAACAACAACCCAGATAGAGTCGTACCTGCGTGGAGTGCGCGGTAATCCAACAACAAAATCCATATTAATCATCTCCCATTTCCAGGCTGGAATTTCCATCTCCTGTAATAATCCACCGGGTTTCTGATGCTCGATCTTAACTTGCTGGCAGTTCGGGCACTAACTAACAAACTCAGCAATATCTTTCTTCATGCCGTCCCACCAATACAAACACCTGAGGTCCCGATACATTTTAGTAGAACCAGGATGAACAGAATACCGTGCATTATGGGCCTCGCCCAAAATCTGCCGCCGTAAGCCCGCAACGTCCGGTACACAGAATCTGCCGTCATATAATAATACTCCGTCAGGCGAGATCTCAAACTGAGTCTTTGATTTACTAAGGGCCACATCTCTGTACTGAATCAAAAGAGGATCCTCAAACTGGCGCTGCTTTACCTCCTGAATAATAGATGATTCAGCAATCGGGCGAACAGAAATCCCAGAATCCCCAGAATCTATCAAACGAACTCCGAGGCTGGCCAACTGATGAATATCACGAACCAGATCTCTCTTATCAGATGGAACATCAGCCAGACTGCCTACGGACTTGCGGCTAAGCGCATCAGCTACCACATTGGCTTTCCCTGGATGGTACAGAATATCAACGTCATAATCCTTTAGTAGCTCAAGCCATCTCCGCTGCCGCAAATTTAGCTCCTTCTGCTTAAAAATATACTGGAGACTCTTGTGGTCCGTATAGATATCAACGTGGACCCCATATAAATAATGCCGCCAAATCTTCAAGGCATGAATCACCGCGGCCAACTCAAGATCATGAGTGGGATAGTTCTTCTCGTGCGGTCTGAGCTGCCGGGAAGCATAGGCTATAACTCGACCGTGTTGCATCAATACACACCCTATCCCAATACCAGAGGCGTCACAATATACAACGTACCCATCAGATCCCTCTGGCAGAGCCAAAACTGGCGCTGTAATCAATCTCTCCTTCAGCATCTGAAAGCTGCGCTCGCAGGCATCTGACCACTGGAATTTTACTGCTTTCTGGGTAAGCCTCGTCAGTGGTGCTGCAATAGAAGAGAAATCCTCCACAAACCTGCGATAATACCCAGCCAATCCCAGAAAACTGCGCACCTCCGTCGGAGTAGTAGGCCTGGGCCAATTCTGCACAGCCTCAATCTTCTGCGTGTCGACCCGAATACCGTCTGCGCCGACAATATGACCCAAGAATGCCACAGAAGTCAACCAGAACTCGCATTTAGAGAATTTAGCATATAACTTCTGCTGACGGAGAATGCCAAGTACCGTCCGCAAGTGATCTGAATGCTCCTCGGCTGATCGCGAGTAAATCAGGATATCATCAATAAATACAATAACAAACATGTCCAGGAAAGGCCGAAATACCCGGTTCATCAGATCCATAAACACCGCTGGAGCATTAGTCAACCCGAAAGACATAACTCTGAACTCATAATGCCCGTACCGGGTCCTGAAAGCAGTCTTCGGGATATCAGACTCCCGTACTCGCACCTGGTGATAGCCTGAGCGCAGATCTATCTTGGAGAAGTGTCTAGCGCCCTGCAGCTGATCAAACAAGTCATCAATCCGGGGAAGGGGATATTTATTCTTAATAGTCACCCTATTCAGCTGCCGGTAGTCAATACACATCCGCAACGACCCATCCTTCTTTCTGACAAACAATACCGGCGCTCCCCAGGGTGATGTGCTGGGCCTGATAAAACCCTTATCCAGCAAATCTTTCAGCTGCTCCTTCAACTCCTTCAACTCAGCTGGTGCCATCCTGTAGGGAGGAATAGATATAGGCTGCGTATCCGGCATCAACTCAATAGAAAAATCAATCTCCCGCTCCGGAGGAAGGCCAGGAAGCTCGTCAGGAAAAACATTTGGAAACTCACTGACGACCGGGACAGACTGAAGGGTAGGTACCTCCGCGGCAGTATCATGCACACGAACCAAATGATAGATATAACCCCTCTGAATCATCTTCTTAGCCTTGAGGTATGAAATAAACTTACCCCTCGGCGATGCAGTAGATCCGAACCACTCTATGACTGGTTCCCCTGGAAACTGAAAACGGACTACCTTTTTCTGGCAGTCGACATTAGCATAGCAGGAAGACAACCAGTCCATACCCATAATGACGTCAAACTCGAGCATGTCTAACTCTACCAAATCAGCCTTAGTGCTACGATCATAAATGGTCACAGAACAATCCCTATAGACCTGCCTCGCTACAATAAAATCCCCAACTGGCGTAGCTACCTCGAAAGGCTCTATAGGCTCAGACACGATCCCAATCTAACTAGCAACGAGCGGGGAAATATATGATAACGTAGAGCCGGGGTCAATCAAAGCATATACAGATCTGGAGAAAACCAGTAATGTACCTGTGACGACGTTTGGCGAAGCCTCCTGATCCTGGCGGCTGGCCAAAGCATATATGCGGTTCGAGGGACCGCTAGAACCTGGAGTGCCACCGCGGCCTCGACCGCGTCCTGTCGGTGCTGGAATGCCCCGCCCTCTAGGGCGTGCAACAGATGGAACAGAGGAGGAACCGGCGGCTGACCCTGTCTGCTGAGCCGCATTACCCGAACCACTGGCCAATGGGCAGTCTCTCATAAAGTGGCCCTGACCACCACAAGTAAAACAAGCTCCCGTCGCTCGGTAACACTCCCCGGGATGAGACTTCCCGCAGTGTGGACAACGGGGTCTAGGTGGTCTGGCCTGACTGGGACCCCTGGATACCTGCGAACCTGCCACTCTGGAGCTCTGACCGACCCCAGACGGTCCCGTACTGTCGAATCTCCGGCTGCCTGACTGAGTACCCCGGCCGGAAGAAGGAAAATATCTGTCAGACTGCTGCTGCTGCTGAGGCTGTCCGCCTCTAGAATCCCCTGAATAACCCGCGGATCTAGCCCTCTTGGGCGGCCTCCTGTCTCTATCTCTGCCAGCAGGATCAGATCTGCGACGGTCCTCCATACCCATCGCATAGGCCTGAAGCCGGGAAATATCCATGTCTGCCTGCAGTGATACGGCCATACAGTTGTCTACCAAATACCGGTCTAATCCCATAACATAGCGGTGCATCCGATCGGACATATCTGCTACCACGGCCGGTGCATATCGGGCCAGAGAATCAAACTCAAGGCTATACTCGCGAACACTCCGACCCTTCTGCTGCAGACGTAAAAACCGATCAGCCCGTGCCCGCCGTAACTCTGGTGGCAAAAAGTGGCGGGTGAATGCTGTCACAAACTGATCCCAAGTGGCTGGAGGGGCTCCCACTCCCCTAGACAGCTCCCAAGTCTCGTACCAGTGGGTGGCCACATCTCGAAGCCGGTGCGAAGCCAGCTCAACTGACTCAGTCTCTGAAGCCCTGACCAAGTCCAGTGAGCGTCGCATCCCCCGAATAAAGTCGTGGGGGTCCTCGTCGGGCTTAGACCCGAAGAACTCTGGAGGGCCACATAGCAAAAACTCCCGAACTCTCAGACTGTCCCGTCTGTCATCATCATCGTCGTCCCTCCGCCCGCGCCTGCGAGCCTGACCTGCTACCAGTGTAGTCAACAGCTGTACAGCCTCCCTCAGGGTCCTATCCTCCGCCCCTGGCTGAGGAGCTGGAGTCTCAGGTGCGGGTACACGGACCTCTGGAGCTGCTGAAGGTCCTACTCCAGGCTGTACTGGTGGGGGTGTAGCAGACCCCTCAGACTGTGGCACATCCTCAGGCAAATCATAAACACGAGCCCGGGTAGCTCGCTGTGCCTGGCTAGTCTCTCCAATCCTCGCCTTGCCCTTCTGGGCCGCCGTAGCCTTCTTCGGAGGCATCACTGCAAACACAAGGGCGAGTCAGACCAAAATAATCCTAATAGCTCAGCTCTATCGCACGATCTAAGATTACAAAGAAAGTAACGTCCTAAATGCCCTGTAGCTTCCCGTTTATAGATGTGGTGCACAACACATCGATAAACAAGACTCTACGAGACACGGCCTGTAGACATTCCGAGGACAAACCGCTCTGATACCACTTTTGTCACGACCCAGCCCCGTGGGCCGCGACTGGCACCCTACCTGGGTACCCAGACCAAGCCGCATATTCATTTCCGAACTCGAACTTATTTCAGAATTTTCAAGAAGTTATATCAAACATAATTTATATCGAAAATATGTCTTAAGCGGTCATATCAAATCAAACTCAGACAAAGCGGCGGGATAGACATCGCCGGTCAAAATACAAATATATACAAAAGGGCCATTTGGGGCCATCATATCAAACAGACCGCCTTAAGACCCGAAAGCAAAATCAGACAACATACACATAGGACCCTCGCCCCACAAATATGACTACAGGCCTCTACGAATTCAAGACATAACATATGGCGAGACAGGGCCCCGCCGTACCCAAACTGTCAAATATACCAAATATATACAAAGCAAAAGAGTCTGTACCAAAAGTGGACTCCGGATCGGATAAGAGTACTCCGGAATAGCAAGAAGTGAAGCCTACTGCGGAGGATCACCGATATCTGCACCTGCGGGCATAAAACGCAGCCCCCGAAGAAAGGGGGTCAGTACGAAATATGTACTGAGTATGTAAAGCACGGAGTACAGAATTATGAATCAAAATCGAAAGCAAATCAGATGTCAAAGTCTGTATCGAAATCATATACATATATATTATGCAAGTAAAATCATGCAAACGCTTAAGAACGTGGTCGCCACTCCGACGCTGGCGCCACACACAGCATAACACCAGAAGGTTTCAAATCTCCATACATCCCCGAACATAATCATAATCATCGGTGAGCGTATCGCATCTCGAGCCATATCACAGCATAACTCCAAATGGAACCCGGCCCTATGGCGAAGCCTTGGGAACCGTAACACAGCATACGACCGAATTATCATAAGGCGCACGAATCAAAACCGGCCCGGGAACCGGCGAACGAAGTCATAATAAGGCACGAACGGAGTCGTGAGCAAACAAATGCAAATCGTCTTTCAAAATAGTGTTTCAAAACAAAGTAAATTCATAAATCATATCATATTACAAAATAGTCGAATACTTAGTCGACATAAAGTTTCATTTCGTAACATGTTTCCAAAATGGTCCATATAATTCAAAGCATAGGTTAGCGTATCGAATTGTCCAAACCTACCCCGTAGGAGGATGTTCCAAAGATCCGAAGTAGTATGTACAAATTTATTATCAAAGGTGGCCCGAAGGGCAAATCGGGCATTTTGGGGTAGCGGGCCCACCTCGAGTCGAAGTGAGGTGGCGAACGTGTTTCTACGAGCATTTATATGCCAAAGGTCATACATTATCATTTCTAGATTACCCGACCACATTTCGATAGGTTTCGGACGAATAGTGGCATTCTAGCCAAATTGGAGCCTTTAGGCTTCAATAGAATTGAATGAATAGTAACTTTTCTGTGGATCGGGTTTCGAGGAGCAGAAATGCTCCGAAAGGTCTCATATTCGACTGACACACTAAGATATGCCAAATGAAAGAGTGGGAGGCTTTACATACCTCACAGGCGTCGTAAGCTCTTCCAAATGTCTCGTCCCGTTTCGTCAAAAATCTGCAAATGGTCAAAGTTACCAAATGAGATTCTTAGGCTCAAAGAATGCCTTAAACTCCATAATTGCCTACCGAAATTTCGGCAGCATTTCCTCTATAAATCTAACGTCCCCGAGGCATAGCTCGGCTCAAATTAACCAATTACAACAGCCCACACGTCAACAACCAAACCAAACAACAATCAAACCATTCAAGCATTAAAGTTCTACACGACTTCCAAAGTTGGCAACTTTCCGTTCAAACGTTCAAAATCCCGATTCTATATTCACATAATTTGTATTCATTTAACCATTCAACACTTAGTCAAACACATTCCAAATTCAATCTAAGCCATACTCGAAATTGCACCAAAATCAATTTATTTCCATAATTCTTCAAAACGCTAGAATTCACAACGAACATTCTACTAACGTCGTTTCATTCCAAATTCACCCATATCGTTAAAAAGTCATATCTAAAGTCTCTAGCACCAAAAATATACATTGATATACATAAAGATACCAAGGATATACACTTTCCGATAACACCCGAATTCGTTTTCCACCGCCAATTTAATTCAACAATCAATCAATTACGATCTAAGGGTCACAACAACACATTATGCCAATTTAAACAAGATCAATTCACACCAATTTCCTTATCTATGGCTCACGGCCAAACACACTACAAACACACACCCACGACTTTCTATTTACGTCTAAATTACGGGACTCTCGTCTACTTCCAATCCTTAACGCATTCATAGCAATTCTATAACATTAGAGGGGCAAGATTCTTACCTTTTACTAACTTTCCGACTTGTCGAAAACGTCGTCCCCGTGCCAAACTATTTATACCACGTCGGAGAGCGTCTTGAGCACTTCTCAAATATGTAGAAACTAGGATTATTGAACCACCACACAAGCTTGGGATTTTTTTTTTCCTTTCTCCTTAGTCACGGCCGAAGCCCTTCTCTTGTTGTGTTCTTGATTTTTTTTTTGATTTAATGAAAATTCCAAGTGTAGAAGAGTTGTATATATCCAATACTAGTCATGTGCATAGCACATGACTTTAAATTGGTGGGTTTGGGCTTGGCAAGGGGCCGGCCACCCTCCAAATCTTGGGCTTCAATTTTTGTTTCAACTTTCTTGGCCCAATTCATAAAAGTCCCGGTTTGTAATTCCCGAAACTAATTTCCGAAATTCCAAATTTATCCTCGGCCCTCCCCGAGGTCTTAGCATTAAAGATTACACAACCAACATAGTCATATTCTCAAAAATTAATTTATGTCCTTCTAACACCCGAGTCATAGTTATTTCTCGATTTCCAATTGTACGAAAACACGGGGCCTAACACTATGTCCTGGAGTTCATAGAGAGACAGAAAATACATGTTACAGAGTTGGTACTTTTCAACACATGGACGATATACATATATTTACATTTTATATTACCTAGCCTATGAGCCACGGACTTATTACCTGGCCTATGAGCTACGGAGTTATTACCTGGCGTATGAGCCACAGAGTTATTGCCTGGCCTATGAGCCACAGAGTTATTACCTGGCCTATGAGCCACAGAGTTATTACCTGACCTACGGGTCATTGAGTTATTACCTGACCTACGGGTCATGGAGTTGATTATACCTGGCCTATGAGTCATGGAGTTATTTATGCCTGACCCTCGAGTCACGGAGTTATATCTATAGAGTTGTGTTATCTTGCTTAGATGAAAGGCAACCTAGGTAGAGTACTTCCAGGTGTTTTTTTGAAATATCCAGAGTATAGCTTGTTACTTTATTTCAGCCGTTACCTTGTCTTACATATTCGGTACATTATTCGTACTGACGTCCCTTTTTCTGGGGGCGCTGCATTCATACATGCAGGTACTGATTGACAGGCAGATAGACCTCCCGAGTAGGCGTAATCATATATCAGCTGATCGGTGAGCTCCTTTTCTGTTCGGAGTTTCCAGGTCCTTTGGAGTTTTCTGTCACGCCCCGAACCATGGCCTGGGCGAAACACGGCACTCAGTGCCTTACTGCATGTGACCGAGCGAACCACATGGCTTGCTGAATCATCATGAGGCATAACATGAGAGGAATATAACGTGAATGCATGATGAGCCTTTATAAAATGTAGTAAGTCATAATACTTAATAAAAATACTTGTTTAAACATGAGTGCGGAAATAACATGAATGAGCCGAAATGGCTATACAACTCTGAATGTCTGACATAACATAACTGACTTGTCTAGTCTATGAAACCTCTATCATGAGTCTGACTGGAAAACATACTTACTGGGACAAGGCCCCCAACATACCTTAGATGCATAACTAATCATAAAACAAAAGATGACTAAACCCCGAATGAGATGGGGCTCACTAATAAGCTGATACGAATGTTGTCCTACTGAGCAGATGTGTCGTCCTGTATATCAGTACCCGCATCGTGAAATGCAAGCCCCCGGGCAATAAAAGGAGATGTAAGCACATTAAATGTACTGGTATGTAAAGCAACTGAATGAAATAACATGATAAGAACTGAAACTGAAAACCTGGACATGAACATGAGCATGTGCATGAGTACATATATATATATATATATATATATATATATATATATATATAAAACATGGTAAGTAGGGAGAGAATTTCATAAACCGACATGTGATATCACCACGTGGGTACGTCGAGTCTGGTACCTCGCCGGACCAGCAGAGCCCCCATACCTTGCCAGGGTATGAGGTGGTATGGTGCCTGATGGATCCATTTAGTGTAAAATTAAGGTATCGTCCTATTTGGGCGGAGCGATCCTTATCCTACGGTGGCTACATAGTTTCAAGCTATCTGAGCCTTCTCGGTAATTCGTGCAACTCCCAAAAACATGAACATAATATAATTGGCTAAGAAGCCCATGATTTTCGTGAATTAACTTGTACTTGTCTTGTAATCTTGATTTCACGAAATAACTTGTAAACATGGTTTCATGAAATAACTTGTAAACATGGTTTCATGAAATAACGTGTAAGCATGGTTTCATGAAATAATTTGTAAATATGGTTTCATGAAATAACTTGTATTTAGTATGTATGTATCTTGTATCACAGCACGAAAGTAATTATATAATACAGTTGCATGAAAACTTGTAGACATGTAGGATATTCATGAAACAATCATTCTTAGTCAAAAACATGCATGCAAGAACCCATGGAATACAAGATATGGGTTTTCATAGATTACGGACGGATTCTCAATAATCATAAAGAAATATTAAGAACTCAATGATGGAATTATAACAATTCATACATAATATAATCATAGACATGGACCTAGGGTTATCATGAGCATGATATTGAAACCCTAGTTTTAGTAGAGAATCATAATTTTATGGATTATGAGGCGTGGGGAAGAACAATGATGTTCCCACACGTAGATAGTAACTCTACATACCTTAGTCGCTCCAAAACATGAATTAAAAACTTGAGCTTTGAAGAAGATTTCCAAAATCTTGAATTCTTGAACCTTGTGATGGGTTTTCTTAAAAACCCTAGGTTAGGAATGATGATTTCTTGTTTATATTACAAGGATATATATTAGAATTGACTTGGAATGATTGGAGTAGGCTTACCTTGGTGTTCTTGATGATGTGAGAGAATATAAGGTCGTTCTAGGGCTTGGGGGTGTGAAGAATGAAGTGGAAAAGCCTTAAAACGAAGTTTTATAATAGCTGTCGGACCCATTTTACGCCCTATTTTACGTCCCATAAAAGTTTTACGGACCTTAGATCCCACCGTAAATCAATTACCGTGATTTGGGCTTTCTGGACCAATTTTACGGCTGGAATATACGACCCGTATAAGTTTCACGGCCCGTATGTTCCACCGTAAATCGGCAGAACATTGTTTTAGTAAAACGGGCATAACCTTTTGTACAGATGTCTGTTTGACCTCCATAATATACCGTTGGAAAGGTATTTCAAAGATCTACAACTTTCAGGAAGGAAAGTTTCCCAAATTCCTTACCTAGGTTTCCGTGTACTCATTTTAATTGAGATATGGTGCAAACTCACTTGAAAACACGCTCCGTAAGGTAGCTTCCGACTTTACTTTGCTCAAGGACTCTTCCCATGTCTTGATTGGGTTTTAAACACCATTTATACACTACTCAAATTGGGTTCATTATACCCCCGTCTTATGAGTCAAATCTTAGCCCGAATGCACGAGGTGTTACAATATCTCTCCCTTGGGATCATTCGTCCTCAAATGATGGGTCATGGTCAAGAATATGGCTGGACATGGCTTAAATACATGAACATGAAAGAAACATGATATAAAACATAAGAGCTTGACATGGTTAGGTGGGAACATGGTCATGGATCATGAGAACTAAATACGTGATTACATGGAAACATGTACATGGGGAACATGAAACTGAGTAGCACCTACATAATAAGAATCATGAAACATTTGTCCCCAATTTATGACTAGTGGTTAAGAATCGCTACCAACTCTGGAATCTACAAAATTTATGGTAAGGCTTTCTTCATAATTCAGACCCTCACGACATTTCTCAAACGCCTGTCACCTAACTAAAGTATCAACATAAACCTTACAGGGTATCTTAATACGTATGATGTGGCATAATCTTAATTACTGAATCTTGAATGTGGCTAATATGAATACTGAGCTGGCCTAAACACATGATTATTGGCTGAATGATTACATGATTACTATACATGGGGTTTGGAAGAGAATTTGTAGGCATGAATGACATGAGTACTGGAAATAGGCACGAACATGACATGATTACTTGGACGTGAGGAGCATGACATGGGACATAAATACATGAAGATTGGCTGGCATGTAAACATGAGTGCTAAACTTTTATAAGATACAAACACGTGTAAACATGGACATCAACATGAGATCTCAATGTCGAAAACATGATTGTTACAACATGAGGATTGAATACCGAGCGAGGTTGGATCTGAACACTTAGAGACTTGATCATAGATGTTCATTCATGTGTTACCACGATAGACATACGAGATAAGAGTACGACTTAGGCTCTGAATGTAAGTACAACTCCGTGCGAATGAGATAGAGTTGAGTCATATACTAGGAATATGATTCTAACATAGGTATTCATAAAGCTCTAGCGTAGGCATGACATGATACATTAAATCTGAGTAGAATATTTTTGAGATAATAAGTACCATAGAATACCTGAAGGGATCTCACTATGAACTTTGAACATACCTTACTTCGAGTGTTACCTTGTTCGTTCTGAAACATAGATATGAATATCTTAGCTTACCTTTCTTATTATTGTGAGCGGATCATTAAGGAGTGAGAGAAAGGGATCATTCATACGAATCAGACACTTCATCTTCGAAGATAGACATGGCATGGGTACATCAGACTGAAGAACATAACATGGAACACGTATACATGGAAATGGGACTAATATGGCATAAGAAATGAATACATGAGTAGCATGTCATGGGGCATGAGAGACACGACGTTTACATAAGTACTTCAAAGCTACATACCCTGACATTTGGACATTAGGTCATGAATATTGAAGTGTGAATAAGACATAAGTGTGACTTAAAGGGAGTATAAGTTGTAGGCTTCACTCTGGAGTACTTAGAGACATAGGGATGGATAAGATATCACTTTTTGGAACTTAGCTATACTTACAGAATGGGACATGGTTCAACATAGTTTACTCTTATTACTGTAAGTCGACACCCTCATTATAAAATAAGACTCATGAAGGAAAGGATCATAGGCATGAATACTTCATTTGTCAAGCACCTAAGGCATAAGTAAAAAGTCACCTTGAACTTAAACAGGGCATAGGTACTTTGGAAAAGAAAATGACATCCTTTGTGCCAAGCTACTAGCTGCTTTAAAATAGTAGCCAAAGGAACATAAGCATGAGTTACGTAGAATCGTGGGTAGAACATCCATCTTGACTTACTCTTATCATTACCTACCAAACCCACTGTTATGCTATTTCTATATGTGGATGCTCAAAGAAGTCAATCGTGGGCATGAGTACGTGAGAACGTAGGTAGCATATCTTTGGAGTTGAAATAAATCATTTACCTAAGGCATTTTTCCCTTGTTCAAGGAACAGGTGGGCATTCGATAGGATTCTTAGTCTTTAAACTATTGTGTTACCTTCTCCTCAATCATTATCAAAATCAACATCATATTCGGAAAACATTTAGAAGCTAGAACGTGGTCATGGGTATAAAAGCACAATAGATACGTGAGACATGAATGCGGTCTTTAACCTTGGACATGAGTACAACCTGATGTGAGAAACATGAAAGGACATTCCCTTGCATACCTTACTATCATATGAAGTCTTAATTCTTGTATCTAAAACGCGGAGTATCAATCTCTAACATGGGCATAATATGGGTACGAAAGGCACGAGTAGAGTACGTCTGGGCATTAGTACCACATATTACATGAATTACTCTGGAATTGGAACCGTTATACCCTTAAAACCCGCTATTTGCTCTAGAACTTTATCTTATAACATAATTACCTAGTACTTGATCTCAACAGCATGACAAAAGTCATATTTTACGCATTTTATCTTGGCTACTTAAAGCTGTGATCCTCTAACATAATCTCCTTAACACCTATCAACTTACGAAACACCTAATCTATATCGGCACCTTATCGCACGATCTCCCCCTTAGTTCAAAAGCTGACATTTAAAGCCTGTGGATCTCTCGAGTTGGCAATAAGTGACCATCTAGTGGCTCTGCTAATTTCCTCTAAAATACTGACGACTCATTTCTTCCGCTTACTTCAAGCAAGTCTTACTTACTGGGAAAACTGGACTACTTAAATGAACGGGTTTCTAATGTACATAACTGGCATACTAGCTTTGTCAGTCTTGGGGAAAACTCTTTTCTGATAACTCTTAAAGGCTCTTCTTATGTAGCTTGCTCTCTTACTGCTTAGATGGTTTTCTTCTTTCACCTATTTCTATACCTCAAATTTAACTTAAACCCTTTGGGTTCTAAGTTTCTAACACGCCTTCGGTGTATTCAGACAGTTTACCCACTTAGTAGTGTTAACTTGACTAAGTACTCAAATCGTACTTCTACTAACTCTGCTGAAAATTTCTAATTCACTGTATCTATTCAAACTTACTTACTATGCTTCTGTTAACCATTTGCTAGCATCGTATTCTCTAATTCTTCTATGGGTACTAAAGTGAAGAATAAGGTTATTTCTAGCTTTTCCTTCTTATCTGACTCTATTCTGGGGTTGTATAGTATCTTTCTAAACTATAGACATGGATCACACTTAAGGAAATTTCATCTGTCTCAAATAAAGAATTGGAATGACTAACCCCAAACTCCCTATACACTTTCAAAAATTATATCATACTATACACATCAGGGATAAATATTTAATCACATAACCTAAGAGGGAATTGTTATATCTTTTATCTTATAGTAATATCTGCTTCTTATAGTAACTTACTAACGTCATACTCTCTAGATCTAATCTGAATAAGCTGAAATAATCTAAAAACTATCCCTAGAAATTTAATATCATCTACTCGTGGTTAACTTCATAACATGTTACCTCGTGGGGTCTTAAATCTGAACCATCATCCTAATATTGTAGCTCCATGGTCAGACAATCCAAATAAACTTATTGTGTAAGGTATATAACCTATGTACACTGCCATGTCGAAACTTGTTTTTAAAAGGGTATTATCACCTGATAAACACACCATGCACTATTTGGTAAGTCTTGGGTCTCGAATTTTCCTTCTCGCCGCTTACGCATTCGATACGTTTAGAATTCGATGGAAAGAGAATGTTACTTGTTGCTCTAAGCTTCATGGCACGAGTTAAAATAATTCCTAATGCCTCCATCAGAGAGCAACACATCGATAACGACTAGCTTTATATCTTCCTCATCCATTGAGACTAGGCGTATTCGGTAGAATGGGAAACAACACATGAGTTCGAGTGATTTCTGAGAACACAACTCTATTGCACGATCTAGAGTTGAAAGAAGTGAGACAATCTTAAATGTCTTGGTGGTCAACTATTTATATGTATGGCGCACACACACATATAAAGGTGACCCCACTGGACACGGTTTCATCGACTTCCTAAGACACTTGAACCTAGGCTCTGATACCAAGGTTTGTCACGCCCCGAACCATGACCTAGGCGAAACACGGCACTCGGTGCCTTACTGCATGTGAACGAGCGAACCACATGGCTTGCTGAATAATCATAAGGCATAACATGAGCAGAATATAACGTGAATGCATGATGAGCCTTTATAAAATGTAGTAAGTCATAATCCTTAATAAAAATACTTGTTTAAACATGAGTGCGGAAATAACATGAATGAGCCGAAATGGCTATACGACTCAGAATTTCTGACATAACATAACTGACTTGTCTAGTCTATGAAACCTCAATCATGAGTCTGACTGGAAAACATACTTACTGGGACAAGGCCCCCAACATACCTTAGATGCATAACTAATCATAAAACAAAAGTTGACTAAACGCCGAATGAGATGGGGCTCACCAATAAGCTGATACGAATGTTGTCCTACTGAGTAGATGTGTCGTCCTGTATATCAGTACCTGCATCGTGAAATGCAGGCCCCCGGGCAATAAAAGGGGACGTCAGCACATTGAATGTACTGGTATGTAAAGCAACTGAATGAAATTACATGGGACATGAAATAACATGATAAGAACTGAAACTGAAAACCTGGACATGAACATGAGCATGTGCATGAGTACATATATATATATAACATAAGTAAAACATGGTAAGTAGGGATTGAATTTCATAAAACGACATGTGATATCACCACGTGGGTATGTGGAGTCTGGTACCTCGCCGGACCAGCAGAGCCCTCATACCTTGCCAGGGTATGAGGTGGTATCGTGCCTGATGGATCCATTCAGTGTAAAATTAAGGTATCATCCTATCTGGGCGGAGCGATCCTTGTCCTACGGTGGCTACGTAGTTTCAGGCTATCTGAGCCTTCTCGGTAATTCGCGCAACTCCCAAAAACATGAACATAATATAATTGGCTAAGAAGCCCATGATTTTCGTGAATTAACTTGTACTTGTCTTGTAATCATGATTTCACGAAATAACTTGTAAACATGGTTTCATGAAATAACTTGTAAACATGGTTTCATGAAATAACGTGTAAGCATGGTTTCATGAAATAACTTGTAAATATGGTTTCATGAAATAACTTGTATTTAGTATGTATGTATCTTGTATCATAGCATGAAAGTAATTATATAATACAGTTGCATGAAAACTTGTAGACATGTAGGATATTCATGAAACAATCATTCTTAGTCAAAAACATGCATGCAAGAACCCATGGAATACAACATATGGGTGTTCATAGATTACAGACGTATTCTCAATAATCATAAAGAAATATTAAGAACTCAGTGATGAAATTATAACAATTCATACATAATATAATCATAGACATGGACCTAGGGTTATCATGAGCTTGGTATTGAAACCCTAGTTTTAGTAGAGAATCATAATTTTATGGATTATGAGGCGTGGGGGAACAATGATGTTCCCACACGTATATAGTAACTCTACATACCTTAGTCGCTCCAAACTTGAATTAAAGACTTGAGCTTTGAAGAAGATTTCCAAAATCTTGAATTCTTGAACCTTGAGATGGGTTTTCTTGAAAACCCTAGGTTAGGAATGATGATTTCTTGTTTATATTACAAGGATATATAGTAGAATTGACTTGGAATGATTAGAGTAGGCTTACCTTGGTGTTGTTGATGGTGTGAGAGAATATAAGGTCGTTCGAGGGCTTGGGGGTGTGAAGAATGAAGTGGAAAAGCCTTAAAATGAAGTTTTATAATAGCTGTCGGACCCATTTTACACCCTATTTTACGTCCCATAAAAGTTTTACGGACCTTAGATCCCACCGTAAATCAATTACAGTAATTTGGGCTTTCTGGACCAATTTTACGGCTGGAATATACGGCCCATATAATTTTCACGGCCCGTGTGTTCCACCGTAAATCGACAGAACACTGTTTTAGTAAAACGGGCATAACCTTTTGTACAGATGTCTGTTTGACCTCCATAATATACCGTTGGAAAGGTATTTCAAAGATCTACAACTTTCAAGAAGTAATTTTCCCAAATTCCTTACCGAGTTTTTCGTGTACTCATTTTAATTCAGATATGGGGCAAACTCACTTGAAAACACGCTCCGTAAGGTAGCGTCCGACTTTACTTTGCTCAAGGACTCTTCCCATGTCTTGATTGGGTTTCAAACACCATTTATACATTACTCAAATTGGGTTCATTATACCCCCGTCTAACGAGTCAAATCTTAGCCCGAATGCACGAGGTGTTACATTTTCCTTTTTGACTCCAGATTGTATGGTACAGTCACACATATCCCTAGAGGCTTGTAGACGAGTCCTGTACATAGTATGTCGGTGTGATAGCCTTGTCGGCTTGTATATGTCTGTTGGACGCTGTTGGTTTTGTATGATTAAAGCAGGCCCCTCGGCTTGCTCAGTTATATATATATATATATATTTTGGGTGTGCACCTAGTTCAGATGAGACAGTCAGCATTTTTATATATCTCCAGATAGGACATTATCAGTTTAAGTTAGGGGTCACTCTCCAGGGTTTCAGATTTAGAGTGGTTTGCTAGGGCCTAGTTTGGCTTCGGGTGCCGGTCTCATCACCTTGAAATTGGGGCATGACAAACTTAGTATCAAAGCAGGTCTTTCCTAGGGAGTCTACAAGCCGTGTCTAGTAGAGTCTTGTTCATAGATGTGTCGTGCACCACATCATATAAACAGGAAGCTGCAGGGCATCTAGGAATTTGTTGGCTTTCTTTCAGATCTAAATCATGTTGTAGAGCCAAGTCATAGGAGATTTGAGTAAAAATTAATCTTCCGTATTTGTACACAGCTATGCCGGTGACTAGGAAGATGGTGGCTAACCGGAGAGGTGATACGGCGACTGGTGAGGGGAGTAGTAAGGCACGCCCAACAGCTGAGGCCCGGCCTGAGATCCAGGGTAAGACCCTATCCAAGCCATCATTGACGACTCTACCGCTCGAGGAGCTCCCGCGGGAGACAGTACCTCCAATACCCCCTCCCGCACCGAGAGACCAGGATCTTAGGAGGCGGTGCACTTATTGACCCAGATTGTGATGACACAGAGACAATCAAGACCACCTGCTGGAGCAGTGACCACTGATGGGGCTCAAAGCTCGAGGGTTCATGAGTGTTTAGCACTTGACCCTCCAGAGCACTCAGGGATCAAGCGGGACGAGGATTCACAGAACTTTGTCGATAAGCTTCAGCGTATTTTCATGGTCATTCATGCTACTGAGGCCGAGGCAACAGAGTTAGCGAATTTCAGGCTTCGTGATATAGCGGTGTTATGGTATGAGCGGTGGGAGCATGCCAGAGGTCCTGAGGCACCTCCAACGCGTTGGTCTGAGTTTTCAGAGGCCTTTCTTGATCATTATTTACCATTGGAGGTATAAGAGATGAGGTTAGATCAGTTCTTGACTGTGAAGCAAGGTAGTTCCAGCGTCTGAGATTATTTCCTCCGATTTGATTGCTTGGCCATATATGCTCCATCCTTCTTTGATTCTTCAAGGGCCCAGATTCACAGGTTCATAGCGGGTTTGCACCCTGACTATGTTGAGGTTTGTTCTACCGCAGCGGTGAATGATAATATAGACCTTGCTCGTATTCCGGTGTTTGCACAGAACTGCAAGGATCATCGACTTCAGCGGTGGGCGGCTGAGAGCATGGACAGGGAGTATCATAAGAGGGCTAGGACTACTGGTCAGTGGGGTGAGAGTAGGGGGAGTTTTAGACCCCAGCACTAGGGCAATCCATTTAAGCCACCATCAGCTCAGACTCAGGGATACAAATCAGGGTATTATATTCCATATTGACCAGGTGAAAGCTCCCGTGTGTCAGGGTCGCAGCAGCAGAGGGGTTCAGGATAGATCAGACCAGTCCCACAGGTATGTGGTAATTGTGGTAGAGCACATTGCGGATTTTGTCAGTTTGGGTTGAATGCTTGTTTTAGTTATGGTAGCCCGAATCACTTTGTGAGAGATTGTTCGCAGAAGGGACCGGGTGGTATGGCGCAGCCGACAGGTTCTATAGTAGGGTCATCAGCATCCGTGCATCCTTCTGGGCTCGGATCTCAGTCTTCAGTAGGTAGACGCAGAGGCAGGGGTGGAGCTTCTGGTGCAGGTGGTACTCAGAACTGCATCTATTCTTTGGCAGGTCGTCAAGACTTGGAGTCCTCACCAGATGTTGTGACAGGTATATTAACAGTCTGTTCATATAACGTTTATGCGTTGATATATCCGGGGTCCAATTTGTCTTATGTCACTCCAATTATTGCGGAAAAATTCGGTATAGTGCCAGAATTGTTGAATGAATCATTTTTTGTGTCTACGCCTGTTGGTGAGCCTGTTATTTCAAGGAAGATTTATCGTGGTTGTTCTGTAGTTGTTTGTGGTCGTCAGACCATAGCAGATCTTTTAGAGCTACAGATGGTCGACTTTGACGTCATTATGGGAATGGATTGGTTAGCTTCCATTTATGCTAGTGTGGGGTGTTGGACGAAGACTGTCACGTTCCATTTTCCAGGGGAAACAGCTTTGGAATGGAAGGGCAATACGGCTTCGCCGAAAGGTAGATTTATTTCCTATCTCAAGGAGAAGAAGATGATTTCGAAGGGATGCATCTATCATATAGTTCGAGTCCAGGATACAGAAGAAAAATCGCCAACCCTTCAATCCATTCCTGTAGTTAATGAGTTCCCAGATGTGTTCCTAGATGAGCTTCCAGGTCTCCCACCAGAGCGAGAAATTGACTTCGCTATAGATGTACTACCGGATACTTAGCCAATATCCATCCCTCCTTATAGGATGGCCCCAGCTGAGCTAAAAGAGTTGAAGGAACAGTTGAACGATCTATTGGAGAAGGGCTTTATCAGACCTAGTACGTCACTGTGGGGAGCCCCAATATTGTTCGTAAGAAACAAGGACGGTTCGCTACGGATGTGTATCGACTATAGACAGTTGAATAAGGTGGCGATTAAGAATAAGTACCCACTTCCGAGGATAGATGATTTATTTGATCAACTACAGGGTGCTCGGTATTTCTCAAAGATAGACTTCAGATCGGGATACCACCAGGTCAGGATCAGAAGGAAGGATATTTCGAAGACAGCATTTAGGACAAGACATGGTCATTTTGAGTTCCTTGTTATGTCTTTCGGGTTGACTAATGCTCCAGCTATATTCATGGACCTGATGAATCGTGTATTAAGACCCTTCCTCGACCTGTTTGTGATCGTGTTTATAGACGACATTCTGGTTTATTCCTGATCGGAGACTGAGCATGCCGATCATCTGCGTGCGGTACTCAGAGTCATTCAAGGGCAGAAGTTGTATGCGAAATTCTCCAAATGTTAATTTTGGATAAACTCTGTGGCTTTTCTAGGGCATATTGTTTCAGATGAGGGCATCAAAGTGGATACTCAGAAGATAGAGGCTGTGAAGACTTGGCCTCGACCTACGATGCCGACGAAAGTTTGTAGTTTTCTGGGTTTAGCAGGGTATTAGAGAAGACTTTTAGAGGGATTTTCTTCTATTTTTGCCCCGTTGATGAAGTTGACTCAGAAGGTAGCCAAGTTCCAATGGACGGATGCTTGCAAGCAGAGTTTTCAAAAATTGAAGGATAGGTTGACTTCCGCACCAGTTCTAGCACTTCCAGAGGGATCTAAGGGCTATGCGGTCTATTGTGACGCTTCGAGGGTCAGATTGGGTTGTGCATTGATGCTGTTATATCCCGTAATTTTGTACGTTGGATTATTCGTAAGCTAATCGACATAAGTTCAAGGACAAGATTATTTTTTGAGATATGAGACGAGGACTTTTAAACCCCGATTTTAATATTGCACGGTTTGCTAATTAATTACTATTAGTGTGGAAATATTAGTGGGGATTAATGATTAATTAAGCTAATTAGACTACTAAGAGGGCCCCACTACAATATGGCTGATTAGGATTGGTGCTTAGTTGAGTAGGGCACATGTCAATGTGGTGGGCTGCATATATAGTCATAAGTGATGACTAACTTGTTAGCTATACACTTCATTTCCATCTTGATAATTCATTTGGAGAATGAATCCTAAACAGCCATGGCTGCCACTAGCTCACAGCCAAGTCCAAGATTTTCAGAGGAAGAAATTTTTTAATTACCTAAGGTGTTCTAAACGTCCCAAAGAAGGCAACAACATTAGAATTTAATTGAGGAAGAAGAAGTGGTGCAATTGGTGCAAGTGATGGTAGGATCTGTTATAGCTAATTTAAGGTAAGATTTCTTCTTCTTATAGTGTAATTGGAATTGAATAATGTTATAGTTGAGAGGATTAACTCGTATTAAGCAAAATTGGATGCAAGGAATTGTATATGCTAATGTTAAGGTTCTGTTTGGTCGTATAGGAGTTGTTTTAATTTAATAATGGTGGATTAAGTTTGATTGGTGTTGTTGTTATTGTTGTCATTGATTATGTGTTAAAAGTAAAGGAATCTTGATATTTAAAATTGTAGTTGTTTATATGAAATTGTTGGGACATGAATTGGATCAGATGTTCATGAGGTTGTTGGGCATTGTCATATTGTAATTAGGGGTTGTTCTTGTTGAGTTGAAGGACTAAGTGTAGTTATGGTTATGTATTGTGTTGTTGTAGATATGGGCTGTTTGGGGCATGTTATTGTAAGGTCGTTTTTGATGATGTGTTGTGGCTATAGATCATCAGGAATAACTTGAATATGTCGTTGGTATCCTTGATTATCATACTTGCCTTCTGTTATCTTTATTCAGCCTTGATCTTCTTTATTGTATTTCATGCTTTATATACTCAGTACATTCCTCGTACTGACCCCCTTTCTTTGCCGGGGGGAGGGGGGGCTGCGTTTCATGCCCGCAGGTACAGACACTCGGTTTGGTGATCCTCCAGCCTAGGACTTCTGCTCAGCTGTTTGGAGAGCTCCATTGTTTCGGAGCCTAGATTATTTTGGTACAGATCTTTTGATGTAGACTTATGCATATCCAGGGGTACGGCGGGGCCCTGTCCCATCATATTTTACGTTTATACTCTTAGAGGTCTGTAGACATGTGTGGGTTGTACGTAGGTTTTGGTCAGCTATGTCGATATGGTTCGTTTTGGGTATATTCGTATATAGTGGCAGCCTTGTCGGCTTGCGTATTATGTTATTTGTTGGTTTGCTGTGACTCCTCCGGAGACAGGTTTATGATGATATGTGGTGTTATAAGTCTTTATTTGCCTTTATAAGTTTCCATACTGTTCTTGGTTTCAGTTTGACTATATCTAACAGGTTCATATACGAGTGTCCAGCTCGGGCACTAGTCATGGCCCATGGGGTTGGGTCGTGACAGATGCAGCACAACAAGGTGATTGCTTACGCTTCTAGACAGCTCAGGAAGCACGAGAAGAACTATCCGACTCACGACCTAGAGTTAGCAGCCGTGATTCATGCACTTAAAATCTGGACACATTACTTATATGGCATTCACGTCGACATCTATACAGATCATAAGAGCCTTCAGAACATCTTCAACCAGAAGGAGCTAAAGTTGCGGCAGAGGCGGTGGTTAGAGCTGTTGAAGGACTACGATGTTGATATTTTGTACCACCCAGAAAGGCGAATGTGGTAGCAGATGCACTCAGCCGCAAATCTCATCTCGTAATGGGATGCATGATTCTCATCTCGTAAGGCACAGGTGCATTGGTATCCTTGATTATCATACTTGCCTTTTGCTATCTTTTATTCAGTCTTGATATTATTTATTGTATTTCATGCTTTATATACTCAGTAAATTCCTCGTACTGACCCCCTTTCTTTGGGGGGGGGGGGGGGCTGCGTTTCATGCCCGCAGGTACAGACACTCGGTTTGGTGATCCTCCAGCCTAGGACTTCTGCTTAGCTGTTTGGAGAGCTCCATTGTTCCGGAGCCTAGATTATTTTGGTACAGATCTTTTGATGTAGACTTATGCATATCCAGGGGTACGGCGGGGCCCTGTCCCATCATATTTTACGTTTATACTCTTAGAGGTCTGTAGACATGTGTGGGTTGTACGTAGGTTTTGGTCAGCTATGTCGATATGGTTCGTTTTGGGTATTTCCGTATATAGTGGCAGCCTTGTCGGCTTGCGTATTATGTTATGTGTTGGTTTGCTGTGACTCCTCCGGAGACAGGTTTATGATGATATGTGGCGTTACGAGTCTTTAGTTGCCTTTATAAGTTTCCATACTGTTCTTGGTTTCAGTTTGACTATATCTAACAGGTTCATATACGAGTGTCCAGCTCGGGCACTAGTCATGGCCCATGGGGTTGGGTCGTGACAGATGCAGCACAACAAGGTGATTGCTTACGCTTCTAGACAGCTCAGGAAGCACGAGAAGAACTATCCGACTCACGACCTAGAGTTAGCAGCCGTGATTCATGCACTTAAAATCTGGACACATTACTTATATGGCATTCACGTCGACATCTATACAGATCATAAGAGCCTTCAGAACATCTTCAACCAGAATGAGCTAAACTTGCGGCAGAGGCGGTGGTTAGAGCTGTTGAAGGACTACGATGTTGATATTTTGTACCACCCAGAAAGGCGAATGTGGTAGCAGATGCACTCAGCCGCAAATCTATCGGTAGCTTAGCATAAACATAGGCTCGAATAAGGGAGCTGGCTCGTGAGCTTCTTCAGCTAATCACTCTGGGGGCCAGAGTTATAGATTCAGGGGATGTCAGAGTTTCTATTCAGACTACAGCAACATCATCTTTAGTAGCCCAGGTGAAAAGGCGCCAGTATGAAAACCCATCATTGACCCATTATAAGGATACAATTCCGCAAAAGAAGAAATCCCCATTCGGGCTTACTGGAGAGGGAGTCCTCAGGTATCTAGGTAGGTTGTGTGTTCTCGATATTACGGGGTTACGTCAAAAGATTATGGCGGAGGCTCATTGCTCCCGCTATTCTATCTATCCCGGGTCAACAAAGATGTACCGCGACATTAAAGAAGTTTATTGGTGGGATGGAATGAAGAAGGATATAGCGGAGTTCGTGGCCCAGTGTCCTAACTGTCAACAGGTGAAAATTGAACATCAGAAGCCCGTCGGATTATTACAGGCTATGGAGATCGCGACTTGGAAGTGAGAAGTAGTTAATATGGATTTCATCTCAGACTTACCCCAATCTCAGCATAACTTTAATTCTATATGGGTAATTATTGATAGATTGACAAAATCAGCGCATTTTCTACCTTTCAGGACTACTTACACCGTCGAGGATTATGCAAAGCTTTATGTTAAGGAGATAGTCCGACTTCATGGTGTTCCTGTATCCATTATCTCTGTTAGGGGTACGCAGTTTGCGGCTAATTTTTGGAGATCTTTTCAGGAGTGTTTAGGGAGTCAAGTGAATCTTAGCACAACATTTCACCCCCAGACAGACAGACAAGCTGAGCGTACCATTCAGACCCTTGAAGATATGTTAAGGGCATGTGTGCTGGATTTTAGGGAAAATTGGGATGATCACTTGCCTCTTATTGAGTTTGCGTACAATAATAGCCACCACTCTAGTATTCAGATGGCCCCGTATGTAGCTTCATATGGGCGAAAGTACAGATCACCAATTGGATGGCTTCAGGTGGGAGAGATGAAATTAATAGGGCCAGACTTAATCCAGCAAGCGGTGGATAAAGTTAAGCTTATTCGAGATCGATTATTAATGGCCCAAAGTTGATAGAAGTCTTACATGGATAATCGCTGACAAGACTTGGAGTTCCAAGTTAATGATTGGGTATTCCTAAAGGTGTTTCTGATGAAAGGCATCATGAGATTCGGTAAAAAGGGTCAGCTTAGCCCTCGATATATTGGGCCTTATAGGATTATTTTTAGAGTGGGCAAGGTAGCTTATGAGTTGGATCTACCTTCCAACTTAGAGTTCGTACACCCAGTCTTCCATGTATCCATGCTCCGTAAGTGTGTTAGAGATCCTTCGAGTGTTGTGCCCATCGATGATATTCAGGTTACCGAGTAATTATCATATGAAGAGGTTCCCATTGCAATCCTGGATAGACAAGTTTGGAGGCTGAGAACAAAAGATGTAGCCTTAGTGAAAGTTCTTTGGAGAAATGATAATAAGGAAGAAATGACTTGGGGGCTAAGGAAGATATGAAGTCCGGGTACCCACACTTGTTTCCACTCCCAGAAGAGATTCAGATAGAGACGTCATTGTCTCCATGTGCGTAACACTTTCCTTCTTATAGTTCCTTGGTCATGTGGGGAAATTGTTGTCGTTGTTGTGAAGCCTTATGAGGCACTGTATATTTTGGGTTGTTGTGACAGGATGGTAGTGGTACAAATACAGGGGAAACTCTGGCAAAAGTTTTGTAGAAATCCTAAGAGTTTAACATTCGAGGATGAATGTTTCTAAGGAGGGAGGAATGTTACACCTCGAAACGTTTTCGCGTCGTTTGTGTTGTAAGTAAACTAAAGTAAGCTCGGAGAGGTCATGGAACCTTATAATGTTAATGAATACTCTTAACAGGTGTTAAGAAAGTTTCTAAAGGTTCTGGGACCAAAGAAATCAAAGAAAATAAGTTTGACAAAAATTTGGAAAAAGTTGGCGAAATTTTGGACAGAATTTTGGGTCAACTTTGGAAGGGTATATCTCCTAGTATATTAGGAGTTTTGAAGTGAACAAAAAGCCTAAATTAAATATCAGGACGTCTAGTTTCCAATGCAACAAACCTCTCATCAAAACGACCTCGGAGTAGGGAGTTATGCCCATTTTAAGATAACCCATCCAAGCTGCCAAATGGCTTCCGCGGGTCCCACTTGGGAAAGTCGGTGGAACCGACTTATAAGGGGTATAAAAACCCCCCATCAACCCCATTTTTACATCATTTTAAACTCTCATGAGTTCTAGAAATCTCCTAACACATCCCCTAAACACTTATAGCCCATTAAATCAAAAATTTAACAAGATTTCACCAAACTAGTCAAAGAAAAGTGATTGTTCTTGCTTCCACTTGATGTTGTGGTGAGTTTGGTCTTGACGAAAGTTTGTGTGGCTAAATTTCTTCAAGTATAAGGTATTTTCCTCATCCTATCTGTTATGTTGAGTCGATTTGAAGGTTTAGCATGTCTTAAAAGTGAAAATAGTTATGGAGGAGAGGTCATAAAGTGTTGTGTTGTAGTTGTAGAGTTTATGGACTGTTTGGAGTATGTTTTCGCCGTGTGGTTGGGCTGATTCCATGTATATGGATAGTATCTAATGTTTTTGGTGTGTTGATGAAATTATGCTCCTTGATTGGGAAGAAAGGAAGTGTATATTATTGTTGTATGTTAAAAAATATCGTGTGGGATGTTTTATAGAATATTTGGGTACTGATGATGATGTTGTTGATATTAGTATTGCTATTGTTGTTGTTTTGTTGGTATTGTGATTTCGGGGTAAGGATATAAACAGAGGATATGCTGCCCGAATTTCGACAGATTCTATAGGGGTTTAATTTGAAGGCTTAAGATAAGCATGTGACGATAAGCCTAACACTAACACGATTTCTCTTGAACATAGATTTACGAGCTCGGGAGAATAAACGTTATGTAATAGAAGACCTAAAAGGTATGTGAAGGTTGTTCCTTCTTTTCTTGGCATGTTTCCATATATGGTACGAGCGTGATAAACCTTATGACTCGAGATTTGTCAAAGTACAGCATGTCATATTGTTGTCTAGTTTCCGAGCGTTATGTTTTTCATTCTGAGGGGACATATCCCCTTCCTATGTCCTGGAGTTCATAGAGAGAAAGAAGAGATATGTTACAGAGTCAGTACTTTTCAGCACATGTACGATATACATATATTTACATTTTATATTACCTGGCCTATGAGCCATGGAGTTATTTCCTGGCCTATGAGCCACGGAGTTATTGTCTGGCCTATGAGCCACGGAGTTATTGCCTGGCCTATGAGCCACGGAGTTATTATCTGACCTACGGGTCATGGAGTTGATTATACCTGGCCTATGAGTCATAGAGTTTTCTATGCCTGACCCTCGGGTGACAGAGTTATATCTATAGAGTGGTGTTATCTTGCCTCATATGAAAGGAAACCTAGGTAGAGTACTTCCAGATGTTTTCTTGAAATATCCAGAGTATAGCTTGTTACTTTATTTCAGCTGTTACCTTGTCTTATATATTCGGTACATTATTCGTACTGACGTCCCTTTGTCTGGGGGAGCTGCATTCATGCCTGCAGGTACTGATCGACAGGTGGATAGACCTCCCGAGTAGGCGTAATCATATATCAGGTGATCAGTGAGCTCCCTTTCTGTTCGGAGTTGCCAGGTCCTTTGGAGTTTTCCTTTTTGACTCCAGATTGTATGGTACAGTCATACATATCCTTATAGGCTTGTAGACGAGTCTTGTACATAGTATGTCGGTGTGATAGCCTTGTCGGCTTGTATATGTCTATTGGATGTTATTGGTTTTGTACGATTAAAGCAGCCCCCTTGGCTTGCTCAGTTATATATATATATTTTTTGGGTGTGCGCCCAGTTCAGATGAGACAGTCAGTGTTTTTATATATCTCCAGATTGGACATTATCAGTTTAAGTTGGGGGTCACTCCCCAGGTTTTCAGATTTAGAGTGGTTCGCTCGGGCCTAGTTTTGCTTCGGGTGCCAGTCATGCCACCTCGGAATTGGGGCATGACAAGAATAACGGGAGCAATGGGCTTCTTTCAATATTTGATGGCGTAATCATGCAACATCAGGAACACACAACCTGCCTCGACATTAGAGAACTCTATCTCCAGAAATTTCATAGAATGACTTCTTCTTATGAGGAAGTGTATTTTTGTAATGAACTAGTATGGGGTCCTCATACTGGTGCTCTTTCACCTCAACTACTAGTGACGAGATAGCTGAATTCTGAATGGTAGCTCCCATATTGCCCGAGTCCATCACCCGAACTCCTAGGCTAGCTAATTGCTGGAGCTCACGAGCTAACTCTCTTTTCTCTGGCTGAACATCACATAAGCTACCTATAGATCTACGGCTTAGAGCATCAGCCACAATGTTCGCCTTCCAAGGATGGTATAGGATGTTAACATCATAATCTTTCAACAACTCTAACCATCGCCGTTGTCGTAAATTCAGTTCTTTCAGCTTGAAAATATATTGAAAGCTCTTGTGATCCGTATAAATATCCACATGGACACCATACAAATAATGTCTCCACATCATCAATGAATGAATCACCACAGCTAAATCAAGATCATGAGTTGGATAATTTTTCTCATGTTTTCACAATTGCCTTGAAACATAAGCAATCACCTCACCATGTTGCATCAACACACACCCTAACCCAACGCCGGAAGCATCACAATAGACAACATAGCCTTCCGATCCTTCTGGAAGTGTCAAGACAGGGGCAAAAGTTAATCTATTATTTAACTCCTGAAAGCTGCGTTCACAAGCATCCGTCCAATCAAACTTAACTGATTTCTAAGTTAGCTTTGTCAATGGTGCAGAAATGGAAGAAACTCCTTCTACAAACCTCCTGTAATAACCTGCCAAACCCAGAAAACTACGAACCTCTGTAGGTATAGTAGGCCTTGGCCAAGTCTTCACAACCTCAATCTTCTGGGTATCTACCTGAATACCATCGGCTGAGATGATATGCCCCAAAAAGGTCACCGAATTTAACCAAAACTCAGACTTTGAAAATTTTGCAAATAGCTCTCGAGTTTGAAGAACTCTAAGAATGGAACGTAAATGATTTGCATGTTGCGCCTCTGACTGAGAGTATACCAGGATATCGTCAATGAACACAATCACAAACAAGTCTAGGAAAGGCCTGAACACATTGTTCATCAAATCCATAAATACTGTCGGTGCATTGGTTAGCCCAAATGACATTACCCGGAACTCGAAATGACCATATCTTATTCTGAAGGCCGTCTTAAGAATATCTTCCTCCCTGACTCTCACGTGATGATAACCGAATCTCAAGTCTATCTTTGAAAACCATTTGACACCTTGTAATTGATCAAATAAGTCATCAATCCTTAGAAGCGGATATTTGTTCTTGATTGTCACCTTATTCAGTTGTCCGTAGTCAATGCACATTAGCAGGGAGCCATCTTTCTTTCTTACAAACAACACGGGTGCTCCCCACGGGGATGAACTAGGCCTAATGAAGCCTTTCTCGAGCAAGTCCTTCAATTGCTCCTTCAACTCTCTCAACTCTGCGGGAGCTATTCTATAAGGAGGAATAGATATGGGTTTAGTGTCTGGTAGCACATCGATAGGAAAATCAATCTCTCGCTCTGGAGGGAGGCTTGGAGGCCCATCCGGGAATACATCCGGAAACTCATTCACTACGGGGACAGACTGAAGAGTCGGTGATTCGGCTTCTATATCTTGAACCCGGACTAAATAATAAATAAAACCTTTAGCAATCATTTTCCTTGCCTTGATGTAGGAAATAAACCTACCTCTCGGACGCGCTGTATTTCCTTTCCATTCTAAAATTAGTTCTCTTGAAAACTGGAAGCGAACCATCTTTGTTCTACAATCGACATTGGCATAACAAGAAGCCAACCAATCCATGCCCATAATAACATCAAAGTCCACCATTTTCAACTCATGTAAATCAGCCATAGTACGATGATCACAAATCACAACTACACAATTTCTATAAACTCGACTAGCTATTACCGGATCACCAACAGGTGTCGATACCTCGAAAGGTTTGATTGATTCTGGTTTCAACCCAAATCGACCAGCAATATAAAGAGTAACATATGACAATGTGGATCTTGGATCTATATATGCATATACATCAACAGCAAATATCGATAATATACCTATAATGACATCAGGGGAGGACTCAAGATTCTGCCGCCCAGCCAATGCATAAATACGGTGCTGAGGACTTCTAGAACTGGGGGCTCCTCCTCTACCTCTACCAAGGCTGACTGGCGTCTGTGAACCTTGCCCTGGAGGGCATATAGATGATGAAGACCCAGCTGCTGATCCTGAGGGTTAGACCCTACCCCTACCACCAATCGAGGGGCAGTCAAGCATGATATGCCCTAGCCGACTGCATGTATAGCAAACATCTGAACCCAATCGACACTCGCCCCAATGTAACTTCCCACACGGAGAACATTATGGTATGGACGATCTTTCCTAACCCGAGTCACCCCTGTAATGAGAACCTGAAGCTCTAATACTCTGGTTTGCCCCGGAGTGAAAAGATCTATCAAATCTCTGACCCGTATATCGCGGAGGCGCACTAGTCATGGAATGGCCTACATGCCTAGAAAACTGCTGTCTTTGCCCTCCTCCAAACTCACTAGTTGGACCCAAAGATCTATCTCTCTTGTTATAATGTTATAGCCCGTATTTTGTACATTCGGATAGTTAAAGGAAGTCGTGGTAAGTTAAGGGTAGGACTATTTTCAAAATTATTTTAATGTACAAGTTGTTTATTAATATGGAAATATTGAGAGAGGCTAAGGGAAAAAAAGGGAAATTCACAAAATGGCTCATGGTAATATTGTGGAAGGCTAGGGGCAAAATGGGATTTCACAAAATATTCAAGAAAGTTCATGAAAAATCCAAGATGGCCATGTGGCATGTGTGTGGCATGTGCCTACATTTTTATTTGATGGGGCAAATTATGCATATGGACAAAGCTTGTATGGCAAGACATTAGTCTTCTTTGTTTTAACTTAAGAAATTTCAAGAAAAGTGGAGAAGGGACATGTGTCCCTTTGGTATTGGAAGGAGCTATATATATATATATAGAGAGAGAGAGAGAGATGACCAAATAAGATATATTCATCTTCCAAATCAAGAAGCTTAGAGAGAAAAGAAAAATACAAGGGAGAGAGAGGGGGGTTCGGCCATGGTGGCCGAACATGGAGCCATGGAAAGTTGATCCGAAAAAAAATTTATTTCTTCTAGCTTTTCTACTAAATGGAAGGCCCTTATTAACATGGAGTAGTTGTTGGAACAAGCAAAGCATTCATTTGGGCAATTCATAAGCTTAGTCAAATGAAGGAGTTAAGTGAAGAAGGTATGTGTTCAATCTCCCTTCCCATGTTTTATGGATGATTTGTGAGTGTTGTAGCATGTAGAAATGGATGAAAATCATGAATTTTGTATGTTGAGGTGTTGGCCGAATATAGTTGCATTGTGTAGAACAAATGAATTGATTTTATTTAGTAGTTTGATTGTTGTGTTGTGGATTCCATGATGTAAAATGAGGATTTAATGGCTTGAAATGAAGTTGTAATCGTTGTGGTGTCATTGTGGAAGTTAATGTGACACTAGCATGAATTCTTATATTTGTATGAATGAAGTTGTTAATGTAAAATGTTGGTGGGATTCATGAATTTGGAAGTGAGACATTTGTTTGGAAGATTGTAAGTTGGGTTGTTGTGAAGATTGTAAGTTGGGTTGTTCTGATTGAATTTGAAAAAAAGAAATAGGTTGTTATTGTTCTTGTTGAATTTGAAAGGTGTCGGGTGAAGTAGTATGTTGAGTGAGTCGCTTTGAATGTTATGTGAATTGAATTGAATATAAATGAAATGTCGTTAAATTGTATGACAAAGGTTGTTAATGTTAGAATGTGTCTTGAATTGATTGTTGATGTTGTTGGTATGATTGTTGGTATTGTTGTTGATAGTTTGGCCGAGTTGAATTCTCGGATTGTTGATTGATGATTTGGGCCGAGTTAGATTCTCGGGGATGGTGTCTTTACAGGGGAGATGCTGCCGAAATTTCGGCAGGTCATAAGTGAATTTATTTGAAAGACTAAGACAAGTGTGTGTGACGATGAATCTAACGATTGTGTCAATCTTCTTGAATGTAGACTAGCGATAGCGAGCTTGGACAATTAAGCGTAGCTAATAGGACGTGGAGCAGGTATGTTCAGGCTCGCCCCTCTCTTTCAAAGGCATGATCCCGATGTTATGATTTCATAATTGTTTCTATATTTTCCTTGTTTTCAAAAGTTAGATGTTTATGATTCCAAGGCATGATTCTCTTCCCGATAACTCGTAAATGTTTTTCCAAAGTGTCTGTATTCTACCAAAACAGAGGTTTATGATTTTGCAAGCTCTTATGACAATGACGATGGATATGTTTCACAATGACAATGATAATGACAAGAATGAGAATATTTCTATGGTAACTATGATAAGAACGATTTCATGTTCGAAAGGTACTTGATATGATTATTGTTTTGATTTTCCAAAAGTGGCTTCCGAAACGTTCGTAGAAGGTTCTGTACTTCAAACGCTCATAACTTTCTTATACTAAATCGGATCGACCCGAAACTTGTTTCTTAGTCTTCAAGTGTCGGTTTAGTACGCTGTTATTCGTTGCTAGTCTCATCTTATAATAATTGTTCCTTCAAGGTGAGACAAAGCCATGATGATTATTCCATAATATAATCGGAGGTTACCGACCTTACGTCACTCCAATAGATACATGACTTTCTTTGGGCTCTCCTGCATGCTGCGTATATGATATATGTATATGTATATATATATGTGGAAGATGGGGAAAAGGGACATATGTTGCGCTATAGACGCATTGCCACCTGGTCAGCTGGCGTAACTTATCATCCCGGACGCGGGATGCCCGGACGCGGGACATATGTGGGGGAGCCGACGTTGCTCGGCGCTATGACATGTTCTATTTTCTATGTATATGAAAAAGAAATGTTTTCAAAGGAAAGATAAGCATGCATGGTATCCGCCCTAAGAGGCACTCATACTTACAGGTTACTCTTCTACCTCATGATATGCTCTATATTTCCATTCTGTTATTATTCATATTTATATCTCTTACTATGTTACTATTCATACCTTACATACTCAGTACATTGCTCGTACTGACCCCCTCTCCTCGGGGGCTGCGTGTCATGCTGTGCAGGTACACCCAGATGAGTAGAAGCTATTATAGAAGATGTTCCAGTGGAGTTGGCAAGCTCCATTTGCTCTGGGGTGTTGCCGGGTCAGAGTACTATGCTATGATATCTTGTTCAAAGTTAGAGACTTTGCAGACAAAGTCGTGGGTATAAAGTGTCGGTATTGTAAATGGCTCCACCAGCCGATGTGTCATCATATGTTATGTTATAAAGTCCATGTGATTACAGATTCCATTTGATTTGAGCACGAGGGAAAAGAAAGATCCTGAAAGCTCACTATGTATTTCATTCTTATTCGATTTAAGAGTCCAAAGATATTATGCATGTAATAAGAGTCAGCGGGTTCGCTCGGCTTCGAATATGGGGTCGGGTGCCCATCACACCCTAGTAAGGTTGGGGTGTGACAAAAAACCTCTGTCAAGCTCACGCTTACCCCGTTGCGGTTGTTGGCTTTCCTCTAAATTCTTGGCATGGGCTTGAATGCGGGAAATGTCCATACCATCTTGAAGTGACACAGTCAAGCACTTATCCATCAAATGTGGCCCTAAGCCACTCACAAATTAGTACACTCTATCACCCATATCCGCTATTATGGCCGGAGCATACCTAGCCAAAGAATTTAAGCGAAGACTATACTCTAAGGCACTCATACTTCCTTGCCTGAGATTCAAAAACTTATCGGTTGTAGCCCGCCGAACCTCTGGGGGCAAGTAATGTCGAATGAAAGCATCAAAAAATTATTGCCATACCGGGGGAGGTGCATTGATTCCCCTAAAAAACATACAAACCGCATACCAATGAACCGCAACATCCCGCAATCTATATGATACTAACTCTACCGATTCGACGTCGGAAGCATGCATTAACCGGAGTGTTCTCAACATTCCACCAACAATGCTTTAAGGGTCCTCATCCGGCTTTGCCCAAAGAATTTCGAAGGGTTCAAACTAATAAAATCACGGGCTCTTGCGCTAATCGCCCTATCACCATGACCCATACCTTGCCGTTGGGCCTGAGCGGCGACTAACTAAGTCAGCAAATGAATGGACTCTTTCACATCTTAGCCCGAAGCATTTGGTGGAAGAGCTAGGGGTGCTGGAGCTGGGGTTGAGGCTTCCTCATGCTCCTCTGAAATAGGCAATGAATGAGAGGACCGAGATGGAACCTCATTCTGGGACCCACCCTCTTCAATAAATGTCGGCGGTACTCTCTCAGTCCGTTTTTCTACCACTGTCTTGCCCTTTTAGGCTGTTGTAGCTTTTCTCTTTACAGGCATTTCTTAAATACATAACACATGGTTAAAGAAAGATAAATCCTTATATCTTGGTTCTATCGCACGATCTTACGAAGAAAAAAGGTCATTCATTCCTAAAATGCTCGCAGCCTCCTGTTTATAAGTGTAGTGCGCAACATACCCATAAACAAGACTCTACTGGACACGGCTCGTAGACACACCCTACGACGGAACTGCACTGATACCACTTTTGTCACGACCCAACCCCAGGGCCAGGACGGGCACCCGGAACTAACCCACCCGAGCACCTTACATCATACTTTCACAATCATATCTAGGAGAGCCACATGGCTAACTCATAATTCATGCGCATCAATAACACAAATCTGATCGAGAAAGAGTACCTTTATATCAACATCATCAACCATACCCATAAACATATACACAAGACGATGAGGCTAACAAAATGATATACAAAATGTGAGCCGACAAGGCTAAGAGACATCTAGCTATACACAATTGTCTACGAGCCTCTAAGAAGAGTATGTAACAACATAAAGATGGGACAGGGCCCCGCCATGCCCATATATATATATATATATATACACAAAAAAAATAGTACCAACAACTGCAGCTCCGGATCAAATGGAGCTCCTCTAAGCAATCTCTGGATAAGCAATCTAAGGATCAAGTCTATCTCTCTATCCACCTGCGGGCATGACGCAGCGTCCACAAACAAAAAAAAAGATATCAGTACGAACAATGTACTGAGTATGTAAGGCATAATCAATAACATAATAGAAGCATGAAAGATAACATAAGAATGAAGAGTCATGGGATGGTAGAACCATTTATACCTCGAGCGACGTTCATCACAATTACTTACCTTTTTTCTAATGGGAACCTTCCCTTACATATATAGTAGTACTATATCCGACAATAGAGGTTCGGTGTTTCACATACCCAACCATGACAAGGCTCGGTGTTATACATAGCTAGCTTTACCGAGGCTCATGGTTATCCGTACCCAAATGCAGTGGTGCGCGCGTAATATATATTATAGCCGAGCACATAGGCTCGGTGTTACATACTGGCCATACATATATACTTACCTATATACCTAGGAGTACTTACGTAGTGTTAACATCATCATCGTCTATATAGTTTTCTTTAGAGGGTCAACTATCGTAGAATGAGACCAATGGTATCATGAGGATATCAAGATCTATGAGCCCTTGTGATTCTAGGAATGAAATCATCATGGAAGACATTATGGATTTCACCTAAAGGTAAACGACAAATGGGAACATGCCTTAAGGAGAAGGGTTAGCCTTATATACTTCTTCATCCCCTTAACTACTTAACATTCATCTCCAAAGCGTGAGAGATCTACATTTAAAAGAATTCATACCATGGTTAAGTCTTAAAGACACTCTTAAATTCAAAATAGAATAATTCATTAGTTAACGAAAATTGGGCAGCATTTCCCCTAGTTTCATCGACTTCCACCATATCGCAAAACAACTCCCCAACAACTATAATAACCTCCAGATCATCATAATCAAGTAGTCATATTCCATTAAGTCTCAAGATTCATTCTCATAATCAATTCATATCAACAACTTCACATTAAACCATTGTATAATTGTATGCAACACTTCCTTGTCATCATTATTATCTTTCATAGCAAGATTACACTCATAACATTCTAACAATGGTAACTCAAGTTAATTTACTACTCAAAATATCATTAATTCTACATTTGAGCTTCATTTTCTTCTTTCTTCCCTCACCCAAGTTATTCAACAACCAAGCATGCTTAAAAACAAGAAATAAACATGAAAACTAACCTTTTATCCCATAGGAATGAGCTTTGGATCAAGTTACCAACTTGTATGAAAACCCTAGCTTCAAAAAAATTCTTGAAGTCTACCAACCCTAGTGTTTCTCCCAACACATCGATATCTTGATTCTTGCTATTTGATCTTTGATTTCTCTTGAGTTTGAGTGTAATATGCTTAAGAGAAGGTTCTAGAGCTTTTAAGAGTTTGGGAGAAGTGGGAAATGAAAAATAAGAGGAGGGTCGTCCATATATATGAAAAGAAAAAAACTGGCCCGACCTATTTATACGGCCATTTATACGATCCGTATAACTTATACGGTCCGTATAAATGGACCGTATAATCCCACCATGGGATTACCCTTCACTGGAATGGTTATACGGACCGTTATACAGGCCGTATAAGTTATATGGTCCATATAATTGGCCGTATAACCCCAATTTTTCAGAAATTTTCTCTCATTGATCATTCAACCTCCAATCCTTATGGAACCTTATTGACACTTATATAACACTTCATTAACCATCTAAGAGGATCTATAGCTCCTCCTCAAGACACTACTAAATAAGTATTAGCTCAATTATTGCGAAAACCTTTCCAAACATGACTTGCATTTCACTTCCTTTGACAAACTTAGTTCCGCCAATCCATGTGACTTCAAATTCTTATGGTACGCATTTAAAGCTATCAAATAATCTCCTTAATCTCATAAGGACTTCATGTTCATCTTAAGCTCGTGTTAGTCCACTCACAATGCAATAATTCGGAAATCTCCAAGATGTAACATCTAGTCTATGAAACCTCTACAGATTTCTGGACATGAAAACATACTCGCTGGGACAAGGCCCCCAGCATACCTTTAAATGCATATCTTATCATGTAAATAATAAATAATAAATGTCTAAGCCTCGGAAGAGATGGGGCTCACCAACAAGCTGATAAGTGCAAAGTCTTACTAGGCAGATGCGTCACCCTGTAAATCAGTACCTGCATCGTGAAATGTAGGCCCCCGGGCAATAAAAGGGGACTTCAGCACATTGAATGTACTGGTATGTAAAACAAATGAATGAAATAACATGGGACATGCAAATAACATAATAGAGACTGAATTGAAACATGATCATGAACATGAGTACATATACATATATAACATGTGTAAAGTATCGTGAGTAGGGAGAGAAGTAAATATAATCGACGACATGGTCTGGTACGTGCGTCCTACCAACAGAACACTCATACCTTGCCAGGGACATCAGATTTAATAATATTATGAAAGGATCCAGTCATTATGAGAGATCATCCTAAGCATGGGTGGAGCGATCCTCATCCTACGGTGGCTACGTAGTTTCAGGTTGTTTGAAGCCTTCTCGGTAATTAATGCAACTCCCAAAAACATGAACATGGAAAAAGTAGCACTTGCTGCCCATGGATTTTCATGAATCATAACTTACATGTACATGGATATCATTCGTATTATTCTTGCATGAAATTATAAAACATATATATAACTTTTCTTGAAAATATCATAATAGTTCATAAACTTGTATGTAAGAACCCATGGAATGTAAAATATGGGTTTTCATGGATTACAGACAGATTCTCAATAATCATAATGATGTATCAAGAACACAATGAAGAATATATAACAATTTTATACATAACATAACATGGGGCATGGACCTAGGTTTATCACGAACATGGTTAAAAATCCTAGTTTTCGTAAAACTTCATACTTTATGGAAGAAGAAGCATGGGGAAGAACAATGATGTTCCCATACGTAGATAGCAACCCTAGATACCTGGTAATATTCCAAGCTTGAAATAAAAATCTGAACTTGGACGAAGAATTCTAATCCTTGGTCTTGGATTCTGGTGGGTTTTCTTGAAAACCCTATTTTAAGAACATGAAATTCCTACTTAGAATTCATGGGTAATTGATGGAATTCACTTAAGATGGTCTTAAGTAGCTTACCTTGATGCTTGGAGAAGTTGATAAGAGAGAACTTTCGTATTAGGGCTTGAAAAGAATGAGACTTATGAAATAAAAACTGAATTCCCGTCTTTTAATTGTCCCAGTAGCGGCACTGTTACGGACCATGTTACGGTCCATAACACATGTTACAATCTGTAACACTGTACCGTAATGCGTGTTAAAATTCCAGAAAAGGTCTAAGTTTGAGGTTGGGTTACGGACATGCGTATCTCGTGTTACGGTCTGTAACCCTGGGCTGTAACACATGGTACGATCCATAACGATGAACCGTCCTTTGGTCTAAGTTACGAGACAGTGATTATTTGAAGCCTTACCCATTATGGTATGAACGAAGGGCTGTAACACGCGTTACGATCCGTCCATTGAAGAGTAACGCTTGGTTTTCTGAACTGAAACATATTTTTGATTCCAACACTCTCCTTCTTGGGTTTTTAACCTCTTGAGTCCTGAATATGGTTTATTACGGATTTACGCGGTGTTACAATATCTCCCCCTTAGGATCATTCGTCCTCGAATGATGGGTCGTGGTTAAGATTGGGACTGGACATGGCTTGAATACACGAACATTAAGGAAACGTGGGACATGAAATGACGTGATTACATGGAAACATGAATACTGAAGCATGAGACATGAGAAATGAGTTTTAGAGGCATGAACATGAAATGTGAGAAGTACACGTGTATGGAAACACAACATGGCTAGAAGAGGTATTTACCTAGAATGTTTTCTGCTTGCTCTTCGAAAAAATAAGGGTATCTGGATTTCATATCCTCTTCTGCTTCCAATGTAGCTTCCTAAACTTTGTGACTTTTCCATAACACTTTTACTGAGGCCACTTCCTTAGTTCTCAACTTACGAACCTGACGATCAAGAATAGCCACTGGGACTTCTTCATAAGTAAGGCCTTCATTTACTGTGATGGTGTTAGCAAGATCAACCAATGACGGGTCACCCACACACTTTCTCAACATGGACACATGGAATACAGGGTGAATAGCAGCCAACTCTTGGGGCAACTCAAGTTCATAAGCTACTTAACCGACTGTTCGCAGAATTCTGTAAGGTCCAATATATCTGGGACTAAGCTTCCCTTTCTTCCCAACTCTCATAACACCCTTCATGGGTGAGACTTTAAGGAATACCCAATCATTAACTTGGAATTCTAAGTCCCTTCGCCTCACGTCTGTGTAAGAATTCTGGCGGCTCTGAGCCGTTTTCAATCACTCTTGAATCAACTTGACTTTCTCCATAGCCTGATAAACCAAATCTAGCCCTAACAATTCTGCTTCACCAAATTCAAACTAACCAATCGGTGACCTACACCTTCACCCATACAGAGCTTCAAACGGTGCCATCCGAATGCTAGCATGATAACTGTTATTATAAGAAAATTCAATGAGAGGTAAGTGATCATCCCAATTACCTTTTAAATCTATGACACATGCTCTCAATATGTCCTCAAGAGTCTGAATAGTACCCTCGGCCTGGCCATCTGTCTGTGGATGAAAAGCTGTGCTGAGGTTCACCTTGGTATCCAATCCTTTTTGAAAGGATTTCCAGAAGTTCGCTGTGAATTGAGCACCATGATCTAAAATAATGGACACTGGGGTCCCATGAAATCTAACAATTTCATTAACATAGAACTTGGCATAATCATCTACTGAATCTATGGTCTTGACTGGAAAAAAAGTGCGCCGACTTAGTGAGTCGGACAACGATTACCCAAATAGAGTCATGCCTTCTAGCTGAACGAGGTAGACCTGATACAATTTCCATATTGATCATTTCCCATTTCCAGACAGGAATATCAATATTCTGAGCCAAGCCACTAGGCCTCTGATGTTTGGCTTTCACTTGCTGACAATTCGGACACTTAGCTACAAAATCTGCTATATTCTTCTTCATATCATTCCACCAATAAATTTCCTTAAGATCATGGTACATCTTAGTAGAACCTGGGTGAATGGAATACCTAGAGTTGTGAACTTATGACATGATTCGCTCTTTGAGCCCATCTACATCTGGAACACAATATCTGCCTCGGTACCTGAGGTAACATCATCTCCCCCTTGTTCAAAAGCCGTTGTCTTATGCTTGTGAATCCCCTCCGTCAGTTGCAACAAGTAGGGATCACTAAACTGTTTTTCCTTGATTTCAACGACTAAAGAGGAAAGAACTCTATTCTGAACAACCACACCACCATCCTCGGAGTCTAAAAGTCGAACTCCAAAACTGGCCAAATGGTGAACTTCCTTGGTCATAACTCTCTTATCTGCATCAACGTGGGATAAAATCCTAATGGAATGTCGACTAAGAGCATCGGCTACAACATTTGCTTTTCCCGAATGATAGAGAATATCCATATCATAATTGTCGCGACCCAACCAGAGGGCCATGACGGGCACCCGGAGCTAACACACCGAGCACCTCCAAACATACATCTCATATACATTCTAGGTGGACCATAAAGATAGCTCATGGATATCATAATCTGTAAGGACATATATCACAACATAACGACACATCTCTATATAATCTTCAATAATTATGTCTATATCACCGGCCGACAAGGCAACTAAAATATTATACAATGATATGACCCGGTAGGGTTATGAAACGTCTAATTGTACACTCATGTCTACGAGCCTCTACATAGAATACAAGTGACCATGAAGACCAATACCAATAGACTGCAGCTCCGAAGTAAGTGGAGTGCTCCTGAAAATCCGTTGATAAAGCACCTACGGATCTTATCCATCTCCCTACCTACCTACGGGCATGAGCGCAGCGTCCACAAAAAAGAACGTCAGTACGAACAGTGTACTGAGTATGTAAGGCATGAATAATATAATAATAAGAGTATGGAACAAAACATGAGATAAGGATAACCTTTATGTCTGATTGCCTCTTAGGGCGAATATCATGCATGCTTCGTCTTTTCATAAAAACCTTTCTCATACTTGTATAACATAATAGTGCTGCGGAACGTGCAGCCCGATCCATAAATATTTTATATTTATGCGGAACGTGCAGCCCGATCCATACCCATATATCCCGCGTCCGGAACGATGTCATAATATACTAACTGATCAGGTGGTTATGCGTATGTAATGCCTCGCCCTTTTCCCATATCCCCTATATATATATATATATATATATATATATATATATATATATATATATATATATATATATATATAGTAGCATGCATGGGAGCCCAAATAAAAGTTACCAATTTATTGGAGTGACGTATGGTCGGTAACTTCCAATTATCTTACGGAACAATCATCATCACTTTACCTCACCTTGAAGGAACAATGATTATAAGGTGAGATCAATAACAATGAATAAAATCAAGGAAATCATGAAATAAGCTCAACAATCTCATCATAGCATTTAAAATCATAAACTTTGAAACTTCTAGAAACGGAATCATCATCATCATCTTCATTTTCATCATGAAAACATAATCATCCTTAGCGTCATAAGAAAATTTAAGAATCATGAATCTTTAGCTTTTGGAAATAAGGACATTATGGAAGACATGTATAGATTCGCAAGAAAGAATTCATCATTATCATCATGGTCCTCATAGAAAACATCTTGTCTTTAATATCATAAAAACCTTGAGAATCATGAACTTTTAGCTTTTCGGGAACAAGGATGTTATGGGAGACATATATGGAATTGTAACTTAGCAGTCATGCCTTTAGAAAGAAAGGGACTAGCCTTACATACCTGGATAATCTCCTTCTCAATCCACAACAAAGATTAACATAATCCTCTTGCATCTACAACAAGTGAAATGATACCTTCATCAACAAACAGTGTCGCAACTATCATATTTTGCTAATATTTTAACCTTCGAAATATCGAGCAGCACCTCCCCTATTTATACTACATCCCAAAGACCACTAAGGGTCATCAAACAACCCAACAACAACAACCACAATCAACAATAGCAGCAACTACAATATAATCAATATAACCCTCTTTGATTACTTTAAGAATTATATCGAGTGGCAAGCTCGTTTAAAGAATAATAAATGTCATTCAAACCCAACTCTCCTTTCATAATTCAGTCCACACCCTTCATAACAATATGCATATATTTACCATGTCATATTTAGCTCAAAATATCCTTAAATGTATTAAAAAACAATCCATACTCCTACGCCTCATCCTTTACTTTCTATTCGTAGATTTCATATATTTTCTTCTCCATCTTTCCAACTAACACATGAATAATCCCAATAAATGTAGGGACAATATATTCAAGGTATAATCCACTATTTACAATCATTAGAAGTCATATTTAAACATTCAAAATTGCCCCTACAAAACAGTGGCTTAACATAACTTATTTCAATGTAGTCTTGCGGTATTTGGCCTCAAACAACTTTATCAACATTTAATTAAGCTAACACACGAGCAAAGGGGTGTTATACATACCTTAAGAAGTGCATAAAACCCAAGAACCACGGCTGAATCAGTTTAACTTCACCCTCAATCATGATACAATACCATAAGCTTGCTACTCTTGTAGTTTCCAACCTTCTTGATGGAAGATTTGGTTGTTTCCACTTGATTTGGCCCAAACTTTTATGGGTGGAAGTTGTGAGAATGCTCTAGAGGGTTGGGGAAGGTTATGGAAGATTATGGAAGGTTATAGAAGATTATGGAAGGTTGTGGAAGATTATGGAAGGTTATGGAACCCTCAATGTCACGACCCAAGCCGATCGGCCATGATTAGTGCCTGAGCTGGACACTCGTATATGAACCTGCTAGTTATAATCAGACTAAAACCAAGGATAATATGGAAATTTATAAAAGCATGTTGTAGACTCACAATGTCATATATCAGAATGAACCTGTCTTCTGAGGAGTCACAGCTAACCAAAACATAACCAAATATGCAAGCCGACAAGGCTGCCACTATATACAGGAGTATCCAAAATGAACTACGTCGATATAGCTGACCAAAACATATATACAACCCACACATGTCTACAGACCTCTAAGAGTATAACAGTGAAGTATGACAAGACAGGGCCCCGCCGTACCCTCGGATATGCATAATCTATATCAAAAGGATCTGTACCAAAATGACTCAAGCTCCGGAATGATGGAGCTTGCCAAGCCGCTGAACAGAAGTCCTAGTCTGGAGGATCACCAAACTGAGTGTTTGTACCTGCGGGCATGAAACACAGCCCCCGAATAAAGGGTGTCAGTATAGAAAATGTACTGAATATGTAAAGCATGAAGCACAGTAGTGAAGATCATGATTGAGTGAAAAGATGATTGGAGATAAGTATGATAATTAAGGGATACCAATGCATCTGTACCTTATGTGGTGAATCATGCATATATATACTCTCTATACTGTACCCGGCCCATTATGGGACTCGGTTATGTAAATATATACCGTACCCGACCCTTTAGTAAGGGACTCGGTTATGTAAATATGTACCGTACTCGGCCCTTTAGTAAGGGACTCGGTTATGTAAATATATACCGTACCCGACCCTTTAGTAAGGGACTCGGTTATGTAAATATATACCGTACCCAGCCCTTTAGTAAGGGACTCGGTGAAATGATGCAATGAAAATGTATACGAATGCCAGGCCTTTCATTAGTAACTCATAATCTGGTATGAAGACTCTTTTGTGAATGCACAATCATGTTATCTCAGGATATCTTTTGAAATAGTCATTATCGAGGTGAGAACATGTCACACCCTAACCATACTAAGGTGTGATGGGCACCCGACCCCATATTCGGAGCCGAGCGAACCCGCGGACTCTTATTACATACATAATCTTTTGGACTTTTTAAATCAAATAAAGATGAAATGCATAGCACAATTTTCAGAAATATTCTTTTTCGTTGCTTTCAAATCAAACAAAATCTGTAATCATATAGAACCTTTATCATAACACAAAATAACATATCGGCTGATGGAGCCGCTTACAGAACTGACAACCAATACCCATACCTCTATCTGCAAAGTCTCTAACTTTGAACGAAACATCATAGCATAATACTCTGACCCGGCAACACTCCAGGGCAAATGGAGCTTGCCAATCCAGCTTAAGCATCTTCTAGCAATGTGCTTTACTCATCTGGGTGTACCTGCGTGGCATGAAATGCAGCCCCCGAAGAAAAGGGGTCAGTACGGAAAATGTACTGAGCATGTAAGGCAAGAATTACAGTATGAGAGAATCATAGTTGTAACAGAGATTTACCAGAATCAAGTATGAACTTTTAAAACATCAAAACACTTGCCTTTTTAAAACGAAAAGCACGTATGTCATCATCATAAATCATAAATGAAAGTCATGTATCAATATAATGCCGTGGAACGTACGGCCCGATCCATATATCATAATGTATCAATAGAGTGCCGTGGAACGTACGGCCCGATCCATATATCATAATATATCATGTATGCATAACGTGTCCCGGCCCTCTATTGAGGGACTCGATGGATAGAATCATGCATGTCAGGGTCATATACCATATATACATAACGTGTCCCGGACCTCTATTGCGGGTCTCGGTGAATAAAGTCATCATATGCCATCCTGGCCGCCATCCCCGTATCATCATATCATCATATACATATACATATAACGTGTCCCGGCCCGCAAGTGAGAGGGACTCGGTGAACAATGCAGAAGAGTGCGCACGATAACATACCCGGCCCGGGACTCGGTGAATAGACATATTGAGGCTTGCACGAACAGTGTCGTGAGAAACTATATGCATATAAATCAAGACTCGATAGATAAGTATACTTACCGACATCTGAGGACTCAGAAACAAGTTTCGGATCAATCCGACTTAGTATGAGAAAGTTATGAGCGTTTAAAGTACAGAACCTTCTACGAACATTTCAGAAGCCATTTTTGGAATAACGAAGCAACAATCACATCAAGTACCTTTCGGATATCGTATGGATCAAATCAAATATAGCTTTTGGAATCATATGTACATATCAAAATATATCAAACACTTAACGAAATAATCAGACGTGCTATCATTTGAAAATCAAGACATTCGCCATATCACTTATCTTTCGAATGCCATTCGGAAACATATCAACAAACTTCGGACATCATAGATATACATCAAAACCATATGAAACAACTTATAGAAGTCAAGAATATTAGCCATCCTAGTGGCTCTAAGAATAGGAAATTTCTTTAAAATCATGCATATGCGTCATTTGCTCGTTTCATAAAGATCATACCACAAGAAAGAAAGGGTAAGCCTTACATACCTGTCCCACGTTCTATTGGCTACGCTTATTCGCCCAAACTTGTTAGTCTACATTCAAGAGAATTGACATAATCATTAGATTCATCGACATATACTTGTCTTAGCCTTTCAAATGAATTCATTTACATTCTACCGAAATTTCGGCAGCATTTCCCCTGTAAATACACCATCCCCGAGAATCTAACTCGGCCAAATCATCAACAACATACCCGAAAATTCAACTCGGCCAAATTATCAACAACATTACCAACAACCTTACTAACAACTTCAACAATCAATCCAAATATATTCTAACATTACAACCCTTGTCACAAAACTCCACGACATTTCAATCACATATAGTCAAGCTAACATCAATGACCTCACATCCAAGTATTAATCCGAAATCGTCCTAAAATGGTTCAAGAATACTTCAAACAATTCTCATAATTTTCCAAACAACCCAATCAACATATTACTTCATCCGAAACCTTCCAAATTCAATAAGAATAATAACGACACATTTCATTCTTTCAAATTCAAACACAACAACCCAACTTACAATATTCCAAATGTCGCACCCTAATTCTGCTAAGGTGTGATGGGCACCCGACCCCTTACTTAGGGTCGAGCGAACCCTCAGAGTTTGCTGCACATAAAAATCACATCAAACTTTTTAAATCAAATAAGATAAAATACGTAGTAATTTTTTTTTTCCAGAAATATCTTTTTTTTTTGTAGCTGTCAAGCAGAACCAATCTATAATCAAACAGAATTTAGTACATAACACAGACCGGCATATTGGTTGACAGAGCCGCTTACAGACGAACAAACAATACCCACGACGCTGTCTGCATAGTCTCTAAAACAAATTCAGAAATCATAACAAACAAACTCTGACTTGGCAGCCCTCCGGGAGAATGGGGCTTGCCATCTCCGCTGGAACATCTTCTATAAGAACTTCAGCTCATCTGGGAGTACCTGCGCGGCATGAAACGCAGCCCCCGAAGAAAAGGGGGTCAGTACGGAATATGTACTGAGTATGTAAAGCGGAAATGTAACAAATATAATCATAAATCGAACCATAAGTATAGAGATATAGCGGACAGAGTCGAACCCGAACCCGAATCCGAATCAGAAATACAAAATATAAATATGTATGGTAAGTACAGGGTATAACAGACAGAGTCGTACTCTGAATCAGAGGTACAGAGTATGGCTGACAAAGTCGTAATCTGAGTCAGAAGTACAAAGCGTGACAGACTGAGTCATAATCCGAATCAGACTTTCAGAATGCAACAGACAGAGTCATAATCCAGATCAGATGTACAGATGTGTACCAGAAAGAATCATGCATGTAGAGTCATAAGCATATACAGAAAGTAAGGGTATTAACCAAAGTACCAAAATACTTATTCTACAGTTACAGATCGCATGTCCGAAGAGGTGCCGAAAATACAGAGTACAAAATGGAGTACCGGACGTACAAAATATTCAGATGATGTCATATATCGGACGGAATACCAAACGTACAGAATGCTCAGATGATGGCGTGTATCGGACGGAATACAGAGCGTACAGAATACTCAGAGTGTCATGTATCAGACGGAATGCAGAGCGTACAGAATATTCAGAGTGTCATGTATCGGACAGAATACAGAACGTACACAATACCAGAGTACTTACTTTCCGGACACAAATTATGCATATCGGAATCATGTAATATTTTCACAGATAACAGATCCCGGCCCTGTGGTAAGGGACGCGGTAACAGAATCATCATATGTCAAAATCATATGTCAATATATATACATATGCAGATAGCAGATAACAGATCCCGGCCTTGTGATAAGGGACGCGGTAACAGAACCCGGCCCTCTGGGAAGAGACGCGGTGAACAGAATCATATTCCATCCTAGCCGCCATCCCCATATCATCATATACAGATAACAGAACCCGGCTCTCCCACCGAGGGGCGCGGTGAACAATGCAGAGGAAACGCACGGTAACAGAACCTGGCCTGGGACGCAGTGAAAGAGGCATTAAGTCATGCATGGAGCAGAAGAAGGGCACGATAACAGAACCTGGCCCGGGACGCAGCGAAAGAGACATTAAGTCATGCACGAACAGAGTCATGAGAAACCATATGCACATAAATCCAGACTCAATGAATAGATACACTTGCCGACATTCGAAGGCTCAGGAACGAGTTTCGGGTTCTTCCTGGTTAGTATCAGGAAGTTATGAGCATTTGGAATACAAAAACCTCTTCGGTCTTTTAAGCGATCCGAGATCGTACATAATGAACATTAAAGCTTACAGAGAATACTCATATCAGAATACTCGGACCAGAAGACTCATATCCAGATATTCATAGCCGAATACTTATATCGGAATACTTATATTGGAATACCCGTATCAGAACACTTATACCAGGCACTCGTACTAATATACCTAACTCAGAATACTTATATCAGAATATTTACATCAGAATGCTTATATCAAAATATTCGAATCAGATCGTTCGTATCGAATGTTTATATCAGAATAGTCGAGTAAGAATACTTATATCTGAGTTACTAGATACTTATAGCAAACTCGGAGCATTAGCCAAAGTTTCTCTTAATTATCATACGGAAATAGGGCAAATAAAACAATACAAATAGGTCTCGGGGTTGTGGGCCCACCTTGGGTCAAATCGAGGTGACATACGTAAAACTACAAATATTTGGTCTATAAGGTCATCTACAAAAGTTTCAAAACGATTCTCTCACATTTGGGAAATTTATAGATGTTTGAATAGTTTCCAACAAAATGTAGAAACTATAGTTCAATGCCATTGAATGAATAGTATCTAAAATCCAACTCGGATTTCTACGAGCAGAGTAACCCCCGAGGCTTCAAATCCAAACCTAACATACCTAAGACATGCCAAAAGAAGGAGGGGAAAGCTTTACATACCTTTCTTGCCTTGTACGCTCGCCAAATTCAATTCCCGTTTCGTCAAAAATCTGCAATTGGTCATTTTTACCAAATGTTGACTATAAGGTTTTTGGCATTCAATCTTGAATTAGCACTTGTCTACCGAAATTTTGGCAGCACCTCCCCTGTAAATACAACGCCCCGAGAATTTAACTCGGCTCAAAACAACCAACAACAACCCAACAACAACAACAATAACTACAAAACACAATATAGCATAACTAGCCATCTTTCCAACATAATGTCATAACCTTCATTCCAACTTCGCGTTTTCAAATCAATTTCAATGTTTTCATATTCCTTACTAATCAAAATCATTGCAATACCATTTGGAAACATTTCATACCATTTCTACAAAATATTCACGAAATATACAAAATGTACGAACTTTCCGCCAAAGCCATAATGCCTCCAAAACTTCTAATCCTTAACATACATATTCATAGCATGTTTCCATCTTCCAATTTCATCAACAACTACCAAAGTTCACATTTAAATTCTTATTTTCACAATTATACAAAAATCATATAAAAATCACATAAATTCCCCATAACGACATACAACCCATTTCAACCAAATTCATTCGACTTTCACTTCCAATATAAATTCCACCATATCCACAACTAAATTACCACATAAAATTCAACTCATATTACTTACACAACAATACACACACACGGCTAGCTACATACATGCATACCCACTTTGCAAACTTCCATTTTTCCACCAAGTCTACTCCTTTCTACATTCTACAACATCAACAAGACCTTTATAACATATAAAAAGGGATTGAATCATACCTTTTTCTCCCAACTTCTTCACTTGGCTGAAGTGTTAACTTGATGAAACGAACGACTTATCTTTCGAAATAATTGCACCACGTTGTAGAGGACCCTTGAATTAGTAGGAATACATGAAGAAAATAATTTTTTGTTCAAGATTTCCCATGGTTCATTTTTCTCCATATGGCCGAATGGCCCCTTTGTTGTGCTCTCAATTTTCATTTTCTTGAAGCTTCTTGAACAAGAATGAAGATTGGCCCTCTTTTTATTTATTCATCACATGGATTTAATTTTTATGGGCTTGGGCCATTTCTTGTTACCATGGCCGGCCACCCCACAATTTTGGGCCTCATTTTCTAATTTTGTTTTAGCCCAATTGGCTACAAATCTTGTTTTGTATCCCGAAACTGATTTCCAAAATTTTAATTTTTGCCCTTGGCCTCCCTCCATATTTCCACATCAATATTTCATGAACATCACACTTGTATTAAATGGAATAAAACATGACCATATTTCTTACAAGTCAACATTATTTCAAATTTTTCGAGTATGCAAAATTGCGGGATATAACATCCTCCCCCCCTTTGGAACATTCGTCCTCGAATGTTCAACTGACCTCATGGGGTGTCATAACACTCCGGGAGGGTCCCTATCATAGTAATTCCTTTCTTGCTCTCTTTTATACCTTGTAAAACATATTACCATCTAGCACACAAAATATCTCCAAACGCCATTCAAGCCTATCTAAATTTCAGAACCGTTACATACTTTCTGTTTCTTCTCTAATCAAGCCTGTCGCGTGCTACGTAGCCTTTTGTGGTCTCCAACCATCTCGTATAGTCTAGTTTCACTCAGGCTATTCTAACCCTTCATTTGTCTCTTACGTCAGAATAGATGGAATTCTTGCATACTTCCCAGGGGGTCACCCATCCTGAAATTGCTCCCAGCTTAGCACACTTAACCTCGAAATGTTGGCGGAATTCGGTGCCTTAACGCCGATATAATCGCGTCCCTTTTCTCATATGACCTTTACTACATGATCCAGGGCGAGTCGAGGTCTCACAGATCCCGAGACATCCTCGGAACACGTCCTTCGTTGTACATTTACTATTTTGCCCTTTTTTTGATTCCTAATGTACACTTTTCACTTATGTGTATAATTATCGCCTGCTCCTGGGCTTCCAGATTCCCGATGGTGGCGAACATACCCTCGTCGCCGTTACTTACGAATATCTCGGGTATCGGCCCGTCCCGGGCTCTTACTCACTATTCTTACATAACAATCTCCTTTACCATTCCTGCTATTCAGAATCTGCACATGGCGAATACCTACAATATCTCACATAACATACAGTCATATATCACATTCCAACCATTCGGAACTTCCAATTTCCAGATAACGGAGCAAACATGGCTTTTCATATCATTTCCCATCTTATGCCATCGTAAGTAGGGTTCACATAAGGAATCTCATTTCCTATGACTTGGCTCTATCGCACGATCTGAGACAGAAAGAAGGTCAACAATCCCTAAATGCCCCGTAGCCTCCTGTTTATGAATGTGGCGCGCTACACACCATAAACAAGATTCTACCGGACACGACTTTGCAGACAGCCCCTAGGACAGACCTGCTCTGATACCACTTTGTCACACCCTATTTCCGCTAAGGTGTGATGGGCACCCGACCCCTTACTTAGGGTCGAGCGAGCCCTCAGAGTTTGCTGCACATAAAAATCACATCAAACTTTTTAAATCAAATAAGATAAAATACGTAGTAATTTTTTTTTCTTTTCAGAAATATCTTTTTTTGTAGCTGTCAAGCAGAACCAATTTATAATCAAACAGAATTTAGTACATAACACAGACCGGCATATCGGCTGACGGAGCCGCTTACAGACGGACAAACAATACCCACGACGCTGTCTGCATAGTCTCTAAAACAAATTCAGAAATCATAACAAACAAACTCTGACTTAGCAGCCCTCCGGGAGAATGGGGCTTGCCATCTCCGCTGGAACATCTTCTATAAGAACTTCAGCTCATCTGGGAGTACCTGCGCGACATGAAACGCAGCCCTCGAAGAAAAGGGGGTCAGTACGGAATATGTACTGAGTATGTAAAGCGGAAATTTAACAAATATAATCATAAACCGAACCATAAGTATAGAGATATAGCGGACAGAGTCGAACCCGAATCCGAATCAGAAATACAAAATATAAATATGTATGGTGAGTACAGGGTATAACAGACAGAGTCGTACTCTGAATCAGAGGTACAGAGTATGGCTGACAAAGTCGTAATCTGAGTCAGAAGTACAAAGCGTGACAGACTGAGTCATAATCCGAATCAGACTTTCAGAATGCAACAGATAGAGTCATAATCCAGATCAGATGTACAGATGTGTACCAGACAGAATCATGCATGTAGAGTCATAAGCATATACAGAAAGTAAGGGTATAAACCAAAGTACCAAAATACTTATTCTACAGTTACAGATCGCATGTCCGAAGAGGTGCCGAAAATACAGAGTACAAAACGGAGTACCGGACGTACAGAGGTGATGTCACACGCCAGACGTGGTGCAGAACGTACAGAATAATCAGATGATGTCATATATCGGACGGAATACCAAACGTACAGAATGCTCAGATGATGGCGTGTATCGGACGGAATATAGAGCGTACAGAATACTCAGAGTGTCATGTATCAGACGGAATGCAGAGCGTACAGAATATTCAGAGTGTCATGTATCGGACAGAATACAGAACGTACACAATACCAGAGTACTTACTTTCCGGACACAAATTATGCATATCGGAATCATGTAATATTTTCACAGATAACAGATCCCGGCCCTGTGGTAAGGGACGCGGTAACAGAATCATCATATGTCAAAATCATATGTCAATATATATACATATGTAGATAGCAGATAACAGATCCCGGCCCTGTGATAAGGGACGCGGTAACAGAACCCGACCCTCTGGGAAGAGACGCGGTGAACAGACTCATATGCCATCCTGGCCGCCATCCCCATATCATCACATACAGATAACAGAACCCGGCTCTCCCACCGAGGGGCGCGGTGAACAATGCAGAGGAAACACACGGTAACAGAGTCATGAGAAACCATATGCACATAAATCCAGACTCAATGAATAGATACACTTGCCGACATTCGAAGGCTCAGGAACGAGTTTCGGGTTCTTCCTGGTTAGTATCAGGAAGTTATGAGCATTTGGAATACAAAAACCTCTTCGGACTTTTAAGCGATCCGAGATCGTACATAATGAACATTAAAGCTTACAGAGAATACTCATATCAGAATACTCGGACCAGAAGACTCATATCCAGATATTCATAGCCGAATACTTATATCGGAGTACTTATATTGGAATACCCATATCAGAACACTTATACCAGACACTCGTACCAATATACCTAACTCAGAATACTTATATCAGAATATTTACATCAGAATACTTATATCAAAATATTCGAATCATATCGTTCGTATCGAATGTTTATATCAGAATAGTCGAGTAAGAATACTTATATCTGAGTTACTAGATACTTATAGCAAACTCGGAGCATTAGCCAAAGTTTCTCTTAATTATCATACGGAAATAGGGCAAATAAAACAATACAAATAGGTCTCGGGGTTGTGGGCCCACCTTGGGTCAAGTCGAGGTGACATACGTAAAACTACAAATATTTGGTCTATAAGGTCATCTACAAAAGTTTCAAAACAATTCTCTCACATTTGGGCAATTTATAGATGTTTGAATAGTTTCCACCAAAATGTAGAAACTATAGTTCAATGCCATTGAATGAATAGTATCTAAAATCCAACTCGGATTTCTACGAGCAGAGTAACCCCCGAGGCTTCAAATCCAAACCTAACATACCGAAGACATGCCAAAAGAAGGAGGGGCAAAGCTTTACATACCTTTCTTGCCTTGTACGGTCGCCAAATTCAATTCCCGTTTCGTCAAAAATCTGCAATTGGTCATTTTTACCAAATGTTGACTATAAGGTTTTTGGCATTCAATCTTGAATTAGCACTTGTCTACTGAAATTTCGGCAGCACCTCCCCTGTAAATACAACGCCCCGAGAATTTAACTCGGCTCAAAACAACCAACAACAACCCAACAACAATACCAACAACAACAACAATAACTACAAAACACAATATAGCATAACTAGCCATCTTTCCAACATAATGTCATAACCTTCATTCCAACTTCGCGTTTTCAAATCAATTTCAATGTTTTCATATTCCTTACTAATCAAAATCATTGCAATACCATTTGGAAACATTTCATACCATTTCTACAAAATATTCACGAAATATACAAAATGTACGAACTTTCCGCCAAAGCCATAATGCCTCCAAAACTTCTAATCCTTAACATACATATTCATAGCATGTTTCCATCTTCCAATTTCATCAACAACTACCAAAGTTCACATTTAAATTCTTATTTTCACAATTATACAAAAATCATATAAAAATCACATAAATTCCCCATAACGACATACAACCCATTTCAACCAAATTCATTCAACTTTCACTTCCAATATAAATTCCACCATAGCCACAACTAAATTACCACATAAAATTCAACTCATATTACTTACACAACAATACACACACACGGCTAGCTACATACATGCACACCCACTTTGCAAACTTCCATATTTCCACCAAGTCTACTCCTTTCTACATTCTACAACATCAACAAGACCTTTATAACATATAAAAAGGGATTGAACCATACCTTTTTCTCCCAACATCTTCACTTGTCTCAAGTGTTAACTTGATGAAACGAACGACTTATCTTTCGAAATAATTGCACCACGTTGTAGAGGACCCTTGAATTAGTAGGAATACATGAAGAAAATAATTTTTTGCTCAAGATTTCCCATGGTTCATTTTTCTCCATATGGCCGAATGGCCCCTTTGTTGTGCTCTCAATTTTCATTTTCTTGAAGCTTCTTGAACAAGAATGAAGAATGGCCCTCTTTTTATTTATTCATCACATGGATTTAATTTTTATGGGCTTGGGCCATTTCTTGTTACCATGGCCGGCCACCCCACAATTTTGGGCCTCATTTTCTATTTTTTTTTTAGCCCAATTGGCTACAAATCTTGTTTTGTAATTCCCGAAACTGATTTCCAAAATTCCAATTTTTGCCCTTGGCCTCCCTCCATATTTCCACATCAATATTTCATGAACATCACACTTGTATTAAATGGAATAAAACATGACCATATTTCTTACAAGTCAACATTATTTCAAATTTTTCGAGTATGCAAAATTGCGGGATATAACACCAAACACCTGTCTCACTTCCAAATTCATGAGTTATATTTACGACCTACACATTAGCAACTCTATTCTTATAATTATAAGGAACCATACTAATATCACATTAGCTTCTTCCATAATCCACAAACGATTACAACTTCACTTCAAACCATTAAATCCTTATTTCACATCATGTAATTCACAACTACAACAATCAAATACTAAATAAAAATTAGTTCATCATTCCTACAACATAGCATGTACACGGCCAACACCCCAACACACCAAATTCATGATTTTCATTAATTTCTACACACTACAACATGTACAAATCACCCATAACACATGTAAAAGAAGATTAATTCTTACCTTTTCCACTTATCTTCCTTCTTGGCTAAAGTTGCTCATTGAAAGAATAGATGTTTTTTCTTGCTCCAATGATTATACCACGTTAAAGAGGACCCTTGAATTAGTAGGAACATTAGAAGAAAATATTTTTTTGGATCAAAATTGGAGGCTCCAATTTTCTTCTTGCTATGGCCGAATGGCCTTATTCCTTGGTTCTCTCCAAGCTTCTTGAAATTTCCAAGTATAAAAGATGAAAATTATGGCAACTTGTCATCTTTTTGGGTTATTTATTTAACTTCCATATGGGCCTCGGCCCATACTATGCTTGGACGGCCACTTGGCCCATGTTTCAAGTCCATTCTTTTTTTTTTTTGGTCTTGCAATTCATGAAAAAAATAATTCTCCAAATTCCAAATTTGCCCTTAGCCTTCCTCCATATTTCTATGAGTCATCTTGTGAATTTCCCTTTTTACCCCTAGTCTTTATTAATATTTCCACATAAAAAAATTTCATAAGCAACTTGTGTGGTAAACAAGATCAAAAATATAGGCTTGCTCTTAACTTCCCGCAATTTTTTTGGAAAATTCCGAATGTACAAAAATGCGGGATATAACAGCCTCCCCCCCTTTAGAACATTCGTCCTCGAATGTTGAACTGACCTCATGGGGTATTGTAATACTTCGGGGAGGTCTCTTTTGTGGAAGACTAGATGTACCGCTTCTAATTTGGTGGTAACTCTGATTCATGAGTGACTTTAGCAATACTACAGACAATTTGATAGGGCCCGCTATATCTTGGGTTGAGTTTTTTTTTTGTCTTGCCGAATCTTGTTATACTCTTCATGGGTGAGGTTCTTAGGAATAGTCATTCGTCAACCCGAAACTTTAAGTGTCGGCGTCGATTTTCGGCCTTTAAGTATTCTTCTTTTCTTACTCCTTGTTGCCTTACTAATGGGCAATTTCCCTGCTCATATATGGCATATTCTTTGTGTTTATCTCTTCGGTATCCCTTTCGGGCTTTCCCTCCAAATTTTACATTCTAAGTGTTTATCCAAGCATGGCTTTGTCGTTAATGAGCATAATGGTTATGTTCCTTCCCAAGGCCAGTTATATCAGTATCCAAAACGTATATACATGATATTGCTTTGCCATTTCTCATCCTTCGCAGTCCAACTATACTTATGACAACTTGTGATTCGAGTTCAGTTAATTTCTTAACTCGCAACATCTTTGGGTTCTTGCCGCAACTTTTTCCTTGTTTCCTTTCCTCACATTCCTCGATGCCAGTATACTTGTCCATAACTTCCTTGGATAGGTGATCGCTCCATCAACCGTTATTCCTTGCTGGCTCTCCGGCGTGGACTCCATATAATTATAATTGGCATAACTTCATGTTAATTATTATTTTACACTCCCATGGCGTACACTCTCATGTTCAGTATAATTAATGATCCACGAATTATTTTCTTATACCCGGTGGCCTCTTTACCTTCTATTCATATAAGCAGTGTGCTTCCTTTCTTCGAGAAGCTATTAACTACCAACCGTGGCTACTTCATTATAACAGTTGTCGTCCGAGGCATCCTTTGGATTTGTTATCCTCTTCATTGACCTTGTGGATTTAGCTTGTACACCTTTCTTGCTCTCTTTATTACCCTCTTGGGCACATCTTTACATATCTAGGTACTACGCAAGTTCTGCTCAGTACGGGGAATTAAACCATGATCAAGGAATATCGAGGCTCGTGTCAGCATAAAGCATTCTCTCCACGCGTCTTCCATATTTCTCCCTGTATCTACCTCATAGTACACTCGTTGTCAATTTATTTCTATGTCCTTTCGTAACCTTCACGGTATACCAACAAACCCCGAACTCTGGCCCCGAGCTAATAGGTCTCCTTTTCTGGGGCTTGAATCGTCATAGTTCATTTTAAGTCTAGCATGTTCTCCCCCCCCCCCCCCCCCCTTTATTAAGAGGGTCTATATACGCCTATGCCCTTTTAGTAACCATCGCCTTCCGCGATCTTCTTACAATTGAAGCTCCTCCATCGCGGAGTCTGTCATGTCTATCTCCTCGTGAACTACGTTCTTGTATTTAATCGGAATACTCATAAGGGCATCCATTTCCGACGCTTATTTCTTTCCATTTTGACATACCTCTGTCCTTTATGTCTAACAATATCATTATCCTTTTTGGTGCGTATCCGTTTCCAGTCACTTTCTTCCTAACCACTCTTTTTCCTTCTATCCAGCCATCGGTTCCATTCTAAAGCCACCCTCCAGTAAGGCTTCTCTATGTTCAAAACAACTATACCAACATGGCTACAAAATTCTCCTTTTGTAATTATACCCTTCTACAATAGAGGATTCGGCCAAGCTGTCCTTTCCTTCATGCTCGTTCCTTATCTTTCATTCCATTTTCAAGATAATCGAATTTCTTAGTTTTCATATGAATTCTCATTCTATGTCATAGGTTTTCTTATCAACTGCGTCAACTCATTATCTTAGTCCTTCCTTTGATAAGTCATCAGTCGGCTATCGCCAACTTATTAGAGTATCCTCCGTACTCCCATATGCTTGTCCTATTTCCACCGTTAACCTTTTTCAGGTTTGTCCCTCTTTTTGTCCTATACTATTACATTCTAATTCCTTTACAGTTTTTTCCTTCCAATTTCTACGCAAATAATTTCATGCTTTGCCCGTCGGTTCTTTTAGAGGCTTTGCTTAATTATATTTCTTACTTTTTCACTTTTTTTGACATTTTGATCTCCTTGTCTTCCATTTACTTACTCTCTTTTCTTTCCAAATGTCGTTGTATTAGAATCTTCCAGTCTTAACCTGTAGTGAAATCAGTATCAGTTTATCTCATAACATCTGTACCATACCTTTCGCTTTGTCTCTTGAATTCCGTCTAGTTAATGTCTTCCATACATTGCAACACTGGTTGCTGGAACTCACCTATCGATCAATACAGTCACCAGTGGAATGCCATATGCATACATATACATTTACTACCATTTCGCTTACAAAACATTTCCCAAACGCTATTCAAACTCACTCTGTTTCCAAAGCTGCGTTGTGCTTTCTTTTCTTCACTAATCCGGTCTGCCTTAGCCTACGCGACCTCTTTAAGGTTTCCAATCACTCTGCATATTCTAATTTACTTTAGGTTATCCCAATTTCCCATTTGTCTCTTATATCTACACTTGTGGAAATTTTAGTACACTTCCCAGGGGGTCACCCATCCTAAAATTTCTCCCACTTTATCACGCTTAACCTCGAAACTTCGATGAGATCCGGTGCCTTAATGCTGATATAATCGCGTCCGCTTCCTCGCGTGACCTTTATTACCTGATCTAGAGCAAATTGGGGTCTTACAGATTCCGAGACATTTTCATAACACGTTCTTCCCTTCACAATTACTATTTTACCCTTCACCTGCGTGTATCACTACCTTTCGTTCTAGATTCCCAGATTCCTGATGGTAACAAATATACCTTCGTCGTCGTTGCTTGTAAGTGCTCGGGTATCAGTCTTTTCGGATTCCCACTCACCATTCTTGTATAATAATCTATAACTAATTATCGACTTTCTCTAAATCCTCCAACAAACCTTGCTCCTACCAAACCTCGAATGTTATCTATTTTAATCCTCTGGACTGCTAATCGTCTTGCTCGCTGTTATTTTCCACGTCATACCAAATCCATAACCTTTCTGAAACAACTCATCCCACTTATTGTCCCTTTACGATATTTCCTTTCCACGCTCTTCCTATTAGGTGTTCCAGATCAAATAACCTGATTTTGAAAAATTCTGACCGGGTCTCTTTTACAAATACTTACCACTCAAATCTGTATGCAGCAAATACCAACAATGCCTTACAGAGCATACGGATATATATCACATTCCAGCCGTCCAGAGCTTGTAGTTTCAAGTAACAGAGCAAATATATCAATACTTACCCCTGTGACTTTCCATATCGCCACTCACTTCTTCCGTCGTATGTAAGGCTTATATGAGGAATTTCAGTTCCTATGACTTGGCTCTATTGCACGATCTAAGACAGAAAGAAGGTCAACAATCCCTAGATGCCCCGTAGCCTCCTGTTTATAAATGTGGCGCGCTTCACACCATAAACAGGACTCTACCGGACACGACTTTGCAGACAACCCCTAGGACAACCTGCTCTGATACCACTTTGTCACACCTTAACCTTACTAGGGTGTGATGGGCACCCGACCTCATATTCGGAGCCGAGCGAACCCGAAGACTCTTATTACATACATAATCTTTTGGACTTTTTAAATCAAATAAAGATGAAATGCATAGCACAATTTTCAGAAATATTCTTTTTCGTTGCTTTCAAATCAAACAAAATTTGTAATCATATAGAACCTTTATCATAACACAAAATGACATATCGGCTGATGGAGCCGCTTACAGAACTGACAACCAATACCCATAACTCTGTCTGCAAAGTCTCTAACTTCGAATGAAACATCATAGCATAATACTCTGACCCGGCAACACTCCAGGGCAAATGGAGCTTGCCAATCCAGCTTAAGCATCTTCTAGCAATGTGCTTTACTCATCTGGGTGTACCTGCGTGGCATGAAACGCAGCCCCCGAAGAAAAGGGGTCAGTACGGAAAATGTACTGAGCATGTAAGGCAAGAATTACAGTAGGAGAGAATCATAGCTGCAACAGAGATTTAACAGAATCAAGTATGAACTTTAAAAACATCAAAACACTTGCCTTTTTAAAACGAAAAACACGTATGTCATCATTATAAATCATAAATGAAAGTCATGTATCAATATAATGCCGTGGAACGTACGGCCCAATCCATATATCATAATGTATCAATAGAGTGCCGTGGAACGTACGGCCCGATCCATATATCATAATATATCATGTATGCATAACGTGTCCCGGCCCTCTATTGAGGGACTCGGTGGATAGAATCATGCATGTCAAGGTCATATACCATATATACATAACGTGTCCTGGCCCTCTATTGCGGGTCTCGGTGAATAAAGTCATCATATGCCATCCTGGCCGCCATCCCCGTATAATCGTATCATCATATACATATACATATAACGTGTCCCGGCCCGCAAGTGAGAGCGACTCGGTGAACAATGCAGAGGAGTGCGCACGATAACATACCCGGCCCGGGACTCGGTGAATAGACATATTGAGGCTTGCACGAACAGAGTCGTGAGAAACTATATGCATATAAATCAAGACTCGATAGATAAGTATACTTACCGACATCTGAGGACTCAGAAACAAGTTTCAGGTCAATCCGACTTAGTATGAGAAAGTTATGAGCGTTTGAAGTACAGAACCTTCTACGAACATTTCAGAAGCCATTTTTGGAAAATCGAAGCAACAATCACATCAAGTACCTTTCGGATATCGTATGGATCAAATCAAATATAGCTTTTGGAATCATATGTACATATCAAAATGTATCAAAGACTTAACGGAATAATCAGACGTGCTATCATTTGAAAATCAAGACATTCGCCATATCACTTATCTTTCGAATGTCAATCGGAAACATATCAACAAACTTCGGAGATCATAGATATACATCAAAACCATATGAAACAACTTATGGAAGTGAAGAATATTAGCCATCCTAGTGGCTCTAAGAATAGGAAATTTCTTTGAAATCATGCATATGCGTCATTTGCTCGTTTCACAAAGATCATGCCAGAAGAAAGAAAGGGTAAGCCTTACATACCTTTCCCACGTTCTATTGGCTACGCTTATTCGCCCAAACTTGTTAGTCTACATTCAAGAGAATTGACATAATCATTAGATTCATCGACATATACTTGTCTTAGCCTTTCAAATGAATTCATTTACATTCTACCGAAATTTCGGCAGCATTTCCCCTGTAAATACACCATCCCCAAGAATCTAACTCGGCCAAATCATCAACAACAAACCCGAGAATTCAACTCGGCCAAACTATCAACAATATTACCAACAACCTTACTAACAACTTCAACAATCAATCCAAATATATTCTAACATTACAACCCTTGTCACAAAATTCCACGACATTTCACTCACATTCAATTCAATCACATATAGTCAAGCTAACATCAATGACCTCACATCCAAGTATTAATCCGAAATCGTCCTAACATGGTTCAAGAATACTTCAAACAATTCTCATAATTTTCCAAACAACCCAATCAACATATTACTTCATCCGAAACCTTCCAAATTCAATAAGAATAATAACGACACATTTCATTCTTTCAAATTCAAACACAACAACCCAACTTACAATATTCCAAACACCTGTCTCACTTCCAAATTCATGAGTTATATTTACGACCTACACATTAGCAACTCTATTCTTATAATTACAAGGAACCATACTAATATCACATTAGCTTCTTCCATAATCCACAAACGATTACAACTTCACTTCAAACCATTAAATCCTTAATTCACATCATGGAAATTCACAGCTACAACAATCAAATACTAAATAAAAATTAGTTCATCATTCCTATAACATAGCATGTACACGGCCAACACCCCAACACACCAAATTCATGATTTTCATTCATTTCTACACACTACAACATGTACAAATCACCCATAACACATGTAAAAGAAGATTAATTCTTACTTTTTCCACTTATCTTCCTTCTTGGCTAAAGTTGCTCCTTGAAAGAATAGATGTTTTTTCTTGCTCCAATGATTATACCACGTTAAAGAGGACCCTTGAATTAGTAGGAACATTAGAAGAAAATATTTTTTTGGATCAAAATTGGAGGCTCCAATTTTCTTCTTGCTATGGCCGAATGGCCTTATTCCTTGGTTCTCTCCAAGCTTCTTGAAATTTCCAAGTATAAAAGATGAAAATTATGGCAACTTGTCATCTTTTTGGGTTATTTATTTAACTTCCATATGGGCCTCGGCCCATACTATGCTTGGACGGCCACTTGGCCCATGTTTCAAGTCCATTCTTTTTTTTTTTTTGGTCTTGCAATTCATGAAAAAAATAATTCTCCAAATTCCAAATTTGCCCTTAGCCTTCCTCCATATTTCTATGAGTCATCTTGCGAATTTCCCTTTTTACCCCTAGTCTTTCTTAATATTTCCACATCAAAAATTTTCATAAGCAACTTGTGTGGTAAACAAGATAAAAAATATAGGCTTGCTCTTAACTTCCCGCAATTATCTTGAATTATCCGAATGTACAAAAATGCGGGATATAACAGAACACTTATTGTTAGGGGCAATCATGTACAAAATGAATCATCATTTGGGATTCGAGAGAATAGGTAGGATGGACTAACACTTTGGGAACCAAAGACAACTATCATGTCAAGTAATACTGAGAACTAGAGTTCATTGGAGTCACATGTGTTCGTCGCTTGTTCACTTTATGTAATTCACGCCAAAGAAGGAGGAAGGGATAGCTTTACATACCTTTCCAGTCGCCTTACTCTAATTACTGCACGGTTGTCTTTCCAAGTTCGTCAATCTATATTTAAGAAAATTAATACTACTGTTAGGATCGTTATCATGGGCTTACCTTAAGCCCTTAAATTAATCCTTTTTAAATTCTGCCAAAAAATTCGGGCAGCATCTCCCTTGTTTATATGCCTAGCTCGAAATTACAATTTAGTAACCAACAACAACAACAACAACAAGACCAACATCAACCATGTTATTCTCAATACCAAATACTCCATAAAACCTCCCATATAATATTTATCTACATCTCCACCAATAGAATTATTATACAACTATTTAACGGTTCAATCTCCGTAAATAAACCAAAATTAACATTAATAAAAGGAGATTCATACCTTACTCCTGATAATATCGCTATATCTTCACTTTTTCCACCTTAAACGTGAACCACACGTGTCGCTATACGATTCTATACTCGCAACTATACGTTGCCGGGATCGGAATTCGGGAATGTCACGACCCGGCTAGGGCCATGACGGGTACCTGGGGCTAACCACCGAGCACCACTCGTTCTATTACTCATTCTATGTATAATCATATTTCTTATGCTTATAATCGTAGGAAGACCACTTTCATTTGACTTAATTACCTTTACATACATAAGCCCTTCGGCTATCAAAATAATACATATATATACACGTGGGGAATCGTGAGACCATACTACCCACACATACGTATCTACGAGCCTCTACTAGAGTACTGGTCTTATGGACGGGGCAGGACCCCGTCATGCCCAAAACATATAGGTACATAAATCGTAAATCAATGGCACCTCCGGAATAATGGAGTGCTCTCAAAATCTGCTCATCAGCTCCTATAAATCTGGGTCGCCTCCCTGTCTACCTGTGGGCATGAACACCGCCTCCAAATAAAATGGGCATCATACAAATATTGTACTGAGTATGTAAGGCATGAGTGAAATGAGTATAATAGATAAATCATAAGATGTAGATATAACCTGCGTAACCTTTAACTTTGGATACCTTTCATTCCTATATCATATATAACCATAGTACATGTATCATCATAGCTCATACATCATTGTATCACATATATATATATATATATATCATAGTACCATATCTGTGCCTACACATTAAATATTATTCATATTCGGCCACGTAGTGGCTCGACAATATCACATACATGTCTTTCGGGCTTTTCATACATTTGAATACATAGTAGTATCATACCCGACCATATAGGCTCGGTGTCTTACGTGCCATGCTATAATAAAGCTTGGTGTTATGCGTGCCTGGCCCTACCAAGGCTCAGTGTTGTTCGTACCCGGCCCTACAAAGGCTCAGTGATATCCGTACCCGGCCCTACCAAGGCTCAGTGGTATCCGTACCCAACTGCAGTAGTGCGCGCACATTATACATATATATACATATTCTACCCGGCCATATAAGCTCGAGGTTTCATAATAGCCATACATAGGCACATATACATAAAAGCCCATAAACATCTTTAGTGTCATCACTATTATCATCGTCATCATCATCATCATCACTATCAACATCGTCATCATTATCATTATCACTATCAGCATCGTCATCATTATCATTGCCATCACATACACCTCATAAGCTTATCATAACTTTCCATAGAGCATGCATTTGAATTTAAAGACAAACTATGAAAATCGTATCATATTCGTAGCATTAACTTCACAAAAATATCGTATGATAGGCTTTATAATCTCTAGACTTAGGCTCATCATTACCGTTATCGTATCTATGGCATATCTCGTACCTTCTCATATGGAATCCTCTAAGAACATAGACTCGTAATTCTTCCGGAACATTTGTCATAGGGCATGCATTAGAGCTTATAGACAATCTATAACAATATCGGGGTGACATAAGGTCGAGAGCACCCAATTACATTATGGAGTGATCATATTTAGCATATCCCACCTTGAAGGAACTAACATTTTAAGATGGGTGTATGCCATGAACAACATCAAGGGATCATAGATCGGGTCATTAGTTTCATAGACATCATATCTTGCTTTAGAATTTCTATGCTTAAACTCATCATCATCATTATCACCTTCATGACATGTTTCTCATCTTTATCTCATAAGAAGCTCTTTATCAACTTTAACTCATAGTTCCCGGAATGTAAGAAAGTCATGGAGAAGTAAGGAAATAATATCATAGAAATCATATAAGGATCATTAACTTTGTAGGAATATCATATCATGAGCTTGAGGACTTCTAGGCTTAGATTCATCAATAGAACTATACTTGGCATCATTAGCCTCATGGGCATCTTATATTACTCTAGGATTCTTCATACTTATACTCATCATCGTCGTTATCTTGCTCATATCGTATCTCTTTTCTTTATCCTGTATGACGCTCTTTATAATCGAAGACTCATAATTTCCGATATGTAGGAAAATCGTGGAAAGATAGAAGGATTCATACCTTGAGAGTCATGCCTTAGAAAGAAGGAACTAGCCTTACATACCTCTTTCGTTTAACAATTTTCATTGCTTGATTGTTCTCCTTCAATGCTCACATTCCTACCTTCAAGAGAATTCGCATTCACATTAGCTAATCAATTATATGAACGTGCTTACTTAAAGCTAGAGAAAATTGGGCAGCATTTCCTTTGTTTATACAATCTTCCCCATATTGTATATCAACTCCGAAACATTTATAATAACATTCATAATATCATAACCAACAATCTCCATTCATCTACATTACCCTCATTTCACAATTCCACTTCAATTCATCCATAATCATGGTCATAGTATACTAGTACGTTTTCTCACATATAATGCTTATCCCATGTCCTTACTATCATTTATAGCATAATCGTAATCACAATATATCAAGAATCATTACTTAACCTAAGCTACTACTCACCAACATTACTATTCTCACATTCAAGACCCATTTTCTATATCCCTTTACAATCCAAGTGTTTCAACTTCTCAATACCTTAAACAACATAGAAATACCATAAAACTTACCTTATATAGTGTAGGAGAAAGTTTTGGATGATATTATTTCACTTGAAGAAAAACCCTAGCTTTAATCCAATGGGGTTTCTTGCCTTGGATGAACTCCAATGAGTTTCTTACACTTGATTTCCTTGGTTTGATGTTGTTGATCACTAATATCTCTTGAATTCTTGTGGGAGAAGTGTAGAGAGATGTTTTAGAGAGAAGGGAAGTGAAGGGAAATGAAATGAAATGAAACTTGATCCCTTATTAATAATACTCAATTCTGTCCCGACATGAACATACGGTCCGTACATTTTATACTGACCGTATGTCTGGACCGTATGTTTGGTCCAGTGAAGACCCTCATTCTGGGCAGACCATAGGGTTGACATATAGTCCGTATGTTTTATACGGCCAGTATGTTTGGCCGTATAATGCCTAGCTTTCCGAAGTTCGTTCTCGTCGACTCGTTTGATCTCCAATCCTTATGGAACCTTCTTGACACTTGTTTAACACCTCATTAAAAATCTACGGGACATTATAGCTCTTCTCCAAAACGTCATTAAGTCATCATTGATTCGTTACTCATAAATCCTTTCCGATACATAACGTATACCTTGTCTTTCTTGGCAAACTTTCTTCTCTTACTTCGAATGTCTTTGAAATCTCATTTAGAATCATCAGATGCTATTTCCTACTTATCAAAACATCGCATACGTCATGCCCTTCGTTAGTCTATTCACTGTGCATGAACGAAAAATTTTTCGACTTGTAACAGGGAATTATAGCTGATTTAGGCTTGAAATTTGGGTTTGGGAGTTGGGGAATGTTAGACCCCGTATTTTATACGTCGAGTTATTCGCGAAGGAATTGACGTGAGATAGAAACCTCGGATTTTTTAATTTCTAAACTAGAACTAATCAGTTATAAATTTTTACTTAGTATAAGAATGTTGATGGAAATTAGGAACTACTTAATTGTGGTGTTAAGTTTAAATTAGTGGTAACAATGAGTCAATATGAACATTAACATGCCATGTCCAAAAGATGACTCAAAGTCATCTAAAATAAGGCTATTATGGAAGACATACAAATATGCATTTAATGTTGATTCATCCACTACACTTTCATTATATTGTGGACAATTAAATTGGAAGAAATATACATGTATATTCGGCCAAGGAGCTGAAATTTGGAGGAGGAAAAGGTTAGTTATGCAATTGAATATTGAAGCATGCATTACTTTATTAAAGTATACATTATTTTAGGAAGACATAACATGGTGGAGGGATCATTTCACATTAAATATGGATCATTCATCTTGGAATGATTACAATGGACAAAGGGTGGTGTGTGAATCATTCACCACACATGAGATTGTCTTGTAAACAATTGAAAAGAAAGAAGAAAGGAAACAAAGATGAAAAATCAGCCAACACATTTAGCCGAAAGTTGAAGAGAAAAATTAGAAACTTTTAAGTGTAAAGTTAATGGAATGAATCATGCCATACGTGGAGCATGTGACCAACTTGTAGGCATCAAAGTTGAACCAAATAATGACCAAGAAATCAGCCATCACAATTCATTTCAACTACACAACACAAAGAAAGAAAACCTAAGCCTAGAGAGAGAGCATTCGGCCAAGGGGCTGATTTTTAAGCTCTTTGAGTCTTGATCCAAACATTATTTTCCAAGGTGTTTCAACCCTTTAGAAGGTCCCTAAAACGTGAAGATAGTATTTGGAGCAACAAGAACCATTTTCATCTCAAGTCACCAACTCTAGCCAAGTAGAGAAGTCAAGTTGTCAAGGTAAGATCTAACTTTCTTTTCCATGCATTAAGGGTGATGTAGATGAGTAGATATAAGTTGTATGTATGAAATAAGGTGTGATGATGTTGTAACATGACAGTAACCATGAGGTTATATGTGTTGATGTTGAAGTATGGTTGTAACTTGAAGAACATGAATCGCATGCATAAAATCATGAATGTTGGTGTTGGAATGTTGTTGTGACCGAGGGGACTGTTTTGGTGGAATTAATGAACTAATTTTCTTTAATAAATATGGATGCTACTATCATAGACCTCATGGTAAAAAGAATGAAAAGAATTGGAAGGTTAAAGGTGAAGTTGTGTTAGTATGAAAATAAAGTGAATCTATGATTTTATGTGAAGTGATGTTGAAGCATGTTGAAACCGTGTCTGGACTGTTTTGTGAGGAAGTTAGTGAACTGGTTTTACTTGATATTTTGATTGTTATTATCATGAAATTTATGATGGAAATGAAGGTGTTTAATGATTGGAGTTGAAACTAAAGTCGTTTGAGAATTGTTGTAAGGATTATAGAAATGACGATACAGCGGAGTTGCGTATGAATTGATGTTGTACTTGTCGTGTGGATAGCTGGTCATAACTTACTGAAATTATATGAAAAGAAGACATGAAATGATGTGTAAAAATCGTATGTGGTTGGCTTAGTATGTTCGTAAACGTTTGCAAGAATTCCGAACATTGTTATGTTGTCGGTTAGGGACTGTTTTGGATGTGTTGTTGGTTAGGGACTGTTTTGGACTTGTGTTTTCATTAAGTTGGAAATACTAATTATAAGTTAAGAGTATACATCATATTGTATGTTGTATGGGCTGTTATAAGTTGTTACATGCAAACGTTAAGGCTACAAACTATTAGAAGTAACTTGAGAATGTCGTAGCCGTATGTGAATCTTTATTGCATGTTATGAATGTGGGCTGTTTAGAATATTGTGTGGGCTGTCCGGATTGGTATTGAACACATAATTATTGATGTTGGATTGGTTGTGTGTGGTTGGTTTGGATACAAGAGAAAACGTCGTCTAAACATCTAGAAAGGAGTTACTAACGTTAGAATACGTTTTGAATCTCCCCGTAACTTAAACGTAGTTGTTGGCATCTTAATATAGGTCGAAGTATTATTGGGCAGCGTATACATACTGTGACGAATAAACGCTAAAGGTATGTGAAGCTAACCCTTCTTTCTTTTGGCATGATCGTTGCGAAATGAATATACGATATATATACAATTCCAAAGGAAATTCCTATTCCTAGAGCCACTAGGATGGCTATTGATCTTGATTCCCATAATTTATGTTTTGGTTCATATATATTGATATATACACATGATTTCAAAGTTCCATTTTGATATAATCCACAGGGACGTCCGAAAGGTATATGAGCTGACTATTATTTGAAATTTGCGAACGATGGTTCGTGTTGACTATTCTAGAGTCCTTAAAAAATGTTTTAAATTGCATATAGTTTCTCACTACTCTGCTCGTGCATATCTCATTATATCTTTCACCGAGTCCCGGGTCGGGTATGTTATCGTACACACTTCCACTGTATTGTTCGCCGAGTCCCTCATTAAAGGGCCGGGTACAATATATATATATGTATATTCCGAAGTTATGCTGTGTTATGAAGTTATGCTGTGATATGAAGTTATGCTGTGTTACGGAGTTATGCTGTGTTACGGAGATATGTGTTGTTACGGAGATATATATTATATTCTGAAGTTATGTTGTGTTATGGCGCCAGAGACGGGGTGGCGACCATGTTCACCGAGTCCCATAATGGGGCCGGATAGGATATATGATATTGACATGCATGATTTATGTTTCGAAAGCAAGTACTTGGTATTCTGGTTATTGTACTCATTTTCTGTACTTCTTATTTCAATTATGATCCCGATTTCTGTATTTCATGCTTTACATGCTCGGTACATATTCCGTACTGACCCCCTTCCTTCGGGGGGCTGCGTTTCATGCCCGCAGGTGCAGATACTCGCTTTGGTGTTCCGACAGCTTAGGATTCCCCTTCTACTATTTTGGAGAGCTCCGTTGTTCCGGAGTCCAGATTTTGGTACAAATCCTTCTCGGATATATATATATATATATATATATATATATATATATATATATATATATATATATATATGCATATGTTGACTAAGGGTACGACGGGGCCCTGTCCCGTCATATGTTACGTTACTGTTGATACTCTTAGAGGTCTATGGACATATGTGTGGGTTGTGTATGGGTTCTGTTTAGCGGTGTCTATACGATGTGCTGTGGTATGATGTTCGTCTATAATGGCAGCCTTGTTGGCTTGCATATGATATTGATATGTGGTGGCAGCCTTGTCGGTTTGCTTTTATATGTATAATTATGCGACAAATGTGAGACCATGGTTGGTCGTTATAAGATCCATATTGAGTTTGTTGTGAAAAGAACATATAGCTAAAGAATATGTATACGGGTGTCCAGGTCGGGCACCAGTCACGGCCTACGGGGTTGGGTCGTGACAAAAAGTGGTATCAGAGCAGTTCATCCTCGGAGTGTCTACAGACCGTGTCTAGTAGAGTCTTGTTTATCGGTGTGTTGTGCACCACATCTATAAACAGGAAGCTACAGGATATTTAGGATGTTACCTTTCTTTCATATCTCAGATCGTGCGATAGAGCCCAACCATAGGAAATGAAATTCCTTGTACTAACCTTTGATTTCAGCTGAAGAACGACATCGACAGAAGGAAGCGATTGACGATATTGGAAATTACAAAGTACACAGGTAAGTAACGGTACGAAAGAGGCATGTCGGATAAGGTAAGAATATTGAAATGTGATTTGAAATGTAAAATTGGAGGACGAAAGAGAAGGTGGGTAGGAAAGTATAATAGAACAGATCGTTAAAGGATCAGGTACATCTTGAGGTGCGATATGTGAGGTAAGTCCCGACACCTTTATGCCTTTCACTTGAAGTTGGGAGCCCTGTGTGGCTATGATACGATATGATATATGTGTATATATGTTGGCCCTGTGAGGCATTGTTGGTATTTCCTGCGTGCAGGTTTTGAGATAATAAGAAATACAGAGGAAACTCTGCCAAAGTTTTCCTAGAAATAATAAGAGAATGAGATGTAGGTTTTTCCTGAAAGGTCCTGTCAATAGTAATGACAGGATTTGACTAAGTTGCGAGTACGGCTGACCTCGAGAAATAAGTTAACTGCTGAATAGCTGGTAATAGTAATTATGAGGTCTAGATCAATATGGTAAAAAAAAAAAGAGGAAATGTTAAGACAATTTGGAAGGGCTTGTGATAATAAAAGATTAATCAGAAAGGGTAAAAAGGGTTAAGTACGCCTACTCCACAGAGTGTAATTAAACCATAATAAGAATTGTGAATAAGATTAAAAAGTGTTGCGCTAGGGGATCGAATACGAACAGGGTATAATAAGGAGGATTGTTATGAAAAAAAAAAGTAAAGCCTAGTGAGGAAGTGGCCAAAGACATGACGTGATCCGTGTGACTATAATATAAAGGTAAGTGTAAAATGGAAAAGCGAGCTATAGTACAAATAAGAAAGACTTATCAAGTTCTGTAGGGAAAGTTTAAAATAAAGGGTACAAAATGTGGTAGCAGATGCATTCAACCATCGATCTATGGGTAGTTTGGCAGACGTACAACCAGAGCAGAAGGAGATAGTCCGTGAGATTCGCCAACTAGCTAATTTGGGAGTCTGTTTGGCCGATTCTGATAATAACAGGGTTTCTATTCGGGGAGTTGTTGAGTCTTCTATCATAGAAGAGATAAAGAGACACCAGTACGAGGACCCTATTCTTGTACGTCATAGGGATGCAGCTCTTCAAAAGGAAGAGACCCCATTTAAGGTGGCACCTGACGGGGTACTGCGATACAAAGATAGATTATGTGTACCTGAGGTTGCTGGGTTACGACAACAGGTGATGGGAAAGGCACACTGTGCCCGTTATTCTATTCATCTAGGGTCAACGAAGATGTATCATGACCTCAGATGCTTGTATTGGTGGGATGGCATGAAGAAGGATATAGCAGAGTTTGTTGCCCAGTGTTCGAATTGTCAGCAGGTTAAGGTCGAGCACCAGAAGCCTGGAGGACTATTACAGGAGATGGAGATTCCGACCTGGAAGTGGGAGGTGATTAATATGGACTTCGTCATTGGTTTACCTTGCACTCTGCGAAAATATGACTCTGTTTGGGTCATCGTTGATAGGTTGACAAAGTCAGCCCATTTCCTTCCAGTTAGGACTACATATTCAGCTGAGGATTATGCCAGGTTGTACCTTAAGGAGATAGTGAGACTTCACGGGGTTCCCACAACTATTATTTCTGATAGAGGAGCCCAGTTCACAGCTAACTTCTAGAGATCCTTCCAAGAGGGATTGGGGAAACAAGTGAGTCTCAGCACGACGTTTCACCCTCAGACTGACGGACAGGCCGAGCGTACCATTCAGACACTACAAGACATGTTACGAGACTATGTTATGGATTTTCGGGGTAGCTGGGATGATCATTTGCCACTTATTGAGTTCGCCTATAATAACAGCTACCATTCGAGTATCCATATGGCACCGTACGAGGCCTTGTATGGGAGGAAGTGCAGATCACCTATTGGCTGGTTTGATGTTGGCGAGACCAAGTTGATAGGCCCAAATATGATTCAGCAGGCTGTTGATAAAATGAAGCTTATCCAGGAAAGATTACTGGTAGCCCAGAGTCGGCAGAAATCATATGCAGATAATCGACGTTGACACTTAGAATTTCAGGTTGGTGACTGGGTATTCCTGAAAGTGTCACCCATGAAAGGTGTTACGAGATTTGGCAAGAAAGGGAAGCTAAGCCTGAGATATATTGGACCTTATCAGATTGTCCGTAGAGTAGGCCAGGTTGCCTACGAGTTAGACCTACCGGCTGATTTGGAAGCAGTGCATCCAGACTTCACGTGTCAATGCTTCGCAAATGTATAGGCGATCCTTCCAGAGTATTCCCCGTAGATGATGTCCAAGTGACAGAGGAATTTTCCTATGAGGAGCAGCCTATAGCCATACTTGATCCGCAGATTAGGAGGTTACGAACTAAGGACGTGGCTTCCGTCAAAGAATTATGGAGAAACAACAACAGGGAAGAGATGACTTGGGAAGCCGAGGAGGAGATGAAAGACAAGTATCCTTACTTGTTCTCTACGCCTACAGGTAACTCCAACTCCTCACTTGATTATATTGATTGTCCGATAAGACTATATGTTATGACGATAAGGGAAGCTTTTCCCAAAATTCTTATAGAACGTCACGGGACCAATTCAACATTCGAGGACGAATGTTATAAAAGGGGGTAGAATGTTAGACCCCGTATTTTATACGTCGAGTTATTCGCGAAGGAATCGACGTGAGATAGAAACCTCGGATTTTTTTAATTTCTAAACTAGAACTAATCGGTTATAAATTTTTACTTAGTATAAGAATGTTGATGGAAATTAGGAACTACTTAATTGTTGTGTTAAGTATAAATTAGTGGTAACAATGAGTCAATATGAACATTAACATGCCATGTCCAAAAGATGACTCAAAGTCATCTAAAATAAGGCTATTAAGGAAGACATACAAATATGCATTTAATGTTGATTCATCCACTACACTTTCATTATATTGTGGACAATTAAATTGGAAGAAATATACATGTATATTCGGCCAAGGAGCTGAAATTTGGAGGAGGAAAAGGTTAGTCATGCAATTGAATATTGAAGCATGCATTACTTTATTAAAGTATACATTATTTTAGGAAGACATAACATGGTGGAGGGATCATTTCACATTAAATATGGATCATTCATCTTGGAATGATTACAATGGACAAAGGGTGGTGTGTGAATCATTCACCACACATGAGATTGTCTTGTAAACAATTGAAAAGAAAGATGAAAGGAAACAAAGATGAAAAATCAGCCAACACACTTAGCCGAAAGTTGAAGAGAAAAATTAGAAAATTTTAAGTGTAAAGTTAATGGAATGAATCATGCCATAAGTGGAGCATGTGACCAACTTGTAGGCATCAAAGTTGAACCAAATAATGACCAAGAAATCATCCATCACAATTCATTTCAACTACACAACACAAAGAAAGAAAACCTAAGCCTAGAGAGAGAGAGCATTCGGCCAAGGGGCTGATTTTTGAGCTCTTTGAGTCTTGATCCAAACATTATTTTCCAAGGTGTTTCAACCCTTTAGAAGGTCCCTAAAACGTGAAGATAGTCTTTGGAGCAACAAGAACCATTTTCATCTCAAGTCACCAACTCTAGCCAAGTAGAGAAGTCAAGTTGTCAAGGTAAGATCTAACTTTCTTTTCCATGCATTAAGGGTGATGTAGATGAGTAGATATAAGTTGTATGTATGAAATAAGGTGTGATGATGTTGGAACATGACAGTAACCATGAGGTTATATGTGTTGATGTTGAAGTATGGTTGTAACTTGAAGAACATGAATCGCATGCATAAAATCATGAATGTTGGTGTTGGAATGTTGTTGTGACCGAGGGGACTGTTTTGGTAGAATTAATGAACTAATTTTCTTTAATAAATATGGATGTTACTATAATAGACCTCATGGTAAAAAGAATGAAAATAATTGGAAGGTTAAAGGTGAAGTTGTGTTAGTATGAAAATAAAGTGAATCTATGATTTTATGTGAAGTGATGTTGAAGCATGTTGAAACCGTGTGTGGACTGTTTTGTGAGGAAGTTAGTGAACTGGTTTTACTTGATATTTTGATTGTTATTATCATGAAATTTATGATGGAAATGAAGGTGTTTAATGATTGGATTTGAAACTAAAGTCGTTTGAGAATTGTTGTAAGGATTATAGAAATGACGATACAGCGTAGTTGCGTATGAATTGATGTTGTACTTGTCGTGTGGATAGGTGGTCATAACTTACTGAAATTATATGACAAGAAGACATGAAATTATGTGTAAAAATCGTATGTGGTTGGCTTAGTATGTTCGTAAACGTTTGCAAGAATTCCGAACATTGTTATGTTGTCGGTTAGGGACTGTTTTGGATGTGTTGTTGGTTAGGGACTGTTTTGGACTTGTGTTTCATTCAGTTGGAAAGACGAATTATAATTTAAGATTATACATCATATTGTATGTTGTATGGGATGTTATAAGTTGTTACATGCAAACGTTAAGGCTACAAACTATTAGAAGTAACTTGAGAATGTCGTAGCCGTATGTGAATCGTTATTGCATGTTATGAATGTGGGCTGTTTAGAATATTGTGTGGGCTGTCCGGATTGGTATTGAACACATAATTATTGATGTTGGATTGGTTGTGTGTGGTTGGTTTGGATACAAGATAAAACGTCGTCTAAACATCTACAAAGGAGTTACTAACGTTAGAATACGTTTTGAATCTCCCCGTAACTTAAACGTAGTTGTTGGCATCTTAATATAGGTCGAAGTATTATTGGGCAGCGTATACATACTGTGACGAATAAACGCTAAAGGTATGTGCAGCTAACCCTTCTTTCTTTTGGCATGATCGTTGTGAAATAAATATACGATATATATACAATTCCAAAGGAAATTCCTATTCCTAGAGCCACTAGGATGTCTATTGATCTTGATTCCCATAATTTATGTTTTGGTTCATATATATTGATATATACACATGATTTCAAAGTTCCATTTTGATATAATCCACAGGGACGTCCGAAAGGTATATGAGATGACTAATATTTGAAATTTGCGAACGATGGTTCGTGTGGACTATTCTATTGAGTCCTTAAAAAATGTTTTAAATTGCATATAGTTTCTCACTACTCTGCTCGTGGATATCTCATTATATCTTTCACCGAGTCCCGGGCCGGGTATGTTATCGTGCACACTTCCACTGTATTGTTCGTCGAGTCCCTCCTTAAAGGGCCGGGTACAATATATATATATATATATATATATATATATATATATATATATGTATATTCTGAAGTTATGTTGTGTTATGAAGTTATGCTGTGATATGAAGTTATGCTGTGTTACGGAGTTATGCTGTGTTACGGAGATATGTTGTGTTACGGAAATATATATTATATTCTGAAGTTATGTTGTGTTATGGCGTTAGAGACGGGGTGGCGACCATGTTCACCGACTCCCATAATGGGGCCGGATAGGATATATGATATTGACATGCATGATTTATGTTTCGAAAGCAAGTACTTGGTATTCTGGTTATTGTACTCATTTTCTGTACTTCTTATTTCAATTATGATCCCGTTTTCTGTATTTCATGCTTTACATGCTCGGTACATATTCCGTACTGACCCCCTTTCTTCGTGTCACGACCCGGCTAGGGGGCCGCGACGAGCACCCGGTGCTACCCCACCCGAGCACCCCCTTATCGTACATAACATAACATCTAGGTGAACCATAAGTCAATTCGTGCTTTTCTTATCGTTAATCATATTGATCCCATTAGACGACCATCATCATTTAACATATCATAGGCATCTATGCCACGTCATAAGTACAAGGCCGACGTGGCTAACAAAAGATATACAAAACATGGGCTGACATGGCCGAACATCTCTACCCACATACACATGACTACGAGCCTCTAAGAGTATGACATATCGTATGAGCGGGACAGGACCCCGCTATGCCCATAATTATATACACAAAAGAATAAGTACCCAAAAGCTACGGCTCCGAAAGAAATGGAGCTCTGCTATGCAATCTCTGAATAAGCAGCTATGGATCAAGTCTGTCTCCCTGTGCACCTGCAGGCATGACGCAGCATCCACAAACAAAAGGACGTCAGTACGAAGAATGTACTGAGTATGTAAAGCATGATCAACATCAATATAGAAGCATAATAGATATCATATGAAAATAGCATATGAGGGGAGATAGTAATATCATCATCATCATGTCGCTTACTTGCATACATCATCGTTCGTATCCCATAATAATACTCGTACCATACTTGTGCTCATATTCGTATACACGTCCTTATTCGTATTCTTATACATAGTCTTCTCACATTCATATTTATATCATATACATAGTCATACACTTAAATACATACATAGCGTACCTGACCATAAGGTTCGGTGTTTCATACATACTTGGCCAACCAAGGCTCAATGTTATTTCTACCTGGCCCTACCAAGGCTTCAGGGTTATCCGTACCATCTGCATTATGGACTTACTCGTCATACGAGGAACATAGTATAATCATAGTACATATCAAGGGTCGTGAGCTTATGAGCTCGGAATGTCAACCATGTGAAGACAACATACTCATATAGAGGAATTAAGAATTTGGCCAAGAACCATGCCTTATGAAAGAAGGGTTAGCCTTATATACCTTTCCGTCGAACTATTCTACACTTGCACGTTCCCTTCCAATGCTAGCGTTTATACCTTCATTAATATCATAACAATGGCCATTAGTCATTCACATTATCTAGATTCCTCAATTTGCCTCTAATTCACCCATATTCATGGTCATAACACCCATCTTCGTCCATTCGTCTAAAGTGTTTAGTTCATGATCTTAATACCATTTATAACACATTCATATCACAACACAACAACATTCGTATTTCAATTCAAACTATTTCTCAAAATGTCACTATTCATCATTCATGACCTAGTTGACCACATTTTCTACAATCCATGTATTTTAATTCTCCAATACCTTAAACATCTTGTAAAAATCATGAATCTTACCTTAGAAGTTGTAGGAACAAGCTTTGGTTGATAATACTCTTCTTTGAGCGAAACCCTAGTTTTTCTCCATTTGGATTTCTTGACTTGGATGATCCTTGATGATTCCCTTATCCTTGATTCACTTGTCTTAATGTTATTGATGGCTTATAATCCTTGAAAACTCATATAATAAATGTAGAGAGAAGTTTTAGAGAGAAGTTGTGTAATGTTGTAATGAAATAAAATAAGTCTTGATCCTCATATTTAATGACTTGTGAAATCTGTGCTGGGTGAACAGTGGTCGTCCATGGAGGTTTACGGACCGTATTCCACTATACGGCTCGTCCTCCATGGGCGTATTTAGCCATTTCCAGAACCAGAAGCTTGGCTGCCTTCATGGTGGTTTACGACCATGGTTTACGAGCCGTAAATCACTTTACGGTCCGTCCACCAGGTCATATTTAACCATTTCCTCGGCTGGCAGAAAGTTGAAGTTTGGCATGCCAGTTTACGACCTGGCAGTTTACGGACCGTATACCAGTTTACGGTCCGTATTTGCACTTTACGACCACTGGCAGAAAAGCTGAAGCTTTTGCATGGCAGTTTACGACTGCCAGTTTACGGACCGTATTGCACTTTACGATCCGTATTTTGCGATATACGACCACTGGGCAGTTTTGCCAACTTTCAATTTTTCTCATTTCTCGACTTTTCATTCTAATAATCCACATCCCTTTACATACATTTCCCATGAAACATTATACACTCGCACTCCTCGCACACATCATTAGTTCATTTACTTGCGTACCAACGGGAAATTTTCCGAGGTGTAACATTCTACTCCCCTTAGGAACATTCGTCCTCGAATGTTAAAGGCTTGGGGAATTCTATAAAAATTTCGCCAGAGTTTCCTCTGTAATGTGGCACTACCACTCTGCCACAACAACCTACAATAACGATGCCTCACAGGGCAATAATACAACAGCACTAGAAATTTGGCCACACACGACCTGAATGTATAAAAGGGAAAACATGCATACCTTATGATTTTGATGTCTCATCTTGGACTTCTTCCAAGGGCTGAAATAAATGTGGGTATTTGGATCGCATATTCTCTTCCGCTTCCCATGTCATTTCCTCTCGATTGTTATTTCTCCACAGGACTTTAATTGAGGACACTTCTTTGTTTCTAAGCCTCCGTACTTGCCTATCTAATATGGCAATGGGTATTTCATCATAAGTTAACTTTTCTGTCACTTGAATATCATTCACTGGGAAGATCCTTGTAGGATCTCCAACACACTTCCGAAGCATTGAGATATGAAATACTGGATGGACTGACTCCAAATCTGGAGGTAGATCTAGCTCATAGGCCACTTTGCCTATTTTGCGCACAATTTCGTATGGCCCAATATAGCGGGGACTGAGCTTCCCCTTTTTTCCAAATCTCATAACGCCTTTCATTGGCGACACTTTCAAGAATACCCAATCCTTAACTTGGAACTCTAAGTCCCTTCGACGATTATCCGCATAGGACTTCTGGCGACTTCGAGCCGCTAACAACCGATCTTGTATGAGCTTGACTTTCTCTATAGCTTGCTGGACCAAGTCTGGCCCTATCAACTTGGCCTCTCCAGTTTCAAACAACCCAATCGGGGATCTACACTTTCACCCATATAAAGCCTCATACTGTGCCATTTGAATGCTAGAATGATAACTGTTATTGTAAGCAAACTCAATGAGTGGCAAATGGTCATCCCAATTTCCTCCAAAATCTATCATACATGCCCGTAACATATCTTCAAGAGTCTGAATAGTACGTTCAGCTTGCCCATCGGTCTGTGGGTGAAATGGCGTGCTTAGGCGCACTTGGGTCCCTAAACCTTCTTGGAAAGACCCCCAAAACTTGGCTGTAAACTGAGTTCCTCTATCGGAGATAATAGATACCGGAACGCCATGGAGTCTCACTATCTCTTTAAGATAAAGCTTGGCATAATCTTCTGCCATATACGTCGTTCTGACCAGTAAGAAATGCGCTGACTTTGTGAGCCTATCCACGATCACCCATATAGAATCATATATACGTCGAGAACGGGGTAACCCTGTAATGAAATCCATATTAATCACTTCCCACTTCCAAGTTGGGATTTCTTTAGCTTGCAATAAGCCACCCGGCTTTTGGTGTTCTATCTTCACTTGTTGGCAATTAGGACACTGAGCTACGAATTCTGCTACGTCTTTCTTCATTCCATTCAACCAATATATAGTCTCAAGATCATGATACATTTTCGTCGCTCCGGGGTGAGCGGAGTAACGGGAACAATGAGCTTCTCTCAAAATCTGATGGCGTAGACCTGCCATATCGGGAACACATAACCTGCCTCGGCATCGGAGAACTCCGTCTTCTGAAATGTCAAATGATGACCCCTCCTTCTGAGGGAGTGTATCTCTGTACTGCATTAGCATGGGATCCTCATATTGTTGCTCTTTTACTTCTGCTACTAACGATGAAACTGCTGAATTCTGAATAGTAGCTCCGCTGCTACCTGAGTCCACCACTCGGACTCCTAGGCTAGCTAACTGCTGAAGATCACGGGCCATCTCTTTATTTTCTAGCCGTACCTCACTTAGACTTCCCATCGACCTACGACTAAGAGCATCAGCCACAACATTTGCCTTTCCGGGGTGGTACAGGATTTCAACATCATAGTCTTTTAGCAACTCTAGCCATCGTCGTTGCCGCAAATTCAACTCTTTCTGCTTGAAGATGTACTGGAGACTCTTATGATCTGTATAAATATCCACGTGGACACCATATAAGTAATTTCTCCATATCTTTAAAGCATGGACCACCGCGGCCAATTCTAAGTCATGGGTAGGATAATTCTTTTCATGTTTCCGCAATTGCCTAGAAGCGTACGCAATCACCTTACCGTGCTGCATCAGTACACAACCTAGCCCGACGCCTGAAGCATCGCAATAAACAACATACCCTTCCAATCCCTCTAGAAGTGTCAAGACTGGGGCAGAAGTCAATCTATCTTTCAACTCTTGGAAGCTACGCTCGCAGGCATCTGTCCATTGAAACTTAGCTGACTTCTGAGTCAACTTTGTGAGCGGTGCAGAAATAGAAGAGAAACCTTCAACAAATCTTCTGTAATAACCTGCTAAGCCCAAAAAGCTACGAACCTCCGTAGGGGTCGTGGGCCTTGGACAAGTCTTCACTGCCTCAATCTTTTGGCTATCCACTCGAATATTGTCAGCTGCAATAATGTGGCCCAGATATGCCACTAAGTTCAACCAAAACTCGCATTTGGAAAACTTCGCGAATAGCTCTCTGGCTCGATGAATTCCAAGGACAATTCGCAAATGATCCGCATGTTCTGCCTCGGATCTAGAATACACTAGGATATCATCAATGAATACAATCACGAATAGATCCAGAAAAGGCCTGAATACATTGTTCATTAAGTACATAAACACTGCCGGTGCATTAGTTAGCCCAAACGATATCACTCGGAACTCAAAATGACTGTATCTTGTTCTGAAAGCTGTCTTAGGGATATCTTTCTCCCTAACTCTTATTTGGTGATACCCGGACCTCAAATCAATCTTTAAAAACCACTTGGCACCTTGCAATTGATCAAATAAATCATCAATCCTCGGGAGGGGATACTTGTTCTTAATCGTCACTTTATTCAATTGTCGATAATCAATGCACATTCTCAGGGAGCCATCCTTCTTCCGGACGAACAATACGGGTGCTCCCCACGGGGATGAACTAGGCCTAATGAAGCCTTTTTCAAGCAAGTCTTTTAATTTCTCCTTCAACTCTTTCAACTCTGCGGGTGCCATCCTATAGGGAGGAATAGATATGGGATTAGTGTCTGGCAACACATCGATCGCAAAATCAATCTCCCGCTCGGGAGGAAGGCCTGGAAGCTCTTCCGGGAACACATCCGGAAATTCATTCACTACCGGAACTGACTGAAGAGTCGGCGACTCAGCTTCTACATCTTGAACTCGCACTAGGTGATAAATGCACCCTTTCGTGATCATCTTCCTTGCCTTTAGATAGGAAATAAACCTACCTTTTGGTGATGCCGAATTTCCTTTCCATTTTAAGACTAGTTCTCCCGGAAACTGGAAGCGAACCATTTTCATTCTACAATTAACATTGGCGTAGCAAGAAGCCAACCAATCCATGCCCATAATGACATCAAAATCTACCATCTTTAGTTCATGCAAATCAGTTATAGTACGGTGGCCACATATCACGACTACACAATCTCGATACACTCGGCTAGCTATCACCGATTCGCCAACGGGCGTAGACACCTCAAAAGGTTTGATCGACTTCGGCTCGACTATAAACCGACCCGCAATATATAGAGTAACATAAGACAATGTGGAGCCCGGGTCAATCAAAGCATATACATCACGAGAGAATACCGATAATATACCTGTGACTACGTCAGGAGAAGACTCAAGATCTTGGCGTCCAGCCAAAGCATAAATACGGTGCTGAGGACCGCTAGTACTGGGAGCTCTGCCTCTACCTCTACCATGGCCGACTGGCGCATGTGAACCTGGCCCCGTAGGGCGTACAGATACTGATGATCCGGCTGCCGACCCTGCTGGCTAGGTCCTACCTCTACCCTGTACTGAGGGGCAATCACGCATGATATGACCTGGTTGACCACATGAATAGCAACCATCCGAGCCCAATCGGCATCGACCCCAATGCAACTTCCCACACTGGGAATATCGTGGTACAAGTGGCCTTGACTGGCCTGAATCACCTCTAAACTGAGACCCCGAATAACCCTGACTCGGCTCGGAACGAGTAGATCTGTCAAATCTCTGCCCCGTGAACTGTGGAGGTGTACTGGTCATAGAATAGCCTGAATGGCTGGGAAACTGCTGTCTGTGTCCGCCCCTGGACTCGCTCCTCGAACCCGAAGGTCTGGCCCTCTTGTTATGGCCCCTATCCTGCTCACGTTCATTTCTCCGCTGCTGTAGGTGTTCCTCTAATTCCTGAGCATGTGCCTGCATGTGTGCAATATCCATGCCATCCTGAAGGGACGCAGTCAAGCATTTATCCATCAAGTGTGGCCCTAGGCCTTTCACAAACCGGTGCACCCGATCGCCCATATCCGCTACCATGGCCGAAGCATACTGTTATATCTCGTATTTCATACGTTCGGATATTCCAAAGTATTCGTTGCAAGTTAAGGGTAAGGCTATTTTCAAAAATTATGTTAATGTACAAGTTGGTTATAAATATCAATTATGGACATTACTAGAATGGAAATGTTGAGAAAGGCCAAGGGTAAGAAGGAAAATTCGCAAAATGGTACATGGTAACAATGCGGAAGGTTAGGGGCAAAATGGTAATATTAAGGAAACTCGGCGGGCAAGACGGGAATGTCACAAAAATTTCATGGAGGTTCTTGAAAGGCCATGTTGGCCGTGTGACTTGTGTGGAATATGTGCACATTTTTAATTAATAGGGACTAAGGTGTACATAAGAAGACACTTAGTCTTCTTTCTTTAATTTGAAGAAAAAAAAGGTGGAAAAGTCAAGAAATTTCTAGAGAGGGGCATGTGCCCCTCACATGCTTGGAGAAATATACATATATATAGAAGTTCACCTTCTACTTCAAGACAAAGGAAAAAGAAGAAGAGAGAAAAACAAGCCTAGGCCATTCGGCCAAGGGCTTGGGAAATCACCCATTTGAATTCTTGATCAAAAAAATAATTTCCTTTAGTATTCCTACTAAATTTAAGGTCCTCTTTAACATGGTACAAGTATTGGATCAAGAAACCCCCTCTTTGTTGCAAGTTCATGATCATAGTCAAATGAGAAGTTGAAGGAAAAAGGTATGATTTAATCCTCCTCTCATGTGTTTTGGGTGATTATGTGTGTTGTAGTATGTAAAAGTGGATGAAATTCATGGAATACATATATATGTAGTGGTGGCCGAATGTAGTGGGGTGTGTAGGGCAAATGAATTGATTTTATTTGGTACTTTGGTTGTTGTGGTTGTGAATATCTTGTACATATTGTAATGTGTAGGAATGAATAAAACTCATGAATATGAAGCTTGTTGATGTGTGGCCGAAAATGGGCTGCCTTGTATGTCAAGGTAATGAACTAATTTTTTTTAGTGTTGGACGATGTGGTTATAAGCGTTTCGAACATGTCGTAATGTGTAGAAATGGATGAAATGCATGAAGTTGTGTGTGTTGATATGTTGGCCGAAAGGTGGTCTTTTGTGTTGATGAAAATAATGTTGCTAATGTGTAGATTGTTAGTATGGTTTATGAGTTTGGAGGAAAAGAAATGTGTTGTTGATCTTTCCTTGGACTTGGAAGGTTTTGGGCTGCCTTATGTTTTGGGTCGAATTGTTTTGGATAATTTTGTGGATTGTTGGAAATGTTATGGAATCATGTTTGAATGGTTTTGGATTGATTATATGTCTTGATTTAAACGTAATTGGAATATCGTCGCATTATGCGAAAGAAGGTTATTGATGTTAAAGTGCGTTTACATTAATGGTCGATGTTGTTAGAATGTTTGTTGTCATTGTTGTTGATATTGTGGCCGGGTCAAATTCCCGGATTGTTGTTGTTGATTTGGGGCCGAGCCGTATTCTCGGGGATGGTGCATTTATAGGGGAAATGCTGCCGAAATTTCGGCAGACAAAGTGTTACTTTAAAGAATCAACTTCTAAAGGCTCTAATCAAGTTTTGGTAAACATGACCAATTTATAGATTTTGACGTATTTGGAACGTGAAATTGGAGTTGCATAAGGGGCGGAAAAGGTATGTAAGGATTTACCCTTCCTTCTTTGGCATGTCTTAGATGTAATAGGATTGGATACGGGCCTCGGGGACGATCCTATTCCTAGAAATCCGAAATTTAATTTGGCCCTTTTTCATTCAATAAGATTGAATTCAAAAATGTTATCAAATGTTGGGAAACTACCTAAACAACTAGAAATGGCACCAATGAGATCCGACTACCTTAAAACCCTTACAAGTGACATCATGAGATGTAATGTACGTAAATTTGGTACGCTGCCTCATTTGACCCGAGGTGGGCCCATTGTCCCCGGATTTTTCTTATTGTTCCGTTTGATCTATTTTGAAGCAGAATCCAAAGAAAACTTTTGATCCTTATCCCGTTCACCGAGTGACAAGTACTGTAACTATGCTAATGAGGATACTTCTATGATGACAATGATAATGATGATGTTAAGAAAGGGAATATGCCTATGATAAGTATGACAAAGATGATTCCATGACTAAGATGATGAATATGATCTTATAATGATAACGATGTAGTCCAAGATGAGAAAATGCCTACGGTAAATGTGTTGGCAAAATGTTCTGCTATGAAAAGGAAAATATGGAAACGTTAAACTAATTCTTGATATCTCAACTCTATTACAGGTAATGACTACTCTAAAAGGTCCTATGTATATGAAACTGTACCCTATGACCCTATTTGATGTTTTCCTCATGACACTTTTCATTGGTAGTCTCGCCTCATAATACTCGTTCCTTCAAGGAGATACAAAGAGACTATGGTTGTTCCATAATGTAATCGGAGGCTACCGACCTTCCGTCACTCCGATGGACACATGACTTTCTTTGAGCTCTCATGCATGCCAATGGTATGACATATGTATATGAATGTGAATATGTATATGTATATGTATACGGGGAAAAGGGAAAGGGCCACTGTTATATCACCACCTGATTCAGCTGGATTTCGTCCCGGACGCGGGATATGGGAGAGCCGGATACGGCGTCTGTATATGTGATATATATATATATATATATATATAATATGTTGGGACACTGTTGGGGAGGGGGGTGGGAGAGCCGATGTACTCGGCGTCTGTGAATGTAAATAAAGAACACCGTTTTCTGAAATGTTCTGTTTTCTGTATATGTAAAGAAGAAGCACCGTTTTTCTGAATAAGAAACTAAGCATGCATGGCATCCGCAGAAAGGCATTCATATGTACAGGTTACTTCTGTCCCAAGATAAGCTCCATATGTCTATTCCGTTATTATTCGTACTGTATATTCCTTTATTATGTCACTATTCATGCCTTACATACTCAGTACATTACTCGTACTGACCCCTCTTCTTCGGGGGCTGCGTTCATGCCGCGCAGGTACACCAGATGAGCCGCAGCTATCATAGAAGATGTTCCAGCGGAGTTGGCAGACTCCACTTGTTCTGGAGTGCTGCCGAGTCAGAGTGTCTGAGCCATGCTGTTTGTTTGATGTTAGAGACTTTGCAGACAAAGTCGTGGGTATAGAGTGTCGATAATATGTTGTATCATAAAGTCCATGTGATTGCAGATTCTGTTTGACTTGAGTATGGAAAAAAAAATCTCTTGAAAGTTTTACTATGTTTTCCATTTTTCTTGATATAAGAGTCTAAGAAAGTTAAGTATGTAACAAGAGTCACCTGGTTCGCTCGGCTCCAGATATGGGGTCGGGTTCCTATCACACCCTAGTAAGGTCGGGGTGTGACAAAGTGGTATCAGAGCAGGTCGGTCTAAGGGGTTGTCTGCAAAGTCGTGTCTGGTAGAGTCCTGTTTATGAGTGTGAAGCCGGCCACATTTATAAACAGGAGGCTGCGGGGCATCTAGGAAATATTGACCTTCTTTCTGTCTTAGATCGTGCGATAGAGCCAAGTCATAAGGAATAAGATTTCCCTATATGTGCTATATGTATGACGAAAGAAAACGAGCAAGGCTGCGGAAGCTTATAAAGATAAGTCCCGACGTGATTGTTCTGTTACCTGAACTGGAAGTATTGGATGGCGGGGATGTGCCATATAGTCGTACGTTTTGTGAGGCCTTGATGACATTGGCCGCATACAGGTTTTGAATAACAGGAACAGTAAAGAAGGTTCTGCCAGAATGGGTACGCCTCACAGGAAGAAGTATGGGAAAGAAATACTGTGAATAGGTAATAAGTGAAATGCGTTGGTTCAGAAAGGTTATGGATTTGGGCGTGGCAACAAAGGTAAGGTCGCTACCATCGGGAATCTGGAAGCCCAAGACAGGAGGTAGTCATACACACAGGCGGAAGGTGAGCATCGGGAACCAAAAGGGTAAAACGGTAATTACAAAAGAAGGGACGTGTTACGAAAATGTTTTGGGAACTGTAATACTTTGACTTGCTCCAGAGCATGCAATAAAGGTCATGTGGGGAAGCTGACGCGAAAATATCGGCATTAAGGCACCGAATTTCAGTGAAGCTTTTGGGTTAAGCGTGCTCAGGTGGGAGCAATTCCATGATGGGTGACCCCCTGGGAAGTTTATAAGGAATTTTACATATTCGGACATAAAAGACAAATGGAAAACTAGAATAGCCTAAGTGAAACTACGGTATATGAGATGACGGGAGACCATAAGAAGACGCGTGAAACAAGGCAGACTAGCTCGGTAAAGAGACAGAAAATGCATCATAGCCCTGGAATTAGGATAGGCTTGAACAGCGCTTGGAAGTATTTTGTGAACCAGTTGATAGTGAATATGTATGTATATACGAATGTGTAGGATATCCTGCATATGATTGTATCGGTGGCGTGCGAGCCCCAGCAACCGAAACTACGGGGAGAAAGGTATTGATCACGCAAACGTGCCGAAGTACGAGTGACAACAAGAATAAATGGTACAAGTGCGGCGAGTGAACTGTTATTATTTTACTATAGGTTGAGGTCGGAAATTCCAGTATAACGATACTCGGAAAGGAAAGAGAGTGTGAGTAAATGGAAGATAGGAAGCTTAAATGTCGGAAAAGGGGAAAGTTAAGAAAACCTTAGTAAGTGAAATCCCCGCGAGAAATTAATGGTAAAAGTACGAGACCACTGGGATGAAAATTCAAGTAGGCATGTGAGACGAAATAGAGTGAGGCAAAAGGAAACGAGGAAAAATGTGGAGAGGTTGAGAGTTGATTTCAACAAGTAGGTCTAAGAGAATGGTGACCAGGGTAGAGGAATGTGAAGTAAGAGAAGGAATGCTCAGGATGGTGATGGTGTTAAGATCTGTAAAAGGACAAGTTTAGCTATAGTAATATGCTTAGAGGTTTAAGAAAGTAACGGGATGCTTAAGAAATACGGACGCACAGCTACAACACGAACACGTAGTTAAGAAAGAATTACGAGCAAGAGAGCTAAGCAAGTGAAAGGACGAATAAAGGATAGAAAGGTAAGGAAATGTGGACAAATGAGGACCTAGACAGGAAGTAAAAGAAAAGCTTAAGATAAGAAGTTTTCGATATGTTAGGCACAAAGCTGGAAAAGAAGGTGAGGGATAAAGGTATAAGCGAAGACTTCATAAAGGACTATGAGCATATAAGGAACCCTTTAAAGGGGGGGGGGGGGGGGAGGCCATATTGGGCTTACAGGGAATGACGATAAACGAAATGAGCACCAGCACATGAAGTCAAAGACAAGTGTACCTGTATTGAGAGATACGAAAAGAGACTAAAGAATAGTTGTAGCAAGAATCTGAAGGTGTGGCTGTTGCTAAGATACGGTCACGAAACTGTCACGACCCAACTCCGTGGGCCGCGACTAGTGTCCGGGCTGGACACCCAAACGTACCCAATAACCCAAATTATCAAACGACAGAATATTTTCAAATATAAAAGTCACTTGGCGTTAGTAATGATCATAAACGAACAGACGCAGTACATGGAAGCCGGTGAGGCTGTCACAGATCATATCATACCCAAACATATACAGAACCCACACAAGTATGTCTGCAGGCCTCTACAGAACATGACAGACTCATGAGACGGGACAGGGCCCCGTCATACCCCTGAATAGTGTACATATATATATAATAGCGGCAGACTGTACCAATATACCGGCTCTGAACAAAAGAGCGCCCCAATATAGCAGAATAGATGTCCTAGGTAGGCGGTCAGCAAATCTGTCTTCTGTACCTGCGCGGCATGAAAACGCAGCCCCCGAAGAAAGGGGGTCAGTACGAAATATGTACTGAGTATGTAAAGCACAGAACGTAGTAAACAAAGTCATCATCAGAGCAGAAGGTACAGAAAATGGACAGAATATCCAGATTAGCAAAATACTGATCATAAAGCATAAATAGTATTTCTTGAAAACATATGTCGTACCTGGTCCCATTGCGGAACAAGATTTTAACCGGAACAGAACTTATAGAGAAGTGAATGTGACATCCGAAGTATCAAATGCATATTTTCAAAACATGAGGAGTGTGTACAGAAACATATATCACATCATATCCGGCCCCTGCCAAGGGGCTCAGCAAACAGAACGTGGCCACCTCCCCGACGCTGGTGCCACCATACATAAGGAACAGAGTAGGGGATAACCCCGTCACATAACATATCATATCAGATGGCCATATCAGATCATATTATATCAGAATCTGTGTACATGGCACAGCATACTCCAAAACCCATGTACATATATACCTGCCCCCTCACATCGAGGCACGGCGAACAATGCAGTGGAATACGCTTGACAACATATCCTGGCCCGGGCTCAGTGTGGGAAACATTGGGGCATCCACGAATGGAGTAGTGAGAGACTAAATGCAACAAAAATATCACAGATTTCCAGAGACTCAATGAGGCATATCGAATGACAAATCAAATCAATGAAGTCGGACAGAATCATAGTAGGTGTATGTCGTATGTCATAATGAGTTACGGAAGAATCATCCTTCTGGGATCATTTTCATATTCCAAAATAATTTACCAGACTCGAGGGAATCATTAAAACAATTTTCCTTAGTCATTAAAAGGGTAGTTAAAACGTTTCATTTTTTTTTATATTGTTCGAAGATAAGGAAATAGTACAATAAGAGAGCAAAGCGGGAATAGTGGAGCTAAACGTAATACCAAAATATCGTACCTTTACAGGGACTCGATATAGTATCCAGAATAAGTATCATTAGTAGTTGGAAAAGTAGTTAAGACATTTCCTTAAAAATTACTTGAAATCAAGTTGCAAAGGACCATAAGGGTAAAATCGGAAATAGTGGGCCGCCCTCGGGACAACCAAAGCGGCGGGCTCAAATTACGCGTATTAAGCTTATGGGGTGACCTACAGAGGTCCTAGGGCATTCCATAACTTCCTAAGTGATTTGGAGAAATTTTGCAGAATTTTTCAATAAAGCATACTAAAAGGGTTCAATTCTATTGAACGAAAAGGTGACAATTTCAGACGCGGATTCCGATGAGCAGAATATTCTCCGAGGCGTGAATCCGATCCTAGTACATCTAGGACATGCCAAAAGAAGAATCGGGTAGCTTTACATACCTTTTACGCACTTTACGCCTTTCCAAGTTCACTTCCCGTTTCGTCCAAAATCTGCAAATGGTCACATTTACCAAAGGTTAACCATAAGGCTTTAGGCTTAAATCTCAAGTCAACACTTTTCTACAGAAATTTGGGCAGCATTTCCCCTATACATATAGCATCCCCGAGAATTCAACTGGGCCAAAATAGTCAACAACAACCCAACAACAACACCAACCATAACAACAACTACAACAAAACATACAATATGGCACAACTAACCTTCTTTCCGACATAGTGTCATACCCTTCATTCAAACTTCATATTTTCAAATCAATATCAACATTCTCGTATTCATTACTAATTAAGATCATTACAACACAATTTAGAAGCATTTCATATCACTTCTATAAAATATTCATGAGATATACATAATATACAAACTTCCCGCCAAAGTCATAATTCATCCAAAGCTTCTAATCTTTGGCATACATATTCATGACATGTTTCCATATTTCAAGTTCATCAACAATCATCATAGTTTGCACCTTAACAACCCCATTTCCATAATGTCATAAAATCATACTAAAACGACATAAACTTCTACATTCCATTTCAATGCAAACTTACATCATTTCATCTTTACTTACATTGCAAGAATCACAACAACACAACTAACATGTTAAGCAAAAGTGATTCATTCCCATTCCAATTTTAATACCACACAGCCAACATTCCATTCTTCCAACTTCCATCAAATCCATTCAACTTTCATTCTCAATATGAATTCCATCCTACACATAACTAGAATACAACATAAATTTCAACTTATCACATGTATACATTAATACATACACACGGCCACACATAGCTATGCACACCCACTTTGCAAACTTCCATATTTTCATGAATTCTACTAATTTCCATGTATTACAACATAAAAAACCTTCATAACATAATAATATGGAATGAATTCTTACCTTTTTCTCCAATCTTCTTCACTCAAACATGTGGTCATATTGAGGAAACAAGGGCTCTTCCTTTCCAAACAATTGCACCATGTTGTAGAGGGCCCTTAATATGGTAGGAATACCACAAGAAAAATATTTTTAAATCAAGATTTCAAGGAGGCAAAAATTGAGGGCATGGTCGAATGCCTTGCTCCTCTTGTTCTTGTTGTGCTTGTTTTTCTCCTTGACTTCTTTCTTGAATATTCCAATGGATAAGTGCTTACTTATATTAATTTGAACATGTCAAATATTCATTAACTTGGAGGGGTTTGGGCCAAGTGATGGCCGGCCACCCTCCTCCTTTTTGGGCCTCATTTTCAACTTTTATTTTTTGAGCCCAATTGATAATAATTCTTGTTTTGAAATTCCCGAAACTAATTTCCAAAATTCCAATTTTTGCCCTTAGCCTTCCTCGACACTTCCACATTAATATTATTTTCATGAACAACACACACATATATTAATTCAAATCAACATATGGCTTCATTCCTTACAAATCAACATTATTTCGAATTTTCCCGAATACACGAAAATACGGGGTATAACATCCTCCCCCCCTTTAGAACATTCGTCCTCGAATGTTAGATTAGTCTTATAGGGTCTGTAAGTACTTCAGGGGAGCTTTCTTTTACGGTCAGCACAATTGATACACATTCGGCTTGAATGTAATCAAGTAAGGAATTTAGATTACCTGTGGGCATAAGAAATAAGTGGGGCCACTTCCTTTCATTCCATCCTTTACTTCCAAGGTCATTTCTCCTCCATTATTGTTTTTCCATAAGACCTTAATAGGGGTATATCTTTAGTGCGTAATCTCTGCACCTGGCGATCCAGAATGATTTTAGATTGTTTTTCGTCAGACAATTCTTCCATCACTTGAATCTCTCTTACTGATAATATTTTGGGGGGGCCACCAATGCATTCACGAAGCATAGATACATGAAATGCTGGATGTACCGCTCCCAGATCAGATGGTAAATCTAACTCATAGGCGACATTCCAAATCTTTCAAATAATCTGATAGGGTCCGATATATCGCGGACTGAGGTTACTCTTTTTGCCGAATAGCATTACGCCTCTCATAGGCGATACTTTCAAAAATACCCAATCGCCGACCTGGAACTCTAAGGGTCGACGCCGTTTGTCAGCATACGATCTCTGTCGACTCTGGGCTGCTAATTGTCTTCCTCAGATGAGTTTCACCTTATCAACGGCCTGCTGGATCATATCGGGACCGATTAACTCTGTTTCGCCGAAATCGAACCAGCCGATCGGTGACCTACATTTTCTGCCATACAAAGCCTCGTATTAAGCTAGAATCGTAGCTATCATTATAAGAAAACTCGATCAACGGCAGATGATCGTCCCGGCTACCTCTGAGTTCAATAATATAGGCCCGCAATATATCTTCTAGCGTCTGTATAGTGTGCTCGGCCTGTCCGTCGCTCTGAAGATGGAATACTGTGCTCAGACTTACCTGAGCCCCTAATCCTTCCTGAAAACAAATCTCCAGAAATTAGTCGTAAATTGAGCACCTCTGTCAGTGATGATAGATATAGGAACTCTGCGGAGCCTCACTATGTCTTTAATACCTAGCCTGGCATAATCCTCAGCTAAATAAGTGGTTCTGACGGGAAGAAAATGGAATGATTTTTTTGTCAGCCTATCCACAGTAACCCATATGGAAATCATATTTCCGTGGCGTGCGCGGCAAACCTGTAATGAGATCCATATTAATTATGTCTCACTTCCAAGTTAGAATTCCATTTCCTGAAACAGTCCACCCGGCTTCTGATACTTAATTTTAACTTGCTGACAATTTGGGCACTGGTCAACAGGCCTTACGATGTCGGGCACACATAATCTGCCTCGGTATAACAATACTCATCCGGTAAAACTTCGAGCTGGATCTTTCCCTTGTCAAAGGTTGTATCTCTGTACGATACTAGAATAGAATCCTCAAACTGACGCCGTTTTACCTTTCCCATGATCGATGATTCAGTAACTTCTTCGGACAAAATTCCAATATCTTCAGAACCGACCAAACGGACTCTAAGGCTAGCTGACTAATGAGTTTTACAGACCAATTCTTTACTTCTGAATGTACGCCGGTCAAGCCATCCGTAGACTCACGACTAAGTGCGTCTGTCACAACTTTAGCTTTTCTGGGGTGGCACAAAATATTAACATCATAATCCTTCAATAATTGAACCATCTTCTCTGCCGCGAATTCGGCTCCCTTTTTCTTAAAACGTATACTGGCAGCCCTTAGGATTCGTATACATATCAACGCGCACCCCACGTAAGTAATACCGCCATATCTTTAAAGCATGAATCACCATAGCTAATTCCAGACCATGGGCGAAATAATTTTCCCTCGTGCGGTCTGAGCTGCCGGGGAACATAGGTTATAATCCGACCACTTCCAGACAACTACATATTTCAGTCGATGTCGAAGGCCTAGACAAGTCCTTTATCGCTTCAATCTTCTGTATGTCAGTTATTTTCGTTCATGCTTAATTTATTTTACTTTCATTCGCTCCCCCTCCTTGGGGTTATACTTACACCATATTCGAATCTTTTCCTTCTAACCTACAACTTGATTATCTTCGTACGAAACCTTAACAGAATCATAATACATAGTACACAATCTTACTCGATAGTTGGCACTCAAGTGATATAATTAGGGTAGTTGCTTATCTCATAGTAACCACATACTTTCTTCATACCCATTCCTTATCTGTCGTCCTATTTTCTCGACAATCGAATTATTTGATATTCACATAATTCATCATTTCATGTCGTAAGTTTTTCTTTGCCCTGTACTATTCCATTTTAGTTTGCTTTCGCAATTAACTTCGTGCTTTGCCCGTCGACTCTTTCAGAGGCTCCGCTTAATTACGTTTCTCACGGTTCACTTCTCCTGACATTTGGATCTTCCAATCTCAATCGGTAGCGAAATAAGTATCAATCTATTTCGTAACATTGGTACCACACCTTTCCCCTTTTCTCGTACATTCTCTCCAGTTAATGTTTTTCGTATATGACAACACTGGCTATTAGGGTTCACCAATCAATCGACATCATCATAAATGGGGGGGCCTACACATACGCATATATATCACTGCCATTTCTTTTACAATACATCTTCAATCACTTGTTCGAATTTACTCTAATTTCAGGGCTGCGCTGCTTTTTCTTTCTTTTTAACAATCCAATCCGTCTCAGCTCGTGTGACCCCTATAAAATTTCTAGCCATTCCACATATCCTAATTCCATTTAGGTTACCCCGAATTTCCTATTCGTCTCTCATATCTATGTTGCGAAAACTTTGTTCATTTCCCAGGGGGTCACCCATCCCAGAATTGCTCTGGCCCTGGCACGCTTAACCTTACAACTTTAATGCATTTAGGCACGTTAAGACCGGTATAATTACATCGATTGCCCCGCACAGCCTTTGTCACTTAATTTAAGATAAATCGGGGTCTTAAAAACTTTTCAAAATGTTCTCGTAGCGGGTCCCACCCCGACCTAGCGAGAATTCTTTTACCTTTCTGACTATATGGCTGCTGTGTCGCCCCTTGTACGTCTTCAACACTTACCTCCACGTATATATATAATTCTAGACAGCCCACGAGTTTAAGTCTGTATCCCACAAATTCCATCTCCAATTAGTCGATGGAAACTGATAAAATGCTACTGTAAGGCATTTTACGATCATCAGCACGAGAAAGCTAAAGTCCGACGAACTTCGCGGAATCTTTTAGTACTTAATTCACATAATTACCTCCATATTTATATATATGATCTGTATATATGTGATATATATATATATATATATATATATATATATATATATATATATATATATATATATATATATAATATGTTGGGACACTGTTGGGGAGGGGGGTGGGAGAGCCGATGTACTCGGCGTCTGTGAATGTAAATAAAGAACACCGTTTTCTGAAATGTTCTGTTTTCTGTATATGTAAAGAAGAAGCACCGTTTTTCTGAATAAGAAACTAAGCATGCATGGCATCCGCAGAAAGGCATTCATATGTACAGGTTACTTCTGTCCCAAGATAAGCTCCATATGTCTATTCCGTTATTATTCGTACTGTATATTCCTTTATTATGTCACTATTCATGCCTTACATACTCAGTACATTACTCGTACTGACCCCTCTTCTTCGGGGGCTGTGTTCATGCCGCGCAGGTACACCAGATGAGCCGCAGCTATCATAGAAGATGTTCCGGCGGAGTTGGCAGGCTCCACTTGTTCTGGAGTGCTGCCGAGTCAGAGTGTCTGAGCCATGTTGTTTGTTTGATGTTAGAGACTTTGCAGACAGAGTCGTGGGTATAGAGTGTCGATAATATGTTGTATCATAAAGTCCATGTGATTGCAGATTCTGTTTGACTTGAGTACGGTGGAAAAAAAAAATCTCTTGAAAGTTTTACTATGTTTTCCATTTTTATTGATATAAGAGTCTAAGAAAGTTAAGTATGTAACAAGAGTCAGCGGGTTCGCTCGGCTCCAGATATGGGGTCGGGTGCCCATCACACCCTAGTAAGGTCGAGGTGTGACATATACCTAGCCAAGGAATTGAAGCGGAGACTATACTTTGTAGCACTCATGCTACCTTGCCTCAAATTCAAGAATTTATCGGCCCTAGCTCGCCGAACTTCCGGAGGCATATAATGACGGAGAAAAGCATCAACAAACTCTTGCCATACCGGTGGAGGTGCATTGGCTCCCCGCGAAGCCATCCAAACCGTATACCACAGGATTGAGACATCCCTCAATCTATATGACGCTAGCTCCACCGATTCGGTGTCTGAAGCATGTATCAACCGGAGCGTCCTTAGCATACCATCAATAAAGTCCTGCGGATCCTCCTCCAGTTTCGACCCAAAGAATTCCGGGGGTTTCAAAGCAATGAAGTCACGGGCCCTTGCACTAACAGCCCTGTCACCTTGCCCTGCGCTTGGCCTCTGAGTCTGGGCCGCAACCAACTAAGTCAACAAATTGATGACCTCTCTCACGTCTTGGCCCGAAGCATTCGGTGGAGGAGCTGGAGCTGGGGCTGAGGCTCCCACGTGCTCCTCGGTAATAGGCACTGTCTGGGAGGACTGAGATTGAGCCGCACTCTGGGACTCATCTTCCTCTACTACCGGTGGCGGTGCTCTTTCAGCCCGCTTTTCTGCCACCGTCTTTCCCTTTTGGGCTGCGGTAGCCTTTTTTTTTTAGGCATCTCTGAAATACACAACACACGATTTAGGAAGAAGAATTTCTTACCTCATAGCTCTATCGCACGATTCTTATGAAGAAAGAAGGTCATATATTCCTAAAATGTCCGCAGCTTCTCGTTTATAAGTGTGGCGCGCAACACACCCATAACCTAGACTCTACTAGACACGGCTCGTAGACACATCCTAGGACTGAACTGCTCTGATACCACTTTTGTCACGACCCGGCTAGGGGCCCGCGACGAGCACCCGGTGCTACCCCACCCGAGCACCCCCTTATCGTACATAACATAACATCTAGGTGAACCATAAGTCAATTCGTGCTTTTCTTATCGTTAATCATATTGATCCCATTGGACGACCATCATCATTTAACATATCATAGGCATCTATGCCACGTCATAAGTACAAGGCCGACATGGCTAACAAAAGATATACAAAACATGGGCCGACATGGCCGAACATCTCTACCCACATACACATGACTACGAGCCTCTAAGAGTATGACATATCGTATGAACGGGACAGGACCCCGCTATGCCCATAAGTACATACACAAAAGAATAAGTACCCAAAAGCTATGGCTCCGAAAGAAATGGAGCTCTGTTATGCAATCTCTGAATAAGCAGATATGGATCAAGTTTGTCTCCCTGTGCACCTGCGGGCATGACGCAGCGTCCACAAACAAAAGAACGTCAGTACGAAGAATGTACTGAGTATGTAAAGCATGATCAACATCAATATAGAAGCATAATAGATATCATATGAAAATAACATAGGAGGGGAGACAGTAATATCATCATCATCATGTCGTTTACTTGCATACATCATCGTTCGTATCCCATAATAATACTCGTACCATACTTGTGCTCATATTCGTATACACGTCCTTATTCATATTCTTATACATAGTCTTATCACATTCATATTCATATCATATACATAGTCATACTTATATACATACATAGCGTACCCGACCATAAGGTTCGGTGTTTCATACATACTTGGCCAACCAAGGCTCAATGTTATTTCTACCTGGTCCTACCAAGGCTTCAGGGTTATCCGTACCATCTGCATTATGGACTTACTCGTCATACGAGGAACATAGTATAATCATAGTACATATCAAGGGTAATGATCTTATGAGCTCGGAATGTCAACCATGTGAAGACAACATACTCATATAGAGGAATTAGGAATTTGGCCAAGAACCATGCCTTATGAAAGAAGGGTTAGCCTTACATACCTTTCCGTCGAACTATTCTACACTTGCACGTTCCCTTCCAATGCTAGCGTTTATACCTTCATTAATATCATAACAATGGCCATTAGTCATTCACATTATCCGCATTATCTAGATTCCTCAATTTGCCTCTAATTCACCCACATTCATGGTCATAACACCCATCTTCGTCCATTCGTCTAAAGTGTTTAGTTCATGATCTTAATACCATTTATAACACATTCATATCACAACACAACAACATTCGTAATTCAATTCAAACTATTTCTCAAAATGTCACTATTTATCATTTATGACCTAGTTGACCACATTTTCTACAATCCCTGTATTTTAATTCTCCAATACCTTAAACATCTTGTAAAAATCATGAATCTTACCTTAGAAGTTGTAGGAATAAGTTTTGGTTGATAATACTCTTCTTTGAGCGAAACCCTAGTTTTTCTCCATTTGGATTTCTTGACTTGGATGATCCTTGATGATTCCCTTATCCTTGATTCACTTGTCTTAATGTTATTGATGGCTTATAATCCTTGAAAACTCATATAATAAATGTAGAGAGAAGTTTTAGAGAGAAGTTGTGTAATGTTGTAATGAAATAAAATAAGTCTTGGTCCTCATATTTAATGACTTGTGAAATCTGTGCTGGGTGAACAGTGGTCGTCCATGGAGGTTTACGGACCGTATTCCACTATACGGCTCGTCCTCCATGGGCGTATTTAGCCATTTCCAGAACCAGAAGCTGGACTGCCTTCATGGTGGTTTACGACCATGGTTTACGGGCTGTAAATCACTTTACGGTCCGTCCACCAGGTCGTATTTAACCATTTCCTCGGCTGGCAGAAAGTTGAAGTTTGGCATGCCAGTTTACTACCTGGCAGTTTACGGTCCGTATTTGCACTTTACGACCACTGGCAGAAAAGCTGAAGCTTTTGTATGGCAGTTTAAGACTGCTAGTTTACGGACCGTATTGCACTTTACGGACCCTATTTTGCGATTTATGACCACTGGACAGTTTTGCCAACTTTCAATTTTTCTCATTTTCGACTTTTCATTCTAATCATCCATATCCCTTTACATACATTTCCCATGAAACATTATACACTCGCACTCCTCGCACACATCATTAGTTCATTTACTTGCGTACCAACGGGAAATTTTCCGAGGTGTAACACTTCCGGGGGATGCGTTTCATGCCCGCAGGTGCAGATACTCGCTTTGGTGATCCGACAGCTTAGGATTCCCCTTCTGCTATTTTGGAGAGCTCCGTTGTTCCGGAGTCCAGATTTTGGTACAAATCCTTCTCGGATATATATATATATATATATATATATATATATATATATATATATGCATATGTTGACTAAGGGTACGACGGGGCCCTGTCCCGTCATATGTTACGTTACTGTTGATACTCTTAGAGGTTTGTGGACATATGTGTGGGTTGTGTATGGGTTCTGTTTAGCTGTGTCTATACGATGTGATGTGGATTGATGTTCGTCTATAATGGCAGCCTTGTTGGCTTGCATATGATATTGATATGTGGTGGCAGCCTTGTCGGCTTGCTTTTATTTGTGTAATTATGCAACAAATGTGAGACCATGGTTGGTCGTTATAAGATCCATATTGAGTTTGTTGTGAAAAGAACATATAGATAGCTAAAGAATATGTATAGGGGTGTCCAGGTCGGGCACCAGTCATGGCCTACGGGGTTGGGTCGTGACAGGGAACTTTCTAGAGGATTTTGGAAGAGGTTTGGCTGAAAAAAGAGGGGGCAAGCCCCTTTTATATTGGTTCAAATTCGGGTCGGCTCACTGTAGCAGTACTGCAGCAGGTCATACTGTAGCAGTTACTGTAGCAAGCGTTTCTGTTCTATCAACCGAACTTGTAACGTCTATAATGCTCTACTCCGATGTCCTATCGACAAGTGGTTTGGTGCGTTGGAAACCTGACTTTACGAACTTCATGTTAGGCTTTTGAAACACCTTAAAACACTTCATATGCTAAGAGATATTCTGCCCTCAATTTGGACCAAAATTTTCACACGAAACTTGACCCATCCTTTCTGCAAAGTCGTACTACTCCATTTCTTCCACTCATTTCCCTATAAAACCTTCCGGTATACCTTATATACATCCTTTACTCCTTAAATATACTTAATAATGCTTGCTTCTTATATTCCAAAGTGGTTTTACTTAACCATAACTCAACGTACTTATGTTTCAAATTTGATAAGTGCTTCTTCGAAGATATGGGGTGTAACACTGAAGAACTCTCAAGAACTCTTTAGAAGTGTGGGGATGAGAAAAATGGTGAAAAATTATGAGTTAGAGGGATATTTATAGGTGTGTGGGTCGGTTTAGGCTCCATTGGGCCGAAATTGTTGAGCCTTCTTAAGTGAACTTTCCGGATTTTCCGTCCAGGTTCGGGTTCCTCTGACTGTTCGTTTTAAAACGCCCATGACTCCCTGCTACGATGTCGCATTGACAAACGGTTTATTGCATTAGAAACTAGACTCGACGAACTTCATTTTAGGCTTCTGAAACACCTTAAAACTCCTGATATACCTAGAGATATTCCCCTCCAAAGATGACCCAAAATTCTGCCAACCTTTTTTCCAAATTTTTGACAAACTTATTTTCTTCGATTTTCTTGGTCCCGAAATCTTCCAAAACTTTCCATACATGATATTTATTATTAATCATATTTGATAATGGTCATGTCCTTTGGTTCCATTGTTGTCCTTTCCGGTTATGACTTACGAGATCGTAATTCATCCTTTACTTCATTGTTATGTACTTTCCATGGCATGTACCTTCCAAAACTTCATGGGATGTCTCCGATACTCCATTAATATGGTAAAGTACGTAGCATGCTCATGGTCTGAAAGTGCGAGGTGTAACAATAATCCTTAAGCAATTTGATCCATCTCCTCTACCTAAGATTCAGCTCCCTTTGCTTAAAGATATACTACAGGCTTTTATGATCTGTGAAAATATTAACGTGCACTCCATACAAATAATGACGCTATACCTTAAATATACTTAATAATGAGTCGGGTAATTCTTTTCATGAATCTTAAGCTGATGAGATGCATAAGCGACAACTATACCATGCTGCATTAAGACACATCCGAGACCAACGTCCGAAGCATCACAATAAATCACGAACCCTTTGCTTCCTTCTGGTACCATCAAAACTGGAGAAGAAGTTAGTCTCTTCTTCAACTCTTCAAAGCTTTGCTCACAAGTATCTGACCATTGAAACTTAGCCTTTTTCTGAGTCAACTTAGTCAACGGAGCATAAATAGAAGAAAATCCTTCTACGAATCGTCTATAATAGCCTGCCAGACCTAAGAAACTTCTTATATCAGAAACTGAGATGGGTCTGGGCCAACTCCTTACGGCATCAATCTTCTGAGAATCAACTTTAACACCTTCACCTGAGATCACATGGCCTAAGAAAGACACTGACTTTAGCCAAAACTCACACTTTGAGAATTTTGCAAAAAGATCGCGATCTTTAAGAGTCTGCAACACCATTCTGAGATGTTCTGCATGATCAGCCTCACTACGGGAATACACCAAAATATCATCAATGAAGACAATGACGAATAAATCGAGATAAGGCTTGAAGACCCTATTCATAAGATCCATGAAACCAGCTGGCGCATTGGTCAACCCAAATGACATAACAAGAAATTCAAAATGGCCATAACGGGTTCTGAAAGCAGTCTTCGGAATATCTGTTTCCTTAACCTTTAATTGATGGTAGCCAGATCTGAGGTCAATCTTGGAATAAGATTACGCACCCTGAATTTGGTGAAATAAGTCATCTATTCTGGGAAGAGGGTACCTATTCTTAATGGTGACTTCGTTCAACTGGCGGTAGTAAATGCACATGCGTAAGGAACCGTCTTTCTTTCGGACAAACAAAACTGGCGCACCCCAAGGTGAAACACTGGTCCTAATAATCCCCTTATCAAGAAGAGTTTTTAGCTGGCCTTTTAGTTCTTTTAACTCTGTTGGAGCCATTCTGTACGGCGTAATAGTTATCAGCTCAGTGCTAGGAAATAGATCAATTCCAAAGTCAATCTCCCTGTCAAGAGGGACTCTTAGAAGATCTTCGGGAAAGACCTCTAGAAATTTATTTACAACTGGGATGGACTTGAGAGTTGGAGTTTGGGCATCTGAATCCTTGACTCAAACTAAGTGCTAGATATAACCCTTGGAAATTATTTTTTTGATTTTAGGTAAGAAATAAATCTACCCCTAGGTACTACTAAATTACCCTTCCATTCTATGACTGGCTCATTAGGGAACTCGAATCTTAAAAACATCGATTCTACAACATACCGTGGCATAACATGAGGCTAACCAGTCCATACCCATGATCATATCAAATTCTACAATTTCTAATTCTGCTAAGTCAGCTCTGGTCCTGCGGTGATAAACTAGAACTGAACAACCCCTATAATACGCCTAGCTATGATTGACTCTCCCACTGGGGTGGACACCTCAAAGGGTTCATGTAATTTTCTGGTTCAATACCAAAAATCTTAGCAACAAATGGGGTTAGATAAGACAAAGTGGATCCTGGGTCAATAAGGGCATATATGTCAAAAGTGAAAACTATTAGTGTACCTCTGACAACATCTAGCCGAGCTTCTGTATCCTGATGGTGTCAACGCATAAAAACGGTTTCATCCTCCGCCTACGTTTCTAGACTTAGCTACATTGTGCCCCTGCTGGGCCTGATTATTACGAGGGACTGCTGTATTTGTGGACTGCACCACGTAACCTCCGAAACCCTGTCTAGCTGATGGACAATCTCTCTAAGTGTGGCCCTTCTAGCAGCAACCATAGCACGCATCTGTACCCATACGACACTCACCTAAGTGTCTCTTGCTACACTTGCTGCAAACTGGAATAGTATAGGCTGACTGACCCCCACTAGCCGGAGAATAAGAACTCGATGGTCTGAAGTTCTGCTTCTCTTCATTTTAGAACTTAGGGACCGGGGCACTTGTTGTGGATGGAGCAGGTCCTGCTGACCTGTTCTTAAATAATTTCCTATTACCATTACTGCTGAACTATCCGGTAGACTTGACCCTCTTGTTGAACTCCTTGTCTTTCTCTTTCTACAAGGCTTCCTCCTCCTTTAGCCTTATCTCATTCCCCTGTACGAAAGCAACTATCTTGGAGCTAGTCATTGCCCCGTTCTGTGTAGCAATATTGGTCCCATCGTATAAATAGGGATCCAGACCACCAACAAACCTCCTCACTCTTGCCCTCATGTCCAATATCATAAGTGGAGCTTGCTTAGCCAGACTAACAAATTCCAAATAGTAGTCCTAAACTGACCTACCATTCTGATTAAGCTTTAGAAATTACTCAGCTTTAGTTTCTCTGACTTCTATTGGCATGAAGTCATCTAGGAATGCACTTGCAAACTCATCCCATGTAGCATCAGGTGCATCCTCACCTCGGGATAATTCCCAAGATTCATACCAAGTGTTAGCAATGCTCTGCAGCTGATGAGCTCCAAAGGTAGCTGCTTCAGTTTTCATAACTGTCATAATCTTGAAGATTTTCTGAAGAGCATCAATGTAGTCCTGAGGGTCCTTATCTCTCTTTGTTCCTGTGAGGACTGGGGGATTCATCCTGAGAAATTCCTTAGTCTTATAAAACTCTCCATTATTCCTTGAACTTAACCCAGATTCCTAACGCTAGGCCTGAGCTGCTACCAACTGAGTGAGCATGGTAATAGCACTCCTAATATCCCCATCTGAAGCACTAGGAGGTGTAACTGTAGTAGTGGTTTGGGTTGTTGTATGAGTCAGAATGGTCTCTTTGTCACGACCCAACTAAGCGCCATGACGGGTAGCCTGTACTAGCCTACCGAGCACCTCTGGTCTGACACCCCATAATCCTTTCTAGGTGGGGCACACAGACAGCTCGTGAATATCATGCATAGTACAATCATCAGCAACGATAACTTAAGCATAAGTCAATAAGGCTACCAAATGTTATACAACAACAAGAACTGATAAAGCTAAGGAACATCTAGTTACATACATTTGTCAACGAGCCACAAAATAGAATACACGAATCTATAAGGACGGGGCAGGACTCTGCCATACCCAAGTATATGTACACAAACGAGTAGTACCAATAACTGCGGCTCCAAAACAACTGGAGCGCTTCTGAGATTCCGCTGATGGAGATCCTAAAGATTAGGTCCGTCTACCTATCTATCTACGGGCATCAATGCAGCATCCACAAGAAAGGACGTCAGTACGAATAATGTACTGAGTATGTAAGGCGTAAATAACAACATAACATGAAATATGAAACATAACATGAACATAAAAAGGTAACCTGTGTATCTGATTGCCTCGTAAGGCGGATATCATGCATGCTTAACCTTTTTGAAAAACTTTTCTTCATATATACATAATATTGTTGCGGAACGTGCAGCCCGATCCATAAATATAATACACTGTTGCGGAACGTACAACCCGATCCATAAATATATATATATATATATATATATACATATACTATATTGCTGCAGAACGTGCAACCAGATCCATTTATCCATATATCTCGCGTCCGGGACGATATCCAGCTGATCAGGTGGTTATGCGTATATATATATATATATATATATATATATATGTATAACATAAGTAGTATGCATCAGAGCCCAAGTAAAAGTTACCACTTTATCGGAGTGACGTAAGGTCGGTAACCTCCAATTTATATTATGGAACAATCATCATTACTTTACCTCATCTTGAAGGAACAATGATTATAAGGTGAGATCAACAACAATGATTAACGTCAAGGAATTCATGAAATAAACTTAATAATCTCATCATAGCATTGAATTCATAAACTTTGAAATTTTTTGAAATAATCATCATTATCATCATGAAAACTTAATCATCCTTAACGTCATAAGAAACTTTAAGAATAATGAACAACAACAACAATACCAACATCAACGACGGCATTATCAACACCAATATGCTCCATAAAGCATCCCACATGATGTTTTCCAAATTTCTCAATTAACCAATTTGTTATACGACTATTTAGTAACTTTATCTCCGTAAATAAACCGAAATGAATATTAACAAGGAAAGATTCATACCTTACTCCCGCTAGTACCGCAATATCTCTACTTTCTACTTTGAATTCGAGCCAAGACTCGCCACTATACGATTTTATAATCGCACCTATACGCTGCCCGAACCAAAATTTGGGGATTATACTCGATTTGCATTAAAATTTGATGTGTGGAAGTTGGGAGAGGTTTCCAGAATATTTGGGAACTTTAGAGGGGTGTTTGGTCAGAAAATAAGGGGGTAAACCCCCTTTTATACATGGATAGAGTCGATTACCACCGACTCAGAAATTGCTCAGCACAATCGCGCTGCCTTGTGATGCGTTCGTGCAGAGTTGCTGGGTTCTCCTCTGTGCGTTCGCGCCACCTTCTGGCGCGTTCGCGCATGGTTAATTCCCTGCTCTGGCAGTCTGTCTTAAAATGCTCATTATATGAACTAAAACCTTCATAACCACAAGATAAACACATATAATCATGTATATATATATATATATATATATATATATATATATATATATATATATATATATATATATATATATATATATATATCCTTGAAGGCAACTCCAGAGTCCCTACTTAAAACAACCAACACTTATAAATTTCTACGTACAGAGCTACGGGATGTAATATTCTTCCCCCCTTCAAAAACATTCGTCTTCGAATGTTAAGCCCTTAGAAATTTCTACGATTTTTTTTTCTGAGTTTCCCCTGTAATTGTACTACTACCATCCTGTCACAACAACCCAAGATATACAATTTCCTCACAGGGCTACAACATCAATATCCATACTGGCCACGTACAACCAAGAAACACTTCAAAGAAGCATTACATACCTGAGAGTGCTGGTGTCTCTGTCTGGAGCTCTTTTGGGGAGAGGTTACATCATTTCTTGTTTGCATACCGTTCGGTTGTACTGGCACTGATCGAATTGTCCAACTAGCTGGTATTTTCCTGTCACAACCCGACTAGAGAGCCATGACGGGTACTCGGAGCTATCTACCGAGCACCACTCATCATGCTACTATCGTCCCAACCTGTACACATATAATCTCCAAGATGATGCCTACTATGGACTGATCATAAACTATTCTGTAAAACACATGTATTTATACATAAGCCCTCACGGTAGCAAAAGAATGATATATAAAATATACAATGAGGGTCACATAACATCTGCTACCCACACATAAGTATCTACGAGCCTCTAACTGAACACCAAAGTCATGAAGACGGGACAAGACCCCGCCATACCCAAGTATATACACAAAAGAATATATCAGAAACTGCACCTCCGAAATATGGAAGTGCTCCTGTGCAAGCTGATCCAGCTCTTAGGAATCTGGGTCATCCCCCTGTCTACCTGTGGGCATGAGCACAGCATCCAAAAGAAAAAGACGTCAGTACGAGCAATGTACGGAGTATGTAAGGCATACATTATAACAAAATAAAGAAACAAGAGAGTAAGAGATGATGGAATAACCTGTGACTGCTTGCCTTTTAAGGCGGAGTCATGCATGCAAGCTTATATAATTAGTAACATCATATCATATATTGCTGCGGAACGTGAAGCCCAATCCATTTATCCATATGCTCATCATATATCAATATATTGCTGCGGAACGAACGGCCCGATCCATTTACCCATATATCCCGCGTCCGGGCATCCCGCATCCGGGACGATATCATAATATGCCAACTGATCAGGTGGCTGTACGTATATAATGCCTCACCTTTCCCCATGTCCCCTATATATATATATATATATATATATATATATATATATATATATATATATATATATATATAAAATATAAGTAGCATGCATGAGAGCCTAAATAAAAGCTACACTTTATCGGAGTGACATAAGGTCGTGAACCTCCGATTACATTATGACGTCGTCATCATTGCTATGTCTCACCTTCAAGGAACTAATATCATGAGGTGAGACAACAACATACAGTAACATCAATAAAATCATCAACGTAGAAATATCAACGTCATTAAAACATCATTATCATCATCACTATCATAAAACATGTCTCATAAGGAGCTTTTAAGGATCTTTAACTTTCATCTTTTGGGATGTAAGAAGGTCATGGGAATATAGGAAAGAAATTATAGTATAGAAGTCATGCCTTTGAAAGAAGGGAGCTAGCCTCACATACCTTTAGGTCTCCCTAACTATGTCGGTTAAGCTCTCTCCTTCCGAGCTCACAATTCTACATACAAAAGATTCGTACTAGAATCAGATAACTAGAAGTATACTTAAGCTTGATCTAGAACGACTAAGAACTAATGAAAATTGGGCAGCATTTCCTTTCTTTCGATAACTTTTCCCATATAATAAAACAACTCCCAAACATCATCACAACACTCATAATATCATTAGTGTCATTCGTAATAATATTATACTCATATTACACCATGAATCATAACTCAACCTATCTTTCAAACTCAACATACCCTTATTTGCATACTTAAGTTCATATTCCATATTTGTTCCTAATTAAAACTCTCCAACTACTCAACACCACCAATAATATTAAACAATTGTAAAACTTACCTTGGGTTATGGAAGAGTGGTCTTTGGATGGAAATACGCCACTTGAGAAAAACGCAACTTCAATACCCAAGGAGATTCTTAACTTCTATCAACCCTAGGAAGCATTCTCACCCTTGATTCTACAATCCTTGATGTTTGATCTTTTATTTTTCTCTTAGATATATGTTAATGTGATATGGAGAAGTTTCTAGAGGTTTATAGAGTGTTGGAGAAGTGGAAAATGAGAAAAATAAAGAGGGACCGTGCATATATAAAAATAGAATTCGGACCCGACTCGAAACATACGGTCTACTATACGGACCGTATAAATTGTACGGTCTGTATAATGGACCGTATGTTTCCTCCAGAAACTTACCCCTCACTGGAAAGGTTCTACGGTCAGGTATACGGGTCGTATAAATTATACGGTCCATATATATGACCGTACAATTCGCCATTTACTCCGGATTTGTCCTCGTCGTTTCGTTGATCTCGAATCCTTCTGAGACCTTCTTGGCACTTGTTTAACACTTCCTTAACAATCTAACGAACCTTATAACTCATCCCCAAGGCCTTACTACATATCCGTTAGCTCAATGATGGTAAAATCCTCCCCAAACATGACTTATACTTCGCTTTCTTTGACGAACCTAGTTTCACCAAGTCGTATAACTTAAAAATCTTATCGCATATACTCTAAGGTTACCAATCACCCTCTTATAGTCATGGGAGCTTCATGTTCGTCTTAAGCTTGCGTGAGTCTATTTACGGCTCAACGACATGAAATTTTCGAGGTGTAACATTTCCTTAGCCTTTTTGGGTTTTCTCACACTGAATCTCTGGCATTCCTAGTTTTACTACAACAATATTCAATGATCCTTTATGCTAGAGAGCGCCTCAATTTCTGATGATTAATATTTATTGGATTCCTTGGTTTCTTTATATAAGTAATAGCATGGTTTTTCTTCTTAATACATATGTAGTTCTTCCTCGTGCAACTACTAGCTCATCATCTTTACATACCTATGGAATCTATATTCATAGCTTCACAATTCCTTGGGTATCTCTTGATTACCGTGGGCTACCATTAATGGGTGTACTCTCGAGTTTATTGAATTTCTTGCTCAATCGATTCTTGAATATTATTCTTCTTCTTCATGTGGCTAGAAGTTATACTCGTACTGACTGTCATCCCTTTTCCTTATAACCTGTTTTTCTACTATTCCTTCATACTTTATCATCCTCACTGTCTCTTCAACCTCTGTTGTTTATACTTTTATATGTTCGTGTACCCAGTACTTACCATATGCTTTTATCCCTTTTCGTATGGTTGAAACTCTTATCCTTTTGACTTTTATGTATCTTTCTTACGCTTTACAGATATTCCATGCCTTCATCCTCTTGGAGTTTAACTTATCCTTCTTCTCTTAAGGACAACCTCAGAAGCGGGTAATATAGTATCCCTTGCTTTTTTAAAGCGACTGAATCAATCTTTACGGTATTTTATTTTCCAGTTAATATAACACCGAAATTTCCTTTCACCATATGCTTTACTTGGCTTCTCGCTTTTCTTTTTCCTTTTAATAAGCCTCTTTATACTCGATCTGGCTATCGATACTTCTTATACTTACATCTAGAATATCTCAAATCCCCTCTTTAATGATCTCCCTTTATTAGGTAGTTGTACCATAGTCAGGGGTCATAGTTATTCCAATATCTTGCTAATCCTTGTCCCCTTCTTATCTTCCCTTTAGTACCATAACTTGTTCATATTTATACATATCCCTCGTATATTCATCCTATTTCCTTTGTGATCGAATTTCTGCACTCCGTACCAAGACTCTTATCCCCTGTTATCAATGTTTTGTTTCTTAACCAGACTTGTTAGCCTATTATCCTTTCTCTTGTTCTTAGTGACTATTTTACTTAACTTTTATCTTAGTCTACTATCTACTTCGAATACTATCATACTCAATCCTTCTCTGTCTCTTCATTTCTGAACTTCCTATTACACTCTTATCTTGAATTTCTGAGTAATTTCTTCTTCCTTCGTGTACTCCCTTTCAATCTTTACTTGGTCATGCACATGACTGGCTGGTTATGGTTATCATCAAATCATGATTTCACCTTATCAGCCTGCTAGTGTAGTATCCCTTTGAGGTTGTTTCCAAGTCTTTTATTGCCATATTTCCATCTTTTAGCAAGGCCTACTTCTAGTCCAATACTTGTTTGTCTCATCTCCCCCCCCCCCCCCCCCCTTAGGGTGTTAGCCGAGTATTCTATATTTAACATCCCATTAGTTCTTCTTTCCTTGCAAGTACACACTCTCAGTGAATCTGTAACCAATTATAGTCATAACTATTCGCCGTCTAAATTTATCTGATCGGTTGTACATATTTGTAACGAGTCACATATCCACATAGACATACAGATCCTGGATGGGCCTAAGCTTTCATCAAAAGGATCTTCATAGTTTCCTGACTGTTTTTCCAAAATCACCTTTCTCCTATTGTTTGCTTCCCCCATCTCAAATTCTGCCCTGATTGGTAATGTTCCTCCTTCTGCTTGCCACATAAATGCTCAGTCTTTAAACAAACCTCCCTTAAACTACAAATTCATCTCCCTAATGAAGGGTATACCTTATATCAAATCGCGACTTCCAACTCATTCATCTACCATAACAAAACCAATTCCTTAGTCCTAATTTCGTCTTACATCCATATAGCCTTATACTCGTACCTCCGTACGACTTCCTTACCTATACACTTTATCGATATCTAGCTCTTTTAGCACACACATTGTTCTCTTACCACTTCTACCCTTTTGTGCTCATCAATTATTAGCTTATTTATACTCAAGGGTCATGCATAAATATATACTTATCCCTTCCACCTCTTACTTCAAGAAGAAGTTACAACTCCCATCTAATCATACTGACGTCTCACTAATGAAACACTTTGAAAGGTTTAATCAACTCAAGTTTCGCCCCTATTCAACCAGAAATATAAGGAGTAACATATAACAATGTAGAACTCAGGTCAATCAACACATATACATCACGAGATAATATTGACAATATACCTGTGACAACATCGGGGGAAGACTCGAGATCTTGTCGTCCAACTAGTGCATAGATACGGTTTCGAGGACCACTTGAACTGGGTGCTCCTCCTCTACCTCTACTACGACCTGCTGGCGCCTGTGAACCTTACCCTACCGAGCATACGAACGGTGAAGAACAACCGTTGATCCTGTAGGCTGAGCCTTATCTTTGCCATTCCTCAATGGGCAATCGTGCATCATATGACCAACCCGACCGCAGGCGTAACAAGCACCTGAACCTAACCGGCACTGTCCAAAGTGTGGACTACCACACTGAGCATATCGAGGTGAAGGTGGTCTCATCCGGCCTGAATTATCCATATACTGGAAACCCGAAACCCTGGAGCCTTGGCCCGATCCAGAATAAATAGGACGATCAAATCTCTTGCCCGCAAATTGAGAAGGTGCACTGGCCACTGATTGACCTGAATGTCGGGAATACTGCTGCCCTTGACTCCCTCTGAACTCGCTAGCAGCACCAGAAGGTCTGGCCCTCTTACTATACTCTTTATCAGAATAACGCTCGCCCCTTTGCAGTTGTTGCTGTTCCTCCAAATTCTAAGTATGGGCCTGAATATGAGCAATATCTATCCCGTCCTGGAGTGAGGCTGTCAAGCACTCCTTAATCAAATGTGGCCCCAACCCACACACGAATCGGTGTACACGGTTTCTCATGTCAGCTACCATGGCTGGGGCATACCTAGCCAGAGAATTAAAGCGAAGACTATATTCCCGAGCACTCATATTCCCTTGCTTGAGATTCAAGAACTAATCGGCTCGGGGCCGTCGAACCTCCAGTGGTAAATAATGTCGGAGGAAGGCATCCACGAACTCTCGCCATACTGTGGGAGGTGCGTTTGCCCCTCTCGAAGACATCCAAGAATTATACCAGTGAACGGCTACATCCCGTAATCTATAGGAATCCAGTTCCACTGATTCAGTATCAGAAGCATACATTAGTCTCAACGTTCTCAGCATCTCATCTATAAATCCCTGCGGGTCTTCATCTGGCTTTGACCCATAAAATTCTAGAGGATTCAGAATAATAAAATCACGGGCTCTTGCACTAACTGCTCTATCCCCTGGCTCGCGCCATGCCGCTGAGCCTGAGTGGCAACCAACTTGTTACACCTCGAAAAATTTTATGTCGTTGTGCGGTAAATAGACTAACGCAGGGTAAGATATATATGATGTCCCTACGAGTAATAAGGGGTACTTAGTGATTCTGATTAAGATTCCAAAGACATTTGAGGCAAGAGAAGAATGTTCGTTGAGGAGAGCGAAGCACAAGTTATGTTTAGAAATGTTTTGGAAAGAACCGAGCAAATGTTGATTTAATAATATCTTGAGGAGGAGTTGTAATTCTCATTATATGGATAATGAAATTTTAAACAAGTGTTAAGAAGGTTATATAAGGATTGGAGGTCAAACAAAACATCAAGATCGACTTCAGAAAAAAAAAGGTGAGTTATACGGCCACTTATATGGTCCGTATAAGGGACCGTATAACCTGTCCAGAGAAGGGTCATACATGGTGGTATTATACGGTCACTTATACGGACCGCATAAAATTATACGGACCGTATAAGGTACCATATAATGGTTACAGAAAGGTTTGTTGTTGGTGCCAATTCCACGGTCACTTATACGGACCGTATAAGTGTCCGTATAATCCATAGCGGGCAGATTCTTAAGTTTTATAAAAAGAGACCCAAGTTCTTATTTTTCATTTCATTCATTCTCCACACCTCTCAAGAGCCCTAGAACATTCCATAAACCCTACTAACACAAATCCAAGAGAGATCAAAGATCAAATACCAAAAATTTGTGGAAACAAGAACAAGAATGATAGCTAGGGCTAATGGAAGCTTGCAATTCCTTTGGAGTTGAAGTTAGGGTTTTCTCCAAGTGAAGTATTTTCATCCAAAGCTCATTCCTACCTACTCAAATGTGAGTTTTATGTTCATTTGATGTCATTTAGAACATTGAGTGGTTGAAAGACTTGGATTATGGAAGAAAGTAAAGTATGGAGCTCAAATATTGAAATATTGGTATTCTTGCATAGTAGTTTGACATGAATCACGATTCTTGATATGTTATGTCACACCGTAACCTTATTAGGGTGTGATGGGCACCCGACCCCTATGCGGAGTCGAGCGAACCCGCTGACTCTTATTACATACATACTCTTTTCGGACTTTTAAATCAAATAGAATGAAATACATAGTAAAACTTTCGGAAATATTGTTTCTCGTAGCTTTCAAAATCTTTCTTTTATCGATGTTTTCGGATTAGACAAAATCTATAATCATATAGAGTTTAACACATAATACAGAATGACGTATCGGCTGATGGAACCGCTTACAAAAACTGACATACTATACCCACGACTCTGTCTGCAAAGTCTCTAACATTAATCAGACATCATAGCACATATACTCTGACTCGGCAGCACCCCAGGAACAAGTGGAGCCTGCCAAATCCGCTGGAACATCTTCTGTAATAGCTTCAACTCATCTGGGTGTACCTACGTGGCATGAAACGCAGCCCCTGAAGAAAGGGGGTCAGTACGAAATATGTACTGAGTATGTAAGGCATGAAATACAGAAAACAGAACTATAACCGAAACAAATAGTACAAGGGTGGGTACATTATCCAGATTACCAAAATGTTTACCTTCCAGACACGAATCATGTATACTGATGTCGTATGTCAGAAAAAGTACAGAAAATAAGTGAGTCATCCAGAGTGCCAAAAGGGCTCACTTTCCAGACACGGATCATGCATGACAGAATCACATATCATATATGCATATAACGTGCCCCGACCCTCCCATGAGGGACGCGGTAAATCATATATCATGTAAGCATATAACGTGCCCCAGCCCTCTTTTGCGGAACGCGGGGAATAGACTCATCATATGCCATCCTGGCCACCACCCCGTCATCATATCATCATATATATACGTGCCCCGGTCCGCAAGTGAGAGGGACGCGGTGAACAATGCAGAGGAGTACGCACGAGAACATATCCTGGCCCGGGCTCAATGAAATCCAAACTGAGGCTTGCACGAACAGAATAATGCGAAACCATATGCACACAAAACAAGACTCGATAGACAAGCATACTTACCGACTCCCGGAGGCTCAGAAACAAGTTTCGGGTCAATCCGACTTAGCACGAGAAAGTTATGGACGTTTGAAGTACAGAACCTTATACGAGCATTTCAGAAGTCATTTTTGAAAAATCGAAGCAATAATCATATCACGTATCTTTCGGATATCATATAGATCAAATGAAATACAACTTTTAGAATCATATGTACATATCAAAGTTTATCAAGACTCAATGGAATAATCAAACGTACTATCATTTGAAAGTCAAAACATTAATCGCACCAATTGTCTTTCGAGTGCCATTTAGAAACATATCAAACAGAACTTCGGACATTAACGCATACAGAACTCTTTAGGGACAAAACTCAGAATCCAAGAGTAGAATTACCCCCAAAGTGCATATCATATCATACCTTATGTGGCTCTAGGACATGCCAAAGAAAAAAAAGGGTAAGCCTTACATACCTGTGCCACGCCTTATTTGCTACGCTTATTTATCCAAGCTTGCTAGTCTACATACAAAAGAATTCACATAACCATTAAATTCATTGTCATTCACTTGTCTTAACTTCTCAAATAAATTCACTTATATTCTGCCGAAATTTTGGCAGCACCTCCCCTGTAAATACATCATCCCCGAGAATCTAACTCGGCAAATTTTATCAACAACAATCCGAGAATGCAACTCGGCCAAATTATCGACAACAATACCAACAATCATACCAACAACTTCAACAATCAGTCCAAAGTACATTATAATATTAACAACCTTTGTCATATGATTCAACGGCATTCCATTTACATTCAATTCAATTCTCATAATATGCAAGACAACCCAATTAACATTCTACTTCCCCCAAAGCCTTCCAAATTCAATAAGGACAATAACAACACATTTCCTTATTTCAAATTCAAACACAATAACCCAACTTACAATCTTCCAACCACATGTCTCACCTTCCAAATTCATGAATTATATTTGCAACTTACACATTAGCAACTCTATTCGTATAATTATAAGGAACCATACTAATATCACATTAGCTTCTTCCACAATCCACAAACGATTTCAACCTCACTTCCAATCATTAAATCTTCATTTAACATCATAAAATCCACAACACAACAACAATCAAAATGCTAAATAAAATCATTTCATTTATTGTTATATCCCGTGTTTTCACACGTTGGGAAAATTTGGAAATAATCTTGACTTGTAAGAAATAAGGTCATAATTGTTTACATCTAACACATGAGTTGTTCATGAAAGAATATTGTTGGGGAAGTGTGGGATAAGGCTAAAGGAAAATTTGGAATTTTGGACTGGAAGATTCCTTTACAATGATGTTGGGATAGAAAAGAGAATAATTGAGTGAATGGTAAGGAGATCAAAGTGTCAAAAAAAGTGAACCACAAGAAACGTGATTAAGCAGAGCCTCTAAAGGAGTCGACGGGCAAAGCACGAAGTTAATTGCGAAAAACGAACTAGAATGAAATAGTGCAAGGCAAAGGAAAACTTATGGTATGAAATGATGAATTAGGGGAATATCAAACAATTCGATTATCGAGAAAACAGAACGACAAATAAGGAATGGGTATGAAGGAAGAATGTGATTATTAAGAGATATACTGCAACCTTAATTATATTACTCGAGTGCCAACTATCAGATAAGACTTTGTACTATATAGTTGTGATTCTGTTAGGGTCTCGTACGAAGATAATTAAGTTATAGGTTAAAAAGAAAAGACATGAATGTGGTATAAGCATAACCCTAAAGGGGGAGCAGATGATAGAAAAGTATAGTAAGTATAAATGGAAACAATTGACACACAGAAGATTGAAGCGATAAAGAATTGGCCTAGGCCTTCGACGTCGACTGAGATACGTAGTTCTCTGAGAATGGTCGGATTATAGCCTATGTTCCCCGGCAGCTCAGACCGCACGAGGGAAAATTAATTTGCTCATGATCTGGGACTAGCTACGGTGATTCGTGCTTTAAAGATATGGCGACATTACTTATATGGGGCCTGTGTTGATATTTATACGAATCCTAAGGGCTGCCAGTATACGTTTTATGAAAATGAGAGCCGAATTCGCGGCAAAGAAGATGGTTCCAATTATTGAAAGATTATGATGTTAATATTTTGTGCCACCCTAGAAAAGTTACGGACGGGTTGACCGGCGTACATTCAGAAATAAAGAATTGGTCTTTAAAACTCTTTAGTCAGCTAGCCTTGGACTCCGTTTGGTCGGTTCTGAAGATATTGGAATTTCGTCTGAAGAAGTTACCGAATCATCGATCATGGGAAAGGGAAAGCAGCGTCAGTTTGAGGATCCTATTCTGGTGTCGTACAGAGATACTCAGTTTATGACTAAATTCTAGGGATTTTTTTTCAGGAAGGATTAAGGGCTCAGAAAAGTCTGAGCACAATATTTCATCCTCACAGCGACAGACAGGCCGAGCCCACTGTACAGATGTTCGAAGATATGTTGCGGGCCTGTATTATTGATTTCAGAGGTAGCCGGGACGATCACCTGCCGTTGATCGAGTTTCTTATAACGATAGCTACCATTCTAGCTTAATACGAGGCTTTGTAGGACAGAAAATGCAGGTCACTAATTGGCTTATTTGGTATTGGCAAGACAGGATTAATCGGCCCAGGTACGATCCGACAGGCAGTTGATAAGATGAAACTTATCCGAGAGCGGCTATTAGCGGCCCAGAGTCGACAGAAGTCATATGCTGATAAACGACATTGACCCTTGGAGTTCCAGGTGGGTGATTAGGTATTTTTGAAGTATCGCCTATGAAAGGCGTAACGCGAGTCGGCAGAAAGAGTAAGCTCAGTCCGCGACATATCGGACTTTATCAGATTGTTCGAAGAAGTGAGAATGTCGCTCACGGGCTAGATCTACCATCTGATCTGGAAGCGGTACATCTGGTACTTCATGTGTCCATGCTCGGCGAATGTGTCGGAAATCCTCCCAGAATATTTCCAGCAAAAGATATTCAAATGATGGAAGAATTGTCTGATGAAGAACAATCTGTAATTATGCTGGATCGCCAGGTGCAGAGATTACGCACTAAACATATACCCCCTATTAAGATTTTATGGCAAAACAATAATGGAAAAGCAAAGACCTTGGAAGGTGAGAACGGAATGAAAAAGGAGAAGTGTCCTCACTTATTTCATATGCCCACCGGTAATCTAAATTCCTTACTTTAGAGCCGAATGTGTAACAATTGTGCTACTCATAAGGAGAAACTCCCCCGAAGTACTTACAGGCCCTATAAGACTAATCTAACATTCGAGGACGAATGTTCTAAAGGGGGGGAGGATGTTATATCCCGTGTTTTCACACGTTGGGAAAATTTGGAAATAATCTTGACTTGTAAGAAATAAGGTCATAATTGTTTACATCTAACACATGAGTTGTTCATGAAAGAATATTGTTGGGGAAGTGTGGGATAAGGCTAAGGGCAAATTTGGAATTTTTGAAATTCGTTTCGGGAATTACAAAATATGATCCGTAACCAATTGGGCTAAAAAAAATTAATGGAATTGAGGCCCAAATCAAGGAGCATGGCCGGCCAAGCTTTGGCCCATGACCCACATGAATTAGTCATGTGCTTGGTAATGTGACTAATTAATATAAGAGGGCTAAGTATTCATATTATACTCATTTAGAACATTCAAGAGAGTTAAGCAAGAAAGAAGCCAAAAATAAGAGCAAAAAAATGAAGGGCATTCGGCCCTAGCTTGCAAAAATCACCTCCTAAAATCTTGCTTCCAAAATTATTTTCTTGTGGTATTCCTACTATATTAAGGGTCCTCTACAACATGGTGCAATTGTTTGGGAAGAAAGAGCCCTTGTTTCTTCAATATGACAACATGTTTGAGTGAAGGAGATTGGAGAAAAAGGTAAGAATTCATTCCATGTCTTTATGTTATGAAGGTTTGTTTGTGTTGTAGTGTATGGAAATAAGTAGAATTTATGAAAATATGGAAGTTTGCAAAGTGGGTGTGCATATGTATGTGTGGCCGTGTATGTGTATTAATGTAGAAGTGTGATGAGTTGAAATTTATGTTGTATTCTAGTTGTGTGTAGGATGGAATTCATGTTGAGAATGAAAGTGGAATGAATTTGGTTGAAATTGGAAAGAAATGGAAGGTGGTCGTGTGGTATTTGAAGTTTGGAAGGAGAATGAATTAATTTGGTTTAACATGTTAGTTGTGTTGTTGTGATGCTTGCAATGTAAATGAAGTTAAGATGATATAAGTTTGCATTGAAATGGAATGTAGAAGCTTATGTCGTTTAGGTATGATCTTATGACAATATGAGAATGAAGTTGTGAAGGTGCAAATTATGATGATTGTTGATGAACTTGGAAGATGGAAACATGTTATGAATAAGCATGTTAAAGTTTAGAAGTTTTGAATGAATTATGACCTTGGCGGAAAGTTTGTATATTTTGTATATCTCGTGAATATTTTGTAGAAATGATATGAAATGCTTCTGAATTATATTGTAATGATCTTGAGTAGTAATGAATACAAGAATGTCAATGTTGAATTGAAAATACGAAGTCGGAATGAAGGTTATGACATTATGTTGGAAGGATGCCTAGTTATGTTATATAGTGTTTTATGATGATTGTTGTTGTTGTTGATGTTGTTGTTGGGTTGCTGTTGATTGTTTTGGCCGAGTTGAACTCTCGGGGGTGCTGTATGTATAGGGGAGGTGCTGCCGCAATTTCGGTAGACAAATATGAACTTAAGTTGAATTCGTAGAATCTATAACTCACAATTGGTAAATGTGACCATTTGCAGATTTTGGACGAAACGGGAAGTGAACTTGGAAAGCCGTAAAGTGTGTAAAAGGTATGTAAAGCTACCCCAATTCTTATTTTGGCATGTCCTAGATGTACTAGGATCGGATTCACGCCTCCGAGAATATTCTGCTCATCGGAATCCGCGTCTGAAATTTGTCACATTTTCGTTCAATAGAATTGAACCCTTTTAGTATGCTTTATCGAAAAATTATGCAAAATTTCTCCAAATCACTTAGGAAGTTATGGAAGTCCCTAGGACCTCTGTAGGTGACCCCATAAGCTTAATACACGTAATTTTAGCCCGCCGCTTTGGTTGTCCCGAGGTGGGCCCGCTATTTGCCGATTTTACCCTTATGGTCCTTTGTAACTTGATTTCAAGCAATTTTTAAAGAAATGTCTTCTTTACTTTTCCAACTACTAATGATGCTTATTCAGGACACTATATTGAGTCTCTGTAAAGGTACGATATTTTGTATTGCATTTAGTTCCACTAATCCCGCTTTGCTCTCTTATTGTACTATTGCCTTATTTTCGAACACTATAAAGTGAAACGTTTTAACTATCCTTTTAACTACTAAGGAAAATTGTTTTAATGATTCCCTCGAGTCTGGTAAACTATTTTGTAATGTGAAAATGATCCCAGAAGGATTATTCTTCCGTAACTCGTTATGACTTACGACATACACCTACTATGATTCTGTCCGACTTCATTGATTTGATTTGTCATTCGATATGCCTCATTGAGTCTCTGGAAATCTGTGATATTTTTGTTGCATTTAGTCTCTCACTACTCCATTCGTGGATGCCCCAATGTTTCCCACACTGAGCCCGGGCCAGGATATGTTGTCAAGCGTATTCCATTGCATTGTTCGCCGTGCCTCGATGTGAGGGGGCAGGTATATATGTACATGGGTTTTGGAGTATGCTGTGCCATGTACACACATTCTGATATGATATGATATGTTATTTTACGGGGTTATCCCCTACTCTGTTCCTTATGTATGGTGGCACCAGCGTCGGGGACGTTCTGTTTTGCCGAGCCCTTGGCAGGGGCCGGATATGATATGGTATATGTTTCTTAACACACTCCTCATGTTTTGAAAATATGCATTGGATACTTCGGATGTCACACTCACTTCTCTGTAAGTCATGTTTCGGTTATGATCTTGTTCCGTATTGGGACCAGGTATGACATATGTTTTCAACAAATACTATTTATGCTTTATGATCAATATTTTGCTAATCTGGATATTCTGTCCATTTTCTGTACCTTCTGTTCTGATTATGACTTTGTTTACTACGTTCTGTGCTTTACATACTCAGTAAATATTTCGTACTGACCCCCTTTCTTCGGGGGCTGCGTTTTCATGCCGCGCAGGTACAGAAGACATATTGGCTGACCGCCTGCCTAGGACATCTATTCTGCTATATTGGGAGCGCTCTTTTTTCCAGAGCCTATATGTTGGTATAGTCCGTCGCTATTAGATATATGTATGCTATTCAGGGGTATGACGGGGCCCTATCCCGTCTTATGATTTTGTTATGACCTGTAGAGGTCTGTAGACATACTTGTGTGGGTTCTGTATATGTTTGGGTATGATATGACCTGTGACAGCCTCATCGGCTTCCATGCACGGCGTCGGCCCATTTATGGTTATTATTAACGCTAAGCGAATTCTATATTTGAAAATATCCTGTCGTTTGCTAATTTGGGTTATTGGGTACGTTTGAGTGTCCAGGACGGACACTAGTCGCGGCCTACGGGGTTGGGTCGTGACAAAAGTGGTATCAGAGCGGTTCGTCCTCGGAGTGTCTACAGACCGTGTCTAGTAGAGTCCTGTTTATCGGTGTGTTGTGCACCACATCTATAAGCAGGAGGCTACAGGACATTTAGGTGTTACCTTTCTTTGATTCTTAGATCGTGCGATAGAGCCAGCTGTAGGAAATGAATTCCTTTCTTTACTAATCCTTAATTGTAGCTGGTGAACGGTATCGACGTAAGACAGCACCTGCTGATATTGAAAGCTACGCAGTACTCCGGTAAGCAATGGTATGAGAGATGTATGCTGGGTAAGGTATCCTGAAGTACGATTAAAACATAAAGTCGAACATTAAAAAAGGAAACAAACATGGAAAGTGTAGCAGGTGCAGTTCGAGTTGGGCATGTGAGGTAAGCCTCGGCATTTTGATACTTTTATTTGGAATTGTTAGCCCCGTGTGGCTATGATGCGATATGATATGATATGTATATACGTATATGTGTTGGCCCTGTGAGGCATGGTTGGTATTTCCTGTGTACAGGTTTTGGGATAGTAAGAAATACAAAGGAACCTCTGCCCAAATTTTTCCAGAAATATAAACCGAAAAATAAGATATAAATTCTTAATATGTCTTGAAAGTTGATACCGATAGGGTAAATCTCTTATGTTGGGTTAAAAGTTTAAGAGGTACCCTCCATGTCATTTGTGAGAAGCATTACCCTTATCGGAAAAACATTTATCTCGAGAAAACATATACGAGTAGTGAATTCGCAATTTAGTTGGAGGGACCAGGAAAATGTTCCAGCCCATTTTGTCTTAGCACAGCCCATGTGAAGGGAAAAAATGTCCGCCGATCAAGTTTCCTCTAATTGGAAGAATATAAAGTGTATGACAAGCAGTCAGGAATTGAGCGGTTCGCTCACGACTCAAATATATATATATAAACGTGGAGGTAATTAGGTGAATTAAGTACTAAAAGATTCCGCGAAGTTCGTCGGACTCTAGCTTCTTTTGCTGGTGGTCGGAAGATACCCTACAGTAACATTTTATCAGTTTTCCTCGACTGGTTGGAGATGGAATTTGTGGAATAAAAACCTAAACTCGTGGGCTGCCTAGAAACATATATATATGCATGAAGGTAAATATTGAGGGTTTACAGGGAGCGACGCGGTAACCATATAGTCAGAAAGGTAAAAAAAATTCTCGCTAGGTCGGGGTGGGACCCGCTACGAGAACATTTTGAAAAACTGTCAAGACCCCGACTTGTTTTCAATTACGTGACAAAGGACGTGCGGGGCAATTGGTGTACTTATACCGGCCTTAACGTGCTCAAATGCATTAAAGTTGTAAGGTTAAGCGTGCCAGGTCCAGAGCAATTCTGGGATGGGTGACCCCCTGGGAAATGTACAAAAATTTTCGCAACATAGATATGAGAGACGAATAGGAATTTCAGGGTAACCTAAATGGAATTAGGATATGTGGAATGGTTAGAAACTTTATAGGGGTTACACGAGCTGAGACGAATTAGATTGTTAAAAAGAAAGAAAAGGCAGCGCAGCCCTGAAATTAGAGTAAATTTGAACAAGTGATTGAAGATGTGTTGAAAAAGAAATGGGAGTGATATATATACGTATGTGTAGGGCCCCCATTTGTGACTAGGTCGATCGATTGGTGAACCCTAATAGCCAGCGATGTAATATATGGAGGACAGTGACTGGACAAAATTTACGAGAAAAAGGGGAAGGTATGGTACAGATGTTACGAAATAAACTGATATTCATTTGGCTACCGGTTGAGACTGGAAGATTCCGTTACAACGATGTTTGGAAAGAAAAGAGAATAATTGAGTGAATGGTAAGGAGATCAAAGTGTCAGAAAAAGTGAACCATAAGAAACGTGATTAAGCAGAGCCTCTAAAGGAGACGACGGGCAAAGCACGAAGTTAATTGCGAAAAACGAACTAGAATGAAATAGTGCAAGGCAAAGGAAAACTTATGGTATGAAATGATGAATCAGGGGAATATCAAATAATTCGATTATCGAGAAAACAGAACGACAGATAAGGAATGGGTATGAAGGAAGAATGTGATTATTAAGAGATAAACTGCTACCTTAATTATATTACTCGAGTGGCAACTATCAGATAAGACTTTGTACTATATAGTTGTGATTCTGTTAGGGTCTCGTACGAAGATAATTAAGTTATAGGTTAAAAAGAAAAGACATGAATGTGGTATAAGCATAACCCTAAAGGGGGAGCGGATGATAGAAAAGTATAGTAAGTATAAATGGAAACAATTGACACACAGAAGATTGAAGCGATAAAGAATTGGCCTAGGCCTTCGACGTCGACTGAGATACGTAGTTCTCTGAGAATGGTCGGATTATAGCCTATGTTCCCCGGCAGCTCAGACCACACGAGGGAAAATTAATTTGCTCATGATCTGGGACTAGCTACGGTGATTCATGCTTTAAAGATATGGCGACATTACTTATATGGGGCCTGCGTTGATATTTATACGAATCCTAAGGGCTGCCAGTATACGTTTTACGAAAAAGGGAGCCGAATTCGCGGCAGAGAAGATGGTTCAAATTATTGAAAGATTATGATGTTAATATTTTGTGCCACCCTAGAAAAGTTACGGACGGCTTGACCGACGTACATTCAGAAATAAAGAATTGGTCTGTAAAACTCTTTAGTCAGCTAGCCTTGGAGTCCGTTTGGTCGGTTCTGAAGATATTGGAATTTCGTCCGAAGAAGTTACCGAATCATCGATCATGGGAAAGGGAAAGCAGCGTCAGTTTGAGGATCCTATTCTGGTGTCGTACAGAGATACTCAGTTTATGACTAAATTCTAGGGATTTGTTTTCAGGAAGGATTACGGGCTCAGATAAGTCTGAGCACAATATTTCATCCTCAGAGCGACAGACAGGCCGAGCCCACTGTACAGATGTTCGAAGATATGTTGCAGGCCTGTATTATTGATTTCAGAGGTAGCCGGGACGATCACCTGCCGTTGATCGAGTTTCTTATAACGACAGCTACCATTCTAGCTTAATACGAGGCTTTGTAGGACAGAAAATGCAGGTCACTAATTGGCTTATTTGGTATTGGCAAGACAGGATTAATCGGCCCAGGTACGATCCGACAGGCAGTTGATAAGATGAAACTTATCCGAGAGCGGCTATTAGCGGCCCAGAGTCGACAGAAGTCATATGCTGATAAACTACATTGACCCTTGGAGTTCCAGGTGGGTGATTAGGTATTTTTGAAGTATCGCCTATGAAAGGCGTAACGCGAGTCGGCAGAAAGAGTAAGCTCAGTCCGCGACATATCGGACTTTATCGGATTGTTCGAAAAAGTGAGAATGTCGCTCACGGGCTAGATCTACCATCTGATCTGGAAGCGCTACATCTGGTACTTCATGTGTCCATGCTCCGCGAATGTGTCGGAAATCCTCCCAGAATATTTCCAGCAAAAGATATTCAAATGACGGAAGAATTGTCTGATGAAGAACAATCTGTAATTCTGCTGGATCGCCAGGTGCAGAGATTATGCACTAAACATATACCCCCTATTAAGATTTTGTGGCAAAACAATAATGGAAAAGCAAAGACCTTGGAAGGTGAGAACGGAATGAAAAAGGAGAAGTGTCCTCACTTATTTCTTATGCCCACCGGTAATCTAAATTCCTTACTTTAGAGCCGAATGTGTAACAATTGTGCTATTCATAAGGAGAAACTCCCCCGAAGTACTTACAGGCCCTATAAGACTAATCTAACATTCGAGGACGAATGTTCTAAAGGGGGGGAGGATGTTATATCCCGTGTTTTCACACGTTGGGAAAATTTGGAAATAATCTTGACTTGTAAGAAATAAGGTCATAATTGTTTACATCTAACACATGAGTTGTTCAAGAAAGAATATTGTTGGGGAAGTGTGGGATAAGGCTAAGGGAAAATTTGGAATTTTTGAAATTAGTTTCGGGAATTACAAAATAAGATCCGTAACCAATTAGGCTCAAAACAAATTAATGGAATTGAGGCCCAAATCAAGGGGCATGGCCGGCCAAGCTTTGGCCCATGACCCACATGAATTAGTCATGTGCTTGGTCATGTGACTAATTAATATAAGAGGGCTAAGTATTCATATTATACTCATTTAGAACATTCAAGAGAGTTAAGCAAGAAAGAAGCCAAAAATAAGAGCAAAAGAATGAAGGGCATTCGGCCCTAGCTTGCAAAAATCACCTCCTAAAATCTTGCTTCCAAAATTATTTTCTTGTGGTATTCCCACTATATTAAGGGTCCTCTACAACATGGTGCAATTGTTTGGGAAGAAAGAGCCCTTGTTTCTTCAATATGACAACATGTTTGAGTGAAGGAGATTGGAGAAAAAGGTAAGAATTCATTCCATGTCTTTATGTTATGAAGGTTTTTTTGTGTTGTAGTGTATGGAAATGAGTAGAATTTATGAAAATATGGAAGTTTGCAAAGTGGGTGTGCATATGTATGTGTGGCCGTGTGTGTGTATTAATGTACAAGTGTGATGAGTTGAAATTTATGTTGTATTCTAGTTGTGTGTAGGATGGAATTAATGTTGAGAATGAAAGTGGAATGAATTTGGTTGAAATTGGAAAAAAATGGAAGGTGGCCGTGTGGTATTTGAAGTTTGGAAGGAGAATGAATTAATTTGGTTTAACATGTTAGTTGTGTTTTTGTGATGCTTGCAATGTAAATGAAGTTAAGATGATATAAGTTTGCATTGAAATGGAATGTAGAAGCTTATGTCGTTTAGGTATGATCTTGTGACAATATGAGAATGAGGTTGTCAAGGTGCAAATTATGATGATTGTTGATGAACTTGGAAGATGGAAACATGTTATGAATAAGTATGTTAAAGATTAGAAGTTTTGAATGAATTATGACCTTGGCGGAAAGTTTGTATATTTTGTATATCTCGTGAATATTTTGTAGAAATGATATGAAATGCTTCTGAATTATATTGTAATGATCTTGAGTAGTAATGAATACAAGAATGTCAATGTTGAATTGAAAATACGAAGTCGGAATGAAGGTTATGACATTATGTTGGAAGGATGCCTAGTTATGTTATATAGTGTTTTATGGTGATTGTTGTTGTTGTTGATTTTGTTGTTGGGTTGCTGTTGATTGTTTTGGCCGAGTTGAACTCTCGGGGGTGCTGTATGTATAGGGGAGGTGCTGCCGAAATTTCGGTAGACAAATATTAACTTAAGTTGAATTCGTAGAATCTATAACTCACAATTGGTAAATGTGACCATTTGCAGATTTTGGACGAAACGGGAAGTGAATTTGGAAAGGCGTAAAGTGTGTAAAAGGTATGTAAAGCTACCCCAATTCTTCTTTTGGCATGTCCTAGATGTACTAGGATCGGATTCACGCCTCAGAGAATATTCTGCTCATCGGAATCCGCGTCTGAAATTTGTCACATTTTCGTTCAATAGAATTGAACCCTTTTAGTATGCTTTATTGAAAAATTATGCAAAATTTCTCAAAATAACTTAGGAAGTCATGGAAGGCCCTAGGACCCTTGTAGGTGACCCCATAAGCTTAATACACGTAATTTTAGCCCGCCGCTTTGGTCGTCCCGAGGTGGGCCCGCTATTTTTCGATTTTACCCTTATGGTCCTTTGTAACTTGATTTCAAGCAATTTTTAAAGAAATGTCTTATCTACTTTTCCAACTACTAATGATGCTTATTCGGGACACTATATTGAATCTCTGTAAAGGTACGATATTTTGTATTGCATTTAGTTCCACTAATCCCGCTTTGCTCTCTTGTTGTACTATTGCCTTATTTTCGAACACTATAAAGTGAAACGTTTTAACTATCCTTTTAACTACTAAGGAATTTTTTTTTAATGATTCCCTCGAGTCTGGTAAACTATTTTGGAATGTGAAAATGATCCCAGAAGGATTATTCTTCCGTAACTCGTTATGACTTACGACATACACCTACTATGATTCTGTCCGACTTCATTGATTTGATTTGTCATTCGATATGCCTCATTGAGTCTCTGGAAATCTGTGATATTTTTGTTGCATTTAGTCTCTCACTATTCCATTCGTGGCTGCCCCAATGTTTCCCACACTGAGCCCGGGCCAAGATATGTTGTCAAGCGTATTCCATTGCATTGTTCGTCGTGCCTCGATGTGAGGGGGCAGGTATATATGTACATGGGTTTTGGAGTATGCTGTGCCATGTACACACATTCTGATATGATATGATCTGATATGGACATCTGATATGATATGATATGTTATGTTACGGGGTTATCCCCTACTCTGTTCCTTATGTATGGTGGCACCAGCGTCAGGGACGTTCTATTTTGCCGAGCCCTTGGCAGGGGCCGGATATGATATGGTACATGTTTCTGAACACACTCCTCATGTTTTGAAAATATGCATTGGATACTTCGGATGTCACACTCACTTCTCTGTAAGTCCTGTTTCGGTTATGATCTTGTTCCGTATTGGGACCAGGTACGACATATGTTTTCAACAAATACTATTTATGCTTTATGATCAATATTTTGCTAATCTGGATATTCTGTCCATTTTCTGTACCTTCTGTTCTGATTATGACTTTGTTTACTACGTTCTGTGCTTTACATACTCAGTACATATTTCGTACTGAACCCCTTTCTTCGGGGGCTGCGTTTTCATGCCGCGCAGGTACAAAAGACAGATTTGTTGACCGCCTGCCTAGGACATCTATTCTGCTATGTTGGGAGCGCTCTTTTGTCCAGAGCCTATATGTTGGTATAGTCCGTCGCTATTAGATATATGTATGCTATTCAGGGGTATAACGGGGCCCTGTCCCGTCTTATGATTTTGTTATGATCTGTAGAGGTTTGTAGAAATACTTGTGTGGGTTCTGTATATGTTTGGGTATGATATGACCTGTGACAGCCTCATCGGCTTCCATGCACGGCGTCGGCCCATTTATGGTTATTATTAACGCTAAGCGAATTCTATATTTGAAAATATCCTGTCGTTTGCTAATTTGGGTTATTGGGTACGTTCGAGTGTCCAGCACGGACACTAGTCGCGGCCTACGGGGTTGGGTCGTGACATTTATTCTACATGACACCACTATATTTAGCCATACTACACACACATATATTTCATGAATTTCACCCTCTTCCACATATTTCAACATTCATAAATCATCTATAACACGTGTAAGAAGGGGTTAAACCTTACCTTTATTCTTTGTCTCCTCTTTTCGGCTATGGTTGGATATTGCACAAGTGAATGATTTTGTTGCTCCAACAACCTCTCCATGTTAATTAGGGCCTTCAAATTAGTTGGAATACTAGGAGAAAAAAAAAATTCTTGATCAATCTCCATAGACCAATTTTGATGGCCATGGCCGAACATGGCTCTAAATTTTTCTTGAAGTTTCCTTAATATTGGAATGAATAACTTGTATTGTTTTGTAAGCTTGCCTATATATATATATAGTTCCTACAAGCATGTGAAGGGCACATGCCCTCTTTCTTGAAGCTTCTTAAAATAACAAATATGACCACTTGGTCATCTAATTATACACATGAATAATTAATTCAATTGGGCCAAGCCCACCCCAAGTGCACGGCCAACATGGCCCTTTTTATTCAAGCCCACTTTTTTTTTTGGTTTATATTTAGTCTCGTAATTCACGAAAAATATTTTCCAAATTCCGAATTTACCCTTAGCCTTCCGCCATATTACCATAAACCATCATGTGAATTTCCCTTTTTACCCTTAGCCTTTCTCAATATTTTCGCATCAATATTTTCATGAACAACTTATGTGTTGAACAAGATCAAGAACATAGCCTTGCTCTTAACTTCCCGCAATTATCTTGAATTATCCGAATGTACAAAATTTGGGATATAACATCCTCCCCCCCTTTAGAACATTCGTCCTCGAATGTTCAACAGATCTTATAGGGTCCTGTAACGTTTCGGGGGGGGGGGGGGGGGGTCCCTCTTATAGTTGTCCTTTCCTTCATGCTCGTTCCTTCTCGTTCGCCCTATTTTCCTTATAGCCAAACTCCTCGGTCTTTTCGTGAGTTCTTATTCTGTGTCATAGGTTTTCCAATCCATTGCGCCAACTTACTATCCTTGTCCTTCCCAGATCATCTCTTCGTTGTTATTGTTTCGTCACCACACTTTAACAGAAGCCATGTCTTCGGTACGCAACCTTCACTTAACGATCCAATATGGCCACAGGCTGTTCCTTGCTCTCATTTACTTACAGTATTGCAATCCGGTTACTCTTATGGTAGCTTACAATCCAAGTTCACTTGACTTCTTTGTTCACAACATCTTTGAATTCTTACTACCACTTTTTCTCTATTTCCTTCACTCCCATTTCTTGACACAAGTATACTTTTCTTTGATTTCTTTGTATTGGTGCTCGTTTCATCCATCGTTATTCCTTGTTGGCCTTCCGGTGTGGATTCTTTACAAATACGATCGAGCATCGCTTCACGTCGATAGTTCATATGATTTCATAGCGTATATTCTCAAGCTCCGTATAACTAGTGGTCCATGAACTATTTTCTAGTATCCGACGAACTCTTTTATGTCATTCATAGGCACTACGTCCTTTCTTTCTTTCAAAGATTCCTAACTACCAATTGTCGATACTTTCGTTATAATAGTCGTTGTCATCCAAAATATCCTTTGAGTCTTATCGTTCTCTTCATTATCCTTCGTAAGTTTAGCTTACGGACTTTTCTTGCTCCCTCTGTTACCCCTTAAAACATGTCGCGGCCTACTTAGGTACGGCGCTAATTGCCCGATGTGAGGGACTCAAATTGTAGCATGAACATAGCATAATTCATGTTGGCATGAAGCATTCTCTGAGGGTGTCTTCTATACTTTCCCTTCATGTCGGCTTCTACTTCTTCCAGGTATCCTTTTACGTCCAATATAATATGCTCTCCCCCCCTTTTTAAAAGGGGCTCCTTGTATGCCAACAACATTCGAGTGCCTTCGTCTACGATAATCACCTTATTCCTCGTTTTTCTTCCCAACTCTGTGCATAACATGTTGAAACTTCTTACTATAAGTTTTCCTTTCATTTTTTTGTCTATATCATCATGTTGTCCACTATTAATCCTTTCACCCATTTGATTCACATACTTGTAATTCTTCTTAACTATGCATCAGTGTTACAGTTGTGCACCCCTATTGCCTCGAGCGTCCTGCTACTTGCTCTTAGCACAAAATCCTTACAGTTTACACTTTCTCTATCCTTGCTCATCGAACCTTTAACTATGCTTATGGCACTTTGACCGAGCGGTCTTCCATGCACATTCCTTGCATTTCATTTCCTTTATGTACCTCTCACCTTATCATCATCGCGAGGCCTAAGCATTCTTCCTCTCACTTCACATCCCTCGTTATAGTCACTATTTCTTTAGCCCTACTTATTGGAACTAGTTCTCAAGCCTCACAAATTCCTCTTTTATTCCATATTACCACTCTTTATCCTTTTCACGTGCCTACTTTAAGTTCTTACCCAAATAGTCTCGTGTTTTGCCGATAGTTTCTCTCGGGGCTTCATTCACTGAGATTTCTTACTTTTCACTTTCTTCCGACACTTTAATCTCCTTGTTTTCCATTTACTTACACTCTTTCTTTTCCAATTGTTGTTGCATTGAAACTTCCAATCTTAACCAGTAGAGAAAATAATAGCAGCTTATCTTATAACACTGGCACCATTTATTTTTGTTGTCACTTGAGCTTTGGTACCCTTACTCAATTGGTGCCTTCTTTACCGTAGCGCCGATTGCTGGGACTCACATGTTCACCGATACAGTCACACATATGAGGTATCATACGCATTCATATATATATATATATATATATATATATATATAAAGTTACTATCAACTAGTCCACAAAATACTTCCAAACACTATTCAAGCCTATCCTAATTCCAGAGCTGTGATGCGCCCTCTGTCTTTTCACCAATCCAGTCTGCCTCGTCCTACGCGACCTCTTATGATCTCCAACCATCCCGTATACTCTAGTTTCCTTTAGGTTACTCTAGCTTTTCATTTGCCTCTTATGTCGGAATATATAGAATTTCTCGCACACTTCCCAGGAGGTCACCCATACTAAAATTGCTCCCACCTTAGCACGCTTAACCTCGAAACTTTGATGAAATACAGTGCCTTAATGTAGATATAATCGCGTCCGCTTCCTCGCATGACCTTCATTACATGATTTGGGGCTAATCGAGGTCTTACAGATTCCAAGACATTCTCGTAACACGTCCTTGTTTGTACAATTACAATTTTACCCTTTCAATTCCCAATGTTCACTTTTCACTTGTGTATATGATTATTTCCTGTCATGGACTTCCGGATTCCCGATGGTGGGGAACATACCCTCGTCGCCATTACTTACAAGTACTCAGGTATCGGTCTGTTCGGATTTCCACTCAGCATTCTCACACAATCATCTACAGCAAACTGATTGTCAACTTTCTCTGAATCCCTCAATAAAACTTTTTCCTACTAAACCTCAGCTGTTATCCATTTTAATCCTCTGAACTGCCAACCGTCTTCCTCGCTACTATTCTTCATGTCATACCAAACCCAAAAATCCTCTAAGACAACACATCCCGCTTACTGTCTCTTTACGACATTTCCTTCTGTTGACGTACCTGACTAAATAACCTGATTAACAATTTCCGCAGAATCTCTTTTACCATTCTTAGTATTCAAACTCTGCACGCAGCAAATATCAAGAATGCCTCACAGGGCATACAGTCATGCGACATATTCCAGCCACCCAGGGCTCCCAATTCCAGATGACAGAACAAAATATCAATACTTACTCCTGCGACTTTCCATGTCGCCACTCACCTTTTCCATCGTATGTAAGGCTTAAATAAGGAATTTCATTTGCCTATGACTTGGCTCTATCGCACGATCTAAGACAGAAAGAACGTCAACAATCCCTAGATTCCCCGTAGCCTCCTGTTTATAAATGTGGCGCGCTTCACACCATAAACAGGACTCTACCGGACACGACTTTGCAGACAACCCCTAGAACAAACCTGCTCTGATACCACTTTGTCACACCCTAACCTTATTAGGGTGTGATGGGCACCGACCCCTATGCAGATCCGAGCGAACCCGCTAACTCTTATTACATACATACTCTTTTCGGACTTTTAAATCAAATAAAATGAAATACATAGTAAAACTTTCAGAAATATTCTTTCTCTTAGCTTTCAAAATCTTTCTTTTATCGATGTTTTCGGATTAGACAAAATCTGTAATCATATAGAGTTTAACACATAATACAGAATGACGTATCGGCTGATGGAGCCGCTTACAAAAACTGACATACTATACCCACGACTCTGTCTGCAAAGTCTCTAACATTAATCAGACATCATAGCACATATACTCTAACTCGGCAGCACCCCAGGAACAAGTGGATCCTGCCAACTCCGCTGGAACATCTTCTGTAATAGCTTCAACTCATCTGGGTGTACCTGCGCGGCATGAAACGCAGCCCCCGAAGAAAGGGGTTCAGTACGGAATACGTACTGAGAATGTGTCACGACCCGACTCGGGGCCGCGACGAGCACCTGGTGCTAGCCCACCCGGGCACCCTCTTAGCTTACTCTTATGTTTTGATCTAGGTGAGCCACATAATTATACATGCATTTCCATTCATTCGTCAACTAGTCCCATTTGGACAACAACATTTTTATATCATCGTAGGCATCTATGTCACACCAATGTACATGGGCTAACGTGAGCGACAAAATGATATACAAAACATTGCCCGACAAGGCCAAACACATCTACCCCCCCACACACACATGTCTACGAGCCTCTAAGAGTATAACATATCACATTAGCGGGACAGGACCCCGCTATGCCCATAATTATATACACAAAAGAATGAGTACCCAAAAGATATGGCTCCGAAGGAAATGGAGCTCTCTAGGTAATCTCCGAATAGGAAGCTATGGATCAAGTCTGTCTCCCTGTGCACCTGCGGGCATGACGCAGCGTCCACAAACAAAAGGACGTCAGTATGAAGAATGTACTGAGTATGTAAAGCACTATCAACATCGATATATAAGCATAATGAACAACATATGAAATAGCATAGGAGGGGAGACAACAATATCGTCGTCATAGTACTTACTTGCCTTTCGTAGGACTTTCCATTTTTCTCATACGTATTAGTACACCTACGTCATCATCCGTATTCCATAATAGTACTCGTACCATATTTGTGCTCATATTCGTATACATGTCCTTATTCGTATTCTTATACATAGTCTTATCACATTCATATTCATATTATATACATAGTCATTTCATATACATAACATTTACATAGCATACCCGACCTCATAGGATCGGTGTTTCATACATACTTGGCCAACAAAGGCTTAAGGTTACTCATACCTGGCCCTACCAAGGCTTCAGGGTTATTCGTACCATCTGCAGATGTATGCGCGCGTTTCGTAATCGTATACATACTTTATATATATTGATATACATATATCCTACCCGACGTTACAAGCTCGGGGTGTCATTATAGCCCTTCATAGGCACATGTAAGTATAATAGCCCGTAGGCACCTTTAGCATCATTATTATTATCATCGTCTTCACTATCATCATCATTTTCGCTACATCTATATCTTATGCTTACTCGTTATATTGGGTGCGTAGTACAATCGTAGCACATATCAAGGATCGTGAGCTTATGAGCTCGGAGTGTCAATCATTTGAAGGCACCATACTCATATAGAGGATTTAAAAGTTTGGCCAAGGAACCATGCCTTATGAAAGAAGGGTTAGCCTTACATACCTCTTCGTCGAACTATTCTACACTTGCGCGTACTCCTTCGATGTTCAAGTTTCTACCTTCATTAATATAATTACAATAGCCATTAGTCATTCACATTACCCACATTCCTTATTTTACCCTCCATTGACCATTTTATTATATACTTCTACCATCCAAGTATTTCAACTCCCCAATATGTTACCCAACATATAAATATCATGAATCTTACCTTAGATGATGTAGGGACAAGCTTTGGTTGATAATACTTCACTTTGAGCAAAACCCTAGTTTTTCTCCATTTGCATTTCTTGACTTGAATGGTATTTAATGGCTTGCTTACACTTGATTCACTTGTTTATGTTGTTGGTCCTCAAATATCCTTGAAAACTTATGAAATAAATGTAGAGAGATGATTCTAGAGAGAGGTGGTGCAATGTAGAAATGAAATAAAACAAGTCTTGGTCCTCATATTTAATGAATTGAAAATCTGTGCTGAGGTGTACAGTGGTCGTCCAAAGAGGTTTACGGTCCGTATTCCAGTTTACGGACCGTCCATCGTGGTCGTCTTTAACCCTAAGCAGAACCAGAAACTTTGGCTGCAAGCATGGTGATTTACGACCATGGTTTACGGGCCGTAAATCACTTTACGGTCCGTCCACCAGGTCGTTTTTAACCATCTACTCGACTGGCAGAAAGTTGAAGTTTTTGCATGCCAATTTACGACTGCCAGATTACGGACCGTATTCCATTTTACGGTGCGTATTTTGCACTTTACGAGCACTGGGCAGTTTTGCCAACTTTCAACTTTTCACATTTCTCGACTTTTCATTCTAATCATTCTCGTCCATTTACGCACATTGCTCATGAAACATTATACACTCGCACTCGTCGCACACATCACTAGTTTCGTTTACTTGCGTACCAACGGGAAATTTTCTGAGGTGTAACATTCTTCCCCCCTTAGGAACATTCGTCCTCGAATGTTAAAGTCTCGGGGAATTCTACAAGAATTTCGCCAGAGTTTCCTTTGTAATGTGGCATTACCATCCTGTCACAACAACCCACAATAGCAATGCCTCACAGGGCAACAGCACAATAACAATAGAAATTTGGCCACACACGACCTAAATGCATAAAAAGGAATCATACATACCTTGTGATCTTCACGTCTCATCTTGGCCCTCGTCCAAAGGCTGAAATAAATGTGGGTACTTGGATCGCATATTCTCTTCCGCTTCCCATGTCATCTCCTCTCGTTTACTGCTTCTCCATAGAACCTTAACCGAGGCCACCTCTTTGTTTCTAAGCCTCCGTACTTGCCTATCTAATATGGCAATGGGTATTTCATCATAAGTTAACCTTTCTGTCACTTGAACATCATTTACTGGGACGATCCTCGTAGGATCTCCAACACACTTCCGAAGCATCGAGACATGGAAAACTGGATGAACTGACTCCAGATCGGGAGGTAAATCTAACTCATAGGCCACCTTGCCTATTTTTCGCACAATCTCATAAGGTCCTATATACCGGGCACTAAGCTTCCCCTTCTTGCCAAATCTCATTACGCCCTTCATTGGCGACACTTTCAAGAATACCCAATCTTTCACTTGGAACTCTAAGTCCCTTCGACGATTATCCGCATAGGACTGGAACGCCATGGAGTTTCACTATCTCTTTAAGATAAAGCTTCGCATAATCTTCTGCCACATAGGTCGTCCTGACCAGTAAGAAATGAGCTGACTTTGTGAGTCTATCCACAATCACCCATATGGAATCATACTTACGTCGAGAACGGGGTAACCCTGTAATGAAATCCATATTAATCACTTCCAACTTCCAAGTTGGGATTTCTATAGCTTGCACTAATCCACCCGGCTTTTGGTGTTCAATCTTCACTTGTTGGCACTTAGGACACTGAGCTACGAATTCCGCTATATCTTTCTTCATCCTATTCCACCAATATATATACTTAAGATCATGATACATTTTCGTCGCTCCGGGGTGTACGGAGTAACGGGAACAATGAGTTTCCCTCAATATTTGGTGACGTAGGCCTACCACATCGGGAACACATAACCTGCCTCGATATCGGAGAACTCCGTCTCCCGAAATATCAAATGATGACTCCTCTTTCTGAGGGAGTGTATCTCTATACTGCATTAGCATGGGATCCTCATATTGTCGCTCTTTTACTTCCGCTACTAGCGATGAAACTGCTGAATTCTGAATAGTAGCTCTGCTGCAACCCGAGTCCACTACTTGGACTCCTAGGCTAGCTAGCTGTTGAAGCTCACGGGCTATCTCTTTCTTTTCTGGTCCTACCTCACTTAGACTTCCCATGGATCTGCGGCTAAGAGCGTCAGCCACAACGTTAGCCTTTCCGGGGTGATACAAGATATCAACATCATAATCCCTTAGCAACTCTAACCATCGTCGTTGCCGCAAATTCAACTCTTTCTGCTTGAAGATATACTGAAGGCTCTTATGGTCTGTATAAACATCCACATGGACACCATATAAATAATGTCGCCATATCTTTAATGCATGGACCACTGCGGCTAATTCTAAATCATGGGTCGGGTAATTCTGTTCATGTTTCTGCAATTGCCTAGAAGCGTACGCAATCACCTTACCGTGTTGCATCAGTACACAACCTAGCCCGACGCCTGAAGCATCGCAATAAACAACATACCCTTCCAATGCCTCTGGAAGTGTCAAGACTGGGGCAGAAGTCAATCTATCTTTCAACTCTTGGAAGATACGCTCGCAGGCATCTGTCCATTGAAACTTAGCTGACTTCTGAGTCAACTTTGTGAGTGGTGCAGAAATAGAAGAGAAACCCTCAACAAATCTTCTGTAATAACCTGCTAAGCCCAAAAAGCTACGAACCTCCGTAGGAGTCGTGGGCCTTGGCCAAGTCTTCACGGCCTCAATCTTTTGGCTATCCACCCGAATACCATCAGCTGCAACAATATAGCCCAGAAATGATACTGAGTTCAACCAAAACTCACACTTGGAGAATTTTGCAAACAACTCTCGAGCTCGCAGAACTCCAAGGACTATACGCAGATGCTCCGCATGATCTGCCTCGGATCTAGAATACACCAGGATATCGTCGATGAATACAATCACGAATAGATCAAGAAAAGGTCTGAATACATTATTCATTAAGTCCATAAACGTTGCCGACGCATTAGTTAACTCAAACGACATTACTCGGAACTCGAAATGGCCATATCTTGTTCTGAAAGTTGTTTTAGGGATATCTTTCTCCCTAACTCTTACTTGGTGGTACCCGGACCTCAAATCAATCTTTGAAACCCATTTGGAACCTTGCAATTGATCAAATAAATCATCGATCCTCGGAAGAGGATACTTGTTTTTAATCGTCACTTTATTCAATTGCCGATAATCAATACACATTCTCAAGGAGCAATCTTTCTTTCGGACGAACAATACGGGTGCTCCCCACGGGGATGAACTAGGCCTAATGAAGCCTTTATCAAGCAGGTCCTTCAATTTCTCCTTCAACTCTTTCAATTCTGCGGGTGCCATTCTATATGGAGGAATAGATATAGGTGTGGTGCCTGGCAACACATCAATGGTAAAATCAATCTCCCGTTCGGGAGGAAGGCCTGGAAGCTCTTCCGGGAACACATCCGGAAATTCGTTCACCACTGGAACTGACTGTAGAGTCGGCGACTTAGCTTCTACATCTTGAACTCGTACTAGATGATAAATGCACCCTTTTGTGATCATTTTCCTTGCCTTTAGATAGGAAATAAACCTACCTTTTGGTGAAGCCGCATTCCCTTTCCATTCTAAGATTGGTTCTCCCGGAAACTGGAAACGAACCATCTTCATTCGGCAATCAACATTGGCATAACAAGAATCCAACCAATCCATGCCCATAATAACATCAAAATCTGCCATTTCTAGCTCATGCAAATCAATCATAGTACGACGATCTCAAATCACAATCACACAATTCCTATATACTCGGCTAGCTATTACCGATTCACCCACGGGTGTAGACACCTCAAAAGGTTTGATAGACTCCAGCTCAATTACAAATCGACCCGCAATATATGGAGTAACATATGATAATGTGGAGCCCGGATCAATCAAAGCATATACATCATGAGAGAATACTGATAATATACCTGTGACCACATCAGGAGAAGACTCAAGATCTTGGCGTCCAGCCAAAGCATAAATACGGTGCTGAGGACCGCTAGTACTGGGAGCTCTGCCTCTACCTCTACCATGGCCGACTGGCGCATGTGTACCTGGCCCCGTAGGGCGTACATATGTCGAAGATCCGGCTACCGACCCTAATGGTTGGGTCCTACCTCTACCAAGTACTGAGGGGCAAGCACGCATAATATGGCCTGGTCGACCACATGAATAGCAACCATCTGAACCCAATCGGAATTGACCCCAATGCGACTTCCCACACTGGGAACATCGTGGTATAGGTGGCCTTGACTGGCCTGAATCACCTCTAAACTGGGACCCCGAATAACTCTGACTCGGCCCGGGATGAGTAGATCTATCAAGGCTCTAGCCTAAAAACCGTGGAGGTGCACTGGTCATAGAATAGCCCGAATGTCTAGGGAACTACTGCCTGTGTCCGCCTCTGGACTCACTTATTGGGCCCGAAGATCTGGCCCTCTTGCTATGACCCCTATCCTGTTCGCGCTCACTTCTCCGTTGCTGTAGGTTTTCTTCTAAGTTCTGAGCATGCGCCTGAATGCGTGCAATATCCATACCGTCCTGAAGGGACGCAGTCAAGCATTTATCCATCAAGTGTGGCCCTAGGCCCTTTACGAATCGGTGTACCCTGTCGCCCATATCTGCCACCATGGCCGAAGCATACCTAGCCAAGGAGTTAAAGCAGAGGCTATACTCTAGGAAACTCATACTACCTTGCCTCGAATTTAAGAATTTATCAGCCCTTGCTCGCCGAAATTCCGGAGGCATATAGTGACAGAGAAAAGCATCAACAAACTCTTGCCATACCGGGGGAGGTGCATTTGCTCCCCGTAAAGCCATCCATACCTTATACCACTGAATCGAGACATCTCTCAATCTATATGACGCTAACTCCACTGACTCGGTGTCCGAAGCATGTATCAACCGGAGCGTCCTTATCATACCATCAATAAAGTCCAGGGGATCCTCCTCCGGCTTTGACCCAAAGAATTCCGGAGGGTTCAAAGTAATGAAATCACGGGCCCTTGCACTAACAGCCTTATCACCATACCCTGAACTTTGCCTCTGAGCCTGGGCCGCAACCAACTGGGTCAACAAATTAATGGCCTCTTTCACATCTTGGCCAGAAGCATTCGGTGGAGGAGCTGGAGCTGGGGCTAAGGCTCCCTCACGCTCTTCAGTAATAGGCACTGTCTGGGAGGACTGAGATTGAGCCGCACTCTGGGACTCACTTTCCTCTACTACCGGTGGCGGTGCTCTTTCAGCCCGCTTTTCTACCACCGTCTTGCCCTTTTGGGCTGCTGTAGCCTTTCCCTTTTTAGGCATCTCTGAAATACACAACACACGATTTAGGAGCAAGAATTCCCTACATCATAGCTCTATCGAACGATTCTTATGAAGAAAGAAGGTCATTTATTCCTAAAATTTCCGCAGCTTCTTGTTTATAAGTGTGGCACGCAACACACTCATAACCAAGACTCTACTAGACACGGCTCGTAGACACACCCTAGCACTGAACTGCTCTGATACCACTTTTGTCATGACCCGACTCGGGGCCGCGACGAGCACCCGGTGCTAGCCCACCCGGGCACCCTCTTAGCTTACTCTTATGTTTTCATCTAGGTGAGCCACATAATTATACATGCATTTCCATTCAATCGTCAACTAGTCCCATTTGGATAACAGCACATTTATATCATCGTAGGCATCTATGTCACACCAATGTACATGGGCCAACGTGGCCGACAAAATGATATACAAAACATAGGCCGACAAGGCCAAACACATCTACCCACACACACACACATGTCTACGAGCCTCTAAGAGTATAACATATCACATTAGCGGGACAGGACCCCGCTATGCCCATAATTATATACACAAAAGAATGAGTACCCAAATGATATGGCTCCGAAGGAAATGGAGCTCTCTAGGTAATCTCCGAATAGGCAGCTATGGATCAAGTCTGTCTCCCTGTGCACCTGCGGGCATGACGCAGCGTCCACAAACAAAAGGACGTCAGTACGAAGAATGTATTGAGTATGTAAAGCACGATCAACATCGATATATAAGTATAATGAACAACATATGAAATAGCATAGGAGGGGAGACAATAATATCGTCGTCATAGTACTTACTTGCCTTTCGTAGGACTTTCCATTTTTTTCATACGTATTAGTACACCAACGTCATCATCTGTATTCCATAATAGTACTCGTACCATACTTGTGCTCATATTCGTATACATGTCCTTATTCGTATTCAAATACATAGTCTTATCACATTCATATTCATATTATATACATAGTCATTTCATATACATAGCATACCCGACCTCATAGGATCGGTGTTTCATACATACTTGGCCAACCAAGGCTCAAGGTTACTCATACCTGGCCCTACCAAGGCTTCAGGGTTATCCGTACCATCTGCAGATGTGTGCGCGCGTTTCATAATCGTATACATACTTTATACATATTCATATACATATATCCTACCCGGCGTTATAAGCTCGGGGTGTCATTATAGCCCTTCATAGGCACATGTAAGTATAATAGCCCGTAGGCACCTTTAGCATCATTATTATTATCATCGTCTTCACTATCATCATCATCATTTTCGCTACATCTATATCTTATGCTTACTCGTCATATGGGGTGCGTAGTACAATCGTAGCACATATCGAGGATCGTGAGCTTATGAGCTCGGAGTGTCAATCATTTGAAGGCACCATACTCATATAGAGGATTTAAGAGTTTGGCCAAGGAACCATGCCTTATGAAAGAAGGGTTAGCCTTACATACCTCTTCGTCGAATTATTCTACACTTGCGCGTACTCCTTCGATGCTCAAGTTTCTACCTTCATTAATATAATAACAATAGCCATTAATCATTCACATTACCCACATTCCTTATTTTACCCTCCATTGACCATTTTAGTATATACTTCTACCATCCAAGTATTTCAACTCCCCAATATGTTACCCAACATATAAATATCATGAATCTTACCTTAGATGATGTAGGGACAAGCTTTGGTTGATAATACTTCACTTTGAGCAAAACTCTAGTTTTTCTCCATTTGCATTTCTTGACTTGAATGGTATTTAATGGCTTGCTTACACTTGATTCACTTGTTTATGTTGTTGGTCCTCAAATATCCTTGAAAACTTATGAAATAAATGTAGAGAGATGATTCTAGAGACAGGTGGTTTAATGTAGAAATGAAATAAAACAAGTCTTGGTCCTCATATTTAATGAATTGAAAATCTGTGCTGAGGTGTACAGTGGTCGTCCATGGAGGTTTACGGTCCGTATTCCAGTTTACGGACCGTCCCTCGTGGTCGTCTTTAACCCTAAGCAGAACCAGAAACTTTGGCTGCAAGCATGGTGATTTACGACCATGGTTTACGGGCCGTAAATCACTTTACGGTCCGTCCACCAGGTCGTTTTTAACCATCTACTCGACTGGCAGAAAGTTGAAGTTTTTGCATGCCAATTTACGACTGCCAGTTTACGGACCGTATTCTATTTTACGGTCCGTATTTTGCACTTTACGACCACTGGGCAGTTTTTCCAACTTTCAACTTTTCATATTTCTCGACTTTTCATTCTAATCATTCTCGTCCATTTACGCACATTGCTCAAGAAACATTATACACTCGCACCCCTCGCACACATCACTAGTTCGTTTACTTGCGTACCAACGGGACATTTTCCGAGGTGTAACCGTATGTAAGGCATGAAATACAGAAAACAGAACTATAACCGAAGCAAATAGTACAAGGGTGGGTACATTATCCAGATTGCCAAAATGTTTACCTTCCAGACACGAATCATGTATACCGATGTCGTATGTCAGAAAAAGTACAGAAAAGAAGTGAGTCATCCAGAGTGCCAAAAGGGCTCACTTTCCAGACACGGATCATGCATGACAGAATCACATATCATATATGCATATAACGTGCCCCGGCCCTCCCATGAGGGACGCGGTAAATCATATATCATGGAAGCATATAATGTGCCCCGGCCCTCTTTTGCGGAACGCGGTGAATAGAGTCATCATATGCCATCCTGGCCACCACCCCGTCATCATATCATCATATATATACGTGCCCCGGTCCACAAGTGAGAGGGACACGGTGAACAATGCAGAGGAGTACGCACGAGAACATGTCCTGGCCCGGGCTCAGTGAAATCCAAACAGAGGCTTGCACGAACAGAATAATGCGAAGCCATATGCACACAAAACAAGACTCGATAGACAAGCATACTTACCGACTCCCGGAGGCTCAGAAACAAGTTTCGGGTCAATCCGACATAGCACGAGAAAGTTATGGACGTTTGAAGTACAGACCCTTCTACGAGCATTTCAGAAGTCATTTTTGAAAAATCGAAGCAATAATCATATCACGTATCTTTCGGATATCATATAGATCAAATCAAATACAACTTTTAGAATCATATGTACATATCAAAGTTTATCAAGACTCAATGGAATAATCAAACGTACTATCATTTGAAAGTCAAAACATTAATCGCACCAATTGTCTTTCGAGTGCCATTCGGAAACATATCAAACAGAAATTCGGACATTAACGCATACAGAACTCTTTAGGGACAAAACTCAGAATCCAAGAGTGGAATTACCCCCAAAGTGCATATCATATCATACCTTATGTGGCTCTGGGACATACCAAAAAAAAAAAAGGGTAACCCTTACATACCTGTGCCACGCCTTATTTGCTACGCTTATTTATCCAAGCTTGCTAGTCTAGATACAAAAGAATTCACATAACCATTAGATTCATTGTCATTCACTTGTCTTAACTTCTCAAATAAATTCACTTATATTCTGCCGAAATTTCGGCAGCACCTCCCCTGTAAATGCATCATCCCCGAGAATCTAACTCGGCCAATTTTATCAACAACAATCCGAGAATGCAACTCGGCCAAATTATCGACAACAATACCAACAATCATACCAACAACTTCAACAATCAATCCAAAGTACATTCTAATATTAACAACCTTTGTCATATGATTCAACGGCATTCCATTTACATTCAATTCAATTCTCATAATATGCAAGACAACCCAATTAACATTCTACTTCCCCCAAAGCCTTCCAAATTCAATAAGGACAATAACAACACATTTCCTTATTTCAAATTCAAACACAATAACCCAACTTACAATCTTCCAACCACAAGTCTCACCTTCCAAATTAGCAACTCTATTCTTATAATTATAAGGAACCATACTAATATCACATTAGCTTCTTCCACAGTCCACAAACGATTTCAACCTCACTTCCAATCATTAAATCTTCATTTAACATCATAAAATCCACAACACAACAACAATCAAAATGCTAAATAAAATCATTTCATTTATTCTACATGACACCACTATATTCGGCCATACTACACACACATATATTTCATGAATTTCACCCTCTTCCACATATTTCAACATTCATAAATCATCTCTAACACGTGTAAGAAGGGGTTAAACCTTACCTTTATTCTTTGTCTCCTCTTTTCGGCTATGGTTGGATATTGCACAAGTGAATGATTTTGTTGCTCCAACAACCTCTCCATGTTAATTAGGGCCTTCAAATTAGTTGGACTACTAGGAGAAAATATTTTTTTCTTGATCAATCTCCATAGACCAATTTTGATGGCCCTGGCCGAACATGGCTCTAAATATTTCTTGAAGTTTCCTTAATGTTGGAATAAATAACTTGTATTGTTTTGTAAGCTTGCCTATATATATATATAGTTCCTACAAGCATGTGAAGGGCACATGCCCTCTTTCTTGAAGCTTCTTAAAATAACAAATATGACCACTTGGTCATCTAATTATACACATGGATAATTAATTCAATTGGGCCAAGCCCACCCCAAGTGCACGGCCAACATGGCCCTTTTTATTCAAGCCCACTTTTTTTTTTTGTTTATATTTAGTCTCGTAATTCACGAAAAATATTTTCCAAATTCTGAATTTACCCTTAGCCTTCCGCCATATTACCATAAACCATCTTGTGAATTTCCCTTTTTACCCTTATCCTTTCTCAATATTTTCGCATCAATATTTTCATGAACAACTTATGTGTTGAACAAGATCAACAACATAGCCTTGCTCTTAACTTCCCGCAATTATCTTGAATTATCCGAATATACAAAATGCGGGATATAACATCCTCCCCCCCTTTTGAACATTCGTCCTCGAATGTTCAACTGATCTTATAGGGTCTTGTATGGTTTCGGGGGGGGGGGGGGGTCCCTCTTATAGTTGTCCTTTCCTTTATGCTCATTCCTTATCGTTCGCCCTATTTTCCTTATAGCCAAACTCCTCGGTCTTTTCGTGAGTTCTTATTCTGTGTCGTAGTTTTTCCAATCCATTCCGCCAAATTACTATCCTTGTCCTTCCCAGATCATCTCTTCGTTGTTATTGTTTCGTCACCACACTTTAACAGAAGCCATGTCTTCGCTACGCAACCTTCACTTAACTCCAATATGGCCACAGGCTGTTCCTTGCTCTCATTTACTTACAGTATTGCAATCCGGTTACTCTTATGGTAGCTTACAATCCAAGTTCACTTGACTTCTTTGTTCACAACATCTTTGAATTCTTACTACCACTTTTTCTCTATTTCCTTCACTCCCATTTCTTGACACAAGTATACTTGTCTTTGATTTCTTTGTATTGGTGCTCGTTTCGTCCATCGTTATTCCTTGTTGGCCTTCCGGTGTGGATTCTTTACAAATACGATCGAGCATCGCTTCACGTCGATAGTTCATATGATTTCATAGCGTATATTCTCAAGCTCCGTATAACTAGTGGTCCATGAACTATTTTCTACTATCCGACGAACTCTTTTATGTCATTCATAGGCACTACGTCCTTCCTTTCTTTCAAAGATTCCCGACTACCAATTGTCGATACTTTCGTTATACTAGTCGTTGTCATCCAAAATATCCTTTGAGTCTTATCGTTCTCTTCATTATCCTTCGTAAGTTTAGCTTGTGGACATTTCTTGCTCCCTCTGTTACCCCTTAAAACATGTCGCGGCCTACTTAGGTACGGCGCCAATTGCCCGATGTGAGGGACTCAAATAGTAGCATGAACATAGCATAATTCATGTTGGCATGAAGCATTCTCTGAGGGTGTCTTCTATACTTTCCCTTCATGTCGGCTTCTACTTCTTCCAGGTATCCTTTTACGTCCAATATAATATTCTCTCCCCCCCCCCTCTTTTTAAAAGGGTCTCCTTGTATGCCAACAACATTCGAGTGCCTTCGTCTACGATAATCACCTTATTCCTCGTTTTTCTTTCCAACTCTGTGCATAACATGTCGAAACTTCTTACTATAAGTTTTCCTTTCATTTTTTTGGTCTATATCATCATGTTTTCCACTATTAATCCTTTCACCCATTTGATTCACATACTCGTAACTCTTCTTAACTATGCATCAGTATTACAGTTGTGCACCCCTGTTGCCTCGAGCGTTCTGCTACTTGCTCTTAGCACAAAATCCTTACAGTTTACACTTTCTCTATCCTTGCTCATCGAATCTTTAACTATGCTTATGGCACTTTGACCGAGCGGTCTTCCATGCACATTCCTTGCATTTCATTTCCTTTATGTACCTCTCACCTTATCATCATCGCGAGACCTAAGCATTCTTCCTCTCACTTCACATCCCTCGTTATAGTCACTATTTCTTTAGCCCCACTTATTGGAACTAGTTCTCAAGCCTCACACATTCATCTTTTATTCCATATTACCACTCTTTATCCTTTTCACGTGCCTACTTTAAGTTCTTACCCAAATAGTCTCGTGCTTTGCCGATAGTTTCTCTCGGGGCTTCATTCACTGAGATTTCTTACTTTTCACTTTCTTCCGACACTTTAATCTCCTTGTTTTCCATTTACTTACACTCTTTCTTTTCCAATTGTCGTTGCATTGAAACTTCCAATCTTAACCAGTAGAGAAAATAATAGCAGCTTATCTTATAACACTGGCACCATTTATTTTTGTTGTCACTTGAGCTTTGGTACCCTTACTCAATTGGTGCCTTCTTTACCGTAGCGCCGATTGCTGGGACTCACATGTTCACCGATACAGTCACATATGAGGTATCATACGCATTCATATATATATATATATATATATATATATATATATATATATATATATATATATATATATAAATATATATATATGTATACATTTACTATCAACTAGTCCACAAAATACTACCAAACACTATTCAAGCCTATTCTAATTCCAGAGCTGTGATGCGCCCTCTGTCTTTTCACCAATCCAGTCTGCCTCGTCCTACGTGACCATTTATGATCTCCAACCATCCCGTATACTCTAGTTTCCTTTAGGTTACTCTAGCTTTTCATTTGCCTCTTATGTCGGAATATATAGAATTTTTCGCACACTTCCCAGGGGGTCACCCATCCTAAAATTGCTCCCACCTTAGCACGCTTAACCTCGAAACTTTGATGAAATACAGTGCCTTAATGCTGATATCATCGCGTCCGCTTCCTCACATGACCTTCATTACATGATTTGGGGCTAATCGAGGTCTTACAGATTCCAAGACATTCTCGTAACACGTCCTTCTTTGTACAATTACAATTTTACCCTTTTCAATTCCTAATGTTCACTTTTCACTTGTGTATATGATTATTTCCTGTCCTGGACTTCCGGATTCCCGATGGTGGGGAACATACCCTCGTCGCCATTACTTACAAGTACTCAGGTATCGGTCTGTTCGGATTTCCACTCACCATTCTCACACAATAATCTACAGCAAACGGATTGTCAACTTTCTCTGAATCGCTTAATAAACCTTGTTCCTACTAAACCTCGGATGTTGTCCATTTTAATCCTCTGAACTGCTAATCGTCTTCCTCGCTACTATTCTTCATGTCATACCAAATTCATAAATCCTCTAAGACAACACATCCCGCTTACTGTCTCTTTACGACATTTCCTTCTGTTGACGTACCTGACTAAATAACCTGATTAACAATTTCCGCAGAATCTCTTTTACCATTCTTAGTATTCAAACTCTGCACGCAGCAAATATCAACAATGCCTCACAGGGCATACAGTCATGCGACATATTCCAGCCACCCAGGGCTCCCAATTCCAGATGACAGAATAAAATATCAATACTTACTCCTGCAAGAAGGTCAACAATCCCTAGATGCCCCGTAGCCTCCTGTTTATAAATGTGGCGCTCTTCACACCATAAACAGGACTCTACCGGACACGACTTTGCAGACAACCCCTAGAACAAACCTGCTCTGATACCACTTTGTCACACCCTAACCTTATTAAGGTGTGATGGGCACCCGAACCCTATACGGAGCCGAGCGAACCCATTGACTCTTATTACATACATACTCTTTTCGGACTTTTAAATCAAATAATATGAAATACATAGTAAAACTTTCGGAAATATTCTTTCTCGTAGCTTTCAAAATCTTTCTTTTATCGATGTTTTCGGATTAGACAAAATCTGTAATCATATAGAGTTTAACACATAATACAAAATGACGTATCGGCTGATGGAGCCGCTTACAAAAACTGACATACTATAGCCACGACTCTGTCTGCAAAGTCTCTAACATTAATGAGACATCATGGCACATATACTCTGACTCGGCAGCACCCCAGGAACAAGTGGAGCCTGCCAACTCCGCTGGAACATCTTCTGTAATAGCTTCAACTCATCTGGGTGTACCTGCGCGGCATGAAACGCAGCCCCCGAAGAAAGAGGGTCAGTACGGAATATGTACTGAGTATGTAAGGCATGAAATACAGAAAATAGAACTATAACCGAAGCAAATAGTACAAGGGTGGGTACATTATCCAGATTACCAAAATGTTTACCTTTCAGACACGAATCATGTATACCGATGTCGTATGTCAGAAAAAGTACAAAAAATAAGTGAGTCATCCAGAGTGCCAAAAGGGCTCACTTTCCAGACACGGATCATGCATGACAGAATCACATATCATATATGCATATAACGTGCCCCGGCCCTCCCATGAGGGACGCGGTAAATCATATATAATGTAAGCATATAACGTGCCCCGGCCCTCTTTTGCGGAACGCGGTGAATAGAGTCATCATATGCCATCCTGCCCACCACCCCATCATCATATCATCATATATATACGTGCCCCGGTCCGCAAGTGAGAGGGACGCGGTGAACAATGCAGAGGAGTACGCACGAGAACATATCCTGGCCCGGGCTCAGTGAAATCCAAACTGAGGCTTGCACGAACAGAATAATGCGAAACCATATGCACACAAAACAAGACTCGATAGACAAGCATACTTACCGACTCCCGGAGGCTCAGAAACAAGTTTCGGGTCAATCCGACATAGCACGAGAAAGTTATGGACGTTTGAAGTACAGACCCTTCTACGAGCATTTCAGAAGTCATTTTTGAAAAATCGAAGCAATAATCATATCACGTATCTTTCGGATATCATATAGATCAAATCAAATACAACTTTTAGAATCATATGTACATATCAAAGTTTATCAAGACTCAATGGAATAATCAAACGTACTATCATTTGAAAGTCAAAACATTAATCGCACCAATTGTCTTTCGAGTGCCATTCGGAAACATATCAAACAGAAATTCGGACATTAACGCATACAGAACTCTTTAGGGACAAAACTCAGAATCCAAGAGTGGAATTACCCCCAAAGTGCATATCATATCATACCTTATGTGGCTCTAGGACATACCAAAAAAAAAAAAAGGGTAACCCTTACATACCTGTGCCACGCCTTATTTGCTACGCTTATTTATCCAAGCTTGCTAGTCTACATACAAAAGAATTCACATAACCATTAGATTCATTGTCATTCACTTGTCTTAACTTCTCAAATAAATTCACTTATATTCTGCCGAAATTTCGGCAGCACCTCCCCTGTAAATGCATCATCCCCGAGAATCTAACTCGGCCAATTTTATCAACAACAATCCGAGAATGCAACTCGGCCAAATTATCGACAACAATACCAACAATCATACCAACAACTTCAACAATCAATCCAAAGTACATTCTAATATTAACAACCTTTGTCATATGATTCAACGGCATTCCATTTACATTCAATTCAATTCTCATAATATGCAAGACAACCCAATTAACATTCTACTTCCCCCAAAGCCTTCCAAATTCAATAAGGACAATAACAACACATTTCCTTATTTCAAATTCAAACACAACAACCCAACTTACAATCTTCCAACCACATGTCTCACCTTCTAAATTCATGAATTATATTTCCAACTTACACATTAGCAACTCTATTCTTATAATTATAAGGAACCATACTAATATCACATTAGCTTCTTCCACAGTCCACAAACGATTTCAACCTCACTTCCAATCATTAAATCTTCATTTAACATCATAAAATCCACAACACAACAACAATCAAAATGCTAAATAAAATCATTTCATTTATTCTACATGACACCACTATATTCGGCCATACTACACACACATATATTTCATGAATTTCACCCTCTTCCACATATTTCAACATTCATAAATCATCTCTAACACGTGTAAGAAGGGGTTAAACCTTACCTTTATTCTTTGTCTCCTCTTTTCGGCTATGGTTGGATATTGCACAAGTGAATGATTTTGTTGCTCCAACAACCTCTCCATGTTAATTAGGGCCTTCAAATTAGTTGGACTACTAGGAGAAAATATTTTTTTCTTGATCAATCTCCATAGACCAATTTTGATGGCCATGGCCGAACATGGCTCTAAATATTTCTTGAAGTTTCCTTAATGTTGGAATAAATAACTTGTATTGTTTTGTAAGCTTGCCTATATATATATATAGTTCCTACAAGCATGTGAAGGGCACATGCCCTCTTTCTTGAAGCTTCTTAAAATAACAAATATGACCACTTGGTCATCTAATTATACACATGGATAATTAATTCAATTGGGCCAAGCCCACCCCAAGTGCACGGCCAACATGGCCCTTTTTATTCAAGCCCACTTTTTTTTTTTTTGTTTATATTTAGTCTCGTAATTCACGAAAAATATTTTCCAAATTTCGAATTTACCCTTAGCCTTCCGCCATATTACCATAAACCATCTTGTGAATTTCCCTTTTTACCCTTAGCCTTTCCCAATATTTCCGCATCAATATTTTCATGAACAACTTATGTGTTGAACAAGATCAAGAACATAGCCTTGCTCTTAACTTCCTGCAATTATCTTGAATTATCCGAATGTACAAAATGCGGGATATAACATGTTATGAGTGAAATCTTATTGTAAATGATACAAGTGAGATTAAAGAAGTATTATATGAGAACGAATACGGTGTTATTCTATAGTTATGGTTATGGATCATTTTGGTAAGGAATTGTGAGAATTGGATAATGTTGAGCTTGAAGAAGTTTATTGAATATGATATTACGAGCGTTGTTATTTAAATTTTGGAGTTTTTTATTATATATAGAAATTTTTAGAAATAAAGGAAACGCTGTCCAATTTTCGTTAGCCCTTAGCCGCCTTAGCTTAGCTTCAAGTATGTTTCCGGTTATCTAATCTTAGTACGAATTCTCTTAAATGTAGAATAGCAAACTTGGAGGGAAGCGGTTAGTCGACAAGGCTAGAGAGGCATAAAGGTATGTAAGGCTAGCCCCTTTCTTTCATAAAGGCATGACTCTTTTATTTTCTATCTTCTATATACCCCATGATCTTTTTACCTTCAAAAGATGGAAGTTAAGGATTCTTAAGAGTTTCTTATGAGATAAAGATGAGATACGTTCTATGATAATGATTATGATAATAATGCTTTCATGAGTTTGATAAACCTATTTTTATGATTTCATTGATGTTACTTCTTGTTGTTGTCTCACCTCCCGATATTAGTTTTTCCAAGGTGAGGCGTAACGATGATAATTATTCCATAGTTTAATCGGAGGTTCCTGACCCTACGTCACTCCGATAGAGTTATAGCCTGTACTTGAGCTCCCATGTATGCCTCATATTATGTATGTGATTACACCACGCCTATATGGCCGGACAGTCACCACTACGACAGGCGTAGTGGGTAGCTATGATGATGGTTACACCATGTCTATATGGCATGGGCAGATACCACTAGTGGGCGGCTTGAGGGCAGTTTATATATATATATATGTATGTATATGTACACATGATATGATATCTCTTGTTAGCATGCATGATTCGGCCTTAAGAGGCAATCAGTTGCAGGTTCTCTTTTCTACTTGCGCTTTCTTATTTCCTGATTATGTTATCATACATGTCTTGCATACTCAGTACATTGTTCGTACTGACGTCCTTTATTTTTATGGACGTTGTGTTCATGCCCACAGGTAGACAGGGAGGCAGCCCAGATTCTTAGGTGTTATATCGGCTTATACAGGAGAACCCCACTATTCCTGAGGTGCATCTCATTGATACATTCTTTGTGTTTATATTTGGGTATGACGGGGTCCTGTCCCGTTCTTATGTCTCAGCACTTCAGTAGAGGCTCATAGATACGTATGCGTGGGTTGTAGATATCTCAAGAATACGCCAATGTATATTTTGTATATCATTTTTTTTTGCAGCCGTGAGGGCTTATATATATATATATATATGTGTGTGTGTGTGTGTGTGTATTGCCTTGGAGATTATGTGTGTCGAGGTTGGGTATGATGATTAGCATAATGATTGGTGCTCGGTAATCAGCTCTGGGTACCTGTCATGACCCCCTAGTCGGGTCGTGACAAAAGTGGCATCAGAGAAGTTTCGTCCTAGGGTGTGTCTACGAGCTGTGTCCAGCAGAGTCTCGTTTACAGGTGTGAAGCGCGCCACACTTATAAACAATAGGCTGCGGGGCATTTAGGAAAAATGACCTCCTTCCTTCTTATTAGATCGTGCGATAGAGCTATGTTATAAGATTTCCTTTTCCCTAATTGTGCGTTATTGTCACAACCCAACCCCGTGGGCCATGACTAGTGCCCGAACTGGACACCCGTATACTAACCTATTAAATATATGTATATTCAGATAAACTGTCTCCTGAGGAGTCACAACTGATCAAATCATAAAATGATACGCAAGCCGACAAGGCTGCCACTACATATCAATATCATGTCATATGCAAGCCGACAAGGCTGCCACTACAAACGAACATCATATCATAGCACATCGTATAGACACAACTGAACAGAAGTTATACACAACCCACACATATGTCTACAGACCTCTAAGAGTAGTAACAGTGAAATATGACGGAACAGGGCCCCGTTGTACCCCTGGATGAACATACATATATATATCGTAAGATCTGTACCAAAGTCTAACTCCGGAACAACGGAGCTCTCCAAGACAGCTGAGTAGAAGTCCTATGCTGAAGGGTCACCAAACCGACTATCTGTACCTGCGGGCATGAAACGCATCCCCCCCGAAGAAAGGGGGTCAGTACGGAATATGTACTGAGTATATAAAGCATGAAATACTGTAAAAAGGATCATAACTGAAATCGAGAGTACTGGAGACAAGGATAACATCCAGAATACCAAAACACTTGCCTTTTGAAACATAAATCATGCATGTCAATATCATATATCGTGCCCGGCCCATTATGGGACTCGGTGCCATAATCATATCATCATCATATATATATATAACGTGTCTCGGCCCTCTAGTGAGGGACTCGGTGAATAAAGTCATCCTTGGCTCCATAATCACAACACCATATCATCATATCATCACATCATCATATCATATATATATATATATATATATATATATATATATATATATATATATATATATATATATATATAACATGTCCCGGCCCTCTAGTGAGGGACTTGGTGAACAATGCAGTGAAACTGTGCAAGAAAACGTGTCCTGGCCCGGGACTCAGTGAAAGATATATTGAGGCATGCACGAGCAGAGTAGTGAGAAACCATATGCAATTTAAAACACATCTGAGACTCCATAGAGTAATCAAAACAAGCTATCATTTGAAAATCAAGGCAATAGTCATATCAAGTACCTTTCGAATATCACTATGGATTATATCAAAATAGAACTTTTGGAATCATATACACGTATCAAGACGTAATGAAATAGCTTCTGGGAGTCAAGTGCATTAGCCATCCTAGTGGCTCTAAGAATAGGAGCTTCTTTGAAATCATACATATACGTCGTCTATTTGTTTCATAAAGATCATGCCAAAAAGAAAGAAGGGTTAACTTTACATACCTTAAGTCGCCAAAATGAACCAACAATGAACTCGTTGATGCTTACGCCAATCCTATAACAAGGGAATGCGTATATGAACTTAGATGACGCTAGTATATAATGTATATCAAATGATAATTCAATTCTAAAATGAAACGGGAAACATTTCCCTTATGCTTTAATCACTATAATGTAACCAGCAGCCCGCAACAACAACCTCCTTTAGGTCCCTTTGAACTAAAATCATCCATATACAAGGGTATACCGCAAATAGCCCAATATACATTTCGTATACGATACGTTATACTCTTGTTTCTTTCCAAAGGTATGAACCATATTAATAACAACGTGACTACAACATCAACCACCATCCATGCACAATAAACTATTTCGATATCATTTTAATACAAGCTCGAAACAGTCCGTCAAAACTACGACATCAAAATACGATTTCCGATCTTTACTTCGCAAAATTACCAACACACGGAAAGAGTATAGCATTCCCATGAACAACAATGCCATTATATATATATAACTTACATTTCCAGTTCCTTCAATATAAACAAATTACCCTCAAATACAATACAAAAATAATGACAACGCATTTACAATATCCCAACCAACAAAACCGTCAACGACAACCATACAATTCTCTCCTTTCCAATTTCGCCTAATACAATTTAATCTTTCCATTACCACATTATTAACTCTAACTTCATGAAAAAAGAAGAATTCTTACCTTAAATTTAATTGGGACAGATCAACAATAATCACTTGCACCAATTGCACTGCTTCTTCTTTCTTAATTTAAATTCTAACTTGCCGCTCCCTTGCACACGTCAAGCACCTTGGGATAAAAAAAAATTCATTTTTTTGATGGACTGCCATGGCAGCCATGGCTATCCATACGTTTCTTTGCTCTAAATTCAATTGAAAAAAATGAAAGTAAAGTGCATGACTAGTATTAGTCATCACAAATAACTTATATGAAATCCATATTTGTTACACGTGCCCCCACTTGGCATGTCCATGATTTATTATTATTCCTTTCATATATATATATATATATATATATATATATATATATATATATATATATATAATATATTTATTTTATTTAATAACTAAATCTAGTGGGGCCTACTTAATGGTCTAATTTACTTAACTAATAATAAATCCTCACTTAATAATATAATCATGGTAAATTAATCCCTAATCTCCACTAATATTTCTACACTAATTGAATTTTCCAAGCAAATCGTGCCACATTAAAAATTCGGGGTTTAAATCCTTGCCTCATATTCCAAAGATATTCTTGTCCTTGAATTTATGTCGATTAGCTTACGAATAATCCAATGTAACAAAATACGGGGTATAACATCCTTCCCCCCTTTAGAACATTCGTCCTCGAATGTTAAACTGGTCCTGCGCTCCCAATACTTTCTTAAATGTCCTTTTATTGCATTATGATGCTTTTCACATGTCCTTTTCATTGGTCGAATCCCTTCACTTTATTATAACACATTCCAGCTCTCTAAGCAACCATTTCCGTAATATTTCTTCTTTCTCTTGTCTCTCAAGGTGATAATTCCATGTCGTTGTCTTTACTTTCCTCTTCACTTCGTAGTTGGTTAACGGTTGTATTGCGAGTTCTTCCGCTGAAATCTTACCCTCTCCCTGGTGTACTTGGTCATAACTCGACTCTTCCTTCTTCTATAGTTATCCCCTTAAGATGTATCGTTCACTTCATCTTACCTCTTAATCTTTAAATAAGATTTTATAATGCGCAGACGCCCCTCGTCGATTTATTAGACTTTACAACCCTTGGAGTATTTCATGCCTCTGGTAACCTGTAGACCCTTCGCAGATTCTACGAATAAAATGAAATTTCCCTTGGTGTAACATTATTTTATTCCAATAACCCTACATTGCTTCACTATTACAGCCCATCTTCTGGAATCTTCGGTATCATGTATCACTTCTCGACTTCTGTAGAAGACTTTAACTGTCACTCTACTTTTTAGCTCTTAATCTCAATCCTTAGAGTTGGCTATCAAGTAGCGAGGGAGTTTCCTCATATAATAACTTTACACAGCTGCTCTGTGATCTGACTATCATTAACTGGTATAATTCTGAAATAATTTTTGATTTGACATATAAATTCACTGTCATCCAGTAACCCGCTTGTTCTGATCGTCGCGCTTAAACCAGTTCCCTTACTCCAACTTATAACACTTTTGGCATATTATCTCGTGTCGTTTCTTTATTTTTTATTCAAACTCTTCTATTGCCCCTTTACTCAAATTTTTGCTCTTAGGTTTTTTTTGTCACCCATTATGTTGCAATTTTTACACGAATATGCGAAGGTGCTCAGATCAGCCCGGGAAATATCTTAGCATCATCTCACTAGCCTTTATGCAACCTTACATTCTTCTCTTATACCTTTCGATTGATATCGGGGCTCACTATGGCTTTTGCCCTCCATACTAATTTCATCTAGGTACTTTCGTTTAAACCATCTTACACCTTTCCCTAATGTATCCAAAATATCGTAGCCACATTGTTATTACTGAATTCTTACTCTTCTTATCAAGTACTCACTTGGTCTCATTCTTAACATACAAATATGTGTAGATCGCACAACTATTCTTGTATAACTTGTATAGAGTATATCTAATCTTAGTCATAGTTTTCCCTTTTCTTTATTCACCATTTCATTTTCTCATATCCTACTATAGGAGATTCCCTGTCCTTCCTCCTTTGCTACTTATAAGTCATAATATCATTAGCAAGCAACCCCGTTGCCAATGTCTCAACCTCCAATCCAGTATAGCATTGCTATTACTCGTTACCATATTCTTGTTGTATTCTTCCTTTTTATAGGCATCCACTTTCTAATGTCATATAATACAAAATCTTTACAAACGATCCACAGTCTTGTCTCAAATACCATCATGACTACTACTCGTTTATCGCTGGCTTTCAGATCTTACCAACTTGTTTCCCTATGGGATCTCACTTGATGTTTGAGTATCCATATTGGATATATTATAGTGTCAATTGTCTCCATTTGTACTTACTTTGCTTTCACCCGCTTCCCCCCTTTGGGGTTGTACTTATACCATATCCATGCCTTTTCTTTATCATTTATAACTTTGATTCCCTACGTACGAACCCTCGACCAAATCACGAAGCGATGAGAACTCTCGATATATAGTACAAATCTTATCTGATGGTTGGTACTCGAGTAATGTAATTATTGTAGAAATTTATCCAAGGCTGCATTCCACTTACTCCAATCAGTAATTAATTAGTACTTATAGTCACTCCAAACTCTCAATTAGGTAACACTTATATCCTGATGATAAGTGTCCCAAGCTCTCCTATAACGGTATCTTTATCCCAACGGATATCATCTGTTTCCCCTAATAAATTTACAATACATCATTTGTTCCTCGACCTACAGTCCCTGTCCTTTAAGGGTTTTACTGTTTCCGAGGTGGAGTCATATATACGCAGCATTCCTTTATGCCTTATGTTCTTTCACTCTTGTCGTGTAGCCAATGCTAACTTCTAACTTACTCAAAATCATATCAAATTTGTCTCAATAATGGTTTTATCTCACTACCTTGTCGACGTACTTCACTTTTAAGTCCGTAGCTATATATTTTCCTTTCTATCCTACACTCATACTCAATTAATTACGTCCGTCTTGAGAGCTTCCTTTAGTATTCCTTTCATTTCTCCAGTCTATGTACATCTTTTATTTTGTGCACGAGGAATCTCATGCTACTTCTGTATCCTTCAGAAAGAACTACTTCTACATAACCCCTTTCTCATTTTCAAAGTATATTCTGTTCATCCCTATTTATTCTTATCATACCAGTCATCTCTGGCATTCATTCTGTCTCGTTGCTCATCTACGTTTAGGTTGGTCTTTCACAATTCTGTCGCTTATTTTACTCGTTTTCTTAGCTATACACGTCATAACATATCGCTACACTGTAATCCCACTCGCTTTCTTCTTATATTCTTCCTTCTATTAACTACTTCTCTTCCTGTGCTCGCTTGCACTTTCATTACCACTTGATCTCTATTCTGAACTTTCCCTATAGGACTTGTAGGTCTCTCTTATTCGTTCTACATCTGCTTTTTCCGTTTCACACTAATCACATCATATCCTTTAATTTCTTCCTTGCTAGGCTTTACTCAATCCATAACAATCCTTATGGTATTCACATTACATCCTGTTCGTATTCCATCCTATAATGTAACACTACTTAACCTTATTCATGATTCTTACTATGTTTTAATTAAAGTCTGTGGACTAGGCGTATTTAACCCTTCACCCTTTCTGATCAATCTTATCCTTAATATTTCATAAGCTGTCTTATCAATACCCTCATAATTTGTCATAACTCTTCCTCCTCCGTACTTTTATCACAATCATACTACTACTCCTTTTAACTGTAAACTCGTCATATTTTATCCCTACTTATCGGTTCACTCGATACCTCAATAAAATGTTTTGTTAAGAGTTGCAACCTTTTTCTAAATCATCCCTTATTATCACAAGCCCTTCCGAATCATCCTAGCATTTTATCAATAACACGTGGAACACATGATCCATGACAGCTCACAAGTTTGAGTTTTCCTTCCACGAATTCCATCTCCAATTAGTTGATTAACACTAATAAACTCAAAGAACACAAGAACACTCCCACTCCAAGGTTACGTCACCGTGAAGCGTCCTCCGAAACCACACAAAAAGAACCAGAATTCGACAAGCACCACGAGACTTCCATCGCTTAATTCACATAGTTTACCCTCAGAATTTATTTATTTTTGGGTCATGAACGAACTATTTAGTTCATAAACTACTTGTTGTATGCTTTGTACCTTTCCAATAAAGTGAAACTTAATTGCTAGGCGTTTTTGCCCTTCAACATGAGCTTTTTCTAAGGCAAAATGTGACTGGAAAGTATTCTGATCCGTTCAAATGAATTCCAAACTTTGCTTCTCATATATGCTTCTTCGAAATAAAATTTCCCAAGTAAGAATGGTGCCTCTTACGGATGACATGGAGGGTATCTCTTAAAGCTTTAATCCAACATAATAAATTTACCCTATCGGTATCGTCTTTCAAGACATATTATGAACTTATATCTCATTCTTTTTTTTTTTCTATTTCTGGGAAACTTTGGGCAAAGTTTCCTCTGTACTTCTTACTATCCCAAAACCTGCATGCAGGAAATACCAACAATGCCTCACAGGGCCAACATATATACGCATGTATCATATCGTATCATAGCCACACAGGGCTCCCGATTTCTAGTAAAAAGTATAAAGGTGTCGAAACTTACCTCACATATCGCACCTCGAGATGTACCTGATCCTTTAACGATCCGTCCTGTTATACCTTCCTATCTACCTTCTCTTCCATTCTTCAACTTTACATTTCAATCATATTTCAATATTCTTACCTTATCCAACATGCCTCTTTCGCACCGTTACTTACCTGTGTACTTTGTAGCTTACAACATCGTTAGTCGCTTCCTTCTGTCGATGTCGTTCTTCAGCTGAAATCAAAGGTTAGAATAAGGAATTTCATTTCCTATGGCTGGGCTCTATAGCACGATCTTAGATATGAAAGAAAGGTAACATCCTAAATGTCCTGTAGCTTCCTGTTTATAGTTGTGGTGCACAACACACCGATAAACAAGACTCTACTAGACACGGTCTGTAGACACTCCGAGGATGAACTGCTCTGATATCACTTTTGTCCCGACCCAACCCCGTGGGCCATGACTAGTGCCCGAACTGGACACCTGTATACGAACCTGTTAAATATGATCAAACCGAATCTATGAACAATATGGAAACTTGCAAAAGATGATCACACCGCACCTATATGGTCGGGCAGTTTATATAAATATATATATATATATATATATATATATGTATATGTACACATGATATGATATCTCTTGTTAGCATGCATGATTCGTCCTTAAGAGGCAATCAGTTGCAGGTTCTCTTTTCTACTTGCGCTTTCTTATTTCCTGATTATGTTATCATACATGCCTTGCATACTCAGTACATTGTTCGTACTGACGTCCTTTCTTTTTATGGACGCTGTGTTCATGCCTACAGGTAGACAGGGAGGCAACCTAGATTCTTAGGTGTTATACCGGCTTATACAGGAGAACCCCACTATTCCTGAGGTGCATCTTATTGATGCATTCTTTGTGTTTACATTTGGGTATGACGGGGTCCTATCTCGTTCTTATGTCTCAGTACTTCAGTAGAGGCTCGTAGATACGTATGCGTGGGTAGTATATATCTCATGAATACGCCAATGTGTATTCAGAGCAGTTTCGTCCAAGGGTATGTCTACGAGCCGTGTCCAGCAGAGTCTCGTTTACAGGTGTGAAGCGCGCCACACTTATATACAACAGGCTGCGGGGCATTTAGGAAAAATGACCTCCTTCCTTCTTATTAGATCGTGCGATAGAGCTATGTTATAAGATTTCCTTTTCCCTAATTGTGCGTTATTGTCACGACCCAACCCCGTGGGCCATGACTAGTGCCCGAACTGGACACCCGTATACGAATCTGTTAAATATGATCAAACTGAATCTATGAACAATATGGAAACTTGCAAAAGAACTCCAACGGTTCATAACGTCGTCATATATGTATATTCAAATAAACTGTCTCCTGAGGAGTCACAACTGATCAAATCATAAAATGATACGCAAGCCGACAAGGCTGCCATACACATCAATATCATGTCATATGCAAGCCGACAAGGCTGCCACTACAAACAGACATCATATCATAGCACATCGTATAGACACAGCTGAACAGAAGTTATACATAACCTACACATATGTCTACATACCTCTAAGAGTACTAACAGTGAAATATGACGGGACAGGGCCCCGTTGTACCCCTGGATGAACATACATATATATATCATAAGATATGTACCAAAAGTCTAACTCCGGAAGAACGGAGCTCTCCAAGACAGTTGAGTAGAAGTCCTATACTGAAGGGTCACCAAACCGACTATCTGTACCTGCGGGCATGAAACGCAGCCCCCCGAAGAAAGGGGGTCAGTACGGAATATGTACTGAGTATATAAAGCATGAAATACAGTAAAAAGGATCATAACTGAAATAGAGAGTACTGGAGACAAGGATAACATCCAGAATACCAAAACACTTGCCTTTTGAAACATAAATCATGCATGTCAATATCATATATCGTGCCCGTCCCATTACGGGACTCGGTGACATAATCATATCATCATATATATATATATATATATATATAACGTGTCCCGGCCCTCTAGTGAGGGACTCGGTGAATAAAGTCATCCTTGGCGCCATAATCACATCACCACATCATCATATCATCACATCATCATATCATCATCATATCATCATCATATCATCACATCATCATATCATCATCATCATATATATATATATATATATATATAAAACTTGTCTCGGCCCTCTAGTGAGGGACTCGGTGAACAATGCAGTGAAACTGTGCACGAAAACGTGTCCTGGCCCGGGACTCAGTGAAAGATATATTAAGGCATGCACGAGCAGAGTAGTGAGAAACCATATGCAAGTTAAAACACATCTGAGACTCGATAGAGTAATCAAAATGAGCTATCATTTGAAAATCAAGGCAATAGTCATATCAAGTACCTTTCGAATATCACTATGGATTATATCAAAATAGAACTTTTGGAATCATATACACGTATCAAGACGTAATGAAATAGCTTCTGGGAGTCAAGAACATTAGCCATCCTAGTGGCTCTAAGAATAGGAGCTTCTTTGAAATCATACATATACGTCGTCTGTTTGTTTCATAAAGATCATGCAAAAAAGAAAGAAGGGTTAACTTTACATACCTTAAGTCGCCAAAATGAACCAACAATGAACTGGTTAATGCTTACGCCAATCCTATAACAAGGGAATGCGTATATGAACTTAGATGACGCTAGTATATATTGTATATCAAATGATAATTCAATTCTAAAATGAAACGGGCAACATTTCCCTTATTCTTTAATCACTATAATATAACCAGCAGCCCGCAACAACAACAACAACAACCTCCTTTAGGTCCCTTTGAACTAAAATCATCCATATACAAGGGTATACCTCAAACAGCCCAATATACATTTCGTATACGATACGTTATACTCTTGTTTCTTTCCAAATTTATGAACCATATTAATAACAACGCGACTACAACATCGACCACCATCCATGCACAATAAACTATTTCGATATCATTTTAATACAAGTTCTAAACAGTCCGTCAAGACAACGACATCAAAATACGATTTCCGATCTTTACTTCGCAAAATTACCAACACACGGAAAGAGTATAGCATTCCCATGAACAACAACGCCCTTACATATATATAACTTACATTTCCAGTTACTTCAATATAAACAAATTACCCTCAAATACAATACAAAAATAACGACAACGCATTTACAATATCCCAGCCAACAAAACCGTCAACGACAACCATACAATTCTCTCCTTTCCAATTTCGCCTAATACAATTTAATCTTTCCATTACCACATTATTAACTCTAACTTCATGACAAAAGAAGAATTCTTACCTTAAATTTAATTGGGACAGATCAACAATAATCACTTGCACTAATTGCACCGCTTCTTCTTTCTTAATTTAAATTCTAACTTGCCGCTCCCTTGCACACGTCAAGCACCTTGGGATAAAAAACAAATTTCTTTTTTTTGATGGACTGCCGTGGCAGCCATGGCTATCCATACGTTTCTTTGCTCTCAATTCAATTGAAAAAAATGAAAGTAAAGTGCATGACTAGTATTAGTCATCACAAATAACTTATATGCAATCCATATTTGTTACACGTGCCCCCACTTGGCATGTCCATGATTTATTATTATTCCTTTATATATATATATATATATATATATATATATATATATATATATATTTTTTATTTAATAACTAAATCTAGTGGGGCCTACTTAATGGTCTAATTGACTTAACTAATAATAAATCCCCACTTAATAATATAATCATGGTAAATTAATCCCTAATCTCCACTAATATTTCTACACTAATTGAATTTTACAAGCAAATCGTGCCACATTAAAAATTCGTGGTTTAAATCCTTGCCTCATATTCCAAAGATAATCTTGTCCTTGAATTTATGTCGATTAGCTTACAAATAATCCAATGTACAAAAATACGGGGTATAACAGTTATGATTTCAGCGATGCCGGTAAAGAAAAAAGCCACAGTCGCCCAGGAGGGTAAGGCTACGATAGAAAAGGCAGATGGAAAGGGAGCCACCAACGAACATAGAAGAAGGTGAATCCCATAATGAGGCGCTATCCCATACCTCCCACACTCAGCCTATTGTAGAAGAACAAGGAGGTATCTCTACTCCAGCTCATATGCCTCCAGTTCCTCCACTGGGTGCTTCGGGTCAACAGATGATCGAGGCTGTTCAGCTGTTGACTCAGTTTGTTGCCACTCAGGCTCAGCGACATAGTACGGGCCCAGGTGATCGGGCGGTTAGTGCAAGGGCTCGTGATTTTATGAGTTTAAATCCTCCAGAATTTTTCGGGTCAAAGTCGGATGAAGACCCGCGAGGTTTTATAGATGAGATATTGAGGACGTTGAGGATCATCCATGCTTTAGATACCGAGTCAGTGGAGCTGGCATCTTATAGGTTGCGGGATGTGGCGTTTTTATGGTATAACAATTGGATTTCTTTTAGAGGGGAAAATGTGCCTCTCCCAGTTTGGTAAGAGTTCATGATTGCTTTTATCCATCATTATTTGCCACCCGAGGTCCATTGGGCCAGAGCAGATAAATTCTTGAATCTTAAGCAAGGGAATATAAGTGCCCGGGAGTACAGTCTTCATTTTAATTCATTGGCTAGGTATGCCCCGACAATGGTAGCGGATATGGGAGATAGAGTACATCGGTATGTCAGTGGCTTAGGGCCACATATATTCAAGGATTCCTTGATAGCTTCACTACAGGAGGGGATGGATATTTCCCGTGTTCAGGGTCATGCCCAGAACTTAGAGGAGCAATAGCAGTCGCACCGGGGCGAGCGTGATATGGATAGGGGGCATATCAAGAGAGCTAGATCTATGGGCACTAGTAATGAGTATAGGGGGGGGGGTCAGCGGAAACAGTACTCTACATATTCAGGTCAGTCCGCAGCCAGTGGACCTCCTCGATTCGCGAGCAGGAGATTTTATCGCCTCATTTATTCTGGTCCGGGTCAAAGTTCAAGGGTCTCAGGTCCTCAGTTTGGAGGTGATCCCAGTCAGAGGAGACCACTGGTGCCGTGATGTAGCCAGTGTCGTAGATTACATTTAGGCCAGTGTCGCCAAGGTTCAGATGCTTGCTACGCCTATGGTCAGGTTGGGCACATGATGCGTGATTGTCCATCGATGGGTAGTAGAGTTGGGGCTCAGCCAACAGGATCAACAGCTGGTTCTTCCTCGTCTGTGCGCCCGGTAGGGCAGACTCCCTACACTTCAGCAGGCCGAGGTAGGGGCAGAGGGGGAGCATCCAGTTCAGGTGACACCCAGCCCCGTATTTATGCTTTAGCCGGACGTCAGGATCTTGAGTCCTCCTTGGATATGGTTACAGGTACACTATCTATATTATCCCATGATGTTTATGCATTGATTGACCTGGGTTCTACCTTATCATATATTAGTCCGTATATTGTTGATCGTATTGGGGTGAAATCTGAGCCAACAAAGCCTTTTGAGGTATCTACTCCTGTTGGTGACCTGGTAATAGCTAGACAAGTGTATAAAAATTGTGTAATTGTGGTATGTGATCGTCAAACTAAAGTTGATTTAGTTGAGCTGGAAATATTAGACTTTGATGTGATTAAGGGCATGGATTGGTTGGCCTCTTGTTATGCTAATGTGGAATGCAGAACAAAGATGGTTCGATTCCAATTTCCAGGAGAACCAGTGCTTGAACGGAAAGGTAATACAACATCTCCTAGAGGTAGGTTTATTTCCTACCTCAAGGCGAGGAAGATGATCGCCAAAGGCTATATTTATCATTTAGTCCGAGTTCATAACACCGAAGCAAAGCCGCCGACTTTTCAATCCGTCTCGGTAGTCAATGAATTTCCAGATGAACTTCCAGCCCTTCCACCGGAGCGGGAGATTGATTTTGCTATTGATGTGCTGTCGAATACTAAACCTATATCTATTCCTCCTTACAAAATGGCTCCTGCAGAATTGAAAGAGTTAAAGGCACAACTGAAGGATTTTCTTGAGAAGGGATTCATTAGACCCGGTTCATTGCTATGGGCGCACCAGTCTTGTTCGTAAGAAAGAAAGATGGTTCTTTACGAATGTGCATTGATTATAGGCAGTTGAACAAGGTGACGATAAAGAATAAATATCCGCTTCCAAGAATCGATGATTTATTTGATCAACTACAGGGTGCCAAGTGGTTTTCCAAAATTGATCTGAGATCGGGATATCATCAAGTGAGAGTTAGAGAAGAAGATATTCCCAAAACGGCTTTTAGAACCAAATAGGGCCATTATGAATTTCGGGTGATGTCGTTTGGGTTGACTAACGCTCCGGCAGTGTTTATGAATTTGATGAATAATGTATTCAGGCCTTTCTTAGATATGTTTGTGATCGTGTTCACCGATGATATTCTAGTATACTCTCGGACATAAGCGGAGCATGTAGACCATTTGCGTATTGTCCTTGGGGTTCTTCGGGCTCGGGAGTTATATGCTAAATTTTTGAAATGTGAGTTTTGGCTGAATTCTGTAACTTTTCTGGGCCACATTATTTCAGCTGATGGCATTCGAGTAGATATTCAAAAAATTGAGGTTGTGAAGACTTGGGCAAGGCCTACAACACCTACAGAGGTCCGTAGCTTTTTGGGATTAGCAGGCTATTATGGAAGATTTGTAGAAGGATTTTCTTCTATTTCAGCACCATTAACGAAGCTAACTCAGAAATCAGCAAAATTTCAGTGGACCGATGCTTGTGAATGCAGTTTCCAGAAATTGAAGGACAAATTAACTTCAGCCCCAGTCCTAACACTTCCAGAAGGACCAGATGGGTATGTTTTTTATTACGATGCCTCTGGTGTCGGATTGGGCTGTGTATTGATGCAGCACGGTAAAATTATTACCTATGCTTCCAAGCAGTTGCCGAAACACGAGAAGAATTATCCGACCCATGATCTTGAATTGGCTGCGGAGACATTACTTATACGGTGTGTATATTGATATTTATACAGATCACAAGAGCCTCCAATGTATTTTCAAGCAGAAGGAGTTAAATCTACGATAGAGGCAGTGGCTAGAACTATTAAAAGATTATGATGTGAGTATTTTATATCATCCTAGAAAGGCGAATGTAGTAGCTGATGCACTTAGCTGCAAATCAATGGGTAGGCTATGTGAGGTCCCTTCGGAGAAGAAAGAATAAATCCGTGAGCTTCACCAGCTAGCTATCTTAGAAGTTCGTCTAATTGATTCAGGCAATGTAGGAGTTGGTATTCACAACCTAGTTGTTTCATCCCTAGATATGGAGGTGCGAAAGTGCCAATATGAAGATCCCTAGTTGAGTCACTATAGAAATACATTCCCTGAGAAAGAGAAGTCACCATTTGAGGCTTCTGCGGATGGAGTTCTCAGGTATCGAGGCAGGCTGTGTATGCCGGATGTAGCAGGACTACGTCGTCATATTCTGGAGGAAGCTCATTACTCTCGTTATTCTATTCATCCAGGAGCAACAAAGATGTATCACGATCTCAAGTTAATGTATTGGTGGGATGGGATGAAGAAGGATATAGCAGAATTTGTAGCCCACTGCCCAAATTGCCAACAAGTGAAAATTAAGCATCAAGAGCCAGAAGGATTATTGCAAGCGATGGAAATTCCAACTTTGAAATAGGAGGTAATTAACATGGATTTTATTGTGGGCTTGCCTCGTTCTCGATACAAATATGATTCCATATGGGTAATTGTCGACTCACGAAGTCGGATCATTTTCTACCAGTCAGGACTACTTATGCGGCAAAAGATTATGCAAAACTATACCTTAAATAAGTGGTGCGGCTCCATGGTGTCCCGATGTCTATTATTACTGACAGGGGAGCACAATTTACAGATAAATTCTGGAAGTCCTTCCAAGAATGCTTGGGTGCCCAAGTGAGGCTTAGCACATCATTCACCTTCAGACAGATGGACAAGCTGAATGCACCATTCAGACCTTGGAAGATATGTTACGGGAATATGTGCTAGATTTCAGAGGTAGCTGGGATAATCATTTGCCTCTTATTGAGTTTGCGTATAACAACAGCTATCATTCCAGAATCCACATGGCTCCGTATGAAATTCTATATAGAAGGAAGTGTAGATCGCCAATTGGGTGGTTTGAAGTAGGAGAGGTACAACTAATAGGTCCGGAGTTGATTCAACAAGCGATGGAAAAGATCAAGGTTATTCGAAATTGATTGTTAACAGCCCAAAGTCGCCAGAAATCTTATGCGGACAACCGTCGGCGAGACTTAGAATTCTAAGTTAATGATTGGGTATTCCTGAAGGTATCACTGATGAAGGGCGTGATGAGATTTTGCAAGAAGGGAAAATTGAGTCCTCGATATATTGGACCTTATAAGGTAGTCCGCAAGATAGGCCAAGTATCTTATGAACTGGACTTACCTCCAGAACTTGAATCAGTCTATCCAGTTTTTCATGTATCGATGCTCCGTAAGTGTGTCGGAGATCCTTCCAGGATCATGCCGGTAGATAATGTTCAAGTTATGGAGAAATTGGCTTATGAAGAGGTACTCATTGCCATACTAGATAGGCAAGTACGAAAACTTAGAAATAAAGAGGTAGCTTCGGTTAAGGTCTTGTGGAGAAACAATAACCGAGAGGAAATGACTTGGGAAGTGGAAGAAGACATGAAGTCCAAGTACCCGCAATTGTTCCCACCCCCGGAAGAGATTCAAGATGAGACGCCGTTATCCTAAGGTATGTGATGATTTCTTTTAATGCTTTTGGTCATGTGTGGCCATATTTTTCTTGCCATTGTGTTATAGCCCTGTGAGACGATGTTATTGTGGGTTGTTGTGATAGGGTGGTAGTTCCATATTATAGGGAAAATTCTTTCGAAATTTCGATAGAATTCCCGAGAGCTTAACATTCGGGGACGAATGTTTTTGAAGGGGGAAGAGTGTTACACCTCGAAAAATTTCATGTCGTTGTGCGGTAAATAGACTAACGCAGGATAAGATGTATATGATGTCCCTATGAGTAAAATGGAGTACTCTGTGATTTCAATTAAGATTCCAAAGACATTTGAGGCAAGAGAAGAAAGTTCGTTGAGGAGGGCGAAGCACAAGTCGTGTTTAGAAAGGTTTTAGAAAGAACCGAGAAAATGTTGATTTAACAATGTCTTGAGGAGGAGTTGTAATGCTCCTTAGATGGATAATGAAGTGTTAAACAAGTGTTAAGAAGGTTCCATAAGGATTGAAGGTCAAACAAAACATCGGGATCGACTTCGGAAAAAAAAGGTGAGTTATACGACCACTTATATGGTTCGTATAAGGACCGTATAACCTGTCTAGAGAAGGGTCATCACTAGTGGTATTATATGGTCACTTATACGGACCGTATAAAATTATACGGACCGTATAAGGTACCGTATAATGGTTACAGAAAGGTTGGTTGTTGGTGCCAATTCCACGGTCACTTATATGGACCGTATAAATTATACGGACCGTATAAGTGTCCATATAATCCATAGCAGGCAGATTTTTAAGTTTTATAAAAAGAGACCCAAGTTCTTATTTTTCATTTCATTCATTCTCCACACCTCGCACGAGCTCTAGAACATTCCATAAACCCTACTAAAACAAATCCAAGAGAGATCAAAGATCAAATACCAAAAATTTGTGGAAACAATTGCACGAATGCTAGCTAGGGCTAATGGAAGCTAGAAATTCCTTTGGATTTGAAGTTAGGATTTTCTTCAAGTGAAGTATTTTCATCCAAAGCTCATTCCTACCTACTCAAAGATGAGTTTTATGTTCATTTCATGTCATTAAGAATATGAGTGGTTGAAAGACTTGGATTACGGAAGAAAGTAAAGTATGGAGCTCAAATATGGAAATATTGGTATTCTTGCATAGTAGTTTGACATGAATCACGATTCTTGATATGTTATGAGTGAAATCTTTTTGTAAATGATACAAGTGACGTTAAAGAAGTATTATATGAGAATGAATACAGTGTTATGCCATAGTTATGGTTATGAATCATTTTGGTAATGAATTGTGAGAATTGGATAATTTTAAGCTTGAAGAAGTTTATTGATTATGATATTACGAATGTTGTTAATGAAATTTGAGGGTTGTTTATTATATGGAGAAAGTTGTAGAAGTAGAGGAAGTACTGTCCAATTTTCGTTAGCCCTTAGTCGACTTAGCTTAGCTTCAAGTATGTTTCCGGTTATCTAATTTTAGTACGAATTCTCTTAAATGTAGAATAGCAAACTTGGAGGGAAGCGTTTAGTCGACAAGGCTAGAGAGGCATAAAGGTATGTAAGGCTAGCCCCTTTCTTTCATAAAGGCATGACTCTTTTATTTTCTATCTTCTATATACCCATGATCTTCTTACCTTCAAAAGATGGAAGTTAAGGATTCCTAAGAGTTTCTTATGAGATAAAGATGATAATGATGATGATAATGATGCTTTCATGAGTTTGATAAACCTATTTTTATGATTTCAGTGATGTTACTTCTTGTTATTGTCTCACCTCATGATATTAGTTCTTCCAAGGTGAGGCATAATGATAATGATTATTCCATAGTGTAATCGCAGGTTCCCGACCCTACGTTACTCCGATAGAGTTATAGCCTTTACTTGAGCTTTCATGATTGCCTCATATTTGTATGTGATTACACCGCGCCTATATAGCCGGGCAGTCACAACTACAACAGGCGTAGTGGGCATCTATTATGATGATTACACCATGTCTACATGGCATGGGCAGACACCACTAGTAGGCGGCTTGAGATGTTTACCCCGAACGCGGGAGGCTCAGACGCAGGCTAATGATGATCACACCGCACCTATATGGTCGGGCATATAAATATATATATATATATATATACACACATATGATATGATATCTCTTGTTAGCATGCATGATTCGGCCTTAAGAGGCAATCAATTGTAGGTTCTCTTTTCTACTTGCGCTTTCTTATTTCCTGATTATGTTATCGTACATGCCTTGCATACTCAGTACATTGTTCGTACTGACGTCCTTTCTTTTTATGGATGTTGTGTTCATGCCTACAGGTAGACAGGGAGGCGCCTAGATTATTAGGTGGTATACCGGCTTATACAGGAGCACCCCACTACTCCAGAGGTGCAGCTCATTGATGCATTCTTTTGTGTTCATATTTGAGTATGACGGGGTCCTGTCCCGTCCTTATGTCTCAGTACTCCAGTAGAGGCTCGTAGATACGTATGCGTGGGTAGTAGATATCTCATAGATACGCCAATGTGTATTTTGTATATCATTTTTTTTGTAGCCGTGAGGGATATGTATTGCCTTGGATATTATGTGTGTTAAGATTGGGTATGATGATTAGCATAATGAGTGGTGCTCGGTAGTCAGCTCCGGGTACCCGTCATGGCCCCCTAGTCGGGTCGTGACACAACTGGGTCAGCAACTGAATAGCTTTGGTCATCTGCTGGCCTGAGGCACCTGGTGGAGGTACTGCAGTTGGGGCTGGAGCCTCTTCATGCTCCTCTGGTATGGGTGGAGTAGGAGAGGTCTGAGATGGAACCTCGTTATGAGACTCGCCCTCTTCTATCTCTTCTGGTGGCTCCCGTTCAGTCTTTCTTCCTGACACTGTCTTGCCCTTCTAGGTTGCTGTAGCTTTTATCTTCATCGGCATTGCTGAAATCATAACATATGATTAGGAAGAAGGGAATCCTAAAAACATAGCTCTATCGCACGATCTAAGATAAGAAAGAGGGTCAATTATTCCTAAATGCCCTGCAGCCTCCTGTTTATAAGTGTGGCACGCTTCACACCTCTAAACAGGACTCTACCGGACATGGCTCGTAGACACGCCCTAGAACGAACTGCTCTGATACCACTTTTGTCACGACCCAACTAAGGGCCATAACAGGTAGCCGGTATTAGCCTACCGAGCACCTCTAGTCTGACACACCATAATCCTTTCTTGGTGGGCCATACAAACAGCTCATGATTATCATACTTAGTACAGTCTTCAGCAACGATGCCTTAAGCATAAGTCAATAAGGCTACCAAATGTTATACAATAACAAGAACTGATAAAGCTAAGGAACATCTAGTTACATACATTTGTCTACGAGCCTCTAAATAGAATACACGAATCTATAAGGACGGGGCAGGACTCTGCCATACCACAAGTATATGTACACAAACAAGTAGTACCAATAACTGCGGCTCCGAAACAATTGAAGCGCTTCTGAGATTCCGCTGATGGAGCTTCTAAAGATTAGGTCTGTCTACCTGCGGGCATGAATGCAGCATCCACAAGAAAGGACGTCAGTACGAATAATGTACTGAGTATGTAAGGCATAAATAAGAACATAACAAGAAATATGAAACATAACATGAACATAAACAGGTAACCTGTGCATCTGATTATCTCGTAAGGCGGATATCATGCTTGCTTAACCTTTTTTAAAAACATTTCTTCATATATACATAATAGTGTTGCGGAACGTGCAGCTCGATCCATAAATATAATACATTGCTGCGGAACGTGCAGTCCGATCCATATATATACACACTATATTGCTGCGGAACGTGCCGCCCGATCCATTTATCCATATATCCCGCGTCCGGGACGATATCCAGCTGATCAGGTGGTTATGCGTATATAACACCTCACCTTTCCTCATACCCCATATATATATGTCTATGATATATATATATATATATATATATATATATATATATATATATATATATATATATATATATATATATATATATATATATAACATAAGTAGCATGCATGAGAGCCCAAGTAAAAGTTATCACTTTATTAGAGTAACGTAAGCTCGGCAACCTCTGATTTATATTATGGAACAATCATCATCGCTTTACCTCACCTTGAAGGAATAATGATTATAAGGTGAGATCAACAACAATGATTAACATCAAGGAATTCATGAAATAAACTTAATAATCTCATCATAGCATTGAATTTATAAACTTTGAAACTTTTTGAAATAGGATAATCATTATCATTATGAAAACATAATCATCCTTAACGTCATAAGAAACTTTAAGAATAATGAATCTCTAGCTTGTCGAAATAGGGACATCATGAAAAATATGTATGAGTTCGCAAGAAAAGAGTCATCATTGTCATCACAAAAAACATCTTGTTTTTAATATCATAAAAACCTTGAGAACCAGGAACTTCTAGCTTTTCGGGAACAAGGATGATATGGGAGATATATATGGAATCGTAACGTAGGATTCATGCCTAGAAAGAAAGGGACTAGTCTTACATACCTTTCGGTCTCCTTAGCGATTCAATGTTTATGCCTCCAAGCTCGTAAATCTACATATAAACCATCCATACTATTGTTAGGCTCAATGTCATATGCTCACCTTAATTCTTCAATTTAATTCTGTTTAGAATCTGTCGAAATAAGTGCAGCATCTCCCTGTTTATATGCCTAGCCCGACATGAAAACCCAACAACAAACAACAACAACAACAATACCAACATCAATGACGACATTATCAACACCAATATGCTCCATAAATCATCCCACACGATGTTTTCCAAATTTCTCAATTAACCAATTTGTTATACGACTATTTAGTAACTTTATCTCCGTAAATAAACCGAAATGAATATTAACAAGGAAAGATTCATACCTTACTCCCGCTAGTACCGCAATATCTCCACTTTCTACTTTGAATTCGAGCCAAGACTCGCCACTATACGATTTTATAATCACAATTATACGTTGTCCGGAACAAAATTGGGGGATTATACTCGATTTGCGTTAAAATTTGATGTGTGGAAGTTTGGGGAGGTTTCCAGAATATTTAGGAACTTTTTAGAGGGGTGTTTGGTCTGAAAATAAGGGGGTAAACACCCTTTTATACTTGGCTAGAGTCGGTTAGCACCGACTTGCAAATTGCTCAGCGTGATCACGCTGCCTTGTGGCGCGTTTGTGTTGAGTTGCTGGGTTCTCCTCTGCGCGTTCGCACCACCTTCTTATGCGTTTACGCATGGTTAATTCCCTGCTCTGGCAGTCTGTCTTAAAATACTCATTATATGAACTAAAACCTTCATAACCACAAGATAAATGCATACAATCGTATGTATCTATGTATATATATATATATATATATATATATATATATATATATATATATATATATATTCTTGAAGGCAACTCCAGAGTCCCAACTTAAAACAACCAACACTTATAAATTATAACGTACAGAACTACGGGGTATAACATTCTTCGTGAGCTACATCTGTGGCAACCCTCTAGCTGGTAGCTATGGTCCTCTTGGTGTATTTTCTTTTTGCAGGCATTTTTTAAAAATACGTACACATACGAATTAGAAAGGCATCCTGAGAGTACTGCTCTAACTGCACGATCTAGAGTGTGAAAGAAGTAAGACAATCCTAAATGTCTTGGTGGTCAACTGTTTATACGAATGAGGCCCTCACAAATATAAATTTGACCACACTGGACACGATTTCATAGACTTCCTAAGACACTTGAAGGCAAGGATTTCACTGTCTATTGTGATGCCTCCCATATGGGTTTGGGTACGGTGTTGATACAGGAGAGTAGAGTGATAGATTATGTTTCCCGTCAGTTAAAAGTTCATGAGAAGAATTACCCTACCCATGATTTGTAGTTGTTGGTCGTAGTCTTCACTTTGAAGCTTTGGAGGCATTATTTGTACGGTGTCCATTGTGAGGTTTTCACCGATCACCGTAGCCTTCAGCATGTATTTAACCAGAGAGATCTTAATTCCAGGCAGCGCTGGTAGATGAAGCTTCTGAAGGACTATGACATCTCTATTCTGTATCATCCCGGGAAAGCCAATGTAGTGGCTGATGCCTTGAGTCGCAAGGCAGTGAGTATGAGGAGTTTAGCTCGATTGATTATTTTAGAGCGTCCGTTGGCCATGGAGGTTCAGACTCTGGCCAATAGTTTCGCTCATCTTGATATTTTAACCCTTGGTAGGTTTTTGGCTTGTATACAGGCGAGGTCGTCTTTATTGGATCGGATCAGGACTCATCAGTTTGAAGATGCTCAATTGAGTAAGATTCGAGATAGAGTTTTGAGAGGTGAGGCCAAGGAGGCCGTGATTGATTCTGAGGGCATTCTAAGGATTAGAGGACGCGTGTGCGTTCCTCATGTTGGTGATTTGATTCAGTTGATCATAGCGGAGGCTCATAGCTCTCGCTGTTCCATTCATCCTGGGTTGACTAAGATGTACCGTGATTGAGACAGCACTATTGGTGGCGTCGGATGAAGAGAGATATAGTTGCTTATGTTGCTAAATGTGGGAATTGTAAACAGGTAAAGTATGAGCACCAACGACCCTGAGCACCAGCGAGCCCGTGGGGTGCTTCAGAGGATGTCCAATCCCGAATGGAAGTGGGAGAGGATTACCAAGGATTTTGTCACAGGTCTTTCGAAGACCCTTGGCAAGCTTGATTCTATTTGGATGTAGTTAATCGATAGACTAAGTCCGCTCACTTTGTTCCGGCTCAGGTTTCCTATACCGCGAAAAAGTTAGCCAAGATGTATATTCGAGAAATTGTGAGGTTGCATGGGGTCCCTATTTCTGTTGTATCTAATCGGGATACTATTTTCACTTCCCATTTCTGTAAGGTGTTCCATGAGGAGTTGAGTACCCGATTGGATGTTATTACAGCTTCTCATCCCCAGATCGATTGCCAGTTAGAGCGGACCATTCAGGTGCTCGAGGACATGTTGAGAGCGTGTTTCATTCGAATATTGGTATGGCGCCTTTTGAGGCTTTGTATGATAGAAGATATAGATCTCTGATTGGTTGGTTTGATGGGTTCCAGGCTCGGCCTTGGAATACAGATTTGTTGAAAGAGTCCCTTGATAGAGTGCGACTTATTCAGGCTAATATTTTGGCAACTCAAAGTCTGTAAAATATTTATGTGGACCGGAAGGTTCGGGATTTGGAGTTTGCCATTAGTGACCAGGTTCTATTGAAGGTTTCACCCATGAAGGGTGTTATGAGGTTCAGTAAGAGGGGCAGGTTGAGCCCCAGGTATATTGATCCGTTTGAGATTATTGACCATATGGGTGATGTAGCTTATGAGTTGGCATTGCCGCCAGGCTTGACGGGAGTTCATCCTATTTTTCATGTTTCGATGCTGAAAAAGTACCATGTCGACAGTACCAACATTGGTCGTTGGATTCTATATTGCTTGATGCGAACTTGACTTATGAGGAGAAACCTATCACGATCTTGGATAGGCAGGTTCGAAAGTTGAGGTCAAAAGAGATTTGCTTCTGTGAAGGTGCAATGGAAGCACCCTCCTATTGAGGAGGCTACTTGGGAGACTGAAACCGACATGCATAGCCGATATCCTCAGTTGTTCACTGATTCAGGTATTTCCCCGGTTTCTTTCTTTTCCTCGCTCGAGGACGAGCAACGGTTCAATTAGTATCTAATGTAACGACCTGTTTGGTCGTTATAGTCTTTTCGGTATTTTCGCCTATTACTGAGTATTTATTAGCTCATTTTTTACCCGAGGGGACCGTTAGCACGCTTCTTGAGGTGTCTAGATCAGATTCGGGCAACGTTTGTGAAATATAGGCTTAAAAGTGAAAAATGGTTGACCCAAAGTTGACTTTTGGGTAAACGAACCTTTTTCAAAATTCCATCGATTTCGATAGGTCCGAATGGTCGTGTAGAACTTGTGTGTGTGTTTGATTCGGTTCCTAATGCACTCGGATGCATTTCGGGACTTGGGGTGGGAAATTATAATTAAGGCGTCAGGGGTTGACTCAGTTAGCGAGACATCTGTTGGAAATTCCGAGGCCACGGGCGCGTTCATAGTGTGTTTTTATATGTGTCTATGTATATGGTATGTGATCAGATGGCCTCAGAAACTAGTCGAAATATTAGATCAAATTGTGAAACTTGGGAAGTTTTTTGGTGTCTGGTGGCCACTTTGGCGGCACCAGCACCGCGGCAGCAGTACCACTGGAACGGTAACCCTGTGGCTGGAGCGGTTCAAGGCTTTTGCCCTGACCACTGAAGCGGTCAATTGACTACTGAAGCGGCACAGCTGGGGCGGTCCCAGTTCCGTCAAAGCGGGTGACAGGCAGTATGTTAAATTAATGGAGTGTTAAAAGCCCTTAGGCCCTCATTATTTCCATCTCGATATTTGAGCTTGAGGGACTGTTCTTAGAGGCATTTGGAGGAGATTCTTGGAGCTAAAACTTGCTTATTTCTTTACTCTTCCTTAAATCATAATCATCTTAGATTCCCCCCTTCCCTTTAATAACCCCTTAGTGATGGAAGTTGGAAGAAGGTTTTGATGAATACTTTCTCTAGGCATGGTAATGATAAATTGACGATGTTTAGGATAGATTTTGATGAATCTAAGCTTATTAGTCATATACCTTCCATTCCTAATGTTGAATTTCGGAATCAAGGAATTAGGGTTTATACCCAATTTGGGGGTTTTGCTTGGAATCGGAAATTAGGCTAATCCTTGAGTTAAATCAGCCATTAATTGTTGGATTATGATCATCTAGTGCTTAATTTGATATTGTGCTTCCAAATTTCCCGTTTTGCCCTCGTGGGCCCATTTCCCCAAATTTCTAGGGCTAGAATTGACCTAATTTGAATACTAGTAATATTAATATCATTCTTCATGATTTCTAATCTAGAATTGGATTATGCTTATACTACTTTGGTTCTGTGGTTCAACAGAAAGGCAAGGCAAATAAGTGAGTTGTTGGTGTTGCGGTTCGGCCATCCAGGTAGGTTATGGCTTACCCTTGGTTAGACTTCATATAGCGAAGCACATATTTAGATTATATTGCTGGAGATAGCATGTGAACCTTCGGGTATGAAGTCAGGTTGGATATTGCTTTAGGTTGGGCCCTATTGTGTATTGGGGCTAGCCACCCCTTTATGTGTGATTTGATTGTTCGATTGTGCCGGCTTAATGCCATGAGTCGTTGGTAGATATTAGATTATACTTTATCATCTTGATTTTGATATAGTTGACATACCCGCTGTTGGTATTTGTACTTGGACATGTTGTTGGTGTACCCACTGTGGTATTTGTGATTCGACTATATTTTTGGCATACCCACTGTTGGTATTTGTATTCGACTATATTGTTGGCATACCCATTTGTTGGTACTGGTGATATTGAGCACGATTATTGATGTGATTCATGCATTGCACACACTCTCATTTTCATGATACATTGTTGAAATAGTTAATGAGCTGGGCTCAGTTTTACTTGAGTGATGAAAGATTTCGATGTCCGATGTTCGTCCCGGAATCGTGGATTGAGTAAATTGATACTTGATGAAACTTTTTTAATTGAGTGACGTGAGAATCCGATGTCCGATGATGCATTCTGGAATTGTGGATTGAGTGAGTGCATGGACTCCACGGGTCCCCCAGAGTGGTGCCGGTGAGAACCCCCCGTGGGCAAAGATCTGAGGTCCCGTCTGTCTGTTGGGCAAAGATCTGGGACGGGTGGCACTTAAACTTCACTATTTACACTGGGTTATGCTACTGGGACGTCGATATTTCTGTCCGGAGTACATGTGTACACCGCATTTGCATGGCATTGCATTGCAGTCATACCATTATTGCATTGCATTGAATTATGACTTGATCTGAGATGTTTGGTGTTGTATTGTGATGTTGGATTGGATTGGATTGGATATATTCAGACTTGGCACATTTGGGATTAGATGCTTTTCATAGGTGATGACGGATATTGGAATTGATTGTATTGGATTATACTTGCTGGTTTATTTGCTTATCTGCTTTATTATCTGAATTATATTAGCTATGCTAGCCGGCCGATGATGCCTACCAGTACTGCTGCTTATACTGACCTGCACTTGCTGCATTATTTTATGAATGCTGAGTATCAGGTCGGATCCACTTCCGTTACGCATGATGATCGTCGCTTCAGCTTTCTCTTGAGTTTCCAGGGTGAGCATTGTCATCCGCTGCCTTGAAGACTTTCTATCTTTATGTCCTTGTCACACCCCGACTCTACTAGGGTGTGATGGGCACCCGACCCCATACTCGGAGCCGGGCGAACCCGCTGACTCTTGTTACGTACTTAATTTCCTTAGACTTTTACATTAATAATAAATGAAAGCGTAGTAAGATCTTCAAAATTTTATTGTGCTTAATTTAAACAAAATCTGTAATTATATGAAACTTATATCATAATACATATGACACATCGGCCGGTGGAGTCGCTTACAGAATTGACTCCCAATACCCACGACTCTGTCTGCAAAGTCTCTAACTTCGAACAAAGCGTCATAGCATATATACTCTGACTCGGCAGCACTCCAGGACAAGTGGAGCCTACCAACTCCGCTGGAACATCTTCTATGCTAGCTTCAGCTCATCTGGGTGTACCTGCGCGGCATGAAACGCAGCCCCCGAAGAAGAGGGGTCAGTACGAACAATGTACTCAGTATGTAAGGCATGAATAGCAACATAGTAAGAAATATAAACATGAATAACAACAGGATATCATATCATGAGGTAAAGGAGTAACCTGTACACATGTAAGCTTTTTAGGCCGGATGCCATGCATGGTTATCTTTCCTTTGAAAACATTTCTCTTTCATATATAGAAAATAGAACATGTCATAGCGCCGACCCCCCATCGGCTCGCCCACATATGTAGAAATAGAACATATCATTCATATCATAGCGCCGAAATACGTCGGCTCGCCCACATATGGCCCGCGTCCGGGCATCCCGCGTCCGGGGTGATAATCACGCCAACTGATCAGGTAGGTACGCGTATATAACACTCTGCCCTTTTCCCCATCTTCCCCATATACATATACATATATTATCTACATATACCCCATAAGTAGCATGCATGAGAGCCCAAAGAAAGTCATGTATCTATCGGAGTGACGTAAGGTCGGTAACCTCCGATTACATTATGGAATAATCAGGATCATCATGTCTCACCTTGAAGGAACGATAATCATAAGGGGAGACTATCAAGGGAGAGTGTCATCATTAGAAAACATAAAACAGGATCATAAGGCATCGTTTCATATACTTGGAACCTTTAAAGTAGTCATTATCCATAATAGAGTTGAGAAATCAACAAATAACTTAACATTTTCATATTGTCATATTCATGGTGGGAACATATCGTCAACGTATCTGTCATAGACATTTTCTCATATTTGACGTCACCGTTGTCATTATGAAATCATATTCATCATTTAAGTCATAAAAGCTTTCAATCTCTTAAAACTTGGTTTTTGGAAAATATGGACATTTTGATAGAAAACCAATTATGAACCATTAGGAAAAAGACTTATAACTTGGAGTCATAGACTTCTAGCTTTTGCAAGTAAGGAAGATATAAAAACATTCAAGATGTTATGACGTGGGGATCATGCCTTTAGAAGAAAAGAGACGAGCCTTACATACCTGTGCCGCGCCTTACAAGCTACACTTATTCGTCCAACTTGTTAGTCTACATGGAAGAAGATTGACATTATCGTTAGATTCGTCAACATATACTTGTCTTAACCTTTCAAGTTCATTCACTTATGGTCTGCCAAAATTTCAGCAGCACCTCCCCTGTAAATACACCATCCCCGAGATTCCTACTCGGCTAAATTTTTAATCAACAACAATCCGGGAATTCAACCCGGCCAAACTATCAACAACAATACCAACAATTATTCTAGCAACACTTCATCATTCAATTCTATTCAATTCAATTCAATTCAATTCAATTTAATTCAATTCACATAACTTTCAAAATGATTCAATCAATATACTACTCCATCCAACACCTTCCAACTCCAATAAAAACAATAACAACACATTTCCTTTCCTTCCAAATTCATGAACTACACACTAACAACATTACCTTTCGTGCATGCAAGAACATTACATTCAATATACATTAGCTTCTAAAACAAGTCTCCAACTTGAATCATCCAATGCCTTCATTTTCATCACATAAACCATCACAACAATAACCAAATTACTAGGTAAAACTAATTCATTCCTTCCACACCAAAACAGCCCATTCTCGGCTACACATCAACAAACATCATATTCATGAGTTTTATTCATTTCTACACATTACAATATGTACAAGATATTCACAACCACAACAACCAAAGTACCAAATAAAATCAATTCATTTGTCCTACACAACCCCACTATATTCGGCCACCATAACACATACATGGCCACAACTTCAACATGCATGATTTCATGTTTTTCATTCATTTTATTTACATTATGGAATTCACAACACAACAATCAAACTACTAAATAAAATCAATTCATTACCTCTACACACTACCATGTTCGGCCATCACACCACACAAACATGCACCATAAATTTCATCCATTTTCACATACTACAACATACATAATCACCCATAACATATAAAAGAGGATGAATTCTTACCTCCACCACTTGACTTATCAACTCTCGGCTAGGGTTGGTATTTTGCAAGAATGAATATTTTGCTTGCTCCAACAACTCCTCCATGTTAATTAGAGCCTTCAAGTTAGTTGGAATACTAGGAGAAAATATTTTTTTGATGAATTCTCCATAGGGCCGATTTTTCCTATGCATGGCCGAATGCCCCATTTTTTTTCTTGAAGTTTCTACAAATTTTTCTTGAGTTAGAAGATGACTAGTATGTCTTGCTATGTAGGCTTCAACCTATATATATATATATATATATATATATATATAATATAGCACATGGCAGGTCATGTGCTCTTTTTTTTCTCCAATTTTCTAGATTTTTCTTAAGTGGGAAAAGATGACTAATATATTATATCTATATATATACATATTTCATCCAAGTGGGGTGTGGCCCACACCCCACATGCATGTCACATGGTCTCCTTCTTAAATTTTCTAGAGTATTTATTTCAAGACACCTATGTATTTATTCTTCTTTCCCAATTCCAAACTTGCCCCTCGACTCTTCTCAATATTAGCATTTTGCCCCTAGCCTTCCACATTATTTCCATGAACCATTTTGCGAATTTCTCTTTCTACCCATGGCCTTTCCAAATAATTCCATACTACCAATGCTCGTAAATAATATTCCTAACAATTCGTACATCGAAATAACTCTTGAAAATGATCTTGTCCTTAACTTGCCACGACTTTCTCGGATTATCCGAATGTATGAAATACGGGATATAACAGTCCTATTCTATTCAGAGGCATAGACACTTGCATTAGTATTCTAGATTGTATTATTTCCCTTTAGATGCTCTTGTGTTATTAAGAATAGACCCTAGGGGTGTTTATCGCCATTCCGCAACGTATTTATTCTATTCTGTTGCCTAATTTCATTCATTTATGTATTTATTCATTATTAGGTTGAGGGTTCGCTTACCGAGGTGAGAAGGTAAGCGCCCGCACGACTTAGGTAAAATAGGTCGTGACACTATCCGACTCTGAACATCTAACATGACATGTCTAACTAGTCTAGTCTATGAAACATCTACATAAGTCTGAACATGAAAACATACTCGCTGGGGCATGGAAATAACATAATAGAGACTGAACTGAAACATGATCATGAACATGAATACATATACATATATAACTTGTGTAAAGTATCGTGAGTAGGGAGAGAAGTAAATATAACTGACAACATAGTCTGGTACTTGCGTCTTACCAGCAGAACACTCACACCTTGCCAGGGACATGAGATTTCATAATATTATGAAAGGATCCAGTCATTATGAGAGATCGTCCTAAGCATGGGTGGAGCGATCCTCATCCTACGGTGGCTACGTAGTTTCAGGTTGTTTGAAGCCTTCTCGGTAATTAATGCAACTCCCAAAAACATGAACATGGAAATAAGTGGCACTTGCTGCCCATGGCTTTTCATGAATCATAACTTGCATGTACATGGATATCATTCGTATTATTCTTGCATGAAATTATAAAACATATATATAACTTTTCTTGAAAATATCATAATAGTTCATGAACTTGCATGTAAGAACCTATGGAATGTAAAGTATGGGTTCTCATGTATTACAGACAGATTCTCAATAATCATAATGATGTATCAAGAACACAATGAAGAATTTATAACAATTTAATGCATAACATATGACATGGGGCATGGACCTAGGGTTATCATGAACATGGTTAAAAATCCTAGTTTTCGTGAAACTTCATACTTTATGGAAGAAGAAGCGTGGGGAAGAATAATGATGTTCCCACATGTAGATAGCAACCCTACATACCTGGTAATGCTCCAAGCTTGAAATAAAAATATGAACTTGGAAGAAGAATTCTAATCATTGGTCTCGGATTCCTTTTGTTATACCCCGTATATTTATACGTTGAATTATTCGCAAGCAAATCGACTCAAGTTAAAGGCAGAATTATTTTCGAACACGAAATAGAAATCTTTAATTTTCTATTTTAATTAGAACATAAATTGTTTATAAATTTTATTTAGTGTAAAAATATTACTGGAGATTAGGGACTAATTAATTATGATTAGATTATTAAGTAAGAATTATTGATTAATTAAAATTAATTAATTTAATTATTGAAAGTGGGCCCCACCTAAAAATTACAAATAATAATAAATAAAATAAAAAAATTAATTTGGTGAGTCATTTGGTGGGGGGGGGGGGGGTACGTGTCCCTTAGGGGACAACCATATATAAGGCATGGATTGTCACAAAGTTGACAACTAAAATTCATTTCCAAAAAATTTTGCTTAAGAAAAAACAAAGAAGGAGCAACCATGGATGCTACTATTCATGGCCATCCATGGCTGTTTTTTTAAAAAAAATATTGCTTTGATTTAATTCCAAGGTGATTTACAAGTTCAAGGAGGTGATAGCAACATTGGATATGGAATCGAGGAAGAAGAAATTGCGAAATTGGAGCAATTAAGAGTAGAAATTCTTCCGAGAAAATTAAGGTAAGATTTTCTTGTTTTACGGTGTAATTGAGTTAATAGTGTTGTAATGGAGGTATTAAAATTGGATTGGACGAAATTGGAAGTAAGAAAATGCATAAAATTGATGTTATGGGAAATTGTGGGTTGAAATGGATTTAGAAAAGTTTTTGGATTGTTAGAATTTTTATAGGCTGAATTGTGAGAATTTCGTATGTATATCTCTGTTGTTGGTATTTCTGTGTTAACAGGAGAATAATTTGAAATTCGGGTTAGGCGAATATATAGGGGAAATGCTACCCGATTTTCGTTAAGCCCTTAACTAATGGAAGACCCTAAACGAGGATGTATAAGTTAAAGAACAAGATCTATAAAGTGATGGGCTACGGTTTACGAACTTGAAAGTATGGTTACTGACGATAACGTTACCTTTATATTAAATAGGCTAAAAGAGCGACAAAGCGAACGGGTTTGCGATTGGTCGTTAACAGGTATGTAAAGCCGTCCCTTCTTTCTTTTGGCATGTCTTAGATCTAAGTGATGAATGATATGAATTTTGGGGTAATCCTATTCATAAGTTTCGAGTGTGATTTATGATTCTTATTCAGTTCTTGATGTTAGAACTCTCCAGTGTTTGAGCCTCCCTCTTCAGTTTTCTGTACGTTGGATAATAGTCAATATATATCAGCTCCTATTCTTAGGAACTCTATGATAACTAATGTCCAGACTTCTATAAGATGTTTCATACTATATTGACATATGACTATGGTTCCTAAGGCTCTTTGATATACTTTATGATGATATTCGAGGGATGTTTGATATGTTTCCGAGTGGCATTCGAAAGGTATTTGATATGACTATTGTCTTGATTTTCAAATGATAGTTCGTGTTGATTATCTCATTGAGTCTTTGATATACCCTGATACGTATATATGATTCCAGAAGTTCTGTTCTGATATAATCCACAGTGACATCCGAAAGGTATTTGATATGACTATTGTCCTGATTTTCAAGTGACAGTTCGTTTTGATTATTCCATTGAGTCTTTGAAAATGTCTTAATTTGCATATGGTTGCTCACTACTCCACTCGTGCATGTCTCAATATGTCTTTCACTGAGTCCTGGGCCAGGATATGTTATCGTGCACAGTTCCACTGCATTGTTCACCGAGTCCCTTACTAAAGGGCCGGAATATGATATATATATATATATATACTATGGAGTTATGCTGGGTTTATGGAGTTATGCTGTGTTAAGGAGTTATGCTGTGTTATGGAGTTATGTTTTGTTTATGGAGTTATGCTGTGCTTATGGTGTTATGTTGTGTTATGGCGCCAAAGACGGGGTAGCGACCATGTTTACCGGGTCCTATAATGGGCCGGATATGATATATGATATTGATATGCATGATTTATGTTTCAAAGGCAAGTGTTTTGGTATTCTGGACATTGTACTTGTTTCTGTACTCCTTATTTCAGTTATGATCCTATTTACTGTATTTCATGCTTTATATACTCAGTACATATTCCGTACTGACCCCTTTTCTTCGGGGGGGGGGGGGGGGGGGGGGGGGGCTGCGTTTCATGCCCATAGGTACAGACAGTCGGTTTGGTGACCCTTCAGCATAGGACTTCTATTCAGCTGTCTTGGAGAGCTCCGTTGTTCCGGAGTTTAGACTTTTGGTACAGATCTTATGTTTATCCAGGGGTACGACGGGGCCCTGTCCCGTCATATTTCGCTATCCATACTCTTAGAGGTCTGTAGACATATGTGTGGGTTGTGTATAAGTTATGTTCAGTTGCGTCTATACGATGTGCTATGATATGATGTCCGTCTGTAGTGGCAGCCTTGCCGGCTTGCATATGACATGATACTGATGTGTAGTGGAAGCCTTGCCGGCTTGCATATGACATGATATTGATGTGTAGTGGCAGCCTTGTCGGCTTGCGTATCATTTTATGATTTGATCAGTTGTGACTCCTCATGAGACAATTTATCTGAATATACATATATGATGACGCTATGAACTTTCAGAGTTCTTTTTTAAAGTTCCATATTGTTCGTAGTTTCAGTTTGACTATATCTGATAGGTATGTATACGGGTGTCCAAGTCGGGCACTAGTCATGGCCTACGGGGTTGGGTCGTGACACTTTTAGGTGGGTTTTCTTGAAAACCCTATATTAAGAACATGAAATTCCTACTTAGAATTCATGGGTAATTGATGGAATTCACATAGGATGGTCTTAAGGAGCTTACCTTGATGCTTGGAGAAGTTGAGAGAAGAAAACTTTCATGTTAGGGCTTGAGAGAAATGAGACTTATGAAATAAAAACTGAATTCCCTTCTTTCAATTGTCGCAGTCGCGGCACTGTTACGGACCGTGTTACGGTCCGTAACACATGTTACAATCCGTAACACTGTACTATAACGCGTGTCAAAATTCCAAAGAGGGTCTGAGTTCGAGGTTAGGTTACGGATATAAGATACGAACCGTATCTCGTGTTACGGTCCGTAACCCTGGGCCGTAACACATGGTACGATACGTAACGATGAACCATCCTTTGGTCCAAGTTACGAGAGGGTGATTCTTCGAAGCCTTACTAGTTACGATATGAACGACGGGCTGTAACACACGTTACAGTCCATCCCTTTAAGCGTAACGCTGGGTTTTCTGAACTGAAACATATTTTCCATTCCAACACTCTCTTTCTTGGGTTTCTAACCTCCTGAGTCATGAGTATGGTTTAGTACGGATTTACGAGGTGTTACACTTTAACTAGTCATGGAATCTATCATGATGGTGGAATTAACAAAGTCAAGGGTTGAGACTTACCTTTCAATCGTACTTTATCCCTAGCCTTAAAATTTCGCCAAAGCAGTGTTGGAAATCTTACGGAAAATACTTAATCACGAACCTTGTCAGAAAATACTTGATCACGAACCTTGCAGGAAATTCTTGAAAGCTTGAGGCATGTCCGGAATGGGTGTAATTAAGGATATTTCACCCGGAATAGGTGTATCCCCTAGGATTCAACAACCTCTTCTAGTATAAAACTAGGGGCCAGAATCTAACAAAGATTTCACAAAAATAGCTAACCCAGCACAAAAAGAATGAGAAGAAGTAGTTTTTATTCTTAGTATTTTTTTACTTTTTTCAAAATGAACACACAAGTTCATACATATAGGAAGATGAATGCTGATGTCTAAATGATTTTTTAGCTGCCAACGTTCAAATTGTTCAGGAGGAGTAAAAAAGCCTTAAAGGATATTGATGATGAGAATCATTCATTTGATCAAATTTAATATAAAAAAAGACGTTGCCAACAAACATATTTGACCAAATTGAATAAAAGCTTTAAGGAGATTAATGAAAATATTATTATTTACTTTTGAGCTATTAGATAGAGAACATTATTTTTCTAACAATCCCTCATATATCTCAAAAATAATAATAAGAAATAAAATAAGAAGATTTGCTTAATTTCCACATATGAGTACAATGCGTCGATTCTGGTGTCTCGTAGACTATGAACCAGAACTAGATAAAATAAGATAAAACTTACAGAACAATTGGTGAAGTTTAATACTTCTATGAACCAAGAATTCTTTTGCAAGTCTAGGGTCTTATTCTATCACATTATACTGGCACAATCTTTGTCGTTATCGCGGTTTTGCGCTAAGAGGCCATGCGCGTGTCCTGGTATTCATGAGTGCTCTAGAAATCCGTCACAATTTCATAGGAGCAGCACCACTCCACACCCATATAGGTCCACTCATCAAGTGTATTTTGCAGAGCAATACACCACCTATAAAGGATATGGTAATGTATTAAGAGTTTATAGCTCAACCTCACTTTGCCTTGCAGTTTTGCACTATATTCACACACCTTAGGAAGGGACATAATTTAATATTGCACTGTTGATCAACTAATGACTTGTTATTACCCATATGAACCTAATATATGGGATCTCCAATCACATAAGTTAGGTTACCATCATTGTTAATCTTCTCAATGGAAAAAGGTTTCATTCCCCTCGATGTTTCTTTTAGTCTTGTGAATCGGCCAAATTCACCTCAGACATCACATAACTCATGAATAATTTCATCTCGCAACAACACTGTTTTATCACTTTATGTCTCAAACGGATCTGTTTATTACCATTGAAAATTTATTTTTTCTCACACAGCTAACGCTGCTTGGCAACCAAAGTTGGTTTCATCTCAACCTTAACACTCACTAAGAAGTTTCTTAGTCTTATTACCAGTAAATCCAAAACATAAACTCAGATTTCATTATGGTCTACTTGGCTAATTTTCATGTTATTACACCCCCACAATTGGTAAACACATAATCACTGATGAATTAAGCTATAACTCCGAATGAAATGGAGCTCCGCTACGTAGTCCCTGAGAAATATAACTATGGATCAAGCCTGTTTCCATAACCATCTGCGGGCATGACGCAGCGTCCACAAACAAAAGGATGTCAGTACGAAGAATGTACTGAGTATGTAAAGCATGATCAATATCATTATAGAAGCATAATAAGAAACGGGAGAATTACAATAAGATGGGAGATAGTAGTATTATCGTCATAAGTACTTACTTGCTTTTCATAGGGACTTTCCATTTCTAATGCGAGATTACGTACATACATCTATATCCGTATCCGTACCCATATCCGTACTCATTTACATTTCGTATCCATAGTCGTATTCATATACATATTCTTATTCGTATTCGTACCATATTCGTAGTCATACTCATATCTATATCATATACATATCCATATCATATACATATCATTTACATAGCATACCCGACCATGAAGGTTCGGTGTTTCGCGTACCCAACCATGGCTAAGTTCGGTTATCATACATACCTGGCAAACCAAGGCTCAGTGTCACACATACCTGGCCCTACCAAGGCTTCAGGGTTATCTGTACCCAACTGCAGTGGTGCACGCGCATCATATCTATCTATATATATATACTTATATTCTATATATTCTACCCGGCCATATAAGCTCGGGGTTCCATAATAGCCATACATAGGCACACATACATATAAGCTCATCGGCATCTTTAGCATCATCACTATTATCATCGTCATCATTATCGTCATCACTATTATCGTCGTCATCATTATCATCATCCCTATTATCGTCGTCATCGCATCTATCCTTATAGGATTACTCGTCATATGAGGAATTTAGTACAATCGTAACATGTCGAATATTATAAGCTTAGCAGCCTTTGAAGATAGCATCATTTAGAGGACATCATAGACTTATAGAAGATTTATATATTTGGCCAAAGAACCATGCCTTATGTATCACACCCCGATCTTACTAGGGTGTGATGGGCACCCGACCCCATGCTCGGAGCCGAGTGAACCCGCTAACTCTTATTACACGCATACTTGCTTGGACTCTTAACTCAAATAAAATGGAATGCATAAAAAGAACTTCCAGAAATATTCTCTTATGTTGCTCTCAAATCAACAAAATCTGTGATCATATGGAATCTGTAACGTAATACATAACGACACATCGGCTGGTGAAACCGCTTACAAGACTGACATACTATACCCACGACTCTGTCTGCAAAGTCTCTAACTTCGAACAAGACATTATAGCATAGTACTCTGACTCGGCAACACTCCAGGGCAAATGGAGCTTGCCAACTCTGCTGGAACATCTTCTATAATAGCTTCTACTCATCTGGGTGTACCTGCGCGGCATGAAACGCAGCCCCCGAAGAAAGGGGGTCAGTACGAGCAATGTACTGAGTATGTAAGGCATGGATAGAAACATAGTAAGGGATGTAATTATAAATCATAACAGAATGGGAACATAGAGCATATCATGAGATAAAAGAGTAACCTGTACATCTGAGTGCCTCTTATGGCGGATGCCATGCATGCTTAGCTTTCTTTGAAAAACATTTCTTGTTCATATATATAGAAAATATAACATATCATGTTGCCGAGGCGTTGGCAGACGATCCATTTAACCACATATGTCCCGCGTCTAGGACGATATTAACCGGTGTGGGATTTGCCTGAACCAATGTGGGATTCGCCTAAACCAATGTGGGATTCGCCTAAAGCAAGCCTTACACTCACCCCCCTTTGGGACTCAACGTTCTTGCTGAGGTTTGCCCTACCATTGGGTTTGCCCCACCACTGGGTTTTCCCCACCATTGGGTTTGCCCCACCACCGGCTCTGGTACCAACTGATCAGGTGGATATGCGTCTATAGCGCCTCACCTTTTTCCCATCTTCCCCATATACATATACATATATCATGTAAGCAGCATGCAGGAGAGCCCAAAGAATGTTATGTCTCTATCGGAAGGACGTAAGGTCGGTAACCTCCGAATATATTATGGAAGACTCGATGGACAAGTATACTTACCGACACCTGAAGGCTCAGAAACAAGTTTCGGGTCAATCCGATTTAGTATAAGAAAGTTATGAGCGCTTGAAGTACAAAACCTTCTATGAACGTTTCAGAAGCTATTTTCGGAAAATCAAAGCAATAATCATACCAAGTACCTTTCGAATATCGCCATGGATCAAATCAACATAGAACCTTTGAAACCACACACTTGTATCAAGACATAGCAAAATAGTTCTTCGGAAGTCAAAACATTAGCCATCCTAGTGGCTCTAAGAATTGGAGTTTCTTCGGAATCATACATATACTTTGTCTGTTTGTTTCACAAAGATCATGCCAAAAGAAAGAAGGGGTAAGCCTTACATACCTGCTCCACGTCCTATTAGCTACGCTTATTTATCCAAGCTTGCTAGTCTACATTCAAGAAGATTTACATAATCATTAGATTCATTGTCATACACTTGCCTTAGCTTCTCTAATGAATTCATTTATAATCTGCCAAAATTTCGGCAGCATTTCCCCTGTAAATACACCATCCCTGAGAATCTAACTCGGCCAAATGATCAATCAACAATCCGAGAATTCAACTCGGCCAAATTTTCAACAACAATACCAACAATCATACTAACAACTTCAATAATCAATCCAAAATATATTCTAACATGGTTCAAGAACTTTCAAACAATTCACATAATGTTCAAACAACCCAACCAACATACCATTTCACCCGAAACCTTCTAAATTCAACAAGAATAATAACAACACATTTCTTCTCTTCCAAGTTCATGAATTACACCAACAATCTACACACTAACAACTTTATCAATTAATCCAAAATACATTCTAGCGTTAGTAACTTCTTTTACATATTCCAACGACATTTTTCTTATGTTCAATACAATCACAACAACCCAACTTAAAATCTTCCAAACACATCTCTTGCTTCCAAATTCATGAGTTATATCCACAACCCACACATTAAAAAATTCCTTCATACAAGTATAAGGAATCATACTAATATCACATTAACTTCTTCAATATTCCACAAACGATTTCAACTTCATTTCAATTCATCAAACCTTCATTTTCATCATGGAATACACAACACAACAATCAAAATATTAAATAAAATCACTTCATCATTGTCACGACCCGCCTAGGGGGCCGCGACGAGCACCCGGTGCTAGTCCACCCGGGCACCCTTTAACTTATACTTATGATTGCATCTAGGTGAGCCACATCATTAATCATACATCTCTAAGCATCAATCATTCTAGTTCCATTGGACGACAACATCTTTAATCATCATAGGCAGCTATGCCACAACAATGTACATGGGCCGACGACGCCAACAAAATGATATACAAAATATAGGCCGACAAGGAAAGACATAACTAACCACATACACGTGACTACGAGCCTCTAAGAGTATAACATATCACATTAGCGGGACAGGACCCCGCTATGACCATAATTATATACACAAAAGAATGAGTACCCAAAAGATATGGCTCCGAAGGAAATGGAGCTCTCTATGTAATCTCTGAATAGGCAGCTATGGATCAAGTCTGTCTCCCTGTACACCTGCGGGCATGACGCAGCGTCCACAAACAAAAAGGACGTCAGTACGAAGAATGTACTGAGTATGTAAAGCATGAGCAACATCAATAAATAAGCATCATGAACAACATATGAAATAGCATAGGAGGGGGGGGGGGGGGACAATAATATCATCGTCATAACCCCAAACTTTCCTTAATACTTCCATGAGCCACCTTGTGAATTTTACTTTTTACCCCTAGCCTTTGTTAATATTTCCACATCAAAAATTTTCATAAACAACTTGTGCATTAAAATAACTTCGGGAAAATAGTTTTGTCCTTAACTTACCACGACTTCCTTAAAATATCCGAATGTACGAAATACGGGATATAACATTATGAAAGAACGGTTAGCCATACATATCTTTCTGTTAAACTATTCTACCACTTGCACGTTCTCCTTCAATGCTCACATTTCTACCTTCATTAGAGTTATACTATCATTAGAAAATCGATAGTTAGCATATACGACTAAAACTAGAGAAAATTGGACAGCATCTCCTTTACTTATACGACTTCCTCCATATCATATATAAACTCCCAAACGTCCATAATACATTCACAATATCATAATAATAGTCTTTATTCATCCACATTATCCATATCTCTCAATTCACTTCCAATTCTCCATATCCATAGTCATAACACACAATTACATTCATTCCTATACAATGTCTATCCCATGTTCTTAACATCATTTATAACATAACCATATCACAACACATCAAGATTCATGACTCAATTCAAGCCATTACTCAAAATGGCACTATTTCTACATTCATGACCCATTTTCCTATATCCTTCTACAATCCAAGTGTTTCAACTTTCAAATACCTTAAACAACATATAAATACCATAAATTTTACCTTATATGGCGTAGGGATCAACCTTGGGTGAAAACACCTCACTTGAGCAAAACCCTAGTTTCACCTTCCCTTGGATACCTTGCCTCGGATAATCTTTAATGGGTTTCTTATACTTGATTCACTTAGTTTGATGTTGTTGATCACTAATATCTCTTGAATTCTTGTGGAAGAAGTGCAGAGAGATGTTTTAGAGAGAAGGGGTGTGAAAGGGAAATGAAATAAAATGAAACTTGATCCCTTATTAATAACATAAATCTGTCCTGACCAGTTTCTACGGACCAACATACGGTCCGTATAATTTATACTGACCGTCTGTCTGGCCGTAGATTTGGTCCTGAGAGGGGTGCTATTCTTTGCTGATTATACGGTGGAACATACGGCCCGTATGTTTTATACGGCCAGTATGTTTGGCCGTATAATACCCAGGTTTTCAAAGTTCGTTTTCGTCGACTCGTTTGATCTCCAATCCTTATGGAACCTTCTTAGCGCTTGTATATCACCTCATTAATATTCTAAGGGATGTTATAACTCTACTACAAAGCATCATTAAACCCTCGTTAACTTGTTACTCATAATTCCTTTTCGATGCCTATCGTATGCCTTGCCTTCTCTTGGCAAACTTTATTCTCTTATCTCGAATGCCTTTGAAATATTAATTAGGATCATCAAACTTCATTCCTTACTTATTGAAATACAGTATACTCGTGCTCTTCTTTAGTCTCGTCGCTGTGCATCAACGGAAAATTTTCCGAGGTGTAACATTCTTCCCCCCTTAAGAACATTCGTCCTCGAATGTTAAATTCTCGGGCATTCTATAAAAATTTCGCTAGAGTTTCCCCTGTAATATGGCACTACCATCCTGTCACAACAGCCCATATTAATAATGCCTCACAGGGCCACAACATAATAGCAATAGAATTTGGCGACACACAACCCAAATGCATAAAATAAAACATACATACCTTATGATCTTGATGTCTCGTCTTGGATTTCTTCTAGAGGATGAAATAAATGCGGATACTTGGATTTCATATCTTCTTTCGCTTCCCATGTCATTTATTCTCGGTTATTGTTTCTCCATACAACCTTAACTGAGGCCACTTCTTTGTTTCTAAGCCTCTGTACTTGCCTATCTAATATGGAAATGGGTACCTCTTCATAAGTTAACTTTTCCATCACTTGTACATAATTTACTGGCACGATTCTAGTAGGATCTCCAACACATTTACGAAGCATCGAGACATGGAAAACTGGATGAACAGACTCCAAATCAGGAGGTAGATATAATTCATAGGCCACTTTGCCTACTTTGCACATAATATCATAAGGCCCAATGTATCGGGGACTAAGTTTCACCTTTTTGCCAAATCTCATTAGACCCTCTATTGGTGACACTTTCAAGAATACCCAATCTTTCACTTAAAACTGCAAGTCCCTTTGACGATTATCCGGATAGGGCTTTTGACGACTTTGGGCTGCTAATAACCGATTTTGTATGATCTTAACTTTCTCAACGGCTTGCTGTACCAAATCTTGCCCTATCAATTTAGTCTCTCCTACCTCGAACCACCCAATTGTGGATCTACACTTTCGCCCATATAAAGCCTCATACGGTGCCATTTCGATGCTAGAATGATAACTATTGCTGTAAGCAAATTCAATGAGTGGCAAGTGATCATCCCAATTACCCCCAAAATCTATCATACATGCCCGTAACATATCCTCAAGAGTCTGAATGGTACGTTCAGCTTGTCCTTTTGTCTGCGGGTGAAATGCCGTGCTAAGGCTCACTTGAATTCCCAAACCCTCTTGGAAGGACTTCAAAAAATTTGTTGTAAACTGAGTTCCTCTATCAGAGATAATAGATGCTGGGACACCATGGAGTCGCACTATCTCTTTAACATAAAGCTGCGCATAATCTTTTGCCACATATGTCGTTCTGACTGGTAAGAAATGAGCTGACTTCGTGAGTCTATCCACAATCACCTATATAGAATCATACTTACGTCGAGAACGGGGTAAGCCTGTAATGAAATCCATGTTAATTACTTCCCACTTCCAAGTTGGAATTTGTATAGCTTGCAAAAATCCGCCCGGCTTTTGGTGCTCGATTTTCACTTGTTGACAGTTGGGACATTGAGCTACGAATTCCGCTACATCTTTCTTCATCCCATTCCACCAATATATAGATTTAAGATCATGGTACATTTTCGTTGCTCCGAGGTGAACAAAATAACAGGAGCAATGAGCTTCTCTCAATATTTGGTGGCGTAAACCTGCCACCTCAGGAACACATAATCTGCCTCAGCATCGGAGAACTCCGTCTCCTGCAATCTCAAATGATGACTTCTCCTTCTGAGAGAGTGTATCTCTGTAACGCATTAGCATGGGTTCTTCGTATTATCGCCCTTTCACTTCCACTACTAGCGACGAGACTGCTGAATCTTGAATGGTAGTTCCCCTGCTACCTGAGTCCACTACTCGAACTCCTAGGCTAGCTAACTGCTGGAGCTCACGAGTCATTTTCCTCTCCTCTGGTCGTACATCATACAAACTTCCTATAGATCTATGGCTAAGAGCATCAGCCACAACAATTGCCTTTTCGGGGTGATATAGGATATCAACATCATAATCTTTTAGCAATTCCAACCATCGTCATTGCCGCAAATTCAACTCTTTTTGCTTGAAGATATACTGAAGGCTCTTATAATCTGTGTAAATATTCACATGGACACCTTATAAATAATGTCTCCACATTTTTAATGCATGAATCACTGCAGCCAATTCTAAATCACGGGTTGGATAATGTTTCTCATGTTTCCGTAATTGCCTTGAAGCATACGCAATCACCTTACCATGTTGCATCAACACACAGCCTAGCCAAATGCCTGAAGCATCGTAATAAACAACATAACCTTCCAATCCCTCTGGAAGTGTCAGGACTGGGGCAGAAGTCAATCTATCTTTTAGCTCTTGGAAACTACGTTCACAAGCATCAGTCCATTGAAACTTAGCTGATTTCTGGGTCAGCTTTGCGAGCGGTGCAGAAATAGAAGAAAAACTTTCAACAAATCTCCTGTAGTAACCTGCTAAACCCAGAATGCTACGAACCTCCGTAGGAGTTGTGGGCCTTGGCCAAGTCTTCACGGCCTCAATCTTTTGGCTATCTACCCGAATACCATAGGCGGCAACAATGTGCCCCAAAAATGTCACTGAGTTCAACCAAAACTCACACTTAGAAAATTTGGTCAATAGCTCTCGAGTTTGAAGAACTTTGAGGACAGTACACAAATGATCCGTATGTTCTGCCTCAGATCTAGAATACACCAAGATATCGTCGATGAATACAATCACAAATAGATCTAGGAAGGGCCTGAACATATTGTTCATCAAATCCATAAATATTGCCGGTGCATTAGTTAGCCCAAACGGGATTACCCGGAACTCAAAATGGCCATATCTTGTTCTGAAGGCTGTCTTAGGGATATCTTTCTCCCTAACTCTCACTTGATGATACCCGGACCTCAAATCTATCTTTGAAAACCATTTGGCGCCTTGTAATTGGTCAAATAAGTCATCAATCCTTGGAAGAGGATATTTGTTCTTAATCGTCACCTTATTCAATTGCCGATAGTCAATGCACATTCTCAAGGAGCCATCTTTCTTTTAGACAAACAATACGGGTGCTCCCCCCGGGGATAAACTAGGCCTAATAAAGCCTTTCTCAAGCAAGTCTTTCAATTTCTCCTTCAACTCTTTCAATTCTGCGGGAGCCATTCTATAAGGAGGAATAGATATAGGCTTGGTGTCTTGCAACACATCGATAGCAAAATCAATCTCCCGCTCCGGAGGGAGGCCTGGAAGCTCATCCGGGAACACATCCGGAAACTCATTCACTACGGAAACTGACTGAAGAGTCGGCGGTTCAGCTTCTACATCTTGAACCCAAACTAGATGATAAATGCATCCTTTCGTGATCATTTTCCTTGCATTTAGATAGGAAATAAACCTACCTTTTGGTGACACAATTTTCCCTTTCCATTCTAAAACTGGTTCTCCCGGAAATTGGAAATGAACCATTTTCATTCTACAATCAACATTGGCATAGCAAGAAGCCAACCAATCCATGCCCATAATAACATCAAAGTCTACCATTTTTAACTCATGCAAGTCAATCATAGTACGACGGTCACAAACCACAACTATACAGTTTCTATATACTCGGCTAGCTATTACCGATTCACTAAAGGGTGTGGACACCTCAACAGGTTTGATCAACTCCGGTTTGACTCTAAACCGACCCGCAATATACGGAGTAACATATGACAACGTGGAGCCCGGATCTATCAAAGCATATACATCATGATAAAATACTGATAATATACCTGTGACCACGTCAGGAGAAGACTCAAGATCTTGGTGTCCAGCCAGAGCATAAATACGGTGCTGAGGACCGCTAGAAATGGGGACTCTCCCTCTGCCTCTACTATAGCCGACTAGCGCATGTGAACCTGGCCCCATAGGGCGTATAGATGGTGAAGATTCGGCTACCGACCCTGAAGGTTGGGTCCTACCTCTACCACCAACTGAGGGGCAATCACGCATAATATGGCCTGGTCGACCACATGAATAGAAAACTTCTGAACCCAATCGGCACTGTCCCCAATGTAACTTCCCACACTGGGAGCATCGTGGTATGAGTGGCCTCGCCTGACCCGAATCACCTCTGAACTGAGATCCCGAAAAACTCTGACTCAGCCCGGAACAAGTAGATCTATCAAATCTCTGGCCTGAAAACCATGGAGGTGCACTAATCATAGAATGGCCTGAATGCCTCGAGAACTGCTGTCTGTGCCTGCCTCTATACTCACTCATTGGACCCGAAGATCTAGCCCTCTTGTTATGTCCCCTATCTTGCTCACACTCACTTCTTTGTTGTTGTAAGCTTTCTTATAAGTTTTGAGCATGGGCCTGAATGCGTGAAATATCCATATTGTCCTGAAGGGACGCAATCAAGCACCTATCCATCAAATGTGGCCCTAGGCCCTTCACAAATCGGTGCACTCGTCACCCATATCTGCTACCATGACCGAAGCATACCTGGCCAAAGAATTGAAGCGGAGAATATACTCTAAAGCACTCATGCTACCTTGCCTCAAATTCAAGAACTTATTGGCTCTAGCTCGCCGAGCCTCTGGAGGCATATAATGTCGGAGGAAAGCATCAACAAATTCTTGCCATACCGGGGGAGGTGCATTGGCTCCCAGTGAAGCCATCCAAATCGTGTACCAATGGATCGCGAAATCCCTCAATCTATAGGACGCTAACTCCACCGATTCAGTGTCCGAAGCATGTATCAATCGAAGCGTCCTCAACATTCCATCAATAAAATTCTGAGGGTCCTTATCCAGCTTTGATCCAAAGAACTCCGGAGGGTTCAAACTAATGAAATCACGGGCCCTTGCACTAACAGCCCTATCACCTTGCCCTGTACTTTGTCGTTGAGTCTGGGCAGCAACCAATTGAGTAAGCAAATGAATGGCCTCTTTTACATCTTGGCCTGAAGCATCCGGTGGAGGAGCCGAAGGCGTTGGAGCTGGGGCTGAGGCTCCCTCACGCTCCTCAGAAATAGGTACTGACTGGGAGGACTGAGATTGAGCCGCATTCTGGGACTCACTTTCCTCTATAACTGTTGGCGGTGCTCTTTCAGCCCCCTTTTCCGCCGTTGTCTTTCCCTTTTGGGCTGCCGTAGCCTTTCTCCTTACAGGAATCTCTGAAATACATAACATACGGTTAAGGAGAAAGAAGTTCTTATATCAAAGCTCTATCGCACGATCTTATAAAGAAAGAAGGTCAATTATTCCTAAAATGCCCGCAGCCTCTTGCTTATAAGTATGGCGCGCAACACACCCATAACCAAGACTCTACTGGACACGACTCGTAGACACACCCTAGGACAGAACTGCTCTGATACCACTTTTGTCACGACCCAACCTGAGGGCCGCGACGGGCACCCGGTGCTAGCCCACCCGGGCACCCCTTAACATGCCTTTATATTTACATCTAGGTGAGCCATATATTAAGTCATACTTTCTATCCATCAATCATACTATTTCCATTGGGCAACAATACATATATACATATCACCATTAATAGCAATGCCCATAGCATTGTACATAAGCCAACGAGGCTAACAAAATGACATCCAAATTATGGGCCGACAAGGCCAAACACATCTAACCATATACATATGTCTACGAGCCTCTAAGGAGAGTATGTCATATCATATAGGCGGGACAGGACCCCGCTATGCCCATAAATATGTACAAAAAAGAATCAATACCAAAAGCTATAGCTCTGAATGAAATGGAGCTCCGCTACGTAGTCCCTGAGAAATATAGTTATGGATCAAGCCTGTCTCCCTGGCCACCTGCGGGCATGACGCAGCGTCCACAAACAAAAGGACGTCAGTACGAAGAATGTACTGAGTATGTAAAGCATGATCAATATCATTATAGAAGCATAATAAGAAACGTGAGAAATACAATAAGATAGGAGATAGTAGTATTATCGTCATAAGCACTTACTTGCTTTTCATAGGGACTTTCCATTTCTAATGCGAGATTGCGTACATACATCCATATTCGTATCTGTACCCATATCCGTATTCATTTACATTTCGTATCCATAGTCGTATTCATATACATATTCTTATTCGTATTCGTATCATATTCGTATTCAAACTCATATCTATATCATTTACATATCCATATCATATACATAGCATTTACATAGCATACCCGGCCACGAAGGTTCAGTGTTTCGCGTACCCGACCATGGCTAGGTTCGGTTATCATACATACCTAGCCAACCAAGGCTCAGTATCACACATACCTGGCCCTACCAAGGCTTCAGGGTTATCCGTACCCAACTGCAGGGGTGCGCGCGCATCATATCTATATATATATACTTATATTCTATATATTCTACCCGACCATATAAGCTCGGGGTTCCATAATAGCCATACATAGGCACACATACATATAAGCTCATAGGCATCTTTAGCATCATCACTATTATCATCGTCATCATTATCGTCATCACTATTATCGTCGTCATCATTATCGTCATCACTATTATCGTCGTCATCGTTATCGTCTTCACTATTATCATCGTCATCGCATCTATCCTTATAGGATTACTCATCATATGAGGAATTTAGTACAATCGTAACATGTTGAATATTATAAGCTTAGCAGCCTTTGAAGATAGCATCATTTGGAGGACATCATAGACTTATAGAAGATTTAGATATTTGGCCAAAGAACCATGCCTTATGAAAGAAGGGTTAGCTTTACATACCTTTCCGTTCAACTATTCTACCACTTGCACGTTCTCCTTCAATGCTCACGTTTCTACCTTCATTAGAGTTATTCTATCATTAGAAAATCGATAGTTAGCATATACGACTAAAAGTAGAGAAAATTGGACAACATCTCCTTTACTTATATGACTTCCTCCATGTCATATATCAACTCCTAAACGTCAATAATACATTCACAATATCATAATAATAGTCTTTATTCATCCACATTATCCATATCTCTCAATTCACTTCCAATTCTCCATATCCATAGTCATAACACACAATTACATTCATTCCTATACAATGTCTATCCCATGTTCTTAACATCTTTTATAACATAACCATATCACAACACATCAAGATTCATGACTCAATTCAAGCTATTACTCAAAATGGCACTATTTCTACATTCATAACCCATTTTCCTATATCCTTCTACAATCCAAGTATTTCAACTTTCAAATACCTTAAACAACATGGAAATACCATAAATTTTACCTTAGATAGCGTAGGGATCAACCATGGGTGAAAACACCTCACTTGAGCAAAACCCTAGTTTCACCTTCCCTTGGTTTCCTTGCCTCGGATGATCTTTAATGGGTTTCTTATACATGATTCACTTAGTTTGATGTTGTTGATCACTAATATCTCTTGAATTCTTGTGGGCGAAGTGTAGAGAGATGTTTTAGAGAGAAGGGGTGTGAAATAAAATGAAACTTGATCCCTTATTAATAACATAAATCTGTCCCAACCAGTTTCTACGGACCAACATACGGTCCGTATAATTTATACTGACCGTCTGTCTGGCCGTAGATTTGGTCCAGAGAGGGGTGATATTTTGGGCTGATTATACGGTGGAACATACGGCCCGTAAGTTTTATACGGCCAGTATGTTTGGCCGTATAATGCCCAGTTTTCCGAAGTTCGTTCTCGTCGACTCATTTGATCTCTAATCCTTATGGAACCTTCTTAGCAATTTTCTATCAGCTCATTAACAATCTAAGGGACGTTATAACTCTTCTCCAAAGAATTATTAAACCCTCGTTAACTTGTTACTCATAATTCCTTTTTGATACCTATCGTATGCCTTGCCTTCTCTTGGGAAACTTTCTTCTCTTATCTCGAATGCCTTTGAAATCTTAATTAGGATCATCAAACGTCATTCCTTACTTATTGAAATACCGTATACTCGTGCACTTCTTTAGTCTAATCGCTGTGCATCAACGGAAAATTTTCCGAGGTTTAACAAATCGCGCCACCTTTGGGCGCGTTTGCGTAGGCTTATTTTTTCTGCCTGCGCGTTTGTTCAGTAAAAAGGTTATAACTCTTGATCCCGATAATGTATGAGGGCCCATGACCTATGGTTGGAAAGATATTTTAATTATCTACAACTTTCAGGCTTGGTATTTTTGTCCAAATTCCAAACTTATAATGGCGTTTTGGAGGGCTTATGTCCATATTTGGCTTAAGGGTCCTTCTTAAGACTTGCTCAACTTCCCATGTACTACTGATATAACTTTTCATATGTCCTTTATAAAACCCCGGCATGTGGGCCATCGTAACTTACGGTTACGAGGGCTATTCATCAAGTAACGTATTAACTGAATTACACCACACGGTCTCCAAACGTCATTAATATATTGTTCTTATACTCATATAATATAATATTCATCCCTAATCCTTGTATAACTTTACTCTCCCTTGAGCTCATACTAAACCGTCTACGGTCTTGGTAACGCGAATTTTTTCGGGGTGTAACAACCAATCCTCTACCCAATCATGGCAATACGACCATTCACAAGATAGAAAGAGACGAAGATTGGGCTGTATGCAAACAGCTAGTCCAAGAACCTGTCAAAGCAAATGAGCAAACAATGGCTTCTCTCACTGTTCAGGAGCGCCCGCAATTCAAAGTGCTAATCCCTACGCCAGTCATAATACAATCATCGCAAGGAGGGAATTTGTCCTCCAAGTGGTAGTCGCCCATGGTATGACCCAATCCGGGAGATGCTACACTCCTGAAGAACTAACACAAGGAGCGCTAAGGAAAGAAGGAAACCAAAAGAGGCCTATCAGTGAGGGTGAGGCTGAAGATTTGTGGGAAGGATGCAACAAAGAATATTCCATTGTTGAACATCTAAAGAAGACGCCAGCCTAAATATTGGTGTTGGTATTGCTGCTAAGTTCTTGTTAGACCCCGTATTTTATACGTCGAGCTATTCGCGAAGGAATCAACGTGAGTTAAAGACGGAACCCTTCCCGGACATGAAATAGAAACCTTCAATTTTTAATTTCTAAACTAGAACTAATTGGTTATAAATTTTACTTAGTATAAAAATATTATTGGAGATTAGGAACTACTTAATTGTGGTGTTAAGTAAAAATTAGTGGCAACAATGAGCCAAGATGCACAATAACGTGCCAATGCCCAAAAGATGACTCAAAGTCATCTAAAATAAGGCTATTACTCATTCAAATATTGAAGGCATCCATTAATTTATGAAGGCATGCATTATTTTATGAAGGCATGCATGTTGGAAGAATCATTGCACATTTAAATATAGACAATTCATCCTTGTATGCTTGCAATTGACAAAGGTTCACATGGGAACCTTATGGAAGACATACCAATGTGCATTTAAATATTGATTCATCCACTACACTTTCATTGTATTGTGGACAACTAAATTGAAAGAAAAAAATGTGAGGCTCGGACAAGTAGCCGAAAATAGGGGGAGAAACGTGTGAGGCATGCATTTAAATAATGTTTCATCCACTACACATGCAATTGTATTGTAAACAATTAAATGGAAAGGAGAAGAAAGGTGAGGCTTGGCCAAAGTAGCCGAAAGTAGTAGGAGAAAGAAAATGAATTTAAGTGCAAAGTTAATTGAGTGGCTCAATGTCATGAGTGGAGCATGTGTACAACTTGAAATTGAGCTCCTTATGTGTTGACCAAAAAAAAAAAAAAATTTCTTCAAGTATTTGAACCCTTTGGAAGGTGTATAACAACGTGGGATTGATCCTAGATAGCAAGAACAAGAATTAAATTCAAGGCACAAACTCTAGCCAAGTTGAGAAGTCAAGTTGTCAAGGTAAGGTTTAACTTTCTTTTGCATGTATTAGGGGTGGTTTAAAACGTGTGGTAGATGTGTAAATATAAGTTGCATGCATGACATTATGTGTGTTGATGTTGGATCATGATAGTAGCCATGGAATTATATGTGCTGATGTTGAAGTATGGTTGTAACTTGATGAACATGAATTGCATGCATAAAAGTTTGAAGGTTGGTGTTGGAATGTTAATGTGGCCGTAGGGACTGTTTTAGTGGAAATGGTGAACTGATTTTATTTAGTAATTATGGTTGTTGCTATCATAGATTGCATGGTAAAAATAACGAAAAGAATTGGAAGGTCAAAGGTGAAGTTGTGTTGGTATGAATATAAATTGAATCCATGAAATTTTGTGTGTGATGTTGAAGCATGGTTAAAACCGTATAGGGACTGTTTTGTGTGGAAGATAGTGAACTGATTTTACTTGATATTTTGATTGTTGTTGTCATGAATTTTATGATATAAATGAAGGTGTTTAATGGTTAGAGTTGAAGATAAAATTGTTTGTGGGTTGTTGTAAGGATTATAGTGATGACAATGTAGCTTAGTTGCGTATGAATTGATGATGTAGTTGCCGTGTGACTGTTGGTCGTAACTTACTGAAATTATATGAAAAGAAGACATGAAATAATGTGTAAGAATCGTATGTGGTTCGCTTGGTATGTTCGTAAACGTTTGCAAGAATTTCGGGCACTTTTATGTTGATCGGTTAGGGACTGTTTTGGATGCGTTGTTGTTTTCGTTAAGTTGGAAAAACTAATTATAGTTAAGAGTATACATCATGTTGACATAGTAATTGGGCTGTTATAGAATCACTTTGATGAAGTATTACGACTATAGACTAATGAGAATAAAATAGAGGTGTCATAACCGCATGTAAACTATTATTGAATGTTGTAAGGTATGGGCTGATTTGAAACCGCATGCGGGCTGTTTTGACACATTGTTGTTGTTCTTATTGAGCTTGGAAGATTAATGATAATTAATATTATTCATTGTGTTGTATGTTGGATGGGCTGTTATTGTCACGACCCGGCTAGGGGGCCGCGACGAGCACCCAGTGCTACCCCACCCGAGCACCCCCTTATCGTACATAACATAACATTTAGGTGAACCATAAGTCAATTCGTGGTTTCCTTATCGTTAATCATATTGATCCCATTAGACGACCATCATCATTTAACATATCATAGGCATCTGTGCCACATCATAAGTACAAGGCCGACGTGGCTAACAAAAGACATACAAAACATGGGCCGACATGGCCGAACATCTCTACCCACATACACATGACTACGAGCCTCTAAGAGTATGATATATCGTATGAGCGGGACAGGACCCCGCTATGCCCATAATTATATACACAAAAGGATAAGTACCCAAAAGCTACGGCTCCGAAAGAAATGGAGCTCTGCTATGCAATCTCTCAATAAGCAGCTATGGATCAAGTCTGTCTCCCTGTGCACCTGCGGGCATGACGCAGCGTCCACAAACAAAAGGACGTCAGTACGAAGAATGTACTGAGTATGTAAAGCATGATCAACATCAATATAGAAGCATAATAGATATCGTATGAAAATAGCGTAGGTGGGGAGACAGTAATATCATCATCATCATGTCGCTTACTTGCATACATCGTCGTTCGTATCCCATAATAATACTCGTACCATACTTGTGCTCATACTCGTATACATGTCCTTATTCATATCCTTATACATAGTCTTATCACATTCATATTCATATTATATACATAGTCATTTCATATACATAGCATTTACATAGCATACCCGACCTCATAGGATCGGTGTCGTATACATGCTTGGCCAACCAAGGCTCAAGGTCATACATACCTGGCCCTACCAAGGCATCAGGGTTATCCGTACCATCTGCAGAGGTGTGCACGCATTTCGTAATCGTATACATACTTTATACATAGTCATATACATATATTCTTACCCGGCCTCATAAGCTCGGGGTTTTATCATAGCCCTTCATAGGCATACATATACATATATCATAGCTCGTAAGCATCTCTAATCTCATTTTACTCTCATCATCATCATCGTTACATCTACATTATAGACTTACTCGTCATACGAGGAACATAGTATAATCATAGTACATATCAAGGGTCGTGAGCTTATGAGCTCGGAATGTCAACCATGTGAAGACAACATACTCATATAGAGGAGTTAGGAATTTGGCCAAGAACCATGCCTTATGAAAGAAGGGGTAGCCTTACATACCTTTCCGTCGAACTACTCTACACTTGCACGTTCCCTTCCAATGCTAGCGTTTATACCTTCATTAATATCATAACAATGGCCATTAGTCATTCACATTATCCACATTATCTAGATTCCTCAATTTGCCTCTAATTCACCCACATTCATGGTCATAACACCCATCTTCGTCCGTTCGTCTAAAGTGTTTAGTTCATGATCTTAATACCATTTATAACACATTCATATCACAACACAATAACATTCATAACTCAATTCAAACTATTTCTCAAATTGTCACTATTCATCATTCATGACCTAGTTGACCACATTTTCTACAATCCATGTATTTTAATTCTCTAATACCTTAAACATCTTGTAAAAATAATGAATCTTACCTTAGAAGTTGTAGGAACAGGCTTTGGTTGATAATACTCCTCTTTGAGCAAAACTCTAGTTTTTGTCCATTTGGATTTCTTGACTTGGATGATCCTTGATGATTCCCTTATCCTTGATTCACTTGTCTTAATGTTATTGATGGCTTATAATCCTTGAAAACTCATATAATAAATGTAGAGAGAAGTGGTGTAATGTTGTAATGAAATAAAATAAGTCTTGATCCTCATATTTAATGAATTGGAAAATCTGTGCTGGGTGAACAGTGGTCGTCCATAGAGGTTTACGGACCGTATTCCTCTATACGGCTCGTCCTCCATGGGCGTATTTAGCCATTTCCAGAACCAGAAGATGGGTTGCCTTCATGGTGGTTTACGACCATGGTTTACGGGCCGTAAATCATTTTACGGTCCGTCCACCAGGTCATATTTAACCATTTCCTCGGCTGACAGAAAGTCGAAGCGTTGCATGGCAATTTACGACTGCCAGTTTACGGACCGTATTGCACTTTACGGTCCGTATTTTGCAATATACGACCACTGGGCAGTTGAAATTCTGCAACTTCCCATATTTCTTAGACTTCTCATTTTTAATCACCCCCATCCATGCACATGCATTGCTCACCTTGTATCTCATCTTAACTTAGCCAACTTCTTCGTCTCACATCGGATACCTTCGAAATCTCGCCTAAGGTTATCAACGTCGTTTCTTGCTCGTAGACATCATGCACTCATATTCATCACTAGTTTATCCACTTGCGTATCAACGGAAAATTTTCCGAGGTGTAACATTCTACCCCCCTTAGGAACATTCGTCCTCGAATGTTAAAGGCTTGGGGAATTCTATAAAAATTTCGCCAGAGTTTCCTCTGTAATGTGGCACTACCACCCTGTCACAACAACCCACCATAACAATGCCTCACAGGGCAATAATACAACAGCACTAGAAATTTGGCCACACACGACCTGAATGTATAAAAGGGAAAACATGCATACCTTATGATTTTGACGCCTCATCTTGGACTTCTTCCAAGAGCTGAAATAAATATGGGTATTTGGATCGCATATTCTCTTCCGCTGCCCATGTCATTTCCTCTCGATTGTTATTTCTCCACAGAACTTTAATTGAGGCCACTTCTTTGTTTCTAAGCCTCCGTACTTGCCTATCTAATATGGCAATAGGTATTTCATCATAAGTTATCTTTTCTGTCACTTGAATATCATCTACTGGGACGTTCCTCGTAGGATCTCCAACACACTTCCGAAGCATCGAGACATGAAATACTGGATGGACTGACTCCAAATCTGGAGGTAGATCTAGCTCGTAGGCCACTTTGCCTATTTTGCGCACAATTTCGTATGGCCCAATATACCGGGGACTGAGCTTCCCCTTTTTGCCAAATCTCATCACGCCCTTCATCGGCGACACTTTCAAGAATACCCAATCCTTAACTTGGAACTCTAAGTCCCTTCGACGATTATCCGCATAGGACTTCTGGCGACTTCGAGCCGCTAACAACCGATCTTGTATGAGCTTGACTTTCTCTATAGCTTGCTGGACCAAGTCTGGCCCTATCAACTTGGCCTCTCCAGTTTCAAACCACCCAATCGGGGATCTACACTTTCGCCCATATAAAGCCTCATACGGTGCCATTTGAATGCTAGAATGATAACTGTTATTGTAAGCAAACTCAATGAGTGGAAAATGGTCATCCCAATTTCCTCCAAAATCTATCATACATGCCCGTAACATATCTTCAAGAGTCTGAATAGTACGTTCAGCTTGCCTATCGGTCTGTGGGTGAAATGTCGTGCTTAGGCGCACTTGGGTCCATAAACCTTCTTGGAAAGACCCCCAAAACTTGGTTGTAAACTGAGTTCCTCTATCGGAGATAATAGATACCGGAACGCCATGGAGTCTCACTATCTCTTTAAGATAAAGCTTGGCATAATCTTCTGCCATATAGGTCGTTCTGACCGGTAAGAAATGCGCTGACTTTGTGAGTCTATCCACGATCACCCATATAGAATCATATTTACGTCGAGAACGGGGTAACCCTGTAATGAAATCCATATTAATCACTTCCCACTTCCAAGTTGGGATTTCTATAGCTTGCAATAAGCCACCCGACTTTTGGTGTTCTAGCTTCACTTGTTGGCAATTAGGACACTGAGCTACGAATTCCGCTACGTCTTTCTTCATCCCATTCCACCAATATATAGTCTTAAGATCATGATACATTTTCGTCGCTCCGGGGTGAACGGAGTAACGGGAACAATGAGCTTCTCTCAAAATCTGATGGCGTAGACTTGCCACATCGGGAACACATAACCTGCCTCGACATCGGAGAAATCCGTCTTCCGAAATGTCAAATGATGAATCCTCCTTCTGAGGGAGTGTATCTCTGTACTGCATTAGCATGGGATCCCCATATTGTCGCTCTTTTACTTCCGCTACTAACGATGAAACTGCTGAATTCTGAATAGTAGCTCCGCTGCTATCTGAGTCCACCACTCGGACTCCTAGGCTAGCTAGCTGCTGAAGATCACGGGCGATCTCTTTCTTTTCTGGTCGTACATCACTTGGACTTCCCATCGACCTACGGCTAAGAGCATCAGCCACAACATTTGCCTTTCCGGGGTGGTACAGGATTTCAACATCATAGTCTTTTAGCAACTCTAGCCATCGTCGTTGCCGTAAATTCAACTCTTTCTGCTTGATGATTTACTGGAGACTCTTATGATCTATATAAATATCCACGTGGACACCATATAAGTAATGTCTCCATATCTTTAAAGCATGGACCACCGCGGCCAATTCTAAGTCATGGTAGGATAATTCTGCTCAAGTTTCCGTAATTGTCTAGAAGCATACGCAATCACCTTACCATCTTGCATCAATACACAGCCTAGCCCGACGCCTGAAGCATCACAATAAATAACATATCCTTCCAATCCCTCTGGAAGTGTCAAGACTGGGGCTGGAGTCAGTCGGTCTTTCAACTCTTGGAAACTACGTTCGCAAGCATCTGTCCATTGAAACTTAGCTGACTTCTGAGTTAACTTGGTGAGCGGTGCAGAAATAGAAGAGAAACCCTCAACAAATCTTCTGTAATAACCGGCTAAGCCCAAAAAGCTACGAACCTTCGTAGGGGTCGTGGGCCTTGGCCAAGTCATCACTGCCTCAATCTTTTGGCTATCCACTCGAATACCGTCAGCTGCAACAATGTGGCCCAGAAATGCCACTGAGTTCAACCAAAACTCGCACTTGGAAAACTTCGCGAATAACTCTCGGGTTCGAAGAACTCCAAGGACAATACACAAGTGATCCGCATGTTCTGCCTCGGATCTAGAATACACTAGGATATCATCGATGAATAAAATCATGAATAGATCCAGAAAAAGCCTGAATACATTGTTCATTAAGTCCATAAACACTGCCGGTGCATTATTTAGCCCAAACGACATTACTCGGAACTCGAAATGGCCATATCTTGTTCTGAAAGCTGTCTTAGGGATATCTTTCTCCCTAACTCTTACTTGGTGATACCCGGACCTCAAATCAATCTTTGAAAACCATTTGGCACCTTGCAATTGATCAAATAAATCATCAATCTTTGGGAGGGGATACTTGTTCTTAATTGTCACTTTATTCAATTGCCGATAATCAATGCACATTCTCAAGGAGCCATCCTTCTTTCGGACGAACAATACGGGTGCTCCCCACGGGGATGAACTAGGCCTAATGAAGCCTTTTTCAAGCAAGTTTTTTAATTGCTCCTTCAACTCTTTCAACTCTGCGGGTGCCATCCTATAGGGAGGAATAGATATGGGATTAGTGTCTGGCAACACATCAATCGCAAAATCGATCTCTCACTCAGGAGGAAGGCCTGGAAGCTCTTCCGGGAACACATCCGGAAATTCGTTCACTACCGGAACTGACTGAAGAGTCGGCGACTCAGCTTCTACATCTTGAACTAGTACTAGGTGATAAATGCACCCTTTCGTGATCATCTTCCTTGCCTTTAGATAGGAAATAAACCTACCTTTTGGTGATGCCGTATTTCCTTTCCATTCCAATACTGGTTCTCCCGAAAACTGGAAGCGAACCATTTTCATTCTACAATCAACATTGGCGTAGCAAGAAGCCAACCAATCCATGCCCATAATGACATCAAAATCTACCATCTTTAGTTCAAGCAAGTCAGCTATAGTACGGTGGCCACATATCACGACTACACAATCTCTATACACTCGGCTAGCTATCACCGATTCGCCAACGGGCGTAGACACCTCAAAAGGTTTAATCGACTCCGGGTCGACTATAAACCGACCCGCAATATATGGAGTAATATAAGACAATGTGGAGTCCGGGTCAATCAAAGCATATACATCATGAGAGAATACCGATAATATACCTGTGACTACGTCAAGAGAAGACTCAAGATCTTGGCGTCCCGCCAAAGCATAAATACGGTGCTGAGAGACGCTAGTACTGGGAGCTCTCCCTCTGCCTCTACCATGGCCAGCTGGCGCATGTGAACCTGGCCCCGTAGGGCGTACCGATGTTGAAGATCCGGATACCGACCCTGAAGGATGGGTCCTACCTCTACTATGAACCGAGGGGCAATCACGCATAATATGGCCTGGCCAACCACATGAATAGCAATCATCTGAACCAAATCGGCATCGACCCCAATGCATCTTCCCACACTGGGAACACGGTGGTACGGGTCGCCTTGACTGGCCCAAATCACCTCTGAACTGAGGTCTTGTATAACTCAGACTCGGCCCTGAACGAGCAGATCTATCAAGGCCCTGGCCTGAAAACCGTGGAGGTGGACTGGTCATAGAATATCCTGAATGGCTGGGAAGCTACTGTCTGTGTCCACCCCTGGACTCGCTCCTCGAACCTGAAGGTCTAGGTCTCTTGCTATGTCCCCTATCTTGCTCACGTTCATTTCTCCGCTGCTGTAGGTGTTCCTCTAATTCCTGAGCATGTGCCTGAATGCGTGCAATATCCATGCCATCCTGAAGGGACGCAGTTAAGCATTTATCCATCAAGTGTGGCCCTAGGCCTTTCACAAACCGGTGCACCCGATCGCCCATATCTGCTACCATGGCCGAAGCATACCTGGCCAAGGAGTTAAAGCGGAGACGATACTCTGTAGCACTCATGTTACCTTGCCTCAAATTCAAGAATTTATCGGCCCTAGCTCGCCGAACTTCTGGAGGCATGTAGTGACGGAGAAAAGCATCGACAAACTCTTGCCATACCGGCGGAGGTGCATTGGCTCCCCGCGAAGCCATCCAAACCGTATACCACTGGATTGAGACATCCCTCAATCTATATGATGCTAGCTCCACCGATTCGGTGTCTAAATCATGTATCAACCGGAGCGTCCTTAGCATACCATCAATAATGTCTTGGGAATCCTCCTCCAGTTTCGACCCAAAGAATTCCGGGGGTTTCAAAGCAATGAAGTCATGGGCCCTTGCACTAACAACCCTGTCACCTTGTTCTGCGCTTGGCCTCTGAGTCTGGGCCGCAACCAATTGAGTCAACAAATTAATGGCCTCTCTCACGTCTTGGCCCGAAGCATTCGGTGGAGGATCTGGAGCTGGGGCTGAGGCTCCCACGTGCTCCTCGGTAATAGGCACTGTCTGGGAGGACTGAGATTGAGCCGCACTCTGGGACTCATCTTCCTCTACTACCGGTGGCGGTGCTCTTTCAGCCAGCTTTTCTGCCACCGTCTTGCCCTTTTGGGCTGCTGTAGCCTTTTTCTTGTTAGGCATCTCTGAAATACACAACACACGATTTAGGAACAAGAATTTCTTACATCATAGCTCTATCGCACGATTCTTATGAAGAAAGAAGGTCATATATTCCTAAAATGTCCGCAGCTTCCTGTTTATAAGTGTGGCGCACAACACACCCATAACCAAGACTCTATTAGACACGGCTCATAGACACATCCTAGGACTGAACTGCTCTGATACCACTTTTGTCACGACCCAGCTCGGGGGCCGCGACGAGCAACCGGTGCTACCCCACCTGAGCACCCCCTTATCGTACATAACATAACATATAGGTGAACCATAAGTCAATTCATGCTTTCCTTATCGTTAATCATATTGATCCCATTAGACGACCATCATCATTTAACATATCATAGGCATCTGTGCCACATCATAAGTACAAGGCCGACGTGGCTAACAAAAGACATACAAAACATGGGCCGACATGGCCGAACATCTCTACCCACATACACATGACTATGAGCCTCTAAGAGTATGATATATCGTATGAGCGGGACAGGACCCCGCTATGCCCATAATTATATACACAAAAGGATAAGTACCCAAAAGGTACGGCTCCGACAGAAATGGAGCTCTGCTATGCAATCTATGAATAAGCAGCTATGGATCAAGTCTGTCTCCCTGTGCACCTGCGGGCATGACGCAGCGTCCACAAACAAAAGGACGTCAGTACGAAGAATGTACTAAGTATGTAAAGCATGATCAACATTAATATAGAAGCATAATAGATATCGTATGAAAATAGCGTAGGAGGGGAGACAGTAATATCATCATCATCATGTCGCTTACTTGCATACATCGTCGTTCGTATCCCATAATAATACTCGTACCATACTTATGCTCATACTCGTATTCATGTCGTTATTCGTATCCTTATACATAGTCTTATCACATTCATATTCATATTATATACATAGTCATTTCATATACATAGCATTTACATAGCATGCCCGACCTCATAGGATCGGTGTCGTATACATGCTTGGCCAACCAAGGCTCAAGGTCAAACATACCTGGCCCTACCAAGGCATCAGGGTTATCCGTATCATCTGCAGAGGTGTGCGCGCGTTTCGTAATCGTATACATACTTTATACATAGTCATATACATATAGTCTTACCCGCACTCATAAGCTCGGGGTTTTATCATAGCCCTTCATAGGCATACATATACATATATCATAGCTCGTAAGCATCTCTAATCTCATTTTACTCTCATCATCATCATCGTTACATCTACATTATAGACTTACTCGTCATACGAGGAACATAGTATAATTATAGTACATATCAAGGGTCGTGAGCTTATGAGCACGGAATGTCAACCATGTGAAGACAACATACTCATATAGAGGAATTAGGAATTTGGCCAAGAACCATGCCTTATGAAAGAAGGGTTAGCCTTACATACCTTTCCGTCGAACGACTCTACACTAGCACGTTCCCTTCCAATGCTAGCATTTATACCTTCATTAATATCATAACAATGGCCATTAGTCATTCACATTATCCACATTATCTAGATTCCTCAATTTGCCTCTAATTCACCCACATTCATGGTCATAACACCCATCTTCATCCGTTCGTCTAAAGTGTTTAGTTCATGATCTTAATACCATTTATAACACATTCATATCACAACACAATAACATTCATAACTCAATTCAAACTATTTCTCAAAATGTCACTATTCATCATTCATGACCTAGTTGACCACATTTTCTACAATCCATGTATTTTAATTCTCCAATACCTTAAACATCTTGTAAAAATCATGAATCTTACCTTAGAAGTTGTAGGAACAAGCTTTGGTTGATAATACTCCTCTTTGAGCAAAACCCTAGTTTTTCTCCATTTGGATTTCTTGACTTGGATGATCCTTGATGATTCCCTTATCCTTGATTCACTTGTCTTAATGTTATTGATGGCTTATAATCCTTGAAAACTCATATAATAAATGTAGAGAGAAGTTTTAGAGAGAAGTGGTGTAATGTTGTAATGAAATAAAATAAGTCTTGATCCTCATATTTAATGAATTGGAAAATCTGTGTTGGGTGAACAGTGGTCGTCCATGGAGGTTTACGGACCGTATTCCACTATATGGCTCGTCCTCCATGGGCGTATTTAGCCATTTCCAGAACCAGAAGTTGGGCTGCCTTCATGGTGGTTTACGACCATGGTTTACGGGTCGTAAATCACTTTACGGTCCGTCCACCAGGTCGTATTTAACCATTTCCACGGCTGGCAGAAAGTCGAAGCCTTGCATGGCAATTTACGACTGCCAGTTTATGGACCGTATTGCACTTTACGGTTCGTATTTTGCGATATACGACCACTGGGCAGTTGAAATTCTGCAACTTCCCATATTTCTTACACTTCTCATTTTTAATCACCCCAGTCCATGCACATGCATTGCTCACCTTGTATCTCATCTTAACTTAGCCAACTTCTTCGTCTCACATCGGATACCTTCGAAATCTCGCCTAAGGTTATCAACGTCGTTTCTTGCTCGTAGACATCATGCACTCATATTCATCACTAGTTTATCCACTTGCGTACCAACGGAAAATTTTCTGAGGTGTAACAGTTATAAAGTTGTTACATGCAAACGTTAAGGCTACAAACTATTAGGAATAACTTGAGAATGTAGTAGCCGTATGTGAATCGCTATTGAATGTTGTGAATGTGTACTGTTTGGAATGTTGTGTGGGCTGTCCGTGTTGGTATTGAACGTATAATTATTGATGTTGGATTGGTTGTATGTAGTTGGTTTGGATATAAGGAAAACGTCATCTAAACATCTAGAAAGGAGTTACTAACGCTAGAATACGTTTTGAATCTCCCCGTAGCTTAACCGTAGTTGTTGGCATCTTAATATAGGTTGAGATATTATTGGGCAGCGTATACGTATTGTGTGGCGAATAAGCGCTAAAGGTATGTGAAGTTAACCCTTCTTTCTTTTTTTTGGCATGATCGTTGAGAAATGAATATACGATATATATACGATTCCAAAGGAATTCCTATTCCTAGAACCACTAGGATGGCTAATGATCATGATTCCCATAACTTACATTTTTTTTTATATATATTTTGATATGTACACATGATTTCAAAGTTCCATTTTGATATAATCCACAGGGACATCCGAAAGGTATATGATATGACTATTATTTAAATTTGCAAACGATGGTTCGTGTTGACTATTCTATTGAGTTCTTAAAAATGTTTTGAATTGCATATAGTTTCCCACTACTCCGCTCGTGCATGCCTCAATATATCTTTCACCGAGTCCCGGGCCGGGTATGTTATCGTGCACAGTTTCACTGCATTGTTCACCGAGTCCCTCACTAGAGGGCCGGGTACGGTATATATATATATATATATATATATATATATATATATATATATATATGATATGATGATATGACGATATGACGATATGATGATATGATGACATGTTATGGCGGCCAGGAGGGCATATGATGACTTTATTCACCGAGCCCTCACTAGAGGGTCGGGTACGATATATATGCATATGATATATGATATTGACAAGGATGATTATGTTTCAAGGCAAGTGTTTCGGTATTCTGAACATTGTACTTGTTTACTGTACTCCTTATTTCAGTTATGATCTTTTTTTCCGTATTTCACACTTTACATGCTCGGTACATATTCCGTACTGACCCCCTTTCTTCAGGGGGCTGCGTTTCATGCCCGCAGGTACAGATACGCGCTTTGGTGAACCGCCAGCTTAAGACTTCCCTTCTGCTATCTTGGTGTTACATCCCGCGTTTTCACAAGTTGGAAGGCGTATGAGTTCAATGACATTAGTAACGGAATAAGTTTGATGAATTTTGAAACTGTTATATATGGTCTTGATATGGTATTTTCTTTTAAGTAAACCCCTTTTAGTAAATATTTGATAAGTATAATTTTCTATAGTTATTACTGTTACTACTTCTGGGATACATTTTTAATTATGTGTGCGGTATGAGGACATTTAGAAGTGAGATTTTATTTGTTATGGGTACATAAATTATTTCCTCTTATGAAAATCTATCTTTTTCTATTATGAGAATTATTGAGGAATACGTATGATAGATATTAATATCTGCACCATTGCTATATTATTACCATATGAATACTACGTTACCAATTAGATATAGTGATTACTAGATGAAAATATAGAAGGAAACATATGGTGCTTTTTGTTTACAAGTGTAACAGATAGAAAGTCTTTTTAGTTGGAAAATATGTATTATATATTAAATGTTAAGTGGGACAGCAAGGATGGAATAGCTACTATTAAAAGGTGCAGTGACTACGTGGATTAATGGTAGGCATTCATTTTAGTAAATATAAGGAACATTACATTGATAGGATAAGTGTTTCGTACTATTAGTGCGTGAATTTGTTAAATTTCACACTTTTGTGCATTGGATTTGTCGTAAGTTAATTGACATAAGTTCAAGGACAATATTATGTGTAACAAGTGATAAGTAAGTGTCGTGGAGGTTAAACGAATCGGAGAAAATAAGTTTTGTCAAATTTTAGAAATTGAACAAGTTATAACGAACTATATGGAATTTTAGTCACATTCAAGTATGCAAATAAAGAGATCATGGTATAAAAGTTTGAGGTCCCGAAATTATTTAAGACTCGAAAGCGAATGACGGTGATTGGAAATAATATTTTGTGTGTACAAAAAGGGACTGTGGACTACTGCTACATCACATGATCATGACAATGAATATGGAGTGTATTAAAAATGATTACTTTTTAAATGAATTGAGATCAAGAAATTAATTACGCGGGCAATTAGTGAAACGTCGGATTAGTGGGGGACATAATTCTGTGATCACCACAAATAAAGTGACCAGATGTACAAGCCGTGTAAGTGTTATCTACACTTAATCTCTTAAGGTGCAAATAATATAAGTGGAAGGGGAGGGGGCTTAGGTGTCAAGTTTATAGTGCAAGCGTGCAAAAAGTTTGCCAGCAAGCACCACTAAGTATGTACTTATTTATTAAAATAGGAAATCAACATATGAGGCTACATTTCATTTGGATACTAATCCTTGGGAGGAACAAGACACCAAAAACGTACAGCAACCTCCCTAGATTCATCAAGCAATGTATAGCACAAATTCATACGTATTGCAAAAACGTTTTCGGCCCTTTAAGGAAAACAATATTCCATTCTTGTTCAAGAATTAGTAGGAGCAAGAGTTGTTCTTGGAGAGCTCAAGTAAATGTTGTTGATGAATATATCAAGTGAGGTACGATGTCCTCTCCTACAGTTGCAAGATTAAATCAGCAACGTGAATTCTTTTGGCAAGCATCAACGTGTTTTATTCTATTTTAGGCGGATTGGAGGTTTCTTCGAACGGAAGAAAGGTGGAAGAAGAGTAGTTAACGGAATATAAGGTAATAATTCTCCTTTTCTTGATATATTTAAATTCATCCCTCTCATAGCTAAATTGCGAGATGGGAACTACAAAATTAATTGCGGGAAATCGGATAAGTTATTAATGTTGTTATGTGGACTGTTTTGGAGTGTATTTATTTTGAGTGGTGGTGGATGGAATTTTACGTATTTAGCTTGGGCACGTTGTAGTTGATGTTGTGTTGTTGAGTTGGAGGAATTGAAAATATAACTGTATACATATGTTGTCGTTGGTATTTCTGTGTCAACAGGAGAGCAATTGGAAATTTTGGTTAGGTGAAAATATAGGGGAAGTGCTGCCGGATTTTCGCTAAATTTTAGATAATAGAAAATCTTAAACAAGAATATGTATAAGATGGAATATAAGTTCGATAAGAAATAGGCTATGGATTTGTAGACTAGATAATATAGTTACTAACAATAACGTTACTCTTATATAAATAGGCTAAAAGAGCGACGAGACGAACGAGTTACGAATAGCCGCTAACAGGTATGTAAAGCATCCTCCTCTCTTTTTGGCATGTCTTAGTTTTACATAGGCTAGATTAGAGCCTTAAGGAAATTCCAAATCCGAAATCCGAGCATGATATGATATATATATATATTCCTTGGCACTCTTATGTATGATTTGATGAAATATGAACTATTATGTTTTTGAAAGAAGTGATTTCCAAACTTTGTACAAAAAGGTTTCACTTTAATGAATTTCGTAATTTTTGAATGCATATCCTTCGCATAAAGGCTCGGATTGTTCCAACATTTTCATAAGATTTTGCATTATGTATAATGAGTATGTTTTCCATAAGCGGGCCCGACTTGGATAAATACCCGTCCGTGGGTCCCGCGGCGTTCCTTTATGTAATTCGGGAACTTTTGAAAGAATTCGTTATGACTATTATTTCAATTTTTCAAGTATGATCAGTTTACTTATGTTTGAGTTCATGATAATGATTTTTTGCATATGACTACTCACGACTCTACTCGTGCGTTCTGTTATATCTTTCGCCGGTTCCCGGGCCGGTTCTGTTATCGTGCGCGCTTTGATATACTCCGGAGTTATGCTGTGTTTATGGTTCACCGAGCTACTCGCAAAAGAGGGTCGGGTTCCACATATATTTGGTGTTATGCTGTGTATGGCGTTATGTTGTGATGTGATATGTGACGGGGATACGGAGATTTGAAACATTTTGGTGTTATGCTGTGTTATGGCGCCATCGACGGGCGGGCGACCATATTCTTCTGTACCCTACGCATGACTTACATATATTTGAAAGTAAACAAATTTTGATATGTTGGATTTATACTTATGTTCTGTACTACTATTTCGTTTATGCCTCAGATTTGTTTCGGTATTTTCTGCTTTGCATACTCAGTACATATTTCGTACTGACCCCCTTTCTTCGGGGGGCTGCGTTTCATGCCCGCAGGTACAGACGCACAGTTTGGTGATCCACCAATTTAGGACACCCTCTTCTGCTGTTTGGAGTGCTCCTCTTATTCCGGAGCCTACATTTTGGTATATATACTTGTTTGATGCATATGTATATATTTGTTCAGGGGTACGGCGGGGCCCTGTTCCGCCATATGATCCGTTTGGTCTGTTTAGAGGTCTGTAGACGTATTTGTGGGTGTGTGTGCCTACTTCTGTACAGATGTGTTTGTATGACCCTGTTCGTTATGGCAGACTTGTCGGCGTGCACTTTGTATATGTTTTGGGCCGTTGCGCCATCTATTAGCCTTGCCGGCTTTTTGATATAAGTATATGTATATGTTTGCGCTGAAATGTGTCCGATACAGTTTGACATAGTTTGAGACGGCATATAGTGTTTATGGCCGTATATGCTATTTGGATGTGATCAGATATGGATAGGTATGTCAGGGTGCCAAAGTAGGGCGCCAGTCACGGCCTACGGGGTTGGGTCGTGACACTTGGAGAGTTCCGTTGTTCCGGAGCCCATATTTTGGTATAGATCCTTTTTTATCTAAATATATGCATATGTTGTCTAAGGGTACGACGGGGCCCTGTCCCGTCATATTTTACTGTTGAAACTCTTAGAGGTCTGTGGACATGTATGTGGGTCGTATTCAGACGTGATAAGTTGTGTGTGTATTATCAGTATGCGTATTCTATCGTTGTAGCAACCTCGCCGGTTTGCAGATATTGTCATGTTGTGGTAGCAGCCTTGACGGCTTGCGTTTATATATATCGTTGGGACGTTCCCACATGTTATGACAGCCTTGTCGTCTTATGTACTGCGTTATCTGTTGATAATTGTGGACTGAACATATAGCTAACGGGTGTGTATACGAGTACCCATCTTGGGTACTTGTCATGGCCAACGGGGTTGGGTCGTGACAAAAGTGGTATCAGAGCGGTTTTTCCTCGGAGTGTCTACAGACCGTGTCTAGTAGAGTCTTGTTTATCGGTATGTTGTGCACCACATCTATAAACAGGAAGCTACAGGACATTTAGGAAGTCATCTTTCCGTCTTATCCTAGATCGTGCGATAAAGCTAAAATATTAGGATGATCTTTTTCTAACAGACTATTATGTTTACAGCTATGCCTCCGAAGAAAGCGACAGCTGCCCAGAAGGGCAAAACGATAGCAGGAGATACTAGCCAGACTCAGAGAGTTACCAGGGCTCATGCCCAGTCTATGCCTGAGATTGGGTTTCTGTCCGCGAGTTCTGCTACACCGCCACTTCCAGAGGAACCTAGGACAGCGACAGCTTCGGGTCAGGGGGCGGCTCCACCGCCAGTTACCGAGGACCCAACACCTGAGCCTCCAGCTCCTCAGCCAGGGGCGGAGGGTAGAGCTATGAGGGATGCAATTCAGTTACTCACCAGACTAGTGGCAGGACAGGCTCGCAGGCATGGACTAGGGGTTGACCAGGGGGATAGATATGACAGTTTGAGGGCCCGTGACTTCCTAAGTTGTAATCCCCCAGAATTTTTCGGGTCGAAGCCCGAGGATGACCCGCAGGAGTTCGTTCGACAGATGCAGCTTACGCTGAGGTTAATTAAGGCTTCTGAGACTGAGTCTGTTGAGTTAGCTTCGTATCGACTGCGGGATGTAGTTGTCAACTTGTATGAGTCGTGAGAGTTGTCTAGGGGAGCGGATGCTCCTCCAGCAGTGTGGGATGAGTTTGTGGAGGCCTTCCTTGGCCATTTTCTGCCTCCAGAGATGCGGCGAGCTAGAGTTGATAGATTCTTACGTCTTAGGCAGAATGGCAGGAGCGTTCGGGATTATAGTCTCGAGTTCGATTCGTTGGCCAGATATGCGGCTATTATTGTAGCTGATATGACCGATAGGATGCATCGATATGTGATGGGGTTGGATCGTTATTTGGTTGATAGTTGTATGGTAATGGCCTCCCAGCCAGGGATGGATATTGCTCGGTTACAGGCGTATGCACAGGGGATGGAGGATCGACACAGGGGGCATCAGTCCGATAGAGACTATGACAGAGTCCAGCATAACAGAGCTAGATCGGCTGGCTATCCCGGTGAGTTTCGAGGCAGGCAGCCCCAGCAGCAGCATAGTAGATATCGTTCTCAGCCAGCACGAAGTGCACCCCCACAGTTCACTGGTAGGAGATTTGATAGTACAGGATATTCAGGAGCTGGTCAGAGCTCCAAGGCTTCAGGTTCACAGATGCCCAGGGTTTCGAGTCAGTCGAGGCCACCTTTGCCTCGGTGTGGTAGGTCCCATTCTGGGGAGTGCCGTCTCGCTACTAGTGCTTATTTTTCTTGTGGCCATCAAGGACATATTAAAAGGGAATGTCCCTATGGAGGTAATCCAGGTGGTGCAGCTCATCCTACTGGGTCAGTTGCTAGTTCATCTCCTTCTGTGGCTGTGCGTCCTATGGGGCAGGGTTTCTAGGTACCAGCAGGCCGTGGTAGAGGTCGTGGCGGAGCTTCTAGTTCTAGCAGTCCTTCGAACCGCATATATGCTTTGGCTACTAGGCAGGATCAGGAGGCGTCACCTAATGTGGTTACAGGTATGCTATCGATTTTCTCTCGAGATGTGTATGCATTGATAGACCCAGGCTCCACATTATCGTATATTTCCCCACTCGTTGCTAGTAAAATTGGGATAAAACCTGAATTGATAGAACCATTTGAGGTAGCTACACCAGTAGGAGATTCTGTTATAGCAAGACAAGTATATAGAGATTTTTCGGTGATCATATATAGTCGTTGCACCAAGGCAGATTTGATAGAGCTAGATATGACTGAGTTTGATGTTATTATGGGTATGGATTGGTTAGCTTCTTGTTATGCTAACGTTGATTGTAGAGGCAAGATAGTCCGATTTCAGTTCCCAGGAGAGCCAATTATAGAGTGGATGGGAAATACAGCATCGCCGAGGGATAAGTTTATTTCATACCTCAAGGCAAGGAAGATGGTCAGAAAGGGCTATATTTATCATCTGGTACGGGTACACGAACTGAAGGCAGAGGCGCCGACTTTTCAGTCAGTGCCGGTAGTTAGCGAGTTTCCCGATGTATTCCCAGATGAACTTCCAGGCCTTCCTCCTGAGCGTGAGATAGAGTTCGCTATAGACGTATTACCAGACACTCAACCCATATCTTTTCCTCCTTACAGAATGGCACCTGCAGAACTGAAGGAACTGAAGGAGAAACTGAAAGATTTATTAGAAAAGGGCTTCATCAGGCCCAGTACATCACCTTGGGGAGCACCGGTATTATTTGTAAGGAAGAAGGATGGGTCGCTGCGGATGTGTATTGATTATAGGCAGCTGAATAAAGTAACAATAAAGAACAGGTATCCCCTCCCCAGGATCGATGATTTATTTGACCAGTTGCAGGGTGCTAAGTGTTTCTCAAAGATAGACTTACGGTCAGGTTATCACCAGGTGCGGGTAAAGGAGGCAGACATTCCGAAGATTGCATTCAGGACCCGATATGGGCATTACGAGTTTAGAGTGATGTCCTTTGGGTTGACTAATGCTCCAGCAGTATTTATGGATTTGATGAACAGAATGTTCAAGCCATTCCTTGATCTGTTCGTGATTGTATTCATTGATGATATTCTGATCTATTCACGATCAGAAGAGGAGCATGCAGATCATTTGAGAATGGTACTTAGGGTGCTCCAGCACCAGAAATTGTATGCTAAGTTCTCTAAATGTGAATTCTAGTTGACTTCAGTAGCATTCCTGGGGCATATTATTGGAGTTGACGGCGTTCGGGTAGATACGCAGAAGATTGAGGCGGTGAAGACTTGGCCTAGACCTACGACACCTACTGAAGTACGCAGCTTTCTGGGGCTAGCAGGGTATTACAAAAGGTTCGTAGAGAAGTTTGCCTCAATTTCAGCGCCTTTAACGAGGCTAACCTAGAAGGCAGCTAAGTTCTAGTGGGCCGACGCTTGTGAGCGCAGTTTCCTGTTGCTGAAAGATGAATTGACTACGACCCTAGTTCTAACTCTTCCTGAGGGACCAGATGGCTATGTCATTTATTGTGATGCTTCAGGTGTTGGATTAGGTTGTGTGTTGATGCAGCATGGCAAGGTCATAGCCTATGCCTCCCGACAGCTCAGGAAGCACGAAAGAAATTATCCCACCCATGATCTGGAGCTAGCAGCGGTGATTCATGCTTTAAAAATATGGAGACATTATTTATATGGCGTGCATGTTGATATTTATACAGATCATAAGAGTCTCCAGTACATCTTTAAGCAGAAGGAGATGAATTTGCAGCAGAGGGCGTGGCTAGAGTTGCTGAAGGACTATGATGTTGACATTCTATACCACCCAGGGAAAGCAAATGTTGTAGCAGATGCACTCAACTGTAGATCTATGGGTAGTTTGGCAGACGTACAACCAGAGCAGAAGGAGATAGTCCATGAGATTCGCTAGTTAGCTAATTTGGCAGTCCGTTTGGCCGATTCTGATAATGGGCAGGGTTTCTATTCGGGGAGTTGCTGAGTCCTCTATCATAGAAGAGATAAAGAGACACCAGTACGAGGACCCTATTCTTGTACATCATAGGGATGCAACTCTTCAAAAGGAAGAGACCTTATTTGAGGTTGCACCTGACGGAGTGCTACGATACAAAGGTAGATTATGTGTACATGAGGTTGCAAGGTTACGACAACAGGTGATGGGAGAGGCACACTGTGCCCGTTATTCTATTCACCCAGGGTCAACAAAGATGTATCATGACCACAGATGCTTGTATTGGTGGGATGGCATGAAGAAGGATATAGCAGAGTTTGTTGCTCAGTGTACGAATTGTCAGCAGGTTAAGGTCGAGCACCAGAAGCCTGGGGGACTATTACAGGAGATGGAGATTACGACCTGGAAATGGGAGGTGATCAATATGGACTTCGTCATAGGTTTACCTCGCACTCCGCAAAAATATGACTCTGTTTGGGTCATCGTCGATAGGTTGACAAAATCAGCCCACTTTCTTCCAGTCAGGAATACATATTCAGCTCAGGATTATGCCAGGTTGTAACTTAAGGAGATAGTGAGACTTCACGGGGTTCCCATAGCTATTATCTCTGATAGAGGAGCCCAGTTCACAGCTAACTTCTGGATATCCTTCTAGGAGGGATTGGGGACACAAGTGAGTCTCAGTACGGCGTTTCACCCTCAGACTGACGGACAGGCCGAGCGTACCATTCAGACACTACAAGATATGTTATGGGCCTGTGTTATGGATTTTCGGGGTAGCTGGGATGATCATGTCACGACCCAACCCCGTAGGCCATGACTAGTGCCCGATCTAGGCACTCAAACGCATTCTAGTATATGGCAGAAGCCGACAAGGCTTTATTTCAAATTTAGGTAATTTCCAGAAAAATTTCGGCAGAATTTCCTTTATTTTACGGACTATCCCATATACCCTGCACGCAGAAAATAACAACAAAGGCCACACAGGGCCAAGAAAGCAACATTTAAATATATGCGGACCGGCCGCGGCGGCGAATGGGATCGCCCAAACACAACATAAGCACCCAACTGTACAGAAAGACCCTAACCCACAAACATGTCCACAGACCTCTAAACAGACCGACAGAATAATATGACGGGACAGGGCCCCGCCGTACCCATGAATGAGAGTATACATATGTAGAAATGACAGACTGTACCAAAAGATGGCTCTGGATGAAAGAGCGCTCCAAAATAGCAGAATAAGATCCTAAGCGGGCGGATCAGCAAACCTGTCGTCAGTACCTGCGCGGCATGAAAACGCAGCCCCCGAAGAAAGGGGGTCAGTACGAAATATGTACTGAATATGTAAAACCTGGATTACAGAAACAAAATCATAACTGGTACAGAACGTACAGAAAGTGAGCAGAAAATCCAAGGTATCAAATACATATTTTTAAAACATGCAGAGTGTGTACAGAAACATATGTCATATCAAATCCGGCCCCTGCCAAGGGACTCGGTAGACAGAACGTGGCCACCCTCCCGACGCTGGTGCCACAACACAGAAGAATCAGAATGAGGGGCATAACCCCGTCACATAATATATCATATCAGATGGCCATAGCAAATCATATCAGAACAAGCGTACATGGCACAGCATACTCCACAAACCCATGTACGCGCATACCTGCCCCCTCACATCGAGGCACGGCGAACAATGCAAAGGATCACGCTTGACAACATATCCTGGCCCGGGCTCAGTGTGGGAAACATTGGGGCATCCACGAATGGAGTAGTGAGAAACTAAATGCAGTTAAAATATCATAAATATTTTCAGAGACTCGATGAGGCATATCAATGACAAACCAATTTAATGAAGTCAGACGGGATTGTAATAAGTGGGTTTCAGATGTCATAATGAATTACAGAAGCATAACCTTTCTGAAGTCGTTCCCAGTGACAAAACGATTTATAAGACTTAAGGAAATATTTAAAATAGTTTTTGTTTAGTAGTTAAAAGAGCAGTCAGAACATTCCTTTCAAAACCGTTCGAAAACAGGCCTTAAGTACAATAAGGGTAAAACCGGGAATAGTGGGCCCACCTCGGAACAAGCATGGCGGTGGGCTCAAATTACGCATTTTCAGCTTATGGGGTCACCTACGAAGGTTCTACGGACATTCTATAACTTTTCATAAAGTTTGGGGAAGGTTTGCGTAATTTTCAAGAAAGCATACAAAAAGGGTTCAATTCTATTGAACGAAAATGTAACAATTTCAGACGCGGATTCCGATGAGCAGAATATCCTCCGAGACGTAAATCTGATCCTTGTACCTCTAGGACATGCCAAAAGAAGACTCGGGATAGCTTTACATACCTTTCAAGCTCCTTACGCCTTTCCAAACTCACTTCCCGTTTCGTCAAAAATCTGCAAATGGTCAAGTTTACCAATTGTGAGTTATAGATTCTACGAATTCAACTTAACTCATATATGTCTACCGAAATTTCGGCAGCACCTCCCCTATACATATAGCATCCCCGAGAATTCTAACTCGGCTCAAAATCATCAACAACAACCCAAACAACAACATCAACATCCACAACGAACATTAAAAACACAAATATCCTTCAACTAGTCATCTTTCTAACAAGTTGACATAACCTTCATTCTAACCCAAACTTTCAAACTAATATCAATGATTTCACATTCATTAACAATCTAGATCACCACAACATAGTTTAGAAGCATTTCATATGGTTTCCTTAAATTATACACACGATATACATAATATACAAACTTTCCGCCAAAGTCGTAACTCATTCAAAACTTCTAATCTTTGGCATACATATTCATAACATGTTTCCTTCTTCCAAGTTCATCAATACTTGTCATAATTAGCAACCTAATAACTTCATTTTCATAATGTCGTAAAATCGTACTAAAACGACATAAGCTTCAATATTCCATTTCGATACAACCTTATATCATTTTACCTCCATATACATTGCAAGTATCATAATAACACATTAAACAAACTTAATCCATTTCCATTCCACACACTCCAAACCACACGGCCAAACACCCCACTAACAACTTCTATCAAATTCATTCAACTCTCATTCCCAATATGCATTTTACCACAATCACAACTAGAATATGACATAATTTAAACTCACCATAATCATACAACATATATACACACACGGCCATATACTATATCTCCTACCCACTTTGCAAACTTCCATATTTCCATACAATCAATTCATTTCTAGATACTACAACATAAACAATACTTCATAACACAATAATAAGGGATAAATTCTTACCTTTTTACTCAATCTTTTACACTTGAATATAGGGTCAACTTGAAGAAACAAGACTTCTTCCTTCCAAACCAACTACACCAAGTTGCAAAGGGACCTAGAATTAGTAGGATTCCAACAAGAAAATAATTTTGGAGGCAAGATTTGGAGGGGGTAATTTTTCTATGCCAAACCCGAAATGGTCTCTTAGTGTTGCTCTTGTTCTTGTTTTTCTTTCCTTGTCTTATTTTTCTCTTGAACCTTCTTAAGAGATAAAGACTAATATTCACTAATTAGCACATGGGAAATATCTTAAAGGCATGGGTTTGGGCCATGTTGGCCGGCCACTCTTGTCAAGAAATGGGCCTCATTGTGCTTCTTATTTTTGCAAGCCCAATTGGCTACAAATTTTATGTTTACAATTCCCGAAACTAATTTCCGAAATTCCACGTTTTGCCCTTAGCCTTATCCCACACTTCCACGACAATATTCTTTCATACACAACTCCTATGTCAAGTAAAAATTAGTTATGACCTTATTTCTTACAAGTCAAGATTGTTTCTAAATTTTTCCAACGTGTGAAAACACGGGATATAACAGATCATTTGCCACTTATTGAGTTCGCCTATAATAACAGCTACCATTCGAGTATTCAGATGGCACCGTATGAGGCCTTGTATGGGAGGAAGTGCAGATTACCTATTGGTTGGTTTGATGTTGGTGAGACCAAGTTGATAGGCCCAGATATGATTCAACAGGCTGTTGATAAAGTGAAGCTTATCCAGGAGAGATTACTAGCAGCCCAGAGTCGGCAGAAATCATATGCAGATAATCGACGTCGACACTTAGAGTTTCAAGTTGGTGACTGGGTGTTCCTAAAGGTGTCACCCATGAAGGGTGTTATGAGATTTGGCAGGAAAGGGAAGCTAAGCCTGAGATACATTGGGCCTTATCAGATTGTCCGTAGAGTAGGACAGGTTGCCTACGAGTTAGACCTACCAGCTGATTTGGAAACAGTGCATCCAGTCTTTCACGTGTCAATGCTTCGCAAATGTATAGGCGATCCTTCCAGAGTATTTCCCGTAGATTATGTCTAGGTGACAGAGGAATTATCCTACGAGGAGCAGCCTATAGCCATACTTGATCGGCAGGTTAGGAGGTTACGAACTAAGGACGTGGCTTCCGTCAAAGTATTATGGCGAAACAACAATAGGGAAGAGATGACCTGGGAAGCCGAGGAGGAGATGAAAGACAAGTATCCTTACTTGTTCTCTACGCCTACAGGTAACTTCAACTCCTCACTTGATTATATTGATTGTCCAATAAGACTATATGTTATGACGATAAAGGAAACCTTTCCAAATATTCGTATAGGACCTTACGGGACCAATTCAACATTCGAGGATGAATGTTCTAAAGGGGGGGAGAATGTTAGACCCCATATTTTATACGTCGAGCTATTCGCGAAGGAATCGACGTGAGTTAAAGACGGAACCCTTCCCGGACACGAAATAGAAACCTTCAATTTTTAATTTCTAAACTAGAACTAATTGGTTATAAATTTTACTTAGTATAAAAATATTATTGGAGATTAGGAACTACTTAATTGTGGTGTTAAGTAAAAATTAGTGGCAACAATGAGCCAAGATGCACAATAACGTGCCAATGCCCAAAAGATGACTCAAAGTCATCTAAAATAAGGCTATTACTCATTTAATTATTGAAGGCATCCATTATTTTATGAAGGCATGCATTATTTTATGAAGGCATGCATGTTGGAAGAATCATTGCACATTTAAATATAGACAATTCATCCTTGTATGATTGCAATTGACAAAGGTTCACATGGGAACCTTATGGAAGACATACCAATGTGCATTTAAATATTGATTCATCTACTACACTTTCATTGTATTGTGGACAACTAAATTGAAAGAAAAAATGTGAGGCTCGGCCAAGTAGCCGAAAATAGGGGAGAAAAGTGCGAGGCATGCATTTAAATAATGATTCATCCACTACACATGCAATTGTATTGTAAACAATTAAATGGAAAGGAGAAGAAAGGTGAGGCTTGGCCAAAGTAGCCGAAAGTAGTAGAAGAAAGAAAATGAATTTAAGTGCAAAGTTAATTGAGTGGCTCAATGTCATGAGTGGAGCATGTGTACAACTTGAAATTGAGCTCCTTGTGTGTTGACCAAAAAAATAATAATTTCTTCAAGCATTTCAACCCTTTGGAAGGTGTATAACAACGTGGGATTGATCCTAGATAGCAAGAACAAGAATTAAATTCAAGGCACAAACTCTAGCCAAGTTGAGAAGTCAAGTTGTCAAGGTAAGGTTTAACTTTCTTTTGCATGTATTAGGGGTGGTTTAAAACGTGTGGTAGATGTGTAAATATAAGTTGCATGCATGAAATTATGTGTGTTGATGTTGGAGCATGATAGTAGCCATGGAATTATATGTGTTGATGTTGAAGTATGGTTGTAACTTGATGAACATGAATTGCATGCATAAAATTTTGAAGGTTGGTGTTGGAATGTTAATGTGGCCGTAGGGACTGTTTTAGTGGAAATGGTGAACTGATTTTATTTAGTAATTATGGTTGTTGCTATCATAGATTGCATGGTAAAAAGAACGAAAAGAATTGGAAGGTCAAAGGTGAAGTTGTGTTGGTATGAATATAAATTGAATCCATGAAATTTTGTGTGTGATGTTGAAGCATGGTTAAAACCGTATAGGGACTGTTTTGTGTGGAAGATAGTGAACTGATTTTACTTGATATTTTGATTGTTGTTGTCATGAATTTTATGATAGAAATGAAGGTGTTTAATGGTTAGAGTTGAAGCTAAAATTGGTTGTGGGTTGTTGTAAGGATTATAGTGATGACAATGTAGCTTAGTTGCGTATGAATTGATGATGTAGTTGTCGTGTGACTGCTGGTCGTAACTTACTGAAATTATATGAAAAGAAGACATGAAATAATGTGTAAGAATCGTATGTGGTTCGCTTGGTATGTTCGTAAACGTTTGCAAGAATTTCGGGCACTTTTATGTTGATCGGTTAGGGACTGTTTTGGATGCGTTGTTGTTTTCGTTAAGTTGGAAAAACTAATTATAGTTAAGAGTATACATCATGTTGTCATAGTAATTGGGCTGTTATATAATCACTTTGATGAAGTATTACGACTATAGACTAATGAGAATAAAATAGTGTCATAACCGCATGTAAACTATTATCGAATGCTGTAAGGTATGGGCTGATTTGAAACCGCATGCGGGCTGTTTTGACACGTTGTTGTTGTTCTTATTGAGCTTGGAAGATTAATGATAATTCAGATTATGCATTGTGTTGTATGTTGGATGGGCTGTCATAAAGTTGTTACATGCAAACGTTAAGGCTACAAACTATTAGGAATAACTTGAGAATGTACTAGCCGTATGTGAGTCGCTATTGAATGTTGTGAATGTGGACTGTTTGGAATGTTGTGTGGGCTGTCCGGGTTGGTATTGAACGTATAATTATTGATGTTGGATTGGTTGTATGTAGTTGGTTTGGATATAAGGAAAACGTCATCTAAACATCTAGAAAGGAGTTACTAACGCTAGAATACATTTTGAATCTCTCCGAAGCTTAACCGTAGTTGTTGGTGTCTTAATGGTTGAGATATTATTGGGCAGCGTATACGTATAGTGTGGCGAATAAGCGCTAAAGGTATATGAAGTTAAACCTTCTTTATTTTTTTGGCATGATCGTTGTGAAATGAATATACGATATATATACGATTCCAAAGTAATTCCTATTCCTAGAACCACTAGGATGGCTAATGATCTTGATTCCCATAACTTATATTTTTTTTTATATATATTTTTATATGTACACATGATTTCAAAGTTCCATTTTGATATAATCCACAGGGACATCCGAAAGGTATATGATATGACTATTATTTAAATTTGCAAACGATGGTTCGTGTTGACTATTCTATTGAGTCCTTAAAAATATTTTAAATTGCATATAGTTTCTCACTACTCCGCTCGTGCATGCCTCAATATATCTTTCACCGAGTCCCGGGCCGGGTATGTTATCGTGCACAGTTTCACTGCATTGTTCACCGAGTCCCTCGCTAGAGGGCCGGGTACAGTATATATATATATGATGATATGATGATATGACGATATGATGATATAATGATATGATGACATGTAATGGCGGCCAGGAGGGCATATGATGACTTTATTCACCGAGCCCTCACTAGAGGGTCGGGTACGATATATATGCATATGATATATGATATTGACAAGCATGATTATGTTTCAAGGCAAGTGTTTCGGTATTCTGAACATTGTACTTGTTTACTGTACTCCTTACATGCTCGGTACGTATTCCGTACTGACCCCCTTTCTTCAGGGGGTTGCGTTTCATGCTCGCAGGTACAGATACACGCTTTGGTGAACCGCCAGCTTAAGACTTCGCTTCTGCTATCTTGGAGAGTTCCATTGTTCCGGAGCCCATATTTTGGTATAGATCCTTTTTGATCTAAATATATGCATATGTTGTCTAAGGGTACGACGGGGCCCTGTCCCGTCATATTTCACTATTGAAACTCTTAGAGGTCTGTGGACATGTATGTGGGTCATATTCAGACGTGATCAGTTGTGTGTGTATTATCAGTATGCGTATTCTATCGTTGTAGCAACCTCGCCGGTTTGCAGATATTGTCATGTTGTGGTAGCAGCCTTGACGACTTGCATTTATATATATTGTTGGGACGTTCCCACATGTTATAACAGCCTTGTCGGCTTATGTACTGCGTTATCTGTTGATAGTTGTGGACTGAACATATAGCTAACGGGTGTGTATACGAGTACCCATCTTGGGTACTAGTCACGACCTACGGGGTTGGGTTGTGACAGTTCTCTACAACATCGCCAAACTCTGATGAGGGTGAAAGACGAAGCCCATGTCCCTGCGGGTATGAGTAGTGAAAATCTGGCCGATATGGTGGCCCACGTCATAGGAGAACATCAAATCTCCTTCACCCAAGAGGAACTATCTAAAGAAGGAATGGCGCACAACAAATTGCTATACATAACTGTCAAGTGCCGAGACAAGATTGTGGCACGAGTACTGGGTGTAGGGATGGCCTTTGATATTTGGAACAAATATCATGTTTTGTGTCATATTACATCCTAATCCTATGACTTTTATCGCTTAATTCATGATGCAATCGTCGTATTTGAACTTATGTCATTATATTTCATGTGTATAGGTACGATGACGACAAACGATTGAAACTGTGCTTAAAATGATTTGAATTCGTAGCATATGACAATTAGATGAGGTGACGAGTCGAAGATCACAAAGGATGAACTAAAAGGAGATTAATTCGACTGAAGAACCTCGCTTTTCTTCCGCATTGCGGAATCATCGCGGGAAGCCTCAGAACATCAGGCGATCCAATCGCATCGCGTGAAGAAAGCGGACAAACCAACTCAGTCATCACCATCTCGCGATCCTTCCGCATCGCAGAAGGAAAGCGAGAACCCTCAGTACATTGTGCGATCCTTCCGCGATGCGGAAGGAAAGCGGGGTTCTGCGAAAGTTGTCCCGATTCGACTAGAATTTGGATTCCTTATTTTTTGTTTTTTACCCTAGACTATATATAGACGTTTAATAGCTGAGAATGGTGTGCTGGGATTATTCAAGGATTTGTAAGCCACCATTCTATTTTTCTCTCTCTAGGTTATTTTATTTTTCATGTTTTTCAACCGTAGTTTATTCATGAATTCTTTTGTCTATGATCGAATCATGAGTAACTAAACCTCTTAATTCTAGGGTTGTGGCGAAAGACTTGAAAGTTGATTTGATGACAATTATTATCTATTGATTTTCCATATTTTGGGTTGCTTATTTATTCTTGATCTTAATTGTTTGATTATCTGGCCAATAGTTAGACATTATCTGTGGTACGCGAATTGAACTTGAGAAAGGGAATTCACGTATGTAATAAGAGTAAATAGAGTTTGTTCGATTTAATCGTTTCGCTATTGAGGATAGAGATATACCCCTTAGCCCTACTTAGTTGAATACGGATAAATAAATGCGTTCTTGTTACCTCTGATGACCATAGAAATATAGGCATTATAGTAACATCTACAGGCTTGTGAGTAGTTCGAGAGAATATCATAAAGTATAATTAACCCGTCAACTAGTAACCCAGGAAATAAAATAGGTGGAATTGTCTGAAGATCAACGGGATTTTTGAAAGCCATAACCCTAGATATTTCTCTCATCTGAAAATTCTTACAATCTTTGTCAAGATAGTCGCAGTCACAAAAACACCCATCACAAATTGTTTACTTTTCAGTTTTTAGTTTAGTACAACAAACATCTTGATTTTCGCTTTCTTGAATAGTTTCATCGAATTTGAATTAGCTTAACAGTAGAATCTAAGTCTCTGTGGGATCGATATCTGGACTTAACAGTCTATATTACTTGTACGACCACGTATACTTGCGTGTGCGTTTGGGAGCAACAAGTTTTGGCGCCGTTGCCGGGGACTTAGAAAAATTTACTGTTTTTCTAATTTGAGTTTTTTTTTCTTTCTAGTCATGTCTTTCTTTTTTTCGTTGTTCTACTTGTGATCCTTTAGGCTTCTCTCATTTATGCCAAGCACTAGAAGTTCAGGAAAACCGTTAGTTGATCTTGATCATGAAAGCGAAAGAACTTTTCGCCGACAGAGACAAACGGCTAACGAAGTAGCAAGACTTGCTCTTGAACAGGCAGAAACGGATAGAGCCAGAAACGGAGATGAACAGGGTGAAAGAGCAGCTGCGAGGGCACAAGAACAACAAATTCTTTTATCCAGTTATGCTAGGCCTAGTCTGGCAACTATTGCTAAGGCTATTGTTAGGCCTGACATTACTGGAAATTTCGAGCTAAAAGAAGGAACAGTGCAGCTGGTGCAACATACGTGCCAGTATATGGGTAAGTCGAGTGAAGACCCGCATAAGCACTTGATGCAGTTCGTGGAGTTGAGCGAGAATTTCCAATATAGAGATGTTCCCGATGATTATGTGAAGCTGTCCTTATTTCCGTTCTCACTGATTGGCGAAGCGAGGGAATGGTTGACGAATCTACCTGCAGGTTCTATTACTTCTTGGGAGATATTATCAAATATGTTTATCGACAGGTTCTTCTCACCTAAGAAAACAAAGGAGCTACGAGGAAGAATTACTAACTTCACTCAGAGAGATTCCGAATCTCTACCACACGCTTGGGAAAGGTATAAGGGCTATTTGCGAGATTGCCCCCATGACATGCAGCCAAAGGAGATCATTGGCAACTATTTCGTAGAAGGTCTTAACCATGAATCAAGGGCTCTGTTGAATGCTTCAGCTCAAGGTCAGATATTAAACAAAATATATGAAGAGATGGAAGATCTCTTTGAGATGATGTTTGAGGGTCATCATGAGTATCACGAGACTAGCCGGGGGTTACCACAAAAAGCTATTGGGGTTCTTAAAGTTGATGATGTTGCAGCTATTCGGGCTCATATTGGTACTCTCACTAACGTGATGTTGAGGGTGTCTCCTCAAGCTCAGCAGATCCAACCAGTTCAACATATTCAGCAGGCATCATGTGTAAGTTGCGGTGAACCTCATGACTATAACAATTGTCCATTGAATCCAGAGTCTGTCTATTTTGTGGGACAGCATAATCGCGGTACTGGTAATCGGGGAAACTACTATGGAAATAATTACAACACTCCATTTGGGAAGCAGGATTTCCACAAGCCGAACAATTATCAGCAACTTCAAGCTCAGCCAGCTAGCAATTTAGAGGAGATGATGAAGCAGCTCATAGCTCAAAATCAAGTGATGCAGCAGCAAAATCAGAAAATTCAGAGTGAGATGCAGAAATCTATTCACGAGCTTGAGCGTCAGATGGGGCAGATGGCTCTTAAGCAGAATGTCAGACTTCCTGGTGCTCTTCCGAGTGATACTGAAAAGAATCCAAAAGAATGCAAGGCAGTCACCTTGAGGAATTGTAGAGATCTAGAAGAAGTGCCGCCGAAAAAGAAGAACATAGCAGAGGCAGAACTTATCCCTACTAAGCGAGCTGAACCAAAGCAAACACTCGCAAAGAAACATGTAGAGTAAGTGGTGCGACCACCCCTCCCTTTCCACAGTGACTTCAGAAACAGAAAGCAGATTCGGCTTGCAAGAAATTTCTTGAACTCTTAAAACAGGTACATATCAACATACCTTTGGTGGAGCTTCTGCAAGAAGTCCCAAAATATACGAAATATATTAAAGATGTGGTCGCGAACAAACGGCGTTGGACAGAGTTTGAGACTGTTGCACTTACTGAGGAGTGCAGTTCTAGAGTGAGGAGTAAAATTCCTCCGAAGTTGAAAGATCCGGGCAGCTTCACAATTTCAATTACGATTGGCAACATTGAAGGTGGGCTAGCATTGTGTGATTTGGGTGCTAGTATTAATCTGATGCCCACCTCTGTGTTCCGAATAGTGGGTTTGGGAGAGCCTAGGCCAACCACTATTACGTTGCAGTTGGCTGATCGATCTCTTGATTATGCTGATGGTATTATTAAGGACATTCCTGTGAAGGTAGGCCCATTTATTCTGCCAGTTGATACTTGATTATAAGGCAGATAAGTGTGTTCCTCTCATCATGGGGAGAGGATTCTTGGCTACTGTCGATGCTGTAATCCGAGTGAAAGATGGGAAGATGTCCATGACAGTTAATGGGCAAGAGACGACTTTTGATTTGTTTAAAGCTACCAGACTTCCAGCCCATTATGAGAAGTTGAAGATGCTTTCCGTAGTGGAACCCGAGCTCACTAATGCCGAGTTAGATCACCCTAGCCTCGCGAGATCCGTTGGAGACAGCTTTGGTGTATGGGGAAGATCTGAAAATTGATGCAGAAGTGGAGGAGTGTCTTAGCATTCTTGACACTTCATGTGCTTATCTACGAGCAAGTACACCGGTTGAGAAGCTAGACAGACCAGAGTCATGGAAGAAGCTGAAACCATCTATTGAAGAGGCTCCCGTTCTTGAGTTGAAACCATTGCCTCCTCACCTTCGCTATGCTTTCTTGGGTAGTGGAGACACATTTCCTGTAATCCTCTCTTCTTATTTGACTGATGTACAGGTTGAACGTGTGTTACGAGTGCTAAGAGATCGAGTCCGAGCCTTTGTGTGGTCGATTGCTGATATTCGAGGTATTAGTAGCTCATTTTGCATGCACAAAATATTATTGCAGGAAGACAGCAAACCCAGTATTGAGTGCCAGAGGCGACTGAACCCGATCATGAAGGAGGTGGTGAAGAAATAGGTAATCAAGTGGCTTGACAGCTGCATTATTTATCCCATCTCGGACAGCAATTGGGTGAGTCCTGTACAATGTGTCCCGAAGAAAGGGGGCATAACTGTGGTGGAAAATGAGAAGAATGAATTGGTGCCTCAACGAACTGTTACGGGCTGGAGGATATGTATCGACTATCGCAAGTTAAACAACGCCACCAGAAAAGATCATTTTCATTTTCTCTTCATGGATCAAATGCTCGACAGATTGGCTGGGCACGATTATTATTGCTTTTTGGATGGTTATTCGGGTTACAACTAGATCATGATTGCGCCTGAAGATCAAGAGAAAAGCACATTCACATGTCCATATGGCACATTTGCATTCCGGAGGATGCCTTTCGGTTTGTGCAATGCTCCAGGTACCTTCCAGCGATGCATGATGGCTATTTTCACCGGTATGGTGGAAAATTATGTGGAGGTATTTATGGATGACTTCTCTGTTTTTGGAGATTTGTTTGATGACTGTTTAAATCATCTTGATTCCGTGTTAGCTCGTTGTGAATAAACGAACTTGGTTCTTAACTGGGAAAAATGCCACTTCATGGTGCGAGAGGGAATCGTTCTTAGTCACAAGATATCGAGCAAGGGAATAGAGGTTGACAAGGCGAAGATTGAAGAAATTGAAAGATTGCCACCACCTGTTTCAGTTCGGGGAGTGCGCAGTTTTCTTGGGCATGCAAGATTATATCGACGGTTCATCAAAGACTTCTCTAAAGTTACTAATCCAATGTGCAAGCTTTTAGAGAAAGATGTGAAGTTTGTGTTTAATGAAGCTTGTCTGACGGCTTTTGATGAGCTGAAACGAAGGTTGATGTCGGCTCCTATTATCATCGCACCCGATTGGTCTTTGCCATTTATTTTGATGTGTGATGCAAGTGATTTTGCTGTGGGTGCTGTCCTTGGTCCGAAAAGGGATAAGATCTTTCAATCTATTTATTATGCCAGCAAGACACTTGATGCAGCCCAGATGAACTATACTGTCACAGAGAAGGAGTTATTGGCTGTTGTCTACGCCTTCGACAAATTTCGATCATATCTGGTGGGCACGAAGGCGATTGTCTATACTGATCACACTGCAGTTCGTTATTTGTTTGCAAAGAAGGATGCAAAGCCGAGGCTTACTCGTTGGGTGTTGCTGCAGCAAGAGTTTGACATCGAGATTCTTGATCAAAAGGGCACAGAAAATCAGGTAGCAGATCACTTATCGAGATTAGAAGATCGTAGACATGTGGATGAAGTAGTGGCGATTAAGGAGACTTTTCCTGACAAACAACTCTTTGCTCTTCAATCAGCTGAGATGCCATGGTATGCAGACATGGTGAACTTTATAGTATGTGAGATTTACCCCTCTGTTGCTAATCACGAGAAGAAGAAGCGGATTTTGCATGACAGTCGTTTCTATGTGTGGGATGAGCCCTATCTCTACCGGGTTAGCACAAATTAGATGATCAGAAGGTGTGTTCCAGAGGAAGAGGTCTCAGCGATTCTCGAGAAGTGTCACTCATCACCCTATGGAGGACATCATGCTGGTGATAGAACAGCTGCAAAGGTACTTCAGTCCGGATTCTACTGGCCAACTTTGTTCAAATATGCTCATGAATTTGTGCGAGCATGTGATAGCTGCCAGAGGATCGGAAATATCTCCAAACGTCATGAAATTCCTTTGAAGGGCATCTTAGAAATCGAGGTGTTTGATGTGTGGGGTATTGACTTCATGGGTCCCTTCATACCATCCAAGGGGAATAAGTACATATTGGTTGCTATAGACTATGTCTCGAAGTGGGTGGAAGCCATTGCACTTCCCACCAATGATGCTAGTATGGTGGCGCGATTTCTGAAAAAGAACATTTTTACAAGGTTTGGGACCCCTCGGGCCATCATCAGTGATCAAGGTACGCACTTTTGCAATCGGCTCTTTGATAAATTGCTGCTCAAGTATGGGGTGAAACACAAGATAGCGACCGCTTATCATCCTCAGACGAGTGGTCAAGTGGAGGTATCGAACAGAGAAATCAAGAGGATTTTGGAGAAGACTGTGAGCGTAAGTAGGAAAGATTGGTCATTGAAGCTTGATGACGCTCTGTGGGCATATAGAACAGCTTACAAAACTCCGATTGGCACATCTCCCTATAAGCTCATTTTTGGTAAGGCATGTCATCTACCAGTTGAGCTTGAGCATAGAGCATATTAGGCGATCAAGAAGTTGAATCTAGACATGGTTCAAGCTGGAGAGAAGAGACTGTTGCAGCTGCACGAGTTGGAGGAATTTTGCTATCATGCTTATGAAAACGCGAAAATGTACAAGGAGCGAACTAAGAGAATTCATGACAGGCGCATCAAATCTTGTGACTTTGAGCCTAGGCAGTTAGTCTTGCTGTATAACTCTAGGCTGAAGATCATTGGTGGAAAGTTGAAGAGTAAGTGCTCTGGGCCATTCGAGGTAGTTCGTGTGACCGCACATGGAGTAGTTGAGCTAAAGAAACCCAACTCGGATAAGACATTCTTGGCGAATGGGCAAAGAGTGAAGCATTACTACGGGGAGGCCACTGACCGCGCGAAGTCCACCATCGATCTAGAAGAGGCTTGAGAAAAAGCATACGTCATGCCGCGACGTTTAATCAGGCGCTTCTCGGGAGGCAACCCGTGTAAAAAAAAGTGTCGTGACACGACCTTAACTAAGGCGCTCGTTGGGAGGCAACCCAATTTTTTTTATAATATAGGTCACGGTTGTTCATGTTGCAGGAATTGGGCGGAAAGAAGAAAAATACAAAGTGCCCAGTGATTTGCACATCGGTCCCGCGATGCGGACAGATCGCACGTGGAAAATTAGAAACCTTCAGTGATTTGCGCGATCCATCCGCGATGCGGACCGATCGCTCAACATACTGCAGTCTCGCACTTTCCTCCCGCGATGTGGACGGATCGCGCGGGTTGACCTGGTTTGTAATATTTTTTTATTAATGATATACTCGCGGCCCTTTCACTCATTCTCCTTCACAAAAAAACAGTCCCCTCTTCTCCCACATTCTCTTCTACACGAAAACAATCCCCACCCCTATTCTCTCTCTAACAAAAACAACTTCAAGTCGCTCCAATCCATCCCCCATTAACTTCACAAGGTAAGTGGGTTCATCCTCCATATTTTTCCCCTTTTCCCCCTTGTTATTGATGTTTGTAGTTGTAAAGTAGGGATATGGGTATGGGATAATCTTGGGTGGGGATTGGTATATCTTGTGTGATATGTGTGATTTTGGCTAGAATGTGACTCCCATTGCAAAAGGGAGGGTTCCCCAACCCACCATTGTTGTCAAAAGTTAAGGGACGATTTTAAGCCCACAAGGTGTTCGATAAAAGTCCTAAACCAAGTTTTTGTGAAATTGTTGAAGTCTTGAGTAGCAATCGAACATTAACTGAACATAGGAACCCTTGTGCATCCCCTTTCACCATAAAATTCGAATTGTGCAGGAGAATTGTGATTTTCCATCCCAAGCCCTATAACATGAAATAGCTTACTTTTTTTTTCGTTTTGTCATGTAGAAGTAGCTAACTTCTTCGATTTTGATTTAGTAATGTAGTTTGAAATAAGTGTGGGGTTGTGCCACGACCCCTTAGTTACTGACCAGTACCTCTCGTTTGGTAATGCATTGTTTTGCAGGCAAAATGGTTCACGCCAAGTCCAAGGGCAAAGTTGTTGCCTCCTCCTCCCAAGGCACAAAAAGAGGAAGAGCAGAAAACCCGTCTAAAGCGACAAAAGGGCAAACATCCAGAAAGGGAAAGCATACCGCGGTTGTCATTCCTCCGACGTCAAAGAGGACTCCCCACCCCCATCTCTTTGGGGAAGGGGCAGAGTGGTATGCAGGGTTTGACATCTCGAAGGGATACAATCATGAGCGAGCAATCATTCGAGTCCCTTTGAAGAAGAATTTTCGGGATGTCTACAACTGCATAGTCGCCATGGGATGGACGTCTGTGTTTGAACAGCCGGGGCCAGTAAACATTGATTGGGTCATGGAACTTTACGCAAGCATGCCAATCCGTGGGACCCCCGATTCCGTATTCGTTTGCAAAAATTGGGTGCCATTGACAGCATCGACTTTGTGCGGGGCAATTTGAGTCCCGGATGTGCCTGTTGAACCATTGCTAGAATTCATAAAAGGATCGATTATAAGGCTATCCGAGAAACTCTTTGTGGAGCCAACTCAAAAGCTCAATGGGCACGATACTCAGGGCCTTTTCGGAAGCATCGGAGCATGAGCATGAGAAAGGGAATTCACGTACGTAATAAGAGTAAATAGAGTTTGTTCAATTTAATCGTTTCGTTATTGAGGATAGAGATATACCCCTTAGCCCTACTTAGTTGAATACGGAGAAATAAATGCGTTCTTGTTATCTCTGATGACCATAGAGATATAGGCATTATAGTAACATCTACAGGCTTGTGAGTAGTTCGAGAGAATATCATAAATTATAATTAACCCGTCAACTAGTAACCCAGGAAATAAAATAGATGGAATTGTCTGAAGATCAACTGGATTGGCAAAAGCCATAACCCTAGATCTTTCTCTCAACTGAAAAAACTCTTACAATCTTTGTCAAGATAGTCCCAGTCACAAAAACACCCATCACAAATTGTTTACTTTTCAGTTTTTAGTTTAGTACAACAAACATCTTGATTTTCACTTTCTTGAATAGTTTCATTCGAATTTGAATTAGCTTAGCAGTAGAATCTAAGTCTCTGTGGGATCGATATCTGGACTTAACAGTCTATATTACTTGTACGACCACGTATACTTGCGTGTGCATTTGGGAGCAACAACCTTAATATTTGTCCCGAATCTATGTTCAATTAGTTGGGCTATGACATTGGAAACATTTGCCAAAGCCACACAAATGTAGGAGCATTTGATAGAGCCCAACATGATCCTTTTGGAGAAATTGATATTTTTATCCAAATGGCATGTAACGGTTCGCTTTTCACGCGGTTTTAAGGCATAAAAAGCTACTACGAATTCGTAGGTGCTCTTTCGGACTTTTGTTTTGAAAAGAGTCGCTACCTATTTTTAGGAAATTAGGAAAACCGAGGGTGAAGGGTTTATTCAAATACCGTGAAAAATCCTTCGTAATCTAGAGTTCTAGGTAAGGGTTTTGATGAATCCCTGGGGAAGGTGTTAGGTACCCCAGTATTAAGGATCCATACTATACAGTTGACCTTCGAATTCTAATTTATGAGTATTTGCATGAACTGTCTATTTAGTGTTTATTCTCGCAAAAATCTTGTCATTTGCATATCATTTTGAGAATAGAATTTGAATATGTTCCCTTTATATATATGGTACGTAGATTCAGATTTGTAATATTCGGATAAAATAATTTCCCCTCTTTGTGTATAGGGATGATGTATTTCATTTGGAAAACGAGTATAAAGTTGTCATCTTTATACATGTTATTTGAAAATATGAACTTATTATGTTTTGAATGTCCAATTTTGTCCATGCTTAACTTATACTTTATTTGGCTCGATCCATATAGTAAATTTGGAACGCTTCTATCCAAGAGTTCACACATACGAATGTATTTGTTTTAGGAAATGCATTGTTTTAAGGCAAGTTATGAAATTGGTCCCGTGTTCGGGTTTTATAGCTAATACTATAATTTTTGAAGAGGTCTGCCCATTTTTTTGGCCCAAATGAGCCCTTTGGTTCAAAGATTTTTGAGATGCCCATATCCCTTTTTATACGTGAATGGGCTTTGGCCCAAAATCCCTTTTATGCTTTCAGAAACATTTGGCCAGTTCTTGGCTTTATTACTAGTTGCTAAAATCAGTGGGGTTTTGGCCCCAATACATACTAGGTTTTGTCATTTAGTCTGATCCAAAAAACACTTATTTTTAGCCTTAGTTTGAAAACAAAATTTGGTTTATTCTTTACTAAAATATGCTTCAGCTTTTGGAAACCAGTCTGTTTTTCTTTAACCAGTTGCAATATTTGTGGTTTTGAAATACTCTTTTTGTTCTTGTTTTTGAATTTAAACCGTGTCAAATAGTTTAGCTAATCCTCTATTTAAGTGATCAAAATCGTTACGCTAAATTCGGGTTTTTGAAAAGAAATGGTTTTGGCGACTTAGAGTCAATCTAAACAGCATAAGTACCGTTATCCTAAGCCTACCGGCCCACACGATAAGCATTACACTATGACATGAGTTTTTTACAAGTTTAAAATACATAAAAGCTCAAAAATGAAAGAAAAACAAGAAGCAAATAAAGGAAATGTAAGACTAGGGGCATACCAAGCCCCTAGCTGACCATTTTAACCCATGCCTGGGCCTTCTGCGCGCCAAGCTATTTAATTCCTCTTCGCAGACTCAATATCTTCGAGGAAAGAATTTTCCTTATTGGGCCTAAGGCCTAATAGGCAGGCTGACCCGACTTGAGTGGTCATGTGGTGAGGGAGAAAAGGTAAAGGGAAACCGATTAATTTATAATTTTCTGAACTTATCTGTCACGACCCAAACCAATGGGCCGTGACCAGTGTCCGACCACTGCTGACCAAGCACCCCTAAACTCGTACTTGCCATATGCTGAATAACCTGGTAGTCCATTTCTAACTTATATCTGAACAATAGCATCTGCTGTAAAATTTATGCAATAAACTCTACCTCGAAAACTCATAAATTATATACATACATATATATATATATATATATATATATATGCATACGTGCAAAGGATGACAACGCAGTCCGACATAGCCACTACACGTACTTTACATAAAATAAGAGACCACAAAGCTACTTGACGTTCCCACTATATACAACTGCCTACAGACCTCTATGAAATATATACTGTAGAAAAGACAGGACAAGGCCCTGTCACACCCACATATCTACATATCAAGATAGCATACCAAAAAGGACTGCAGCTCCAGACCAATAGAGCGCACTGACTGCGGCTGAGTGGAGATCCTACTGGTCTGGATAGTGTCACGACCCAACCTGCCATGAGTGGCACCCAAGTAAATCCTAGTGGGCGAACCAACACACAAGATCTCTATTCATTCAAGTCTGATTTTATATTAGGCAAGTCAACGATTGTACTCATTCACGCATCAAATAAACTGGGTAAGTCATGCTATAAAATACTAAAACAAATGTGGAAGTCTAACTATTACAATTTCCCCAAAATTCGAAAGTCAACGTATAGGACTCTAAGCCAAAACACATCTAAGAACTGAAATCTATCAAATGAATATGCATAATGTCCAGTAAAGGAAAAGACATCATAAGTAGAAGATCCTCGGGCGGCCTGGCATGAGAAGGAGCTCACCCCAAAATCTGTCAGCAAATATCCTCCACGTTAGATGTGAAGACTAGTAACGACCTCTATATCAAAATTTGCACTTAAAGAACGCAGCAAGATAGTATCAGTACAAACACTATGTATCGGTAGGCATCATAGGTCGACAAAGATTAGTATCATGCATATCATATGAAATCACTAAAATAAACAAGCCAGTCAATCATGCACGAATATCAATACATCACAACAAGTCAATCACAGACGAACACCATAAATCTCTGAACTGCCAAGAATTACAAACACGTTAACTACAATGCAGATAAAAGCACACTATACCCCCACTCGCTGTACACACATGCTATCTGATGTCATAGCTCAGTAGTCATGACCTGCAGGGGACCCATGGTGTCCATGTACCACTCGTTCCGCAGCACTCCTCGGACCCGAGCACAACCTCCGCTCCAAAAACGAACCTCGGACGCGGGATATAACAATAAACCTCTCGTTTCCAGAACTATCCTCGGACCACGAGCCCATAATCTAGGCCACATATATGCCTTGTCATACCTTTTTCAGAACAGTGTTTCTTACCTTCTCATTATCCATATTCACCTCATCATTTCATGTCACAATGCCCTCGAGAAGACTATATTTTCTCATCACAATACAACCACTTCAGATTAAATCACATAGGAATAATGGCATGAAGCCTACACAACATTCAATCACAAACAAATAGGAGCTTAACCACATAATATCATGTAGTGAATAATAGACATGCTTTCTCCTAATGCTCTTCCTCATATGACAGATTTTCATCTAACAACACCGAATCCCAACGAATGATATAGGAACCATCACCGTGGTACCTCTTCAACATCGACACATGGAACACCGGATGAACGCCCGATAAGCCCGGAGGTAAAGCCAACTTGTAAGCCACCTCCCCCACACGTTTGATAATCTCAAATGGACCAATGAACCTCGGGATAAGCTTGCCATTTTTCCCAAAACCTCATCACCGCCTTCATGGGTGAGACATTCAGTAGCACTTGCTCCCTTTCCTCAAACTCAAGATCTCAGACCTTGCGGTCCGCATACTCTTTCTGCCTATTTTGTGCTGCCAATAGCTTGGCTTGAATCACCTTAACCTTGTCTAGGGACTCTCTCAAAAGATCAGTGCCCCGAGGCCTCACCTCAAACGCATCGAACCACCCAATAGGAGACCTACACCTCCTCCCATACAACGCCTCAAACAGAGCCATATCAATACTCGAGTGATAGCTATTATTGTAGGAGAATTCGGCTAAGGGCAAGAACTGATCCCAATGCCCACCGAAATCTATCACGCACGCACGCAGCATATCCTCCAGAACCTGAATAATCCACCCGGACTGCCCATCAGTCTGAGGATGGAAGGCGGTGCTAAGATGAAACCTTGTACCCAACTGCTTATGCAAACACTCCCAAAACCTGGATGTGAATGTGGTACCCTGTCGGACACGATGGAGATAGGAACCCCGTGGAGTCTAAGTACCTTCCGAATGTAAACCTTAGCCAACTTCTCCACATCATAAGTTATTTTCATCGGAATGAAGTGGGCAGACTTAGTCAACCTATCAACAATAACCCAGATGGAGTCAAACTTCCCTAACGTCTTCGGAAGACCCACTACCAAATCCATGGCTATTCTTTCGACTTCCATTCTGGAAATAGGCATTCTCTATAACGTACCCCCAGGTTTCTGATGCTCATGCTTCACCTGTTGGCAATTTAAGCACTGTGCAACGAACTCCACAATATCCCGCTTCATCCTAGTACACTAGTAATATTGCCTCAAATCACGATACATCTTAGTGACACCAGGGTGGATAGAATACCTCGAACTATGAGCCTCTGTCAGAATGGTCTTAATCAAGTCGCCCACACGTGGCACACACATTCGCCCTTTGATTCGCAGCACGCCCTCCTCATCAATCACGGCCTACTTGGCCTCACCACGCAACACCTTATCTCGTATTTTACATAGCTTAGCATCTTCGAACTGCTTAGCATTAATCTGCTCTAAAATTAATGACCGCGCCTCGACACAAGCCAACACCTTGCGTGTGTTAGGGATATCCAGTCTCATAAAACTGTTAGCCAGAATCTGCACCTCTCTAGCCAATGGACGCTCAAAAGAAATTAAACGAGCCAGACTCCCCATACTAGCCGACTTTCGGTTCAATGCATCAGCTACTACATTTGCCTTACCAGGGTGATACAAAATGGTGATGTCATAGTCCTTCAGCAGTTCCATCCACCTCCGCTGTCTAGAGTTCAGATCTTTCTGAGTGAACACATGCTGCAAACTGCGATGGTCTATGTACACTTCCCAACGGACACTGTACAAGTAGTGCCTCCAAATTTTCAATGCGAACACTATCGCTGCCAACTCGAGATCATGAGTAGGATAGTTCTTCTCATGCACCTTCAACTGCCGAGAAGCATAGGCAATCACCTTCTTTTCCTGCATCAAAACAACACCCAAACCAGAATCTATGCCCTCAACGGGAAATGCCAGAATCGGTGCGGTAGTCAACAACGTTTTGAGCTTTTGAAAGCTCTCCTCGCACTCATCGGACCACTGAAACGGTACCTCCTTCTGAGTCAAACGGGTCATTTGAGATGCAATAGAAGCAAACCCTTTCACAAACTGACGATAGTAGCTAGCTAGACCCACGAAACTACGGATCTCGATCACTGATGTGGGCCTAGCCTATTCTTTGACTGCTTGAATTTTCTGAGGATCCACTATAATACCATCTTTCAAAATCACATGCCCCAAGAAAGATACAGAAGCCAACAAAAATTCACACTTGGAGAATTTAGCATACAATTCCTTCTCCCGCAAGAGCAATTCTCAAATGTTTCTCATGCTCTTCCTTACTCCTAGAGTACACCAAGATATCATCAATAAACACTATAACGATGAGTCTAGGTAGGGCTTAAACACACTGTTCATCAAATCCATGAACGCAACTAGGGAATTTGTAAGCCCAAAAGACATAACCAAGAATTATAGTGCCCATATTTAGTCCGAAAAGCAGTTTTTGGAACATCCTCTGCCCGAATCTTCAATTGATGGTACCCTGACCTTAGGTCAATTTTCGAGAACACCGAAGCTCCCTGTAACTAATCAAACAAGTCATCTATACGGGGGATGGGATACTTGTTTCGGACAGTTACCATACTCAGCTGTCGGTAATCAATACACATAGGCATAGACACATCCTTCTTTTTAACAAACAGTATAGGAGCACCCCACGGAGAGGCACTCGGGCGAATAAACCCCTACTCAGAAGATCTTACAACTGGTCCTTCAGTACCCTGAGTTTTGTTGGTGCCATCCTATAAGGTGGAGTAGCGATAGGACGAGTCCCTGGGTCTAAGTCAATCCTGAAGTCAATATCACGATCTGGTGGCATACCAGGCAAGTCCGCGGGGAACACATCCGCAAACTCGCGTACCACTGGAACTGAATCAAGGGATGGAGTATCTGCACTTGTATCACGGATATGTGCCAGATAAGCTAAACACCCCTTCTCTACTAGCTTCCTAGCGCGGACAAAGGATATTACTTTCTTAGGGAGGGGACTAAGGTTACCCTTCCACTCGAGTCTAGGTGCACTGGGTATGGCTAGTGTAACAGTCTTAGAGTGGAAATCAAGTAAAGCGTAATGCGGGGACAACCAACTCATACCCAAAATAACATCAAAATCTACCATGTCTAAAATCATCAAATCCGCCCAAATACTATACCCCATAAAAGAAATTGCACACACAGGGTAGACGCTATCCACTACCACAAAATCCCCAATAGGAGTTGACACGAAAATAGGGGTATCAAGAGTATCATACATCATATCCAGACCCACATCAAAATAGGTAGATACATAGGAAAAAGTAGAACCCGGATCAAACAAAACAGAAGCCTATGATAACTTTATCGGAGGCCTCAGCCTCGGGTTTACCTGGGAAGGCGTACAAATGACCGCGCCCCCCTGTCGTCTGCGTACCCCCACGATTATCATTACTAGTCTGAGCCCCGCCCCTGCCGGGCTGCTGTCCGCTCTACCTACCTGAGAACCGCCTCAATTAGGCTGGGCACTACCCCTACCCGCGGTGTGGCCGACCCGCTCTGCCGGTGCGCGATCCTTACCCCCTCGATCTTGTGCATATGGAGCTCGAAGAGCCTGATACTGGGTCCCCTGTCCACTCTGTCTAAATCTGGGGTAATATCTCTTAATATGCCCTATCTCACCACACTTGAAGCAAGCACGATCCAGCGTAGGCCGCTGAACAGAAGATGATGAAGCAGTATAGCCTCCCTGCTGACCGGAAGCCTGATAATTTTACCCTGAAGGGCCCCCAGCTGACACCTGTATCGCGGACTGAATCGGACGCCCTGAATAAACCTATGAACTCTGACCCCTCGAGAAAGAGTTGCTGAACATCCCACCCTTACGGGCCTTCTTCTCTATATGCTTCGCCTGACTCTCCTGCCTAATACTCTCAACGGTACGGACGAGCTCCACTACCTCCTGAAATGAAGCCCCAGTGGCCACAAGCTGAAGAGCTGATAACTGAAGCCCCGTGTTCAACCCCTTCACAAACCGCTGTATCCTCTCCCCCTCAGTGGGCAGCAACTAAATAGCATATCGGGAGAGGGAGTGGAAACGGGACTCATACACAGCAACCGACGAGTTCCCCTGATCAATAGTAGCAAACTCATCCTTCCTTCGGTCCCTCAAAGTACGCAGAACGTACTTGTCAAATAACACAGAGTAAAACTGGACTCGAGTCAACGGAGGAGACCCAGCTGGCCTACACTCCACATAAGCCCTCCACAAAGTTTGGCATCACCCAAAAACTGGAACGTTACAAACTCTACCCCGTATTTATGCACGGCTCCCATCTTATGGAGACGCTCATGACAGTCGATGATGAAATCATATGTGTCCTCTGACTCTGTACCATGAAACACAGGAGGCTTCATTTTTGTGAACTTCCAGAACAGATCATGTTCCTCACCAATCATCACTGGCCTTGCAACAGGCCTCGAGAAGGCCTAAAAAACCGGAACCTCATCCAAGTGAAATGCCACTGCAGTGCATGCTGTACCCCCGGAGCCTGTGCTCTGTCCGGATCTGGAGCCGCAGCCCTTGCGCCCTTACTTGCTGGACCAACTGGATAGCTCCTGTCTGTGCTAACCCACGCAACAGATTCAACACTTGTGCCATCGCGTCTGGTACACCCTGAGCAACTGCAGCTCCTGGTGGGACTGGCGCTGCTACTGGCTGGGCTGGTACGGCTGCAACTCCCTCTGCCTCACGGGGTTAACAACTGGGATGCCACCCCCAGCTAGGGCAGCCCCTCTACTAGCTCTTCTGCCCCCACCTCTTCCTCTAGCTGCTGTCGTGCGTGTTCTCTCCATCTGCGAGAGAATGAAGGATAGTCATATACAAATTTAAATCAGCAAATACTAATTGGAACCAAGTAGCACAAAAGAAGAAAGAAAAAAGAGTTTTCCTAGTGTCCGATAGCCTTTCGAAGATAAGTACAGACGTCTCTGTACCGATCTACAAGACTCTGCTAGACATGTCCTGGTACGATGAGATCGATGAACCTAAAGTTCTGATACTAACTTTATCACGACCCAACCCGCAATGACTGGCACCCAACTAAATCATAGTGGGCGAACCAACACCCAAGATCTCTATTCATTCAAGTCTGATTTTATATTAGGCAAGTCAACGATTATACTCATTCACGAATCAAATAAACTGGGTAAGTCATGTCATTAAATACTAAAACAAATACGGAAGTCTAACTATTACAATTTCCCCAAAATTCGAAAGTCATTGTACAGGACTCTAAGCCAAAACACATCTAAGAATTGAAGTCTATCTAATGAATATCCCTAATGTCCAGAAAAGGAAAATACATCATAAGAAGAAGATCCTCGGGCAGCCTGGCATGAGAAAGAGCTCACCCCAAAATCAGTCAGGAAATATCCTCCACGCTAGATGTGAGGACGCGTAGCGGCATCTATATCAAAATCTGCACTCAAAGAATGCAGCAAGGTAGTATCAGTACAAACACTATGTACCTGTAGGCAACATAGGCCGACTAAGATTAAGATCATGCATATCATATGAAATCACTAAAATAAACAAGCCAGTCAGTCATACACGAATATCAATACATCACAACAAGTCAATCACAGACGAACACTACAAATCACCGAACTGCCAAGAATTACAAACACGTTAAATACAACGGAGATAAAAGCACACTATACCCCCACTCGTTGTACACACATGCTATCTGATGTCATAGCTCAGTAGTCATGACCTGCAGGGGACCCATGGTGTCTATGTACCACTCGTTCTGGAACACTCCTCAAACCCGAGCACAACCTCCGCTCCGGAATGAACCTCGGACGCGGGATATAAAAATAAACCTCTCATTTCCGGAACTATCCTCAGACCACGAGCCCATAATCTAGGCCACATATGTGCCTTGTCATACCTTTTTCAGAACAGTGTTTCTTACCTTCTCATTATCCATATTCACCTCATCATTTCATGTCACAATGCCCTCGAGAAGACTATATTAACTTCTCATCACACTACAACCACTGCAGATTAAATCACACAGGAATAATAAGATGAAGCCTACACACAACATTCAATCACAAACACATAGGAGCTTAACCACACAATACCATGTAATGAATACCAGACATGCTTTCTCCTAATGAAATCACAAACATACATTCAACTAACCAAAGTCTACCTCAAGTAAACCGTAACCTACCTCAAAGCAGAGCTGGAACAATGCAAGTCACTATGGTACACCCTTTCCTTTCCTCAAAGCCTCGGAATGCTCAAAGTCTAGAAATAGAGGGCCCAATGAGTTATAATACTCAATTACAAGTTCCAACGCATGCAAGAATACCCTTCCCTTACCCCATTCTAAGGGTTAGATGATTGTTTAGGTGATAAACAACCTATTTAGACCCTTAGCAATCATTAATCATCAATTTATAACAACATTCTATCAATATTCCCTTACTAGCAGTTTTCTATGGCAAATACACTATTTTTATAGAACCCTAAGTCTCTAATTACTTAGTTTATGTCTCTAAATGTTCAATTTATGATCAAGAACAACTAACCAACACATTTAGATGATAACTAAGCGATAATAATCATAACCCAACAAGTTTAGAAGATTTAATAATATTCTAGGGTTTTGAATTCAATTTCACCATTAAATACCTATGAGGATGATTATAATCACGACGGGGAAAGGAATGATAGAATGAAAGCAATGAAACTTACCACAAAAGATTGTCTTGCCATAGCTTGGAAATTCTATCTAAGTGTTTGTTGGGAAGTGTGTTGGGGTGTTATGAATGAGAAAATAAAACTAAGGCATTTAAAACCCGGCTACTGCCTCTCGTCGACCGCTATGGCGGTCGCAACGCTGCTGCAGCGGTCCCCCACTTTATCGATTGACTGCTATGGCGGTCCGTTCACCGCTATAGTGGTACCGCCATAGCAGTTCACCTTCCGCCATAGCGGCCAAAAAAGAAATGGTTGGCTGCTGGAAGCGGTCGAGGCACCGCTGCGGCGGTATAATCCCACCGCTGTAGCCGTCCATTTTGGGGAGTGAGGTCATTTTCTGTCTAGTTTTTCCCCTATCACCCCACATTTCATCCAAGGCCTTAAACCACAAAACGAAACATGCATACATACAAAAAGACGCCTTACGAATACACCCGCGGCCTCGAAATTCTCAATGGAGTCCTAAATTTCCATAACGATCGGAAGGGTCGTTACAGATCGTCTGGCTGGCTACCTGATCCTGCGGGCATGAACGCAGCATCCACAAGAAAGGACGTCAGTATGTACAGTGTACTGAGTATGTAAGGCATGAATAACAACATAATAATAAGAGGTACAGAACATAACATGAGATAAAGATAACCTGTATGTCTGATTGCCTCTTAAGGAGAATATCATGCATGCTTAGCCTTTTCATAAAAACATTTCTCATACTTATATAACATAATATTGCTACGAAACGTGCAGCCCGATCCGCAAATATTTTATATTGCTGCAGAACGTGTTGCCCGATCCATACCCATATATCCTGCATCCGGGACGATGTCATAATATATATATATATATATATATATATATATATATATATATATATATATATATATATATATATATATATATATATAAGTAGCATGCACAAGAGCCCAAATAAACATTACCACTTTACCGAAGTGACGTAAGGTCGGTAACCTCTGATTTATATTATGGAATAGTTGTCATCGTTATATCTCACCTTGAAGGAACAAGTAACATAAGGTGAGGCCAACAACAAGGAGTAACATCAATGACATCCTGAAATGTACTCAATAATCTCATGATAGTATTAAAATCATAAACTTTGAAACTTCTAGAAAAAAGGATCATCATCATCATCATTATCATCATGAAAACATAATCACCTTTAGCGTCATAAGAAAGTTTAAGAGTCATGAATCTCTAGCTTGTGGAAATAAGGACATCATGGAAAACATGTATGAGTTCACAAGAAAGGAGTCATCCTTGTCATCATGGTCTTCATAGAAAACATCTTGTCATTAATATCATAAAAACCTTGAGAGCCAGGAACTTCAAGCCTTTTTGGGAAATAAGGACGTTATGGAAACATGTATGGAATCATACTTAGGAATCATGCCTTTAGAAAGAAAGGGACTAGCCTTAACATACCTTTCAGTCTTCTTAGCGATTCAACATTTATCCTTCCAAGCTCGTAAATCTACATATAAACCATTCGTACTATTGTTAGGGTCAAAGTCATACGCTTAACCTAAGTCTTTGATTTAATTCCATTTAGGGTTTACCAAAATTCGGGCAGCATCTCCCCTGTTTATATATGCCTAGCCCGAAATCACAATTCAACAACCAACAATAACAACAACAATACCAGCATCAACAACATCATTACCAACACCATTATGTTTCATAAAACATCCCACACGATGTTTTCCAAATTTCTCAACTAAACAACTTGTAGTACGACAATTTACTAGTTTTACCTTCAGAACTAAATCAAAATTAACATTAATAAGAAGAGATTCATACCTTACTCCCGCTAGTACCGCAATATCTTCACTTTCCACCTTGAATTTCAGCCAAAACTCGTCGCTATACGATTTTATAATCGCAACTATACGCTGTCTAGACCAAAATTCAGGGATAATTCTCGATTTGCATTAAAATTTGATATGTGGAAGTTGGGAGAGGTTTCCAGAAGTTTGGGGTGATTTTTAGGGGTGGTTTGGAGGAAATAAGAGGGTAGAACCCTTTTTGTAAGATTCCAGGGTCGGGTTGCACCGACCTAAAAATTCCTCAGCGCGTTCGCGCCTACTGGTGGCGTGTTCACACCCAGTTGGCCCTTGGTCCTCTGCGCGTTCGTGCTTACCATTTTCCTGGCCTTCCAAGCCAACTTGTAACGTCCATAACTCCTTACTCCGTTACCGAATCGATGACCGGTTTGTTGCGTTGAAAACTAGACTTGATGAACTTCACTTTAGGCTTTTGCTTTGCCTCAAAACTCATCATATTCTAGAAGATATTCTTCCTCCAGATTGGACAAACAAACATAGTTTCCGCAACTCACCTGCTCTCCAATCCTCTCACAACTTACTATATGATTTAAGCCTTCATAACCATATGATAAACGCATGCAATCATTTATACCCTTGAAGGTAACTCCAAAGTCCATACTTGAAACAACCAACACTTACGAATTTTAACGTACAGAACTACGGGGTGTAACATCCTTCCCTCCCTAAAACATTCGTCCTCGAATGTTGTAGTTGCAAAGCCATAACATTTTCATTGATTTCTTGAAGTGATTGCCCTTCTCCTAGACTATGATATTCTTATCTTTATAATATATGTTGGTCAGCCTCTTCTCGTTCTCTCTTAGCTCTTTATTGAACTCTTCCATAAATTCTATAGCCTTCTGTTCTTATGTATGCAATCAGGAATCAACTAATACTTGGTTATCGTTCTCCTTCCATTAAGGTGGTTCTGACCCACAACTGTTATGGATACCCGTTGACTTGCAAGTACCTCTTCTTACTTGATGATAGACATTTCTCTTGTTCAACTATGGCACCTTTCTTTTCTTGCTTCTTTGGTGCTATTTTGGGCTATCCCTTCTCATACTCGTTGATCTCACATACGCATCACATGATCTGTTTGTAGTCTATTGATCAGACCCCTTGATTCCTCACAATCTCATCATAGTTACTTCCACAATAGCATTTTATTGCCAACGAATCCCTACTCTTAACGGTTGTTTGCCTCAAACTATCCATTCCAATTCCTTTCCGAGATCAACTATAACAATACTCTCACATAATCTCTTAAATACGTACACACACAATGTTCCCTCACCATCTTTATTATTCCTCGTAGTAGGTTTACACTTATGATAAGCTAATAATCATAGTTCGAACTAATTCATGACTCAAAATATCCTCGAACTCATATTGGAACTCTTCCTTTACTTTCTTATCCTCAAATTTTGCAATGTAGATCTACAAATATGAGACTAAGGTAAACTCTTACTTTACCACAACTTTTTTTCCAACACGAGTATACTTATCCTTGATTCCCTTATACCCGTGATCACTTAATTAGCCTTTATTCTTGGTTGGCTTTCCCTCGTTGCCCTTACACCATTTTGTTGGGCATTTCCTCACGACGATTGTTCATATAGTTCTATAATACAGGCTCTCATATTCGGCATCGCTGGCGACTTGTGAGATACTCTCTAATCCCCGGCAGTACTGCTATCTTGCTACCCATAAGCACACTACCTTCCTTCTCTTTGGTGATCGCCGCACTGCCTATAATTATCCTTTTTGTTACGAGTTTCACTTCTTTTGGCACTACGATTCCCTTTCGCTATAACCCGATTGTCCCTTGTATTAGTTTCATGCCAAAAGAAGGAAAGGATAGCCTTAATATACATTGAAGTATACCCAATCGTCTAACTTCTACCTCTCGAACTTGGAAGTCCACAATTAAGATAACATAAGCCTTAATTAGACTATTTACCTTGCATACTAATCATTTTAAATACGAATAGAGCTTGACAAATTATGGGCAACATTTCCCTTATAAGCTTAACAACCCTTCAACTTCCCATCCAATCCAACAACAACCACAACAACAATAACAACACTTATGTATAAAAACAATACTCAAATATATCCCCAATCATCTCTTAAAATAGCCTCAAATCACTACCTTAACCTTCATTAACTTACCACTTCCACAATTACCCTCTCTTCGCTTAAACCCACTAAAACTCTCGGTAATCAACTTAAATATAATGGTAGAAATCATTTACATACCTTGAGGGGTCTAAGATTCCAAAGACCAACTTTAAATCCAACTCCCTAAGCTTCACAACTTGAAGAAACCTTAGAAACAACCTTCTTCTTGACAAGCACGGGTCCACGGGGCTTGGATCTTACCAAATCTCCACTAATAATGATGGAAAATATTGGGAGAGAAAATACTAGGGTTTCTCTGATTTGGAAGTGAGGAAATGAGAAATAAGGTCGTGAACCACATATTTATACTTGAAATTAAAAAGCTCCAGCAATGCGGTTCGACATATGCCTACAGATTTCCAGCTGCGGAACGCTGTCGACGCTGCACAATGACGGCCCGTCGACCATGTCGACGATGACTGGTATCTGCAGATTTTCTCAGGTTCAGCTCAGATTGCGTCGATTCGATTCGTTCAACTTCTAACTCTATAAATCGCCAGGAATACCTGCTGGTACATTTATACACGGGGTAAAACACTTTCTATCTCCAAAATTCGGACACGAGTCTCAATTCCAAGGGCATACCCGACTATGAAACCGTAGGTTCTACTACGACGAGAACGAGAGACGTAACATTCTCCCCCCTTAGGAACATTCGTCCCCGAATGTTCAAACAATCATGGGCTATAACAATTTCGGCAGAGTTTCCCGTGTACATATACCCATCCAACCTGCACACAGCAACCCAAACGATGCCACACAGGGCCACATATTACAACATATAATACCATGGCTTCACACGACCAATCACGATAACTGAAAAATGAATAATACCTAGGGGTGATGATGCCTCATACCGAACCTCCTGTACTGCTGGAAACAAATGCGGGTACTTAATCTTCATTGCCTCTTCTGCTTCCCAAGTCACCTCCTCAACATTCTTATTCCTCCATAAAACTTTAACTAAAGCTACATCCTTGGTTTGTAACTGACGAACCTGCCTGCCTAATATAGCCACCGGACCTCTTCGTATGATAACTGCTCGGTCACCTGGATATCATCCACTGGTACAACTCTTCAAGGATCTCCTATACATTTACGAACCATAGATTCATTAAATACCCGATGTACCGACTCTAACTCAGAAGGCAATTCTAGCTCATATGCTACCGTACCCACAGTACAAATAATCTGATATGGCCCAATATATCGAGGGCTCAACATAATCTTCTTGCCAAACCTCATTACTCCCTTCATAGGTGAAACTTTTAGGAACACCTAATCGCTTACCTCAAACTCTAGCTTACGACGCCAATTATCTGCGCAGGATTTTTGTCGACTCTGAGCTGTTAGCAATCTTTCTCGAATCACTTTCACCTTATCAAATGCTTGCTAAATTAAGTCTGGGCCTACTAAGCGATTCTCCCCGACATCAAACCATCTTATGGGCAATCTACACCTCCGTCCATATAAGGCCTCATAGGGAGCCATCTAGATGCTTGAATGATAACTGTTGTTATAGGCAAACTCGATAAGAGGCAAGTGATCATCCTAGCTACCTTGCAAGTCAATCACACAAGCTCTCAATATATCCTCAAGTGTCTGTGTAGTACACTCTGCTTGTCCATCTGTCTGCGGATGAAATGCAGTACTAAGACTCACCTGAGTCCCCAATCCACTCTGAAAAGACTTCCAGAAATTAGCTGTAAACTGTGTTCCCCTATCTGAGATAATGGTTGCGGGAACACCATGAAATCGTACAATCTCCTTAAGAGAAAGCTTCTCCTAATCCTCGGCCGCATAAGTAGTTCTGACAGGCAGAAAATGGGTTGACTTTGTAAGCCTATCAACTATGACCTATATCGAATCACACTTCCGCTGAGTACGGGGTGACCCAGTAATAAAGTCCATATTAATTACCTCCCACTTCCATGTCAGAATCTCTATAGCCTGCAATAGACCTCCGGGCTTTTGGTGCTCTATTTTGACCTGCTGACAATTTGGACACTGAGCAACAAATTCTGCTATATCTCTTTTCATACCGACCCACTAATAAACTTCCTTGAGATCATGGTACATCTTTGTTGAGCCTGGGTGAATAGAATAGCGAGAGTGATGTGCTTCCCGTATAACCTGCTGACGAAGCGCTGCAACATTAGGGACGCACAATCTACTTGTATATCGGAGTACTCCATATCTTGTAACCACAAAGGGTGTCTTTTCCTTCTGAGGTGCTGTATCTCGGTAATGAACAAAAACAGGATCCTCATACTGACGCTACTTTATCTCTACTACCAAAGATGACACCGCTGTGTCTTGAACAGTAACTCCTGCATCACCCGAATCTATCAATCGAACTCCGATGCTAGCTAATTGATGAACTTCACGAACTATTTCTCTTTTCTCTAGCGGCACATATGACAAGCTACCCATGCATTTACAACTAAGAGCATCAGGTACTACATTAGCTTTTCCAAAATGGTATAGAATATCTATATCATAATCCTCTAGCAACTCTAGCAATCGCCTTTGACGTAAGTTCAAGTCCTTCTGCTTAAAGATGTAATGGAGACTCTTATGATCAGTATAGACATCAACATGGACACCGTATAAGTAGTGCCTCCATATTTTGAAGGCATGAATCACTGCCGCTAGCTCAAGATCATGGGTTGGATAATTTTTCTCGTGCTTCTTCAGCTATCTAGAAGCATAAGTGACAACCTTACCATGCTGCATCAACACACAGCCCAATCCAACACCTGAAGCATCACCATATACCACATAGCCATCTGCTCCTTCTGGAAGAGTCAAAACTGGTGCTGAAGTCAACTTATCCTTCAATGTTTGAAAACTCTGCTCACAAGCATCTGTCAATTGGAACTTAGCTGATTTCTGAGTCATCTTAGTCAGTGGGGCTTAAAGAGAGGAAAATCCTTCTACCAACCTTCTATAATATCCTGCCAGGCCTAAGAAGCTACGTATCTCTGTTGGTGCCGTGGGCCTTGGCCAATTCTTCACAACCTCAATCTTTTGGGCATCCACTCTAGCTCCAGCTCGAATGGAGCGTACTGACCACTGCTAGATCTAGAGGTCCTACTGAGCTGGTCCACCTGTCTGTCTCCTTGTACCTGCGGGCATCAACGCAGCACCCCGAGCAATGGGGAGTCAGTACGGATAACGTACTGAGCATGTAAAGCACAAGAGCAACATTATATATATATATATATATATATATATATATATATATATATATATATATATATATATATATATACACATGAGAATCATGGATAAGATCTGAACTCATAAGCTGACATGACTGACTACAGGTACTTGTATGAACTAGTATCTGCCTGAATCTGCATAAATCTGTAAAACTAACAATGCCTCAGTGGGCACATAATATGCATGCTCATGCCTATCAATGAATGCCATACATCTGTATATATGTGCGCATATAACGCCTGATATGTGCGTGTATATAACGCCTGTCTCTTTTTATCATATCATATCGGCCTCTCTGCGGCCATCATCATATACATTGCTGCGGTACTTGCAGACTGATTCTCATATCATCATCATAGTGCACCCGGTGATAAGGTGGTAATGCGTATATAACGCCTACTCCTTTCCATACCCCATATAAATAAAATACTTGCGTATATAATGCCTTCTGGTCACGGGTCAACATACATATATATATATATATATAAATGAATGTAATGCATGAATAACTAGATACATAAAACTGGACCCATGAACAGAAGGAATAATCATAACGGGGTGGATAAATGTCAAAAACCGAAATACTTCTAATGCTTCTAAGAGTAGAGTAAAATGGACTCGCTTACTCGCTTATTGGATCATATCATAGGATCGTGCCAAAAGAAGGAAGGGATAGCCTTAACATACCTTGACGTATATCAAATCGTCCGACTCCTACTTCTCGACTTGTAAATCTATAATTAAGATAACATAGACGTTCATTAGACTATGCACTTCACTTGCTAACCTCCTTTAGATGCAAATAGAGCTTAACGAATCATGGACAACATTTCTATCATAAGCTTAACAACCCTTCAACTCTTTATTCACTTTAATACCAACCATAACTGCAATAACAACACTTATATATCAAAATATATTCAAATCCATTCCCAATCATCTCTTAAAAAAACCCTAAGTTATTATTTTGTCTTTCATCAACTTACCACTTTCACAACTACCCCCTCTTTACTTAGAATCACTAAAACTCTTGTTACTTTACTTAAATACAAAGGTAGAAATCATTTACATACCTTGAGGGGTCAAGAATCCCAAGAATCACTTCAACTTCAACTCCCTAAACTCCACAACTTGAAGAAACCCTAAAAGCAACCTTTCTTCTTCACCATCTCGGGTTTACGGGGTTTGGGTCTTGTCAAATCTTCACTAATATGAAGGAAAATATTAGAAGAGAATATTTTAGGGTTTTCTAATTTTTGGAAGGAGGAAAATATGAAATGAAGTCGTGACCCACATATTTATACTTGGAAGCCAAAAAGGATGCAGCGGTCCGGTTCAACGAGCGGGTCGATGGCCTATCGACGTGTCGACGATCCGTCGACTTGCCCGTCGACCTGCGCCTGCACATGCATGGCTGCGGAATCCCATTGACACCGCACGTCGACAGTCCGTCGAACATGTCGACGACCCGTCGACGATGACTGGTGTACTACAGATTTTTCTGGTTCCGTTCCGATCGCGTAGACTTGATTCGTTCAACTTGTAACTCTGTAAATTACTCGGAACGCATACTGGTACTCTTGTACTCGGGGTAAGGCACTTCTTATCTCCAAACTCGGGCTCGGGTCTCTATTCCAAGGGCATACCTGACTAGAAAACCATAGGTTCTACTACTACGAAGACGAGCGGTGTAACATTCCCCTCCCCCCCCCCTTAGGAACATCCGTCCTCGGGTGTTCGAACAATCCCGGGTTATAAAAATTTTGGCTAAGTTTGCCCTGTACTTATACCAATCCGCCCAGCACACAGCAACCCAAAATAATGCCACACTAGGCCACACACTACAACACACAATACCCAGGCCTCACACGACCAAATCACGATAACTGAAATGAAAACAATACGTGGGGAAAGTGATGTCTCCGACTGCACCTCATGTACTGTTGGGAACAAATGCGGGTACTTAATCTTCATCGCTTCTTCAGCTTCCCAAGTCACTTCTTCGACATTCTTATTCCTCCACAAGACATTAACCGAGGCTACATCCTTAGTTCGCAACCGACAGACCTGCCTGTCCAATATAGCCACTGGAACCTCTTCGTACGATAACTGCTCGGTCACCTGGATATCATTCACTGGTACAACTCTTGAAGGATCTCCGATACACTAACGAAGCATTGATACATGAAATACTGGATGTACCGATTCTAACTCAGAAGGCAATTCTAGTTCATATGCCACTGTACCCACTACACGAATGATCTTATATGGTCCAATATATCGAGGGCTCAGCTTACCCTTCTTACCAAACCTCATCACTCCCTTCATAGGCGAAACATTCAGGAACACCCAGTCGCCCATCTTGAATTCTAGCTTACGTCACTGATTATCTGCATAGGATTTCTGTCAGCTCTGGGCCGTTAGAAACCTCTCTCTAATCACTTTCACCTTATCACCTGCTTGCTGAATTAAGTCTGGGCCTAGTAACTGATTCTCGCCAACATCAAACCATCCTATGGGCGATCTACACCTCCGTCTATGTAAGGCATCATAAGGAGCCATGTGAATACTGGAATGGTAACTATTGTTATATGCGAACTCGATAAGAGGCAAATGATCCTCCCAACAACCCTGAAATTTAAGCACACAAGCTCTAAGCATGTCCTCAAGGGTCGGTATAGTACGCTCTGCTTGCCCATCTGTTTGCTGGTGGAATGCGGTGCTGAGACTCACCTGAGTTCCCAATCCCTACTGAAAAGACTTCCAAAACCTAGCTGTAAACTGTGCTCCCCTATCTGAAATAATGGTTGAAGGAACACCATGAAGTCGTACAATCTCCCTCAGGTAAAGCTTTGCATAATCCTCGGCTGCATAAGTAGTTCAGACAGGTAGAAAGTGAGCTGACTTTGTGAGCCTATCAACTATGACCCATATCGAATCACACTTCCGCTGAGTACGAGGCAACCCTGTAATAAAGTCCATATTAATTAGCTCCCACTTCTATGTCGCGATCTCCAAAGCTTGAAATAGACCTCCAAGCTTCTGGTGTTCTATTTTGATCTGCTGATAATTTGAACACTGAGCGACAAATTCTGCTATATCTTTTTTCATGCCATCCCACTAATAAACTTCCTTGAGATCATGGTACATCTTTGTTGAGCCTGGATGAACAGAATAGCAGGAGTAATGTGCCTCCCCTTAACCTACTGACGGAGCCCTGTAACATTAGGAACACATAACCTACCTCGATATCTGAGTACTCCATCACCTGTGATCACAAAGGGTGTCTTTCTTTCTGAGGGGCTGTATCTCGGTAACGAACTAGAACAGGATCCTCATACTGACGCTCCTTTATTTCAACTACCAAGAATGATGCCGTTGTGTCTTGAACAGTAACTCCTGCATCACCTAAATCTATCAATCGAACTCCGAGGCTAGCAAATCGATAAACCTCACAGACTATTTCTCTTTTCTCTGGTGAAACGTGCGATAAGCTAACCATAGATTTACGACTGAGGGCATCAACTACTACATTAGCCTTCCCGGGATGATACAGAATATCCACATCATTATCTTTTAACCTCTCCAACCATCGCCTCTGACGCAAGTTCAAATCCTTCTGCGTAAAGATGTACTTGAAACTCTTATGATCAGTATAGATATCAACATGGACACCGTATATGTAGTGTCTCCATATCTTCAAGGCATGAATCACTGCCGCTAACTCAAGATCATAGGTTGGATAATTCTTCTCGTGCTTCTTCAACTGTCTAGAAGCATAAGCGACAACCTTACCGTGCTGCATCAATACACAGCCCAATCCAACACCTGAAGCATCACAATATACCACATAGCCATCTGCTCTCTCTGGAAGAGCCAAAATTAGTGTTGAAGTTAGCTTATCGTTCAACGTCTGAAAACATTGCTCACAAGCATCTGTCTATTTGAACTTAGCTGATTTCTGAGTTAATTTGGTCAATGGGGCTGAAAGAGAGGAAAATCCTTCTACAAACATTCTATAGTAACCTGCCAAGCCCAAAAAACTGCGTATCTCTGTTGGTGCCGTGGGCCTTGGCCAATTCTTCATAGCCTTAATCTTTTGGGCATCCACTCTAACGCCTTCCTCTGAAATAATGTGACCCAGAAAAGCCACAGAGTTCAACCAGAATTCACACTTAGAAAACTTTGCATACCACTATTTGCTCAAAGAATTCGAAGCACTGTCCGCAGATGTTTCGCATGATCGGCCTCTGACGGCGAATAAACCAAAATATCATCTATGAACACAATCACTAACAAATCTAGAAAGGGCCTGAATACACGATTCATCAAATCCATTAATACGGCTGGGGCATTACTTAGCCCGAACGTCATAACACAGAACTCATAGTGGCCATATCTAGTCCGGAATGCAGTCTTCGGAATGTCTTCTTCCTTCACCCTAACCTGGTGGTATCTTGACCTCAAGTCTATCTTCGAGAAATACTTGGCGCCTTGCAACTGATCAAATAAATCGTCAATCCTCGGGAGCGGATACATATTCTTTACCGTCACTTTACTTAATTGCCTATAATCGATACACATTCGCAAGGAACCATCCTTCTTTCTTACAAATAACACTGGGGCTCCCCACGATGATGTACTAGGCCTAATAAAGCCCTTCTCGAGTAATCTTTCAACTGCTCCTTCAATTACTTCAACTCCGCAGGTGCCATCCTATACGGGGGAATAGATATTGGCTGAGTAGCTGGCAATAGATCAATAGCTAAATCGATCTCCCTCTCTGGGGGAACGCCTGGAAGCTCATCTGGAAACACTTTTGGGAACTCATTAACCACAGGAACAGACTAAAGGGTCGACGACTCTGCTCGCACATCTTGAACTCGAACTAGATGAAAAATATACCCTTTTCTGATCATCTTTTCTGCCTTAAGGTAAGAAATAAACCTACCTCTAGGCGAAGCAGCATTGCCCTTCCACTCTAGGACTGGCTCGTCTGGAAACTGAAATCGAACCATCTTTGCTCTACAATCAAAATTAGCATAACAAGAAGCTAACTAGTCCATGCCCATAATAACATCAAAATCAATCATATCTAAGTCAATAAAATCTACTATGGTGTGGCGGTCACAAACTATAACAACACAGTCTTGATATACACGCCTAGCTATGACCGGATCGCCAACTGGCGTAGACACCTAAAAAGGTTTAATCAACTCGGGCTCTATCCCAAATTTGCCAGCAACAAGTGGTGTAACATATGATAAAGTGGAACCTGGATCAATCAGTGCATAAACATCATGGGAGGAAATCGATAATATTTCTGTAACAACATCAGGAGACGTCTCGCGGTCCTGTCTACCAGCCAATGCATATACGCGGTGCTGAGGATCGCTCGAGCTGGATGCTCCACTCCTCCCTCTACCTCGCCTTGCTGGCGTCTGAAAAACTAGCCCGGAAGGGCGTACTACAGAAGAAGAGCCAGCCACAGACCCTGTAGGCTGAACCATACCTGTACCGATCCTCATCGGGCACTCCCTCACCCTGTGACCTAGCTGGCCACAAGCATAACAACCATCTGATCCCATTCGACACTGACTGGCGTGTAACTTGCCATACTGGGCACATCGCGACAAAAGGGGTCTCATCTGGCCTGACTCCGACCTGTATTGAGAGCCTAGTGCTCTAGAACTCTGGCCAGCTCCAGAATAAGGAGATTGGTCAAATCTCGAACCTGGAAATTGCAGGGATGCACTCCCTGCTGAATGGAAAAGATATCGGGGATGCTGCTATCTCTGTCCTCCCCAGTGTTTTAAAAGGCGAGGGCGTAAGGCGGGGTGTTTTACGTCTGCCTCAGTGAGGCGTAAGCCTCGAGGCACGGGGCGTAAGCCCCATGGGGTTTTAATTTTTAGTATTTTATAAAATGGTATAATTATAAAAAATACTTTTAAATAGGTGAAATAGCGTAAAATATTGAAGAAAACTATAAATAAGTGAAGATATATGTGTATATATGTATATATAGATATATATGTATATATGTATGTATATATATATATATAAATATGCTCCACCCTCACAAAAAAAAACTAATTAGAACAATCTATTATATGCTACATACAAGTACAAGTGACTGCTCATTACTTTTTTGAGATAGTAGAAGACAAGATAAATAATTGGAAAAGAATATATATTAGGCATTCTAGCAATAAAAAAAGGTCTTGACTTTTAAATTTAATGTTTCAGTTCCTTTTTAAAACATTTGAGTAATTACATGTTGACTTTTGAGAATTGGGGCATTATATTAAGGACTTATTTAACAAATTTCGTTTTAGTTTGAAGAAGTTTTCTGGGCTTACGCCCCAACACGCCCCAACAAAAAAAACTCGCCCCAAATGCCCGGGCGTACTCCTTTGGAGACTTTCGCCCCGACCCATCACCCGAGGCATTTTTGGTACACCCCTCCCCAAGGCTCGCCCCGGGGCTCCCGCCGAAAACGCCTTTTAAAACACTGGTCCTCCCCTAAACTCACCCCCACTATCAACTGATCTGAACCTCTTACCATGGCCCCGGTCACGATCACGATCTGTCCTCTTTTGGCGCTTATGATCGTCCAAATTCTGCGCATATGCCTGTATACGGGAGATATCCATGACTGGCTGTAATGCGGCAGTCGTACAAGCATCAATCAAATGTGGCCCTAGGCCAGCCACGAAACGATGAAATGTATCCTCCATCTCAGCCACCATGGCTGGAGCATACCTGGCCATAGAATCAAAATACACGCAATACTCCTGGACGCTCATACTGCCCTGCTCAATACGTACGAATCTATCTGCTCGGGATCGCCTGACCTCAGGAGGAAAATAGTGGTGGATAAAAGCATCTTAGAACTCTCGCCACACAGCTGGAGGGGCATTCTCTCCCCGAGATAACTCCCAATTCTGACACCACTATAATGCAATATCACGCAGCCTATGAAGCCAACTCTATGGACTCGACCTCATCCGCATGCATAACCCTCAAAGTCCTCTGCATACCATCATTGAAATCCTGGGGGTCCATATTCTGCTTTACCACGGAAATTTCTGGAGGACTTAACCCAAGGAAGGTCTTAACCCTCGAACTACGAGTCCCATCTGCCTGGTCAACATTAACTCCCTGCCACTGAGCCTGGGCGGCTACTAATCTGGTCAACAACTGTACAGCATCCCACACATCCTGGCTCGGTGCATCTGGCTGAGGAACTGGGGCAGGTGCTGGAGGCAGTGTATGCGATGTCTCAGACGACCCCTCACTCTAAATCTCATATTGGGCTCTCGTGGCGGGTCGAGTGCGGCTAGTGGCCTCACCTGTGGCTTTCTTGGCTTTCTAGGCAGCTGTAGCTTTCTTGGGAGGCATCACTGAAATAACAGCAATTCATCAGAAGGCGAACGCCTAACACATGGCTCTACGGCACAATCTAGGAGAAAAAGAATGACATCATCATAAATGTCCTATAGCCTCCTGTTTATAAGTGTGGCGCACAACACGCCTATACACAAGACTCTACTAGACACGGCCTGTAGACAACCCTAGGACGAAACTGCTCTGATACCACTTCTGTCACGACCCAACCGATAAGCCGTGACGGGAGTCTGACCTCTAGCAAACAAACACTCCTATACTCATATCTGAATCATTCTGAACATTAAGGGCCCATAAAATGGCTTAAACTGATCTCATAATTAGACGACATCATAAACGCTGAACAATTTGTATATACTTAAATATGCTGAAGGAGCAGTGCAAGCCAACTAGGCTGCTACATATGCTGTACACAAAAGAATAGAAGCCAACAAGGCTACATCATCTGACTAATACATACAACTGTCTACAGACCTTTACTGGAATGAAAGCTGTAGAAAGGACGGGACAGGGCCCCGTCATGCCTATATGCATACACATCTAAAAAGGGCATACCAAAACTGACTATAGCTCAGGATCGAATGGAGCGTACTGACCACTGCTAGATCTAGAGGTCCTACTGAGCTGGACCACCTATCTGTCTCCCTATACCTCCGGGTATGAACGCAGCCCCCCGAGCAACGGGAAGTCAGTACGGATAATGTACTGAGCATGTAAAGCACAAGAGCAACATCATATATATATATATATATATATACACATGAGAATCATGGATAAGATCTGAACTCATAAGCTGACATGACTGACTACATGTACTTGTATGAACTAGTATCTGCCTGAATCTGCATAAATCTGTATAACTGACAATGCCTCAGTGGGCACATAATATGCATGCTCATGCCTATCAATGAAAGTCATACATCTGTATATATGTGCGTATATAACGCCTGATATGTGCGAGTATATAACGCCTATCTCTTTTTGTCATATCATATCGTCCTCTCTGCGACCATCATCATATACATTATTGCGGTACTTGCAGCCTAATTCTCATATCATCAGCATAGTGCACCCGGTGATCAGGTGGTAATGTGTATATAATGCTTACTCCTTTCCATACCCTATATACATAAAATACTTGCGTATATAACGCCTTCTTGTCACGGGTCAACATACATATATATATAAATGAATGTAATGCATGAATAACTGTATATATAAAACTGGACCCATGAACAGAACGAGTAATCATAACGGGGTGCGTGAATGCCAAAAATAGAAATACTTCTAATGCTTCTAAGAGTGGACTAATATGGACTCGCTTACTTGCTTATCGGATCATATCATAGGATCATGCCAAAAGAAGGAAGGGACAGCTTTAACATACCTTGACGTATATCAAATTGTCCGACTCCTACTTCTTTACTTGTAAATCTACAATTAAGATAACATAGACCTTCATTAGACTATGCACTTCACTTGCTAACCTCCTTTAGATGCATAGAGAGCTTAGCGAATCATGGACAACATTTCTCTCATAAGCTTAACAACCCTTCAACTCCTCATTCACTTTAATACCAACCATAATAACAATAACAACACTTATATATCAAAATATATTCAAATCCATTCCCAATCATCTCTTAAAATAACCCTAAGTTACTATTTTGTCTTTCATCAACTTACCAATTTCACAACTACCCCCTCTTTACTTAGAATCACTAAAACTCTTAATAATCAACTTAAATACAAAGGTATAAATCATTTACATACCTTGAGGGGTCAAGAATCCCAAGAATCACTTCAACTTCAACTCTCTAAACTCCACAACTTGAAGAAACCCTAGAAGCAACCTTTCTTTTTCACCATCTCGGTTTTGCGGGGTCCGGGTCTTGTTAAATCGTCACTAATATGATGGAAAACATTGGAAGAGAATATTATAGGGTTTTCTAATTTTTGGAAGGAGGAAAATATGAAATGAAGTCGTGACCCACATATTTATACTTGGAAGCCAAAAAGGCTACAGCGGTCGGATTCGACGAGCGGGTCGATAGCCCGTCGACGTGTCGACTATCCGTCGACTTGTCCGTCAACCTGTGCCTGCACATGCAGGGCTGCAAAATCCCATCGGCGCCACACATCGACAGTCCGTCAAACATGTCGACGACCCGTCGACTATGACTGGTGTCCTACAGATTTTTCTGGTTCAGTTCCCATCGCGTCGACTTGATTCTCTCAACTTGTAACTCTGTAAATTACCCAGAATGCATACTGGTACTCTTGTACACGGGGTAAGGCACTTCCTATCTCCAACTAGGGCTCGGGTCTCTATTCCAAAGGCATACTCGACTAGAAAACCATAGGTTCTACTACTACGAAGACGAGGGGTGTAACACCTATAGTCAATACACATTCATTCGCAAAGAGCCATCCTTCTTTCTTACAAATAATACCAATGCTCCCCACGGTGATGTGCTGGGCTTAATAAATCCTTTCTCAAGCAAATCCTTCAACTGCTCCTTCAATTCTTTCAACTCCGTAGGTGCCATCCTATAAGGAGGAATAGATATTGACTGAGTATATGGAAATAGGTCAATAGTGAAATCAATCTCTCTCTCTGGGGGAATTCTTGGAAGTTCATCTGGAAACACTTTTGGAAACTCATTATCTATAGGAACAGACTAAAGAGTCGGTGACTCTGCTTGCACATCTTGAACCTGAACCAGGTCATAGATGTACCTTTTTCTGATCATCTTCCTTGCTTTAAGGTAGCAAATAAACCTACCCCTAGGCGAAACAGCATTGCCCTTCCACTCTAGGACTGGCTCGTCGGGGAACTGAAATCAAACCATCTTTGCTCTACTATCAACATTAGCATAACAAGAACCCAACCAGTCCATGCCCATAATAACATCGAAATCAATCATATCTAACTCAATTAAATCTTCTACGGTGTGGCGGTCACAAACTATAAAAACACGGCCCTAGTATACTCGCCTAGCTATAACTGGATCACCAACTGGCGTAGACACCTCAAAAGGTTTAATCAACTCGGGCTCTATCCCAAACTTGCCAGTAACAAAGGGCGTAACATATGATAAAGTGGAACTTGGGTCAATCAATGCATATACATCATAAGAGGGGACTGATAATATACCTGTAACAACGTCAGGGGATGTCTCATGATCCTGTCTACCGGTTAGTGCATATACGCGGTGATGACGACCACGCGAGCTGGATGCTTCACTCCTCCCTCTACCTCGTCCTGCTGGTGTCTTAGAAACTTGCCATGAAGGGCGCACCATAGAAGAAGAACCAGCCACAGACCCTGTGGGCTGAACCATACCCCCACTCTCTGTTATCGGACACTGTCGCATCCTATGACCTGGCTGGCCACAAACATAACAAACATATGAGCCCAACCAACACTGTCCGGCATGTAACTTGCCATACTGGGCACACCGCGGCAAAGGGGGCCTCATCTGGCCTGAATCCGGTCTATACTAAGAGCCTGATGCTCTAGAACTCTGGCCCGCTCCGGAATAAGAAGACCGATCAAACCTCGGATCTGAAAATCGCGGAGGTGCACTCCCTACTAAATGGAATGGATACCGGGGATACTGCGGTCTCTGTCCTCTCCTAGACTCACCCCCGATCTCTAAAGATCTGGGCCTCTTACCATGGCCCCGGTCACGGTCATGACTTGTCCTCCTCTGACGCTTGCGATCTTCCAGATTCTGTGCATATGCCTGTATACGGGAGATATCCATGCCTGGCTGTAACGCAGCAGTCGTACAAGCATCTATCAAATATGGCTCTAGACCAGCCACAAAACGATAAACTCTGTCCTCTATCCCAGCCACCATGGCTGGAGCATATCTGGCCATAGAATCAAAATACACGCAATACTCCTGGACACTCATACTGCCCTACTCAATACGTAAAAATCTATCTTCTCGGGCTAGCCTGACCTCAGGAGGTAGATAATGGCGAATAAAAGCATCCGAGAACTCTCGGCAAAGAGCTAGAGGGGCATTCTCTCCCCTAGATAACTCCCAAGTGTGATACCACTGTACTGTATTATCTCGTAGGCTATACGAAGCCAAATCCACAGATTCGACCTCATCCGCGTGCATAACCCTCAATGTCCTTTGCATAACTTCAATAAAATCCCGGGGGTCCATATTTTGTTTATCACGGAAAACTCTGGAGGACCTAACCTAAGGAAGGTCTTAACCCTCGAACTACCAGTCCTATCTTCCTGGTAAACACCAACTCCTTGCCGCTGAGCCTGGGCGGCTACTAATCTGGTCAATAACTGTATAGCATCCCGTACATCCTGGCCCAGTGCATCTGGCTGAGGAGCTTGAGCAGGTGCTGGAGGTGGGGTATGCGGTGTCTCAGACAGCCCCTCACTCTGAATCTCATCCTGAGCCCTGGTAGCCTGCCGAGTGCGGCTAGTGGCCTCACCTGTCACTCTCTTGCCTTTCTGGGCAGCTGTAGCTTTCTTGCGGGGCATCGCTGAAATCATAACAATTCATCAGAAACGAACGCTTAACACATGGCTCTATCGTACAATCTAAGAGGGAAAGAATGACATCATCCTAAATGTCCTGTGGCCTCCTGTTTATAAATGTGGTGCACAACACGCCCATAAACAAGACTCTACTAGACACGGTCTGTAGAAAACCCTAGGACGGAACTGCTCTGATACGACTTCTATCATGACCCAAACCGATGAGTCCTGACAAGTGCCTGACCTTCAACTTCCCATCCAATCCAACATCAACCACTGAGTTATATCTCTTCCCCACCCCATCGAGAAATAAAACTGACTAATCCTACGTCAAAGGGTCGAGAAACTCAACGCCACTATTCTTGAACAACTTGGAGCCGGGCCTTCTTTTCGTACTATTACAGATATGAAAATAATGGTAAAAATCGGATTCAATTGTCAACTGCCCATATCGAAAATAGGATTGACTACCGATTCCGAAGGAACTGGAGTTACATCTCTTTTCCAACAACAATAACAACACTTATGTATAAAAAAAAAAACTCAAATCTATCCCCAATCATCTCTTAAAATAGCATCAAATCACTACCTTAACCTTCACCAACTTACAACTTCCCCAAATACCCTCTCTTCGCTTAAAACCACTAAAACTCTCAGTAATCAACTTAAATATAAGGGTAGAAATCATTTACATACCTTGGGGGGTCTAAGATTCCAAAGACCAACTTCAACTCCAACTCCCTAAGCTTCACAACTTGAAGAAGCCCTAGAAACAACCTTCTTCTTGACAAGTACGGGTCTACGGGGCTCGAATCTTACCAAATCTCCACTAATAATGATGGAAAATATTGGGAGAGAAAATACTAGGGTTTCTCTAATTTGGAATTGAGGAAATGAGAAATAAGGTCATGAACCACATATTTATACTTGGAATTAAAAAGCTCCAGCAGTGCAATTCAACGGACGGGTCGACGACCCGTCTACGTGTCGACAGTTCGTCGACTTGCCCTTCGACCTACGTCTACAGATTTCCAGCTGCGAAACCCTGTCGACGCCGCACAACGATGGCCCGTCGACCAATGACTGGTGTCTGCGGATTTTCTCTAGTTTAGCTCAGATCGCATCGATTCGATTCATTCAACTTCTAACTCTATAAATTGCTAGGAATACCTACTGGTACCTTTGTACATGGGGTAAGGCACTTTATATCTCCAAAACTCAGACATAAGTCTCAATTCCAAGGGCATACCCGACTATGAAATCGTAGGTTCTACTACAACGAGAAGGAGAGGCTAGCACTATATTATACCATTAAAAGTTAATATTCTAGAACATCCATTCCCACGACTCATCCTTTCATTTGCTTAGCTCATTTGTCTCGTAATTCTCCTTAACTACTTGTCTACATCACAACTATGCATCGTAGTTCTTCCAGTGTCCTGCCGTTTCTTGTTCTTATCATGAAATCCTTACAAAGTATTCTCTTTCCCTTCTTCTTTTGGTCAAGCCTTCATCTTTCTTTTTTGCCGCTATGGCTAGTTCATATTTATAAATATTCCCCGTGTATCATTATTTCCTTTATGATTGAATCTCTATACTCTTTACAAAGGTTCTTATCCCATGTCACTATAAAATTGCCTCCTGGTCAGGTTTGTTAGCTTATTATCCTTTCTCTTGTCCTCGGTGATTGCTCGACTTCCTTCAACCAATCCGTTAATGTACCCTTCTTACTTTCGTCCTCAGGGGTTTTGAGTTCCTTTATTCTTAAATGCTCTTGTCTTCTTTCAATTTTATAACATTGGCCCTGGAGTTCGTAGAATATCCTTTCAGAAGTGCAAATCCGTTATATCTCTAAGTCATCTTCGCAAAACCAGCTTATTCTTTCCCAATTCACATTCCGATTCGTTGCTACTGTTCTTCAGTCCCACTTATCAAAATCTATTTTCGGGCCCTATACATTCGTCTTTTCGTTCCACACTACCATACTCTATTATTCCCGTATTCTTACTTTTGAAATTCGTCCAAATTGTCCTCTACCTCTACCGTCGTCCTAAACTCTCTCTCTCGGAAACTTTACTTGACCCTCGTTAGCAATATACTTCCCTTGCTCACACTTCTCCTTTTCTTAGCGCATCCTAATCTTCTTACTTTTGTATGCTTACTTTCTTCTTTTCCCTGGTGTTATTGCATCAGGCTTACCCAACTCTAACCTTTAGTGAAAATAATGTCAACTTGCCCTGTAGCACTTGCCACTTGAACTTCAATACCATGTTCAATCAGTACCTTTAACATATCGTAACAGCGATTATCGGGGCACACATACTGGTTAACGTAACCACACATAAGATATCGTGTATACCTTTACTAACACCTTACTTACAAAGTATCCCCAATACTACTTAAATTCGTCCTACTATTGTAGCTGTAATACGTCTTCTCTCTCTTTACCATGCCGGTCCGCCTTATCTCTCGCAATCATTTAGAATTTCCAACCGTGAGTTTCATACACTTCTAATTTTCCTCAAGCTATTCTAGTTCCTCATCCTTCTTTTATGTCTGAATCTAGAGGACTTCTTAGCACACTTCCTAAATCCTTGATTATGAATTTCTGACAATATAGGCTTAGTAATTGACCCCTACGCGAACACCTATTCTCCTTTCATAAGCCGACATCGCCCTATTTTTGTCTTATATGTTTTTTTCTCTACTGCCAAATAACCATTATCTAATAACTCGAGGTGCCCCTACTGATAAGAATCACATTCGTCCTGCTGCGTGGCCTTTTTTTTCCACATGACCTAAAACAAGTTAAAGTTCTAACGGATCCCAATAAAAATTCTATAATGCATCTCCCTCCGGATTGGAAAGGTCCCTTACTCTCCCGACCGAGAAAATGCTGGCTTAGCCTTCGGAACTCTCAATAATAACCATCAATCAACACACATGACCGTCTTCCATTCCTACTTTTAAGATTCCTAGTGGTGGCGAAAAATATCTTAGTCGCAGTTACCTATAAGTACTTTGGTTATCGGTTCCTTTAGAACTCTCATTTCTCAACTATTAATGATATCCTGCAATAATTGTACACACATAAAAAAAATGAATAAAAGACTCATATACCTGTAGCCAGCCTGTCTTGATCTTGGTCTGGAGGGCTGTAAAGTAAAGTATCCTTCTCATCGTCCTCCCGCCATCTATTGGTCGGGCCCTCCTCATCTCCCCCATTCGAATCCTAGGGATACGAATATCCTGGCAACTCCTGATTTACCGAAGGCCAAGATAAAGGGCTAGAATAATCGGTAACACTCACGGGCGTGGCTTCCTTAAGATAATGTTCCACCATAGGAGAAGCTGAAGGGGTCAACTCTGGTACAGCCTCCTCCACCGGCGTCTCATACGAACCCTCAGACGGGTCCGTCTCATAACTGTCTTCCGACGGGTCATCCTCCATGAAAGTCACGAACTCTGGGGGGATCGTCTCAAAGTCCTCAGAAGGGTCTATCTAAATAGAATAGCTAGGACTCCTCCTACTCGGTCCTGGGACCTGGGGTACCGAATCCACCCTGGGGGCCTTCCTAGCACCCCTGCTATCTGAAGCCGATCTCTTCATCTCTTATCAAGCTGCACCAACCTACAGGGAAAGAGGGTCATAAACGATCTTTCCTAGACTCTGGCTCTATCACACGATCTAAGATAGAAGGAAAGGTTAATGATTCCTAAATGCCCCGCAGCCTCCTGTTTATAAGTGTAGCCGGCTTCACACCTATAAACAGGACTCTACCGGACACGGTCTATAGACAACCCTAGGACGAACTGCTCCGATACCACTTTTGTCACGACCCAAACCAATGGGCCGTGATGAGTGCCTGACCACTGCTGACCAAGCACCCATAAACTCGTACTAGCCATATGCTAAATAACCTGGTGGCCCATTTCTAAATTATATCTAAACGATTGCATCTGCTGTAAAATTTATGCAATAAACTCTACCTTGAAAACTCATAAATTATACACATAGATATTTATATATGCATACGTGCAAAGGATGACAATGTAGTCCGACATGACCACTACACGTACTGTACATAGAATAAGAGACCACAAAGCTACATGACGTTCCCACTATATACAACTGCCTACAGACCTAGTACATCTCGAAACATTTCCCGTTGATGCACAGTGAATAGACTAACTAAGGGCACAAAGTATATGGTATTTCAATAAGTAAGGAATGACATTTGATGACCCTAATTAAGATTTCAAAGACATTCGAGGTAGGGGGAGAAAGATTGCCAAGAGAAGGCAAGGCATACGATATGTATCGGAAAGGATTTACGAGTAACACGTTAATGATGATTTAATGATGCTTTGGAGAAGATTTATAATGTCCCTTAGATCGTTAATGAGGTGATGAACAAGTGTCAAGAAGGTTCCATAAGGATTGGAGATCAAACGAGTCGACGAGAATGAGTTCGGAAGGACTGGGCATTATACGGCCCAACATACTGGCCGTATATATTATACGGGCCGTATGCTTGGCCGTATAATCAGCCCAGATTATCACACCTCACTGGACCAAAAGTACGACCAAACATACGGTCAGTACAATTTATACGGACAGTATGTTGGTCCGTGAAATCCAAGCGGTACAGATTTTGTATTATTAATAAGGGGTCCAAGTTTATTTCTTTTCATTTCCCCTTCGCTCCCCTTCTCTCTAGAACATTTATCTACACTTCTCTCATAATAATTCAAGGGATATTAGTGAACAACTACATCAAACCAAGAGAATCAAGTGTAACAAACCTATTAAAGTTAATCCAAGACAAGGAATCCAAGTGAAGGTGAAACTAGGGTTTTGCTCAAGTGAATTGTTTCCACCCAAGGTAAATTCCTACACCATATAAGGTAATATTTATGGTATTTCCCTGTTGTTTAAGGTATTGAGAAGTTGAAACACTTGGATTGTAGAAGGATATAGAAAATGGGTCATGAATGTGGGAATAGTGTCATTTTTGAGTAATAGCTTGGATTGAGTCATGATTCTTGATGTGTTGTGATTATGGTTATGTTATTAATGATGTAAAGAACATGGGATAGACATGTGTATATGTTTAGATGGGTTTGGCCTTGTCGGCTTATATTTTGGATATCATTTTGTTAGCCTCGTCGGCTTATGTACATCTATATGGGCATTGTTATTGCTGATGATATATATGTATTGTTGCCCAATGGAATTAGTATGAATAATGTATGGAAAGTATGATTTAGCTAGGTGTTTCACTTAGATGTAAATGTGAAGGTACGATAAGAGGTGCCCGGGAGGGTTAGCACCGGGTGCCCGTCGCGACCCTCCGTTTGGGTCGTGACAAAAGTGGTATCGGAGCAGTTCTGTCCTAGGGTGTGTCTACGAGCAGTGTCCAGTAGAGTCTTAGTTATGGGTGTGTTGCGCGCCACAGTTATAAACAAGAGGTTGCGGGTATTTTAGGAATGAATGACCTTCTCTCTTCATAAGATCGTGTGATGGAGCTATGACATAAGAACTTCTTTTTCCTTAACCGTGTGTTATGTATATCAGAGATGCCTGTAAAGAGAAAGGCTACGGCAGCCCAAAAGGGCAAGGCAGTGACAAAAAAGCGGGCTGAAAGAGCACTGCCAACGGTTATAGAGGAATGTGAGTCCCAGAATGTGGCTCAATCTCAGTCCTCCCACTCAGCGCCTATTTCAAAGGAGCGTGAGAGAGCCTCAGCCCCAGCTCCTGCAACTCCGGCTCCTCCGCCGGATGCTTCAGGCCAAGATGTAAAAGAGGTCATTCATTTGCTTACTCAATTAGTTGCTGCCCAGACTCAGCGGCAAAGTACAGGGCAAGGTCATAGGGCTGTTAGTGCAAGGGCCCGTGAGTTTATCAATTTGAGCCCTTCGGAATACTTTGGATCAAAGCCGGATGAGGACCCTCAGAATTCTATTGATGGAATTTTGAGGACACTTCGGTTGATACATGCTAGGGACACCGAATCGGTGGAGTTAGCATCCTATAGATTGAGGGATGTTGCGGTTCATTAGTAGAAGGTTTGGATGGCTTCACGGGGAGCCAATGCGCCTCCCCCGGTATGGCTAGAATTTGTAGATGCTTTCCTCCGACATTATTTGCCTCTAGAGGTTCGGCGAGCTAGAGCCGATAAGTTCTTGAATTTGAGGCAAGGAAGCATGAGTGCTTTAGAGTATAGTCTCCGCTTCAATTATTTGGCCAGCTATGCTTCAACCATGGTAGCGGATATGGGTGACCGAGTGCACCGATTTGTGAAAGGCCTAGGGCAACATTTGATGGATAGGTGCTTGACTGCGTTCCTTCAGGAGAACATGGATATTTCACGCATTCAGGTCCATGCTCAAAATTTAAAAGAAAGCCTACAACAACAAAGAAATGAACGTGAGCATGATAGAGGGTATAATAAGAGGGATAGATCTTCGGGTCCGATTAATGAGTATAGAGGCGGGCACAAACGGTAGTTCTCGAGGCATTCAGGCCATTCTATGACTAGTGCGCCTCCACGGTTTTCAGGCCAGAGATTTGATAGATCTACTTATTCCGGGCCGAGTCAGAGTTTTTCCGGTTCTCAGTTTAAAGGCGATTTGGGTCAAGCGAGGCCACTCATGCCACGATGTTTCCAGTGTAGGAAGTTACATTAGGGTCAATACCGATTAGGTTCAGAAGGTTGCTATTCATGTGGTCGGCCAGGCCATATTATGTGTGATTGCCCCTCAGTTGGTGGCAGAGGTAGGACCCCGCCTTCAGGGTCGGTAGCTGGATCTTCATTATCTATACGCCCTATGGGGCTAGGTTCACATGCACTAGTTGGCCATGGTAGAGACAGAGGGAGAGTCCCGTGTTCTAGCTGTCCTCAGCACCGTATTTATGCTTTGGCTGGACGCCAAGATCTTGAGTCTTCTCCTGATATGGTCACAGGTATATTATCGGTGTTTTCTCATGATGTATATACTTTGATAGATCCGGACTCCACATTGTCATATGTTACTCCGTATATTGCGGGTCAGTTTAGAGTCAAACTGGAGTCGATCAAACCTTTTGAGGTGTCTACACCCGTTAGTGAATCAATAATAGCTAGCCGAGTATATAGAAACTGCATAGTTGTGATTTGTGACCATCGTACTATGATTGACTTCCATGAGTTAAAAATGGTGGATTTTGATGTTATTATGTGAATGGATTTGTTGGCTTCTTGCTATGCCAATGTTGATTGTACAATGAAAATGGTTCGGTTCCAATTTCCGGGAGAACCAGTTTTAGAATGGAAAGGGAATACTGCGTCACCAAAGGGTAGGTTTATTTCCTACCTTAAAGCAAGGAAAATGACCAAAAAAGGTTGCATTTATCATCTAGTGCGGGTTCAAGATGTAGAAGTTGAATTGCCAACTCTTCAGTCAGTCCTCGTGGTGAATGAATTTCCGGATGTGTTTCCGGAAGAGCTACCAGGCCTCCCTCCCAAGCGGGAGATTGATTTTGCTATTGCTGTGTTGCTAGACACCAAACCTATATCTATTCCACCCTATAGAATGGCTCCCGCAGAGTTGAAAGAGTTGAAGGAGCAATTGAAAGACTTGCTTGAGAAAGACTTTATTAGGCCTAGTTTATCCCCGTGGGGAGCACCTGTATTGTTTGTCCGAAAGAAAGATGGCTCCTTGAGAATGTGCATTGACTATCAGCAACTGAATAAGGTGACGATTAAGAATAAATATCCTCTTCCGAGGATTGATGACTTATTTGACCAATTACAAGGCGCCAAATGGTTTTCGAAGATAGATTTGAGGTCCGGGTATCATCAAGTGAGAGTTAGGGAGAAAGATATCCCTAAAACAGCCTTCAGAACAAGATATGTCCATTTTGAGTTTCGGGTATTGTCATTTGGGCTAACTAATGCACCGGCAGTATTTAGGGATTTGATGAATAATGTGTTCAGGCCCTTCCTAGATCTATTTATGATTGTATTCATCGATGACATTTTAGTGTATTATAGATCTGATGCAGAACACGCGGATCATTTGTGTACTATTCTTAGAGTGCTTCAAACTCGAGAGTTATTCGCCAAATTTTCTAAGTGTGAGTTCTGGTTGAACTCAGTGGCATTCTTGGGGCACATTGTTTCAGCCGATGGTATTCGGGTAGACAGCCAAAAGATTGAGGCCGTGAAGACTGGGCCAAGGCCCACAACTCCTATGGAGGTTCGTAGCTTTTTGGGCTTAGCAGGTTATTACAGGAGATTTGTTGAAGGTTTTTCTTCTGTTTCTGCACCACTCACAAAGCTGACCCAGAAATCAGCAAAGTTTCAATGGACAGATGCTTGTGAACGTAGTTTCCAAGAGCTAAAAGATAGATTATCTTCTGCCCCAGTCCTGACACTTCCAGAGGGATTGGAAGGTTATGTTGTTTGTTGCGATGCTTTAGGCATTGGGCTAGGCTGTGTGTTGATGCAACATGGTAAGGTGATTGCGTATGCTTCAAGGCAATTACAGAAACATGAGAAAAATTATCCAACCCATGATCTAGAATTGGCTGCAGTGATTCATGCATTAAAGATGTGGAGATATTATTTATATGGTGTCCATGTGGATATTTATACAGATCATAAGAGCCTTCAGTATATCTTCAAGCAAAAAGAGTTGAATTTGCGGCAACGACGATGGTTGGAATTGCTAAAAGATTATGATGTTAATATCCTATATCACCCCGGAAAGGCAAATGTTGTGGCTGATACTCTTAGCCGTAGATCTATGGGATGTTTGTGTGACGTACAACCAGAGAAGAGAGAAATGGCCCGTGAGCTCCAGCAGTTAGCTAGCCTAGGAGTTCGAGTAGTGGACTCAGGTAGCAGGGGAACTACCATTCAGAATTCAGCAGTCTCGTCGCTAGTAATGGAGATACGAAGATCCCATGCTAATGCATTACAGAGATACACTCCCTCAGAAGGAGAAGTCATCATTTGAGATTGCAGGAGATGAAGTTCTCCGATGCCGAGGCAGATTATGTGTTCCTGATGTGGCAGGATCACGCCACCAAATATTGAGAGAAGCTCATTGTTCCCGTTATTCTGTTCACCCCGGAGCAACGAAAATGTACCAAGATCTTAAATCTATATATTGGTGGAATATGAAGAAAGATATAGCGGAATTCGTAGCTCAATGTCCCAACTGTCAACAAGTGAAAATTGAGCACCAAAAGCCGGGCGGATTGTTGCAAGCTATAGAAATTCCAACTTGGAATTGGGAAGTAATTAACATGGACTTCATTACAGGCTTGCCCCGTTCTCGACGCAAGTATCACTCTATATGGGTGATTGTGGATAGGCTCATGAAGTCAGCTCATTTCTTACCAGTCAGAAATACATATGTGGCAGAAGATTATGCAAAGCTTTATGTTAAAGAGATAGCGCGACTCCATGGTGTTCCAGTATAGATTATCTCTGATAGAGGGACTCAGTTTACAACAAATTTTTGGAAGTCCTTCCAAGAGGGTTTGGGAACTCGAGTGAGCCTTAGCACAGCATTTCACTCACAGACCGATGGAAAAGCTGACGTACCATTCAGACTCTTGAGGATATGTTACGGGCATGTATGATAGATTTTGGAGGTAATTGGGATGATCACTTACCACTGATTGAATTTGCTTATAACAATAGTTATCATTCTAGCATCCAAATGGCACCGTACGAGGATTTATATGGGCGAAAGTGTAAATCCCCAATTGGGTGGTTCGAGGTAGGAGAGACTAAATTGACAGGGCCAGACTTGGTCCAGCAGGCTCTTACAAGGTCGGTTATTAGAAGCCCAAAGTCGTCAAAAGTCCTATGCGGATAATCGTCGAAGGGACTTAGAGTTCCAAGTGAAAGATTGGGTAGTCTTAAAAGTGTCACCAAAGAAGGGTGTAATGAGATTTGGCAAAAAGGGGAAGCTTAGTCCCCGGTACATTGGGCCTTATGAGATTGTGCGCAAGGTAGGGAAAGTGGCTTACGAATTAGATCTACCTCCTGATTTGGAGTCAGTTCACCCATTTTTCCAGGTCTTGATGCTTCGTAAATGTGTTGGAGATCCTACTAGGATCGTGGCAGTAAATGATGTTCAAGTGATAGAAAAGTTAACTTATGAAGAGGTACCCATTGCCATATTAGATAGGCAAGTACGGAGGCATAGAAACAAAGAACTGGCCTCAGTTAAGGTTTTATGGAGAAACAATAACTGAGAAGAAATGACATAGGAAGAGGAAGAAAATATGAAATCCAAGTACCCGCCCTTATTTCAGCCCCCGGAAGGGATCCAAGATGAGACATCAAGATCTTAAGGTATGTATGTTTTCCTTTTTATGCATTTGGGTCGTGTGTGGCCAAACTCTATTGCCATTATGATGTGGCCCTGTGAGGCATTGTTATTATGGGTTGTTGTGACAGGATGGTAGTGCCATAATACAAGCAAAACTATGGCGAAATTTTTATAGAATCCCCGAGGACTTAACATTCGAGAACGAATGTTCTTAAGGGGGAAGAATGTTACACCTCGGAAAATTCCCCGTTGATGCACAGTGAATAGACTAACGAAGGGCACCAAGTGTATGGTATTTCAATAAGTAAGGAATGACATTTGATGACCCTAATTAAGATTTCAAAGACATTCGAGGTAAGGGGAGAAAGTTTGCCAAGAGAAGGCAAGGCATACGATATATATCGGAAAGGATTTACGAGTAACAAGTTAATGATGATTTAATGATGCTTTGGAGAAGATTTATAATGTCCCTTAGATCGTTAATGAGGTGATGAACAAGTGTCAAGAAGGTTCCATAAGGATTGGAGATCAAACGAGTCGACGAGAATGAGTTCGGAAGGACTGGGCATTATACGGCCCAACATACTGGCCGTATAAATTATACGGGCCGTATGTTTGGCCGTATTGTTATATCTCGCGTTTTCGCGTATTCGGAAAAATTGGGAATGATTGTGACTTGTAAAGAATAAGGCCATATGTTGATTTGAATTCACATATGGGTGTGTTGTTCATGAAAAATAGTGGTGTGGAAACACGGAGGAAGGCCAAGGGAAAAAATCGGAATTTTGAAAATTAGTTTCGGGAATTGCAAAACGAGCTTTCAACGAATTGGGCCAAGAGAAAAATTGAAAAAAATTAAGGCCCAAATCCAAGGGTGGCCGGCCAAACCATGGCCCAAAACCAATAAATAGGTCATGTGAATTGCATGTGATCACTAGATCAAGACAAGAATATTATATATACACTTATCCATTAGAAAGATCAAGAAGCAAAACAAAGCAAAAGATGAAGAGCAAGAGAGGGGAGTTTCGGCCAGCCCCTCTCAATTTGCACCCCAAAAATCTTGCATCCAAAATTGTTTTCTTGTGGTGTTTATACCAATTCAAGGTCCCTCTACAACATGGTGCAATTATTTGGGAAGAAAGGGCACTAGTTTCTTCAATGGGACAACATATTTGAGTGAAGCAGTTGAAGAGAAAAGGTAAGAATTCACTCCATATTATTATGTTATAAAGGTTTGTTTGTGTTGTAGTATGTAGAAATGAGTTGAGAGTATGGAAAAATGGAAGATTTCAGAGTGGGTGTGGAATATAGTTTAGGGCCGTGTGTGTGTATACAATGTGTGTTTGTGGTGAATTGAATATATGTTAAATTCTAGTTGTGTATAGCATGGAATGTATATTGGAAATGAAAGTGGAATGAAATTGGATGAAGTTGGAAAATTCCCATGTTGGCCGTGAGTTAGGCTATGGTGAAATAATGATGGAGTTATTTTGTTTAACATGTTAGTTGTGTTGTTGTAATCCCTATAATGTAGATGAAGGTTTAATGAATTGAATTGGCATTGAATTTGTTTGTATGTGATTATGAGAAATTATATGAATTTTATATGATTTTTGTGTAAGTGTGAAAGTAAGATGCTGGAATGGGAACTAATGTTGTCATAATGAATTTGGAAGGAAGACAATGTGATTTGGGAAGTTTTGTTGAATTCGTAGAAGTTTTGGAGGGAATATGATCTTGGTGGAAGATTGTATATTTTGTATATCGTGTTAATATTTTGTGAGAACGATATGAAATGTTTCTAAATTATACGGTGATGACTTTGATTAATGATGAATATGAAAATATTAAGCTTAGTTGGAAGTGTGAAGTCGGAATGAGCGTTATCGCATTTTGTCGAAAAGTAGGACTACTTGCCCTATATTATGCTATATTGTGACTTTGTTGATGTTGTTGGGTTGCTGTTGCTATTATTTGAGCCGAGATGTTTCTCGGGGGTGCTATATTTATAGGGGAGGTGCTGCCGAAATTTCGGTAGACAAAAATGAAGTTAAGTGCATTCTTAAGTCTTGAAGGTTCTAATTGGTAACAATGACCAATTGCAGATTTTGGACGAAACGGGAATCGAGCCTGAGCGAGCGTACGAAGTAAGAAAGGTATGTAAGGCTCCCTACTTCTTCATTTGGCATGTCTTAGTATGTTAGGTCGATATCGGAACCCCGGGAGTAATTCTGCTCCTCGAAATCCGATTTAGAAAATGACTACTATTCACTCAATTCAATTGAAGCTTAAGGACTCTATTTTGGCTAGAAAGTAACCTAACGTTCGAAACTTGTGCAAACATGGTCATATCACTTCGAAACCTCTATGTATGATTTTGTAGACCTCAAATGTCCGTAAATCATGTCCGCCACCTTGACTTGACCCGAGGTGGGCCCGCTAAGTCCGAAACCCTTCTGTTTGCCCTATAAGGTTTATTTTGGCATAACGTTGGAAAAAGGCTTTCACTTATGAATCTGACCACTATAAAATAATGTTTTGGTCGCCGCGGTATTTTAAACTATATTTTGAACCACAACGACCATTTTAGAAATATTTTTGTGAAATGGACCCCGTATGATTAATTATCCAAATTATTTGACCATTGGGTCAACTTATGATTTTATCAAACTTATAAAAATATTTCGACATTCTAACTTACATTTTGACTACAAACATAATTTTGGAAGAACGTTTGTGAAATAACCCCGTGTTGACCACTTGTTCAGACTAGTTGGATTAACGGGCCGACATATGACTATATTGGGCCCTATAGCTATTCCGATTTGTAAATTGCATCAGTCGTTCATGACTCCGCTCGTGCCCATTATTATGACATCGTTCACTGGTCCCCCAGGCCGGGTTATTGATCGTGCGCACTATTAAAATCCGACTGTATGCCCTTTTTGCTGACATGAGTATCCGAGTATGGGCATTCCGATACAAGTACCCTGCTAGGGCTATTTTTGATATAATTATTCGGATATGGATATTTTGATCGAACAATCCGTACGAATATTCCGATAGTATGTTCAATCACTCTCGCGAGTCCTATGAAACGCTTGGATACGTAAAATGACTCCGAACGTTCTGTGTTGATATATTCCATCGCGCCATCCAAAAGGTTATATTGTGCCTTATGACTACTGTTCGATTTCTTGAACTGATCCGTCGATCGAAATCTGTTTCGAAACGTTCGTAACGATTTTGTGGTAAACGTATCCGTAAATATCATGTATCAATTCTGATCGTTCCGAAATACGTTTATAATCCTCCGATGTCAATAAGTGTTTGTATCTGTCGAGTCTGAGAATATGTGTATCTGGTCTCTCACTACTCCGTTCGTGCAAGCCTTACCATGTCTATTCACTGAGCCGGACAAAGCTATCCTGTCGTGCGCTATTTCCCTTTGTTGTCCATGATGTTCTGAAATAAAACCGTGAGGGGTGGTCTGGGCTGAGCTCGATCCCCAAAGCGGATAGTATCTACGCTGTGTGATTTGATACCAGGCAGACGCGTTGGGAGTGTACTGGGCGGAGCTCGAGCTCCCGAGACTGGTCCGTGACCCGTGTACTGGGCAGAGCTCGAGCGGGAAAAACGGGCAGTCTCTGCATGGGATGACCACTGTACTGGGCCGAGCTCGAGGTGGCATACCCCTTGTAGACGCGTACTTTGATATGATATGATATGCTACGATCTGATACGATATGTTTTTGTATGGTGTGACCACTGTACTGGGCTGAGCTCGAGGTGGCACACTCTCTGTAAACATCATATGATTCACAGGTGGCAACACCTGATCCGATACGCTACAACATTCTGATATGGCAAATGACTCTATATGACTATGAATTATGATTCTGTCTGTCCATCTGAAATGAGATTCTATCTATCCGTCGGGAATCTGACTCTGTCTGTTCGTCTGAAACATGATTCTATCTGCCTGTCTGGAATATGATTTTGTCTGTCCGTCTGGACTTCGATTCTGTCTGTTACGCCTCGGTCTGTCCGATACGGTTATGATTCTATTCGTATATTTTGGTCTGTCTGATAAGATTATGGTTCTATCCGCTACCCTTCTGTCTATCCGGCTAAATTACGTTTCTGTATGTTGTACTTCTGGTAATCTGATCCGGACCACGACTCAGTCTGTTCCATTCTGTACCTCTGTCTCTGATTATGATGCTATCAGTTACATCTGTGCATGATCCAGCGGGGTTAGCCAACTCCATTTGCTTCTGGAGTGCTGCCGAGTCAGAGTCCGTATGTTATGATTCTGGATTATGTTAGAGACTTTGCAGACAATGTCGTGAGTATTGGTTGTTCGTCTGTAAGCGGCTCCATCAGCCGATATGTGGGTCTGAGTTATGTACTGGATTCTGTATGATTATATGTATTTGTTTGATTTGAAAGAATATTTCAAAAAAAAAATTACTATGAATTTTACCTTATCCAATTTAGAAAGTTTGATGTGATTTTCTGTATAGTTGGAATCTGAGGGTTCGCTCGGCCCTAAGTAAGGGTCGAGTGCCCATCACACCCTCGAAATGTCGGGGTGTGACACGTATAATCAGCCCAGATTAGCACACCTCACTGGACCAAAAGTACGACCAAACATACGGTCAGTACAATTTATACGGACCGTATGTTGGTCCGTGAAATCCAAGCGGTACAGATTTTGTATTATTACTAAGGGGTCCAAGTTTATTTCATTTCATTTCATTTCCCCTTCGCTCCCCTTCTCTCTAGAACATTTCTCTACACTTCTCTCATAAGAATTCAAGGGATATTAGTGAAAAACTACATCAAACCAAGAGAATCAAGTGTAACAAACCTATTAAAGTTAATCCAAGACAAGGAATCCAGGTGAAGGTGAAACTAGGGTTTTGCTCAAGTGAATTATTTCCACCCAAGGTTCATTCCTACACCATCTAAGGTAATATTTATGGTATTTCCCTGTTGTTTAAGGTATTGAGAAGTTGAAACACTTGGATTATAGAAGGATATAGAAAATGGGTCATGAATGTGGGAATAGTGTCATTTTTTAGTAATAGCTTGGATTGAGTCATGATTCTTGATGTGTTGTGATTATGGTTATGTTATTAATGATGTTAAGAACATGGGATAGGCATGTTTATATGGTTATATGTGTTTGGCCTTGTTGGCCTATATTTTGGATATCATTTTGTTAGCCTCGTCGGCTTATGTACATCTATATGGGCATTGTTATTGATGATGATATATATGTATTGTTGCCCAATGGAATTAGTATGAATAATGGATGGAAAGTATGATTTAGCTATATGGCTCACCTAGATGTAAATGTGAAGGTATGATAAGAGGTGCCTGGGTGGGTTAGCACCGGGTGCCCGTCGCGGCCCTCCGGTTAGGTCGTGACATGACCTCTATGAAATATATACTGAAGAAAAGACAGTACAAGGCCCTGTCACACCCACATATCTACATATCAAGATAGCTTACCAAAAAGGGCTACAGCTCCGGACCAATGGAGCGCATTGATAGTGGCTGAGGGGAGATCCTACTGGTTTGGATCGTCTGGATAGCTACCTGATCCTGCGGGCATGAACGCAGCGTCCACAAGAAAGGACGTCAGTATGAACAGTGTACTAAGTATGTAAGGCATGAATAACAATATAATAATAACAGGTACAGAACATAAAATGAGATAAGGATAACCTGTATGTCTGATTGCCTCTTGAGGCGAATATCATGCATGCTTAGCCTTTTTATAAAAACATTTCTCATACTTATATAACATAATATTGTTGCGGAACGTGTAGCCCAATTCGTAAATATTTTATATTGCTGCGGAACGTGCAGCCCGATCTATATATATCTTATATTGCTGCGGAAAGTGCAGCCTGATCCATACCTATATATCCCGCGTTCGGGACGATGTCATAATATACCAACTGAGCAGGTGGTTATGCTTGTATAATGCCTCACCTTTCCCCATATATATATATATATATATATATATATATATATATATATATATATATATATATATATAGCATGCACGAGAGCCCAAATAAACATTACCACTTTACCGGAGTGACGTAAGGTCGGTAACCTTCGATTTATATTATGGAATAGTCGTCATCGTTATATCTCACCTTGAAGGAACAAGTAACATAAGGTGATACCAACAACAATGAGTAACATCAATGACATCCTGAAATGTACTCAATAATCTCATGAGAGTATTAAAATCATAATCTTTGAAACTTCTAGAAATAGGATCATCATCATCATCATTATCATCATGACAACATAATCATCTTTAGCGTCATAAGAAAGTTTAAGAGTCATGAATCTCTAGCTTATGGGAATAAGGACATCATGGAAAACATGTATGAGTTCACAAGAAAGGAGACATCCTTGTAATCATGGTCTTCATAGAAAACATCTTGTCATTAATATCATAAAAACCTTGAGAGCCAGGAACTTCTAGCCTTTTCGGGAAATAAGGACGTTATGGAAACATGTATGGAATCATAACTTAGCAATCATGCCTTGAGAAAGAAAGGGACTAGCCTTAACATACCTTTCGGTCTCCTTAGCGATTCAACGTTTATCCTTCCAAGCTCGTAATCTAAATATAAACCATTCGTACTATTGTTAGGTTCAAAGTCATACGCTCATCCTAAGTCTTTGATTTAATTCCGTTTAGGGTTTGCCGAAATTCGGGCAGCATCTCTCTGTTTATATACCTAGCCCGAAATCACAATTCAACAACCAACAACAAAAACAACAATACCAACATCAACAACAGCATTACCAACACCATTATGTTTCATAAAACATCCCACACGATGTTTTCCAAATTTCTCAACTAAATAACTTGTAGAATGACTATTTACTAGTTTTACCTTTGGAAATAAACCGAAATTAACATTAATAAGAAGAGATTCATACCTTACTCCTGATAGTACCGCAATCTTTACTTTCCACCTTGAATTGGAGCCAACACTCATCGCTATACGATTTTATAATCATAACTATACGCTACCTGGACCAGAATCTAGGGATTATACTCGATTTACATTAATATTTGATATGTGGAAGTTGGGAGAGGTTTCCAGAAGTTTGGGGTGATTTTCATGGGTGGTTTGGAGGAAATAAGGGGGTAGACCCCTTTTTATAAGATTCTAGGGTCGGGTTGCACCGACCTAAAAATTGCTCAGCGCATTGGCGCTGAGTTGGCCCTTGGTCCTCTGCGCATTTGTGCCACGGCGTTTGCGTAGACCATTTTCCTGGCTTGCCAGCCCGACTTATAACGACCATATCTCCTTACTTTGATACCGGATCGATGAGCGGTTTGTTGCATTGAAAACTAGACTTCATGAACTTTACTTTAGGCTTTTGCTTTGCCTTAAAACTCATCATATTCTAGATGATATTCTTCCTCCAGATTGGACCAACAAATTACCGGGAAAGGCTAAGACTAGACCCTACCTCAAATTACCTATCCCACACCAATTTAGTCACAAAAACATAAGCAGATTCCAGGATAAAATACCACATAACTGTCCAGGTTCACAACACAATACAAAACAAGAACCAGAGCAATGAAATTTATGGACTTGCAGTAGCAAAAAATATGGCCTAACACACACTCATGAAGGAGGCCCCAACAGACTAAAAGGAACCAAAGAGGCAAAGAATAAGACACATAGTCATGGGGATAACACAATTGCAGCCTACCAATGCAACATAAATGGGACAAGGACAACACAACATGGTCATAGAAAGAAAACAACATAAGCTGCAGTATCAGATATGGTATGACTAGGGATAATAAATCAAAGACACACAACCATGGGAAAACACACACAAGCTGTGACACACAAGGGAGGCAGATCTGCATTAAAACATGCCATCATGAAATAAACCAGAGCATTTTACATCTTGCCAGTGAGGAAGCACACAGAACCAATCAAGGGGTGTGGACATGGCAGGAAAGGGAGGCAAGACTGAGGTCCTCCTATGTCTGAGTTTTATGTACCAAACCTAGAGTCAACTAGAGGCAGCTGATACAATCTCAGGAACAAGTAAACACGACCAGGTCAAGGAAAATAGGCAACCCAGTTTTATTCTTTTACCAATCCTTCCACTTTGTTCCTAACTTAAAACATATGCACAATCATTATTCATTTGGTCAAAGTCACAATCAAGGTGGTTCCAAAGTTCTTGTCAATGAACACCCAACCCCTCAAACCACAAAAGTGCCATAGGACCTTTTATCTGAAGGAAAAATGTTATGTGTCAGGCTTGGTCTGGCCTTCCTTTTTTGCTTTCCCCAAGGCCCCTTTAAAAGGTTTTTCTTAGGTCATATGGCCTTGGTTCATTTCCAGCCCCCTTTATGATCACATGGGGTTTTGCATCTTTAAAGTTATTTAACCTAGAATTCAATCTAAAAGGGTTCCAAGTACACATGTTCAACTAAGCAGACCTGCGCATTTGTACTATGGTCAGGACTATTTCCTAACGTCCTCAAGGATAACTAAACCAACTTCAAGTCATAGCAGGGATTAGGTTCAACCACTACAAGCTATTCAGGCTCCCTTGGCTTCCCAGCCTCACCTAAGATGGGTCTATATTCCTCACAGATTAAGCCACGACATAAGCCTCATTCAAACCAACCCCAAGGGTACACATAACCAAATTAGTAAACAAATGATAGTTCAGCAAGAAGACAAAGCAATCTCATAGAGGCCTGATTCCCAAGACAAGCAAGGAATGACACTAACCATATAAGCAAGTCACTACGACCCCATATCAGAGGTACACAAGGGCCTAGGGAAGACACAGTAAGAAATTAAGACCTTAGACAATATATTTACTTATTTCAGATAAAGAAAAACCTTGGCAGACCCTATGACTTAGAGCATACATTTAAACCTGGTAGTTTTTAAAACTATCATCCCTTCTTACAAGCCCATGCACATAGCAGACATGTTAGCTAATTTAGGATTAGTGTAGTCCACACCTGGATGCACACTTAAAATCTTTACTAAAGGAAAAGGATTTTAGGGAGCATGTTATGTGAGCAGTTAATTAAAACAGTCCTAAAACATTCTTAGTCCTTAATGATGGTCCTTCAACTACTTAGTCCAATCAGAACCTTTCATAGGAAGCAAGAAGAAGAGTGGGAGGTAGGTTTATAGCATGATCAAGTCCTGATAAGCATAAGGATTCAATCATCACCACAAAGGGGATTGGGTACAACAAGCAAACAACAAACAAAGGGGGACAGATTCCCAGGTGCAAATCATGGATGAACAAGCTAAGGAAAATTAGAAAAAGGACACATAATCACACACAGAAGCAAATGGCAAGCAACAAAGTTAGCACATAGTTTCTTGTGATATGGGCTTAGACCAGTACAAACATACTTATCAGTCCCACCTCCTTACAAAACACCTAATTCAAACAACAAAATTTAGACAGACAAATTCCCCAGATTTTAAAGCCTTTTAGCAGACATAGCGAATGCAAATAGGACTTAGATTTTACAAATACTAACAGCAGGTCATTTAACTCTAGGTGTACCCCTTCCCCAGATATGGTTAAGTCTGCCTAATCCATCTGAGATCTTTTTGTGTCCCAGGACCCTGAAGAGAAGTTCTAAAAGAAAAGGATGGAGTCTCAGGGTCAGGAAAGGGAAGCAAGATAGGGTGGGTCATTACCTCCCCGTCACCTTTTCCTGAATCTCCTTTCAGCAAAATGGATCCTGGGTCCCACTGCTCATCACCTCCAGTTCATGCCCAGGCTCACCTTTCACTCACCCAAGACCTCTTTCCTCTCCTTTATGAGCTCATCCTCATACCCCAGTGACAACACTAAGGGCTATGGGAAGGTTTAGAACAACTTAAATCTATCACACAACTACCATAGTTGACTCATGGAACTCTTTCCACACTTTCAAGATTTTTTGTGGTCAAGTTTCAAGCATGAGCACTTAGACAGACCCAACATGAGCATTTAAAACAACAACTCAGATTAATGTTCAGATGCAAATTCAAACCAAGATTCTATTTATAAAATGATTTTTTTCTCTTTAACACCACACAACATTTTAAAAGCATACATGTTTTTCTACTAGGACCAATTCACATATGAAGAAGCAAAATAGAGTCAAACCTCATTTACTCTAGCCTTAACAAGTCTTGAAACATTATCCTTAACCCTTTTCTTGGCCCAGTTACTTATTCCTTTAAGGAAACTCAATCCACAACATCAAAAAGGAAAAAGCATCTAAAACAACTTCCCAAAGACAAAATAGATAGACTTGTATCAAGGTTTTCCATTGCCCCCCCCCCCCTCCTCCTCTTTTTCCTATCGTTATAATTATCAGAGATTATGTGATCAGTCTTAAAAAATTATTTTTCTACACATAGCACATACATAGACATTTCCACATATGGTGAAACAAAAAACAGACTTAACACACCTGCTAATCTTTAAAGTCCTTTCTTAATACCATTTTCCAGGATTTGGGCTTCTCAGTACTAAGTTAAAATAGGTATAGCAATCATTACGACTTCACAAACCTATTTAACTAATTGATTAACCATTTTGGACTAGGTAAGGACCATCTCAGGGTTGTCTTAAGTCCATTTAATTTAACAGTGTCAAAGACCCTTCAAACCATCCTGAGCACATTCTTATTCCACAAATTCCACTAAGAGGATAGTTCAAACAGATCCTAATAATTATTACAATTAAAAGTAATCATACAAGTGCAGGATTAATGAAAATCTTAATCAAGTTAAGCCCACCACCACCACCCCCTCTCCCAAAAAAATACTATTGGTTAAGGAATCCAACGAAGCATGTTACTAGTGTGGAATATAATATCAAGCTTTAACCCTTTAAACCAGTCATTAAGTGTTACACTTCCCGTTTTCGTCGCAAGGAAGTCTTTGAATTATTGGTGGTTCATACCATTAGTATGGGGATCCGTATCCGAGTTTTTGAGAAATTAAATGCCTTATCCCGTGTGTACCAAAGTGTAAGTATACGTTCTTTGCGATTTGATGGGATCTGAAGCTAAACGAATAGACTTGACGCGGGCCGAAGCAACTCAGGAGATTCTGCAGAACTCATTCACCATCGATGGGCTGTCGACACATCAACGAGCCATCAGGGTACACCGCCCCTGCTCCGCCACCTCTGAAGTTTCAAGTTACAGGTCGATAGAGCACATCGACGAGCCGTCGACCCAGCGTCGACCCGTACCACTGGAACTTTCTATTTCCCTATTTATATATTTTACCATCAAATTTTATTCTCGTTATTTTCCACTTCCAAAATCAGAGAAAGGCCTATAATATTCCTCTCAATATTTTCCATCCTCATAGTGGAGATTTAGCAAGATCCGAGCCCCGTAAACCCGAGCTTGTGAAGGGAAAGTTGCTCCTAGGGTTCTATTGGAGTTGTTAAGCTTTGGGATTGGAGTTAAAGTTTGATTCTTGGAACCCTAGACTCCTCAAGGTATGTATATGATTCCTACCTTTGTTTTTAAGTTAATTATCAAGAGTTTTAGTGGTTTTAAGCAAAGGGAATTATAGTTATGGAAGTTGGAAGTTGAATAAGGGTAGAGTTGGACTTGAGGGCTATTTTGAGGGATGATTTGGAGTAGAATTGATTATATTTTGATATGTAAGTATTGATATGGTTGTTCTTAGTGTTGTTGTTGATATTTAAGTTAAATTGGAGATTGAGAAATTAGTGAGTTATGAAGGAGATGTTGTCTGAACTTGGTTAAGTCCTTTTTTTCACCTGAATTGAATGGTAAGTGTTATAAAGGGTCTAATTGTGGCCTATGTTATCTTGGTTGTAGACTTACGAGTTCAAGAAGTAGACGTTGGATGAGCATATACTCTTCAAGGTATGTTAAGGCTGTCCCTTTTATTATTTTGGCATGATCCTTATTATCTAAACGAACAAGTGAGCCAGCGAATTCCAAAGATTCTACTCTTAGATGGTGCAGGATTCGTCGTATCTTTGATCCCTTATGTTCATGTTCATGACCTCTAGAGATCCTGTGTTATTTAGAGTAATCCAGAGTATATCTTTCATGTGTCTTTCATGCATTATGTATATATATATATACACACACACATACACGAGCAGCTATTTTCTCACACTGCGCCTATATGGCCGGGCATCATAACACCGTGCCTATATAGCAGGGCAGCATAACACCGTGCCTATATGGCCGGGCAGCACCACTATGGTGGGCGGCTTATGGATGATGATGTATGATTACACCGTACCTATATGGCCGGGCAGCACCACTAGTGGGCGGCATGAGATGATTATTGTCCAAGAAGCGGGATGCCCGGACGCGGGATAGTGATGATGATGATGGTCACACCGTGCCGATATGGCTGGGCAGAATACACTGTACCTATATGGTTGGGAAGTTCACTATATGTATAGATGTATATGGTTTATTTATTTATTTATTTTTAAAAAAAGCATGCATATCATACACTACAGAGGTATCTTAAGTCATACAGATGCATTCAAACAGTCAGTTGTTTATGAGTTTCAGATTCCTTACATGATTCTTATATATATGTTACTCTTATGCCTTGTATACTCAGTACATTGTCCGTACTGACTCTCCTATTGCTCAGGAGGCTGCGTTCGTGCCCAGTAGGACATTCATCCAGCGGTGGTCAGTGCGCTCCACTTGATCCAGAGCAGCAGTTCATTTTGGTACGTTACTTTTGAGACATAGATATGCATATGGTTATGACGAGGCCCTGTCCCATCCTTTCGACAACTTTTATCCTAATAGAGGTCTGTAGACATTTATGTGTAGGTGACTTGTGACGTAATCTTGTCGACTCCTATTCTTTTGTGTACAGTTCATGTGGTAGCCTAGTCGGCTTGCATTGTTGCCTTCAGCATATAGTTGCATATGCACAGTTCTTGATATTATTCTTCCATGAGTCAGTTTAATCCAAATTGAGTTGCTTATAGGCCCTCATTATGTAGTATTATCTAGGTATGAGTATAGGGGTGTTTGGTCACCAGAGATTGGGCACTCGTCGCTACTCATCGGTTTAGGTCATGATAGAAGTGGTATCAGAGCAGTTTCGTCCTAGGGTTATCTATAGACCGTGTCTAGTAGAGTCTTGTTTATGGGTGTATCGTGCACCACACTTATTAACAAGAGGCTACAAGATATTTAGGAAATTTCCATTCTTTCTCTCTTAAATCGTGCGATAGAGCCGTGTGTTAAGAGCTCGCTTCCTAATATTTTATTCTGATTTCAGCAATGCCTTGCAAGAAAGCTACACCCGGCCAGAAGGGCAAGGAAGTGGCTGGTGAGGCCACTAGCCGTACTCAGTGGGCTACCAGGGCTCAGGACGAGTCTCAGAGTGAGAACCCATCTCAGACTTCGCATACACCGCCTCCAACACCTACCCTAGTGCCCCTAGTTCCTCAGCCAGATGCACCGCTCCAGGATATGCGAGATGCTATATAGTTATTGACTAGATTGGTAGCTGCTCAGGCCCAGCATCAAAGAGTTGGTGTTGACCACGGAGACCGTGCTGGTAGTGCGAGGCTTAAGACTTTCCTTGGGTTAGATCTTCCAGAGTTTTCTATGTTGAAGCAAAATATGGATCCCCATGACTTTATTGATAGTATGCAACGGACTTTGAGGGTTATGCACGCCGATGAGGTCGAGTCAGTGGAGCTAGCATCTTATAGGCTCCGTGATGTTGCAGTACAGTGGTATCAGGCATGTGAGCTGTCTAGGGAAGAAAATGCTCCTCCAGCCATTTCGCGAGAGTTTTGAAATGCTTTTGTTCATCATTATTTACCACCAGAAGTCTGACAGGCCCGGGCAGATATGTTCTTGCATATTGAGTAGGGCAGTACGAGTGTTCAGGAGTATTGTGTACTCTTCGATTCTTTGGCTAGATATGCCCCAGCCATGGTGGCTGAGATGCAGGACAGAGTTCATCGTTTCGTGGCTGGTCTAGGGCCACATTTGATAGATGAGTGTACGACAACTACATTACAGCCGGGCATGGATATTTTCCATATACAGGCATATGCGCAGAATTTAGAAGATCGTAAGCATCATGGCATATGCGTAAAATTTAGAGGATCGTAAGCATCAGCGGAGGACAGAACGTGACCGTGATCGGAGCCATGGTAGGAGGGCCAGATCCTTAGATATTGCTGGTGAGTTCAGGGAAGGACAGAGAGAGTAGCATTCCCGGTATTCATTTCATTCAGCAGGGAGTGCACCTCAGCAGTTTTCAGGCCCTAGATTGGATCGATCTTCTTATTCAGGAGTAGGCCAGAGTTCTAGAGCACCAGGTTCTCAGCATAGGCCAGACGAGACCACCTGTACCACAGTGTGCCCGGTGCGATAGATTACATTCCTGGTAGTGTCGATTTGGATCGGATTCTTGTTATGTTTGTGGCTAGCTGGGCCACGTGATGAGAGAGTGTCCGTCAAGGGGTGGTGTACGCATTGTTCAGCCCACCGAGTCTGTAGCTGGTTCTTCTTCGTCAGTACACTTTTTAGGGCAAGTTTCTCAGACACCAGTGGGACGTGGTGGAGGAAAGAGTGGAGCATCTAGCTCGGGTGGGCCTCAGCACCGTGTTTATGCATTAGCCAGTAGATAGGATCGTGAGTCGTCTCCTGATATGGTTACAGGTATATTATCAGTTTCCTCCTATAATGTATACGTACTGATTGATCCAAGTTCCGCCTTATCACATGTTACTCCATTTGTTGCTGGTAAGTTTGGGATATAGCCTGATTTGATTGAGTCGTTTGAGGTATTGACGCTAGTTGGTGATCCAGTTGTAGCTAGGCAAGTATACCGAGGTTGTGTTGTGATAGCTTGTAATCACCATACCCTAGCAGATTTGATTGAGTTAGACATGATTGATTTTGACGTTATTATGGGCATAGATTGGTTGGCTTCTTGTTACGCTAATGTTGACTGCCGAACAAAGATAGTTCGATTCCAGTTTCCCGACGAGCAAGTCCTAGAGTGGAAGGGAAATACTGCTTCGCCGAGGGGCAGGTTTATTTCCTACCTTAAGGCAAGGAAGATGATCGAAAAAGGGTATATTTATCACCTAGTTCGAGTTCAGGATGTGCAAGCAGAGTCATCGACCCTCCAGTCTATCCCTGTGGCCAATGAGTTTCCAGAGGCATATCTGGATGAGTTTCCAGGCATTCCACTGGAACGGAAGATTGATTTTACTATTGATTTATTACCAGATACTCAGCCAATATCTATTCCTCCTTATAGAATGGCACCTGCAGAGTTGAAGAAATTGAAGGAGAAATTGAAGGATTTACTCGAGAAGGGTTTTATTAGGCCCAGTACATCACCGTAAGGAGTGTCGGTATTATTTGTAAGAAATAAGGATGACTCTTTGCGAATGTGTATTGATTATCGGTAATTGAATAATGTGACTGTGAACAATAAGTATCCACTTCCGAGGATTGATGATTTATTTGATCAGCTGCAGGGTGCTAAATATTTCTCAAAGATAAATTTGAGATCAGGATATACTCAAGTTAGGGTGAAGGAGGAATATATTCCGAAGACGACATTTAGGACTAGATATGGGCACTATGAGTTTCGTGTCATGTCATTTAGGTTAACTAATGCTCCAGCTGTATTCATGGACCAGATGAATCGTGTACTCAGACCGTTCCTAGATCTGTTCGTGATTGTGTTTAGAGATGATATTCTCGTTTATTCACCGTTAGAGACTGACCATGCAGATCAGCTACGTGTAGTGCTTAGAATTCTTCGAGATAGAGAATTATATGCGAAGTGTTCCAAGTGTGAATTCTGGTTGAACTCTGTGGCTTTTCATGGTCACATCATTTCAGATGAAGGCATTAGAGTGGACACTCAAAAGAATGAGGCTGTAAAGAATTGGCCATAACCCACGACACCAATGGAGATACATAGTTTCTTGGTCCTAGCAGGATATTACAGAAGGTTTGTGATAGGGGTTTCTTCTCTTTCAGGCCCATTGACCAAGCTGACTCACAAATTAGCTAAGTTCCAATGGACGGATGCATGTGAGCGGAGTTTTCAGATATTGAAAGACAAGTTGACCTCAGCACCCGTCTTGACTCTTCCAGATGAAATAGAGGGCTACGTGATATATTATGATGCTTCAGGTATTGGTTTGGGCTGTGTATTAATGCAGCATGGAAAGGTTGTTGCTTATGCTTCTAGACAGCTGAAGCAGCACGAGAAGAATTATCCAACTCATGATCTTGAGTTAGCGGCGGTGATCCATGCCTTGAAAATGTGGAGGCACTACCTATACGGTGTCCATGTTGATATCTAAACTGATCATAAGAGCCTCCAATATATCTTTAAGCAGAAGTACTTGAATTTACGTTAGAGGCGATGGCTAGAGTAGCCGAAAGATTACGACGTGGATATTCTGTACCATCCTGGAAGGCTAATGTAGTAGCCGATGCTCTTAGTCATAAATCTATGGGTAGCCTATCATATGTGCAGCCATAGAATAGGGAGATAGTCCGCGAAGTTCGTCAACTAGCTAGCCTCGGAGTTCGGATGTTAGATTCAAGTGATGCAGAAATTACTATCTAAGACACAGTGATGTCATCTTTAGCAGCAGAGATAAAAGAATGTCAGTACGAAGATCTTGTTTTAGTTCATTATCGGGATACAGCTCCTCAGAAAGAAGAGACACCCTTTGTAATTACAAGGGATGGAGCACTCAGGTATAGAGGTAGATTATGTGTTCCTAATGTTGTGGGACTTTGTCAGCAGGTTATGGGAGAAGCTACTTATTCTCGGTATTCTATTCACCCTGGCACACAAAGATGTATCATGATCTCAAGGAAGTTTATTGGTGGGATGGAGTGAAAAGAGACATAGTTGAGTTTGTTGCTCAATGTCCGAATTGTCAACAAGTCAAGATAGAGCAATAGAAGCCCGGAGGTTTGTTACTGGCTATGGAGATTCCGACATGAAAATGGGAAGTAATCAATATGGATTTCATTACAAGTTTTCCCCGTACTCCGCGGAAGTATGATTCGATATGGGTCATATTTGATAGGCTTACAAAGTCAGCCAACTTCCTACCTGTTAAAACTACTTATTCAGCTGGAGATTATGCGAAGCTTTAGCTTAAGGTGCTTGTACGGCTTCATGGTGTTCCTACAACCATTATTTCAGATAGAGAGGCGCAGTTCACAGCTAACTTCTGGAGATCATTTCAGAATGGATTGGGAGTTCAGGGTAGTCTTAGTACTGCATTTCATCCACAGACAGATAGACAGGCGGAGTATACTATACAGACATTTGAGGACATGAGAACTTGCGTGATTGACTTCCGAGGTAGTTGGGTGGATCATTTTCCTCTCATTGAACTTGCATATAATAGCAGTTATCATTCCAGTATTCAGATGGCTCCTTACGACGCTTTATATGGGCGGAGATGTAGGTCACCTATAGGATGGTTCGATGTTGGAGAAAATGAGTTAGCAGGCCCGGATTTAATACAACAAGCAGTTGACAAAGTGAGACCGCAGGTTTGTTACAGACTATGGAGATTTCGACATGAAAATGGGAAGTAATTAATATGGATTTCATTACATGTTTGCCCCGTACTCCGCGGAAGTATGATTCGATAAGGGTCATAGTTGATAGGCTTACAAAGTCAACCCACTTATTACCTGTCAAAACTACTTATTCAGCTGGAGATTATCCGAAGCTTTATCTTAAGGAGATTGTACGACTTCATGGTGTTCCTACAACCATTATTTCAGATAGAGGGACGCAGTTCACAACTAACTTCTTGAGATCATTTCAAAATGGATTGGGGGCTCAGGTGAGTCTTAGTACTGCATTTCATCCACAGACAGATGGACAGGCGGAACGTACTTGTCACGACCCAACTCGTGGACAATGATGGGTACCCGGAGCAGACTACCGAGCACCATTTATCATGCTGACTAACATACTCAACCTGGATATATATCATTCTGTCACGACCCAACCCCGTGGGCCGTGACTAGTGCTCGAATTGGGCACCCGAACACAATCATAAATCCGAGTGGCAAACAGATGGCTTATACCGACACAAATATCAAACGCTGCCTCAGATTATATCAAACACATCCAGGTATATAACAGAAGCCGACAAGGCGGTGTTTCAAATTTATAAGATTTCCAAAAAAAAATTCGGCAGAGTTTCCTTTGTTTTTCGGAATATCCAAAATAACCCTGTACACAGCAAATACCACAAAGGCCACACAGGGTACTGAGTATGCAAAGCAGAATGTACAGAAAGCAAATCTGAGACATAACGAAATGGGAGTATCAAATATAAGTGCAAATCCAATCTTATCAAATTATTTAGTTTCAATATGTAAGTCATGCATAGGGTACAGAAGAATATGGTCGCCTGCCTGTCGATGGCGCCATAACACAGCATAACACCAGAAAGATTTCAAATCTCCGTATCCCCGTCACATATCACATCACAACATAACGCCATAAACAGCATAACACCAAATATAGGTGGAACCCGACCCTCTTTTGCGAGTAGCTCGGTGAACCATAAACACAGCATAACTCCGGAGTATATCGAAATGCGCACGATAACAGAACCGGCCCGGGACTCGGCGAAGGAATAACAGAATGCACGAGTAGAGTCGTGAGTAGTCATATGCATAAAATCATTGTCATAAATTCAAACCTAAGCAAAATGATCAAACTTAAGTTTCGAAATAATAATCATAACAAATTCTTTCAAAAATTTCCGAATTACATAAAGGAAAGTCGCGGGACCCACGAACGGGTATTGACCCGAGCCGGGCCCGCCTATTGAAAATATATTCATCATATGTCATATAAACCCTTACAAAAATATTAGAGCAATTCGAACCTTCCGGAGGAAGATATGGCATTTATAGTTCGGAATTCTTTAAATCAACTCATTGTGCAAAGTTTGGAAATCAATTTCTTCAAAGGCATAATAGTAAATATTTCATCATATCATACATAGGAGTGCCAAGGAATGTATGTAAAGATCATAGCGAACTCGGATTTTTAATTTAGGATTTCCTTAAGACTAGTAGTCTAGCCTATTTATAACTAAGGCATGCCAAATGAAAGAAGGGTGCTTTACATACCTCGAACGCACTTCCAAGCTAGTCAATCTAAAGCTACTCAAAATTTACGCCCCGGGCTCCCCAAGGTCTACAAAATGTGCCAATGAATATCCAATATTAACCATAGGCATATTAAGAAATTTTTCATTCCAACTAACTCTAAATTCTACAGAAAATTCGGCAGCACTTCCCCTGTAAATAGGCCATCCCGAGAATTTATCTCGCTTAAAATCAACAACAACAACCACAATAACCAATCTAGAACCATCAATAATAAATTCGGAAGGCAAAATAACATTAATAGCTCTCTTTTTCATCATTCGACAACTTTCCAAATATTTAATTCAACGACTCACATTCAAGCCACCACATCGCTCACACATTTAATTATCAACCCGAGTCTTTACCACAATATTCTAGGACATTCTAAACAATTCACAATTTTTCTCCCAATTGGCCGAAAACAGCCCGCACAATCTCCCATCAATCATAAGTCATTAAATGTTCATTTCAAGACTAGAATTCATGACGACGACAACTGACATACTAAGCGGTAGTAATGCGATCTTCGACACCTTATAAAACTCACATTCGTCCACAACACACATATATACATATGTTAAGGATTCCTATATATACGAATTTCGTTCAATGCACAAAGTTCTCCATTCTACAACAATTTAACATGATACAAGAATAAATTCATCAATCCAATACCACAGAACACACCCCCACTTACACGGCCAACATGCCAAACACACAACCCAACTTCAACATTCTATATTTCATGATTTCTATCCATTTTAGCACACTACAATAGGCATACAAGATTCACAATACATAAACAAGATGAAATCTTGCCTTTGTTCTTCACTTCCTTCAATAGTTAGGGTTTGCAATTGGGCAAAACTAGTGGTTGGATGACCTAAACAACTCTTCCACGCTACTTAGGGACCTCAATATAGTTGATTAACACCAAGGAATTTTTTTTTTGAGAAGGCTAGAAATGATCTTGTGTTTCTCTCCTGTTAGCCGTGAGGTTGGAGTTGTTGTTCTCCTCCTTCTAAATTTTTATTCTAAGTGTAGAAATGAAGAGAAATGACTTAGAGGTCATATTTTTAAGTTCCCACTAAAATATCTCCATATCCCTATGGTCCACACATGTGTTGGACCAATTAAAATTGGGCACAACATGTGTGGGACCATTTCCAAAGCCACATGGCTAGGGGCCCTATTGTGCAAGATTTTTAATCCCAATTTTATGAATTGTGGTCCCAATTTTCCCTAAGTGTTCAATGCCATCAATTTCATACATAACTTATATCTCAAAATAAAATCAAATGGTCAAAAGTCCCGACTTCAAATCCGGAAATAGTCTTGGCCTTAAATTATCATAGTTCATTCGGGTTGTCCCAATATGTAAAAATACGGGACGTAACATCCTCCCCCCCTTAAGAACATTCGTTCTCGAATGTTGGATTAGTTCTACGGATCTTACTCAAATTTGGGGTAGTTTCTTTTATAGCCAACATGTCCAAATCATTCACAGATCAACATAAGCAAACAAAGAATTTGGATTACCTGAAGGTGCCGGAAATAGGTGGGGATACTTTTTCTTCATCTGCTCCTCAGCCTCCCAAGTCATTTCCTCGCGGTTATTATTCCGCCACAGCACTATCACAGAAGCCACATCCTTATTCCGCAACCTTCTTACCTGACGGTCCAATATGGTTATAGGTTGTTCTTCATAAGATAGCTCCTCTGTGATCTGCATATCATCTGAAGGAAAGATTCTGGAAGGGTCACCAATACACTTACGAAGCATAGAGACATGAAATACCGGGTGAACCGCTCCCACGTCAGCTGGCAAATCCAATTCATAGGCCACCTTGCCTATTGTACGAATAATTTGATACGGCCCAATATATCTCGGACTGAGCTTTCCCTTCTTGCCAAATCGTATGACCCCTTTCATCAGTGACACTTTCAGGAAAACCCAATCGCCAATCTAAAACTCTAACGGTCGACGTCGTTTGTCAGCATAAGATTTCTGTCGACTCTGGGCCGCTAATAATCGCTCTCGAATCAATTTGACTTTATCGACTGCCTGCTGGACCACATCCGGACCAATTAACTGAATCTCACCCACATCAAACCAACCGATCGGAGATCTGCATTTCCTGCCGTACAAGGCCTCATATGGTGCCATCTGAATACTGGAGTGGTGGCTGTTATTATAGACGAATTCAACAAGCGGCAAATGGTCATCCCAGCTACCTCTGAAATCAATAACACAGGCACGCAACAAATCTTCTAATGTCTGAATAGTGCGCTCTGCCTGACCATCGGACTGGGATGAAATGCTGTACTCAGACTCACCTGGGTCCCCAATCCCTCCTGGAATGATCTCCAGAACTTAGCTGTAAACTGGGCACCTCTATCAGAAATAACAGACATAGGAACTCCGTGCAGTCTCACAATCTCCTTAATATATAGCCTGGCATAATCTTCAGCTGAGTATGTAGTCCGGACTGGAAGAAAGTGAGCTGATTTTGTCAGCCGATCAACGATAACCCAAATGGAGGCGTACCTCCGTGGAGTGCGAGGCAAGCCTACAATGAAATCCATATTAATTATTTCCCACTTCCACGTTGGTATCTCCATCTCCTGCAATAACCCACCAGGTTTCTGATGCTCAATCTTTACTTGCTGACAATTTGGGCATTGGGCAACGAACTCTGCTATGTCCTTCTTCATACCGTCCCACCAATACAGACATCGAAGATCATGATACATTTTCGTCGACCCTGGATGAACAGAATACTTGGCATGATGTGCCTCACCCATAACCTGTCGTCACAGTCCCGCAACGTCAGGTACACATAATCTGCCTCTAAATAATAGTACTCCATCAGATGTAATCTCAAACGGGGTCTGCTCTTTTTCACGGACCGCATCTCTGTACTGTATCAGAACAGGATCATCGTACTGACGCCACTTTATCTCACCCAGAATGGAGGAGTCGGCCACTCCTTGAACAGAAATCCCAGTATCTCCAGAATCGGCTAGGCGAACTCCAAGGCTGGCTAACTGATGAATATCACGAACCATTTCTTTCTTACTAGACTGTACATCGATCAAACTGCCCATAGACTTGCGACTAAGTGCATCTGCCACGACATTAGCTTTACCTGGATGGTATAGAATATCAACATCATAATCTTTCAGCAGCTCTAACCACCGCCTCTGCCACAAATTCAATTCTTTCTGTCTGAAAATATATTGGAGGCTCTTATGGTCCGTATAAATATCAACGTGGACCCCATATAAGTCATGCCGCCAAATCTTCAAGGCATGAATAACCGCGGCTAACTCCAAATCATGTGTGGGATAATTCTTCTCGTGCGGTCTGAGCTGCCGGGAAGCATAGGCTATGACTCGACCGTGCTGCATCAACACACAACCCAAACTCGTACCAGAGGCATCGCAATAAACCACATACCCGTCTGGTCCTTCCGGAAGAGCCAAAACTGGAGCTGTAATTAATCTTTGCTTCAACATCTGAAAGCTGCGCTCACAGGCATCAGTCCACTGAAATTTCGCTGCTTTCTGAGTTAACTTTGTCAATGGCGCCGCAATAGAAGAAAAGTTTTCTACGAACCTTCTGTAATAACCGGCCAACCCCAGAAAACTGCGTACCTCTGTAGGTGTAGTAGGCCTGGGCCAATTCTGTACAATCTCAATTTTCTGCGTATCAACCTGAATACCGTCTGCTCCGACAATATGCCCCAAGAATGCCACAGAAGTTAACCAAAATTCACATTTCGAAAATTTAGCATATAATTGCTGCTGCCGAAGAGTGCCAAGCACTGTCCTCAGATGATCAGAATGCTCCTCTGCTGATCGTGAATAAACCAATATATCATCAATAAACACAATCACGAACATGTCAAGGAAAGGCCGAAATACCCGATTCATCAAATCCATGAACACCGCTGGAGCATTAGTCATCCCAAAAGACATAACTCTGAATTCATAATGCCCATACCGGGTCCTGAAAGAAGTCTTCGGAATATCGGCCTCTCGTACCCGTACCTGGTGGTAGCCTGAACGCAGGTCTATCTTCGAGAAATATTTGGCACCCTGCAACTGATCAAACAAATCATCAATCCGGGGAAGGGGATATTTGTTCTTGATAGTCACCTTATTTAATTGTCTGTAGTCAATACACATCCGCAGTGATCCATCTTTCTTCCTCCCAAATAATACCGGCGCTCCCCAGGACGATGTACTGGGTCTAATGAAACCTTTTTCTAATAAATCTTTCAACTGTTCCTTCAATTCTTTTAATTCTGCCGGTGTCATCCTGTATGGAGGAATAGATATGGGCTGCGTATCTGGCAACAAATCAATAGCAAGGTCTATCTCTCGCTCAGGCGGAAGACCCGGGAGCTCATCTGGAAATACATCTATAAATTCATTGACAACCGGCACTGACTGCAGAGTAGGTGTCTCGGCTGTAGTATCGTGCACCCGGACCAAATGATAAACATAACCCTTCTGAATCATCTTCTTAGCCTTGAGGTATCAAATAAACTTACCTCTCGGCGATGCTGTACTCCCGGACCACTCTATGACTGGTTCCCCTGGGAACTGGAAACGAACTACCTTCTGCTGGCAGTCAACGTTAGCATAACAGGACGCTAACCAGTCCATGCCCATAATAACATCAAACTCTAGCATATCTAACTCTATCAAAGCAGCTTTAGTACAACGATCAGATATGATAACAGAACAATCCCGATAAACCTGTCTGGCTATAACAGAATCCCCTACAGGTGTAGCTACCTCAAAAGGCTCTATCGGCTCGGATTCTATCCCAATCTCATTAGCAACGAGTGGGGCAATATATGATAAAGTCGAACCAGGATCAATCAATGCATACACAGATCGAGAGAAAACCAGTAAAGTACCTGTAACCACATTTGGCGAAGCCTCCTGATCCTGGCGGCTAGCCAATGCATATATGTGGTTCGAAGGACCGCTAGAACCTGCAGCACCGCCATGGCCTCGACCGCGACCCGTCTGTGTCAGAATACCTCGCCCCGCAGGGCGCACAACTGAGGGAGTAGAAGATGAACCTGCGGCTGATCCCGTCTGCTGAACTGTACTGCCAGAACCACTCGACATCGGACAATCACGCATCATATGACCCTGACGGCCGCAAGAAAAACAGGCTCCTGTAGCTCGATAGCACTCCCCTGGGTGCGATTTCCCGCAATAAGTACAACGGGGCCAGGGTGGTCTGGACTGGCTGGAACCCCTGACTGTCTGGGAACCCGATGCTCTGGAACTCTGACCGGCCCCAGATGGCACTACACTGTCAAATCGTCTGCCGGCTAACTGTGTACCCCGGCCTGGCGGAGGAAAATACCTGCCCAACGACTGCTGCTGAGGATGTCCGCCTCGAGAACCTCTAGAATACCCCTCGGACCTGGCCCTCTTGGGCGGCCTCCTGTCTCGATCCCTACCAGCATAATCGGCCCTGTGTCGGTCCTCCATACCCTGAGCGTGGGCCTGTAACCGGGCGATATCCATATCTGTCTGTGATGCCATCGCCATGCAACCGTCGATCAAGTAGCGGTCCAATCCTATCACATACCGGTGCATACGGTCAGCCATATCCGCTACTATAGCAGGAGCATATCGAGCCAAAGAATCAAACTCCAGGTCATTCTGCCGCAACTGTAAAAATCTGTCAACCCGTGCCCGCCGTAACTCCGGTGGCAGAAAGTGACGAGTAAAAGCAGCCACGAACTCATCCCAAGTAGCTGGGGAAACACCCTCACCCCTGGATAGCTCCCAAGACTCATACCAATTGGCAGCAACATCTCGTAATCTGTGCGAGGCCAACTGAACAGACTCGGTCTCTGAAGCCCTGACCAAATCTAATGAACGCCGAATCCCCCGAATGAAGTCGTGGGGGTCCTCCTCGGGCCTAGACCCGTAAAACTCCTGGGGACGGCATGTCAGAAAGTCTCGAACCCTCAGGCTATCACGCCTGTCATCATCATCATAATCCCTCTGCCCGCGTCTGCGAACCTGTCCTGCTACCAAAGTAGTCAATAACTGCACGACCTCTCTCAAAGTCATATCCTCCGCCCCTGGCTGAGGAGCTGGAGGCGCGGGAGCTGGAGCCTCTGGAACTGATAGTGAAGCCGCCCCCTGATCCCTAGTGGTAGCGGCTGGTGCTCCAGACTCTTCCGATGATGAGGACGTAGCAGAATCTGTTGGCCGGGACGCAATATCACGCATCATCTGAGCAAGGGTCCGAGTACCCTTCTGAGCCCGGCTGGTCTCTCCTACCAGGCCCTTTTTCTTCTGGGCGGCCGTCGCCTTTTTCGGAGGCATCACTGAAAGAAAAACAACAACGGATTAGAACAGAATCATCCTAATAGCATAGCTCTATCGCACGATCTACGATTCAAAGAAAGGAGACTCCCTAAATGTCCCGTAGCTTCCTGTTTATAGATGTGGTGCACAACACACCGATAAACAAGACTATACTAGACATGGTCAGTAGACATTCCGAGGACAAACCGCTCTGATACCACTTCTGTCACGACCCAACCCCGTGGGCCGTGACTAGTGCTCGAATTGGGCACCCGAACACAATCATAAATCCGAGTGGCAAACAGATGGCTTATACCGACACAAATATCAAACGCTGCCTCAGATTATATCAAACACATCCAGGTATATAACAGAAGTCGACAAGGCGGTGTTTCAAATTTATAAGATTTCCAAAAAATATTCGGCAGAGTTTCCTTTGTTTTTCGGACTATCCAAAATAACCCTGTACACAGAAAATACCACAAAGGCCACACAGGGCCAACAGAACAACATATACATGTTCGAGCCGACAAGGCTGCCATAAACATATACAAAATGCATGCCGACGAGGCTGCCACAACGGGTAGAATCATATAAACACAACTTAGCAGAAGTAGGAACACACACCCACAAATAAGTCTACAGACCTCTAAACAAACCAAACGAATCATATGGCGGAACAGGGCCCCGCCATACCCATGAACGAATATATACAACATAGCGAACAAAAGTGTATACCAAAAGATGTGCTCTGAAGGGAGGGGAGCACTCAAACAGCAAAAGGGGTATCCTACACTGGGGGATCACCGAACTGTGCGTCTGTACCTGCGGGCATGAAACGCAGCCCCCCGAAGAAAGGGGGGTCAGTACGAAATATGTACTGAGTATGCAAAGCAGAATGTACAGAAAGCAAATCTGAGACATAACGAAATGGGAGTACCAAATATAAGTGCAAATCCAATCTTATCAAATTATTTAGTTTCAATATGTAAGTCATGCATAGGGTATAGAATAATATGGTCGCCCGCCTGTCGATGGCGCCATAACACAGCATAACACCAGAAAGATTTCAAATATCCGTATCCCCGTCACATATCACATCACAACATAACGCCATAAACAGCATAACACCAAATATAGGTGGAACCCGACCCTCTTTTGCGAGTAGCTCGGTGAACCATAAATACAGCATAACTCCGGAGTATATCGAAATGCGCACGATAACAGAACCGGCCCGGGACTCGGCGAAGGAATAATAGAATGCCCGAGTAGAGTCGTGAGTAGTCATATGCATAAAATCATTGTCATAAATTCAAACCTAAGCAAAATGATCATACTTAAGTTTCGAAATAATAATCATAACAAATTCTTTCAAAATTTCCCAATTACATAAAGGAAAGTCGCGGGACCCACGGACGGGTATTGACCCGAGCCGGGCCCGCCTATTGAAAATATATTCATCATATGTCATATAAACCCTTACAAAAATATTAGAGCAATCCGAACCTTCCGAAGGAAGATATGGCATTTATAGTTCGGAATTCTTTAAATCAACTCATTGTGCAAAGTTTGGAAATCAATTTCTTCAAAGGCATAATAGTACATATTTCATCATATCATGCATAGGAGTGCCAAGGAATGTATGTAAAGATCATAGCGAACTCTGGATTTTTAATTTAGGATTTCCTTAAGACTAGTAGTCTAGCCTATTTATAAGTAAGGCATGCCAAATGAAAGAAGGGTGCTTTACATACCTCGAACGCACTTCCAAGCTAGTCAATTTAAAGCTACTCAAAATTTACGCCTCGGGCTCCCCAAGGTCTACAAAATGTGCCAACGAATTTCCAATATTAACCATAGGCATATTAAGAAATTTTTCATTCCAACTAACTCTAAATTCTATAGAAAATTCGGCAGCACTTCCCCTGTAAATAGGCCATCCCGAGAATTTATCTCGCTTAAAATCAACAACAACAACCACAATAACCAATCTAGAACCACCAATAATAAATTCGGAAGGCAAAATAACATTAATAGCTCTCTTTTTCATCATTCGACAACTTTCCAAATATTTAATTCAACGGCTCACATTCAAGCCACCACATCGCTCACACATTTAATTATCAACCCGAGTCTTTACCACAATATTCTAGGACATTCTAAACAATTCACAATTTTTCTCCCAATTGGCCGAAAACAGCCCGCACAATTTCCCATCAATCATAAGTCATTAAATGTTCATTTCAAGACTAGAATTCATGACGACGACAACTGACATACTAAGCGGTAGTAATGCGATCTTCGACACCTTATAAAACTCACATTCGTCCACAACACACATATATACATATGTTAAGGATTCCTATATATACGAATTTCGTTCAATGCACAAAGTTCTCCATTCTACAACAATTTAACATGATACAAGAATAAATTCATCAATCCAATACCACACAACACACCCCCACTTACACGGCCAACATGCCAAACACACAACCCAACTTCAACATTCTATATTTCATGATTTCTATCCAATTTAGCACACTACAATAGGCATACAAGATTCACAATACATAAACAAGACGAAATCTTACCTTTGTTCTTCACTTCCTTCAATAGTTAGGGTTTGCAATTGGGCACAACTAGTGGTTGGATGACCCAAACAACTCTTCCACGCTACTTAGGGACCTCAATATAGTTGATTAACACCAAGGAAGTTTTTTTTTGAGAAGGCTAGAAATGATCTTGTGTTTCTCTCCTCTTAGCCGTGAGGTTGGAGTTGTTGTTCTCGTCCTTCTAAATTTTTATTCGAAGTGTAGAAATGAAGAGAAATGACTTAGAGGTCATATTTTTAAGTTCCCACTAAAATATCTCCATATCCCTATGGTCCACACATGTGTTGGACCAATTAAAATTGGCCACAACATGTGTGGGACCATTTCCAAAGCCACACGGCTAGGGGCCCTATTGTGCAAGATTTTTAATCCCAATTTTATGCCATCAATTTCATACATAACTTATATCTCAAAATAAAATCAAATGGTCAAAAGTCCCGACTTCAAATCCGGAAATAGTCTTGGCCTTAAATTATCATAGTTCATTCGGGTTGTCCCAATATGTAAAAATACGGGACGTAACACATTCCCAACGCAAACTTATCATGATTCAACCTCCAAATACCTCCCAATATATATATATATATATATATATATATATATATATATATATATATATATATATATATATATATATAAGCATGGACCCACAAGGCTTAAAACATGATGTACACAATACAATGAGAAGGTCACATAACATCTACAACCCACATATAGGTATCTACGAGCCTCTAACCGGAGTACTGGAATCATAAGGACGGGATAGGACCCCTCCATGCCCCCATATGTACACAAAAAGATATACCAAGAAGTGGCGACTCCGGAGTAGTGGATTGCTCCTGTAAATCCGCTGAAAAAGCTACTAGGTGTCTGCACCGTCTCCCTGTTTACATGTGGGCATGAACATACCGTCCATAAAGAATAGGACATCAGTACGAACAATGTACTAAGTATGTAAGGCATGTACAATAGCATAATAAAGATATAAAAAAACATAAAGTTGGGAGCAAACCTGTAACTGAATGCCTCTTAAGGCGGAGTCATGCATGCTAACTTTTATAATAAAAATAATATCATATCATACATATATAAGCTGCCCGACCATGTAGGTACGGTGTGATAATCATTAGCCCGCGTCCAAGCCTCCCGCGTCCAGGGTAAGCTATCCACTACAGTGGTGTGTCTGCCCGGCCATGTAGGCACGGTGTAATCATACATAAAAAAAACAAAAGCATGCATGAGAGTCCAAGTGAAAGCTACAACCCTATCAGAGTGATGTAAGGTCGGTAACCTCCGATTATGTTATGGGATAGTCATGATCATCATGTCTCACCGTGAAGGAACTAGTAGCATGAGGTGAGACTAACAACAACATGTAGCATCAGTGAAATCATAAAGATAAGGATATCGAGCTCATCATAGCATCATTATCATCATCGTTATCATCATTATTATCATCATCATTATCATGGAACATGCCTCATCTCTATCTCATAAGAAGCTTTTGAGAATCTTTAACCTTCCTCTTTTATCTTTATCTCATAAGAAGCTTTTAAGAATCTTTAACCTTCCTCTTTTAGAGTGTAAGAAGATTATGGGAACATAGAAAAGAAGTCACGAAATAAGAGTCATGCCTTTGAAAGAAGGGAACTAGCCTCACACACCTTTACGCCTCTCTAACTTTATCGATTAAATGCTTCCCTCCAATGTTCATGATTCTACATTCAAGAAAATTCGCACTACGATTAGATAACTGGAAACATACTTAAGCTTAAGCTAAAGCTAATGAAAATTGGGCAGCACCTCCTTGTTTCTACAACTCTCTCCATATAATATAACAACACCAGACATCAACAACAACGCCCACAATATCATAATCAATTAACTTCATTAACCTAAACATTATTCAATTCCCAAAATCCCCTCTCAAAGTCATCCATAACCATAGCTATAATATGACACCACATTCATCCTCATATATGTTATGTCCCGTGTTTTCGTATAATTGGAAATCGAGAAATAATTACGATTTATGTGTTATAAGGAAATATTTTGATTTTGGTGAATATGACTATGTTGGTTATGGAATCTTTAATGTTAAGACATCGGGAAAGGCCGAGGGTAAATTTGGAATTTCGGAAATTAGTTTCGGGAATTACAAAACGGGACGTTTTATGATTGGGCCAAGAAAAATATAACAAAATTGAGGCCCAAAGAATGGAGGGTGGCCGGCCATAGCCATGGCCCAAACCCATTATTTTGATGTCATGTGCATAGCACATGACTCCTAAAAGGATATATATCATGTTACACTTGATAATTATCAAGAACAAGATAAAAATTCAAGAACACCAAGAATAGGAGCTCTCGGCCAAGTGGAAAAAAAAAGAGAAAGAAAACTTTCCAAGCTTTGTTGTTGATCCAAAAATCTTAATTTCTACATAGTTGTGAAGTACTCAAGACCCTCTTCAACGGGGTACAATTAGTGTGGCACAAGAACTACGTTTGCGACAAGTCGGGGTTTCAAGAAAAGGTGAGAATTCTTACACTTTTATGTTGTAGAATTGATATAAATATGTTAAGGATTGGGAATAGACGAGAATCCCGCAACTTTGGTGTATATAGAAAGCCGTGGGTGTGTGTGTATATTGTATGTTGGCCGTGAGCCTAGGAAGAAGAAAGTGGTGTGAATTGATCTTGTTTAGTTGTATAATGTGTTGTTATGATCTTTATGTCGTAAATGATTGATTGATGAATTAAATTGGCGTTGGAAAATGATTTCGGACATTTTCGGAAAGTGTATACCTTTGGTATAATTGTGTATATCATTGTATATTTAGGGTGCTAAATACTTTAAATATGAGTTATAGTTGGTATTAATGAATTCGGAATGAAACGACGCAAGTTAGAATGTTCGTCGTGAATTTTCGATGTTTTGAAGAATTATGGAAAGTAATGAATTTTGGGGCAATTTCGTGTATGTCTTGGATTGTATTTGGGATGTGATTGTATAAGTTTGAATGAGGAAATGAATACAATTATGTAGATATAGAGTTGGAGTTTTGGAAGTTTGAATGAAAGTTGCCAACTTAGGTAATAAAGTAGAACTTTGAAGCTAGAGTGGTTTGATTATTACTTGTGTTGTTTGATGATGTGTGGGCTGTTGTTGTTGATATATTTTGGACCGAGCTAAGTCTCGGGGATGTTAGATTTATAGGGGAAATGCTGCCGAAATTTCGGTAGGCAAAAATGAAGTTAAAGGCATTTTTAAGCCTAAGAATCTCAATTGGTAACTTTGACCATTTGCAGATTTCAGACGAAACGGGACTTGACCTTTGGGAGAGCGTAAGGCGTCTGTAAGGTATGTAAAGCTTCCCACTCCTTCGTTTGGCATATCTTAGTATGATAGGCGAATATGAGAACTTCCGGAGCATTCGTGCTCCTCGAAACCCGATCCACAGAAAAGTTACTATTCATTCAATTCAATTGAAGCCTAAGGGCTCTATTTTGGCTAGAATGCCACCACTCGTCCGAAACCTATCGAAATGTGGTCGGGTAACTTAGAAATGATTATGTATGACCCTTTGGCCTATAAATGTTCAGAAAATATGTTCGCCACCTCAATTTGACTCGAGGTGGGCCCGCTAACCCCGATACGCCCTATTTGCCTTATTGGGCTATCTTTGTGAATAAAGTTTGATATGATACTTTCGATTTTGGAACTCCCTCCTATGAGATATATTTGGAATATTATGATATGATAAGTTACGTTTTGAGCCATACGTACCACTTTGGAAACTTTTGTGAAACGGATCTTTGTATCGACTAAGTATTCGCTTATCTTGTGCTATGGAACGATTTGTAAAACTATTATGTTTTGAAAGACTATTTTGAAGTATGATTTGCATTTGCTTGCTCACGACTCCGCTCGTGCCTTATTATGACTTCGTTCACCGGTTCCCGGGCCGGTTATGATTCGTGCGCCTTATAATAATTTGGCCGTATGCTGTGTTACGGTTCCCGAGGCTTCGCCATAGGGTCGGGTTCCATTTGGAGTTATGCTGTGATATGGCTCGTGATGCGATACGCTCACCTATGATTATGTTATGTTCGGGGATGTACGGAGATTTGAAACCTTCTAGTGTTATGTTGTGTGTGGCGCCAGCGTCGGAGTGGCGACCACGTTCCTAAGCGTTTGCATGATTTCATTTGCATTATATTTACGTATATGATTTTGATACGGATTTTGACATACCGATTTGTATTCCATTTTGTTATCTGATGTGCTTTCAGTTTTGATCCATATTTCTGTACTCCGTGCTTTACATACTCAGTACATATTTCGTACTGACCCCCTTTCTTCGGGGGCTGCGTTTTATGCCCGCAGGTACAGACATTGGTGATCCTCCACAGTAGGCTTCCCTCTTTGCTATTCCGGAGTACTCCTCTTTGATCCGGAGTCCACTTTTGGTACAGACTCCTTTTGCTTTGTATATATTCTGTACATTTGACTATTTGGGTACGGCGGGGCCCTGTCTCGCCATATGTCTTTGTTTTGAGTTCGTAGAGGCCTGTAGTCATATATGTGGGGTGAGGGTCCTGTATATGTTGGTTTGATTTCGTTTTCTGGTCTTAAAGCGGTCTGCTTGTTATGATGGCCCCAAATGGCCCTTATGCTTATGTTTGCACTTTTGACCGGCGATGTCTATTCCGCCGCTCAGTTTGTATTTGATTTGTGCCACCGCTTAAGACATATTTCGATAAGTTATGTTTGATATGATTTTTATGAAATTCTGAAATAAGTTTGGATTTGGCAATGAATACGTAATTTGGTCTAGGTACCCAAGTAGGGTGCCAGTAGCGGCCCACGGGGCTGGGTCGTGACAAAAGTTGTATCAGAGCGGTTTGTCCTCGGAATGTCTACAGGCCGTGTCTCGTAGAGTCTTGTTTATCGATGTGTTGTGCACCATATCTATAAATAGGAAGCTACAGGGCATTTAGGATGTTACTTTCTTTGGAATCTTAGATCGTGCGATAGAGCTGTGCTATTAGGATGATTTTGATCTGACTCGCCTTTGTGTTTGCAGTGATGCCTCCGAAGAAGGCAACGGCGGCCCAGAAGGGCAAAGCGAGGATGGGAGAGACTAGCCAGGCACAGCGAGCTACCCGGGCTCGTGTTTATGATTTGCCTGAGGATGTGCCTCATTCTGAGGGTCTGCTACACCCCCACTAGTACAGCCTGGAGTAGGACCTTCAGCAACTCCAGAGGTCCGTGTACCCGCTCCTGAGACTCCAGCTCCTCAGCCGAGGGCGGAGGATAGGACCCTGAGGGAGGCTGTACAGTTGTTGACTACACTGGTAGCAGGACAGGCTCGCAGACGCGGGCGGAGGGACGATGGTGACGATGACAGGCGGGACAGCCTGAGAGTTCGGGAGTTTTTGTTATGTGGCCCTCCAGAGTTCTTCGGGTCTAAGCCCGACGAGGACCCCCACGACTTTATTCGGGGGATGCGGCGCTCACTGGACTTGGTCAGGGCTTCAGAGACCGAGTCGGTCGAGCTGGCTTCGCACAGGCTTCGAGATGTTGCCGCTCACTGGTATGAGACTTGGGAGTTATCCAGGGGCGAGGGTGCTCCCCCAGCTACGTGGGACCAGTTTGTGACTGCTTTCACCCGCCACTTTCTACCCCCAGAGTTGCGGCGGGCACGGGCCGACCGATTCTTACATTTGCAGCAGAGGGGTCGGAGTGTGCGTGAGTATAATCTTGAGTTTGATTCTATGGCCCGATATTCACCGGCCCTGGTAGCAGACATGTCCGATCGGATGCACAGATATGTTATGGGATTGGATCGGTATTTGATCGACGGCTGTATGGCAGTGTCATTGCAGACAGATATGGACATTGCCCGACTTCAGGCCTATGCGATGGGTATGGAGGATCGTCACAGGTCTGATCATTCTGGTAGAGACTGGGTGTTATATCCCATATTTTTATATGTCGAGCTATTCGCAAGAGAATCGACTCAAGTTAAAGATGGGATCATTTTCGGGCTCGAAATAGAATTTTTTCTTTTATTTCCGATCTCTATTGGGAAATGAATTGTTTATAAATTTTACTTGGTGTAAAAATATTAATGGAAGTTGGGATTAATTTACCATGATTAGATTATTAAGTGGGGATTAAAAATTTAATTAGTCATTAAACAAGTCACTAGTGCACTAAGTGGGCCCCACCAAGACATGTGACCAAATTTAATTGGCTCAAGCCTTGAGTGGGACACTTGTCACTCTTAGGGGCTGCCTATATAAGGAAAAATCTGATGTTTAAGTGTTCATTTTATCATCTTCAACATTACAAGAAAAGACAAAAACCTAGAGATAGAGAAGGGGGGCTCACGGCCATGGTGAAAAAAATCCATGTTCACCAAGCTTGGTCCAATTAATTTTTCCATGGTGTTGTAAATCAAATGGAGGTCTTTGGGAACATGAATTGGTCCTTGAGAGCAGCAAGAATGGTCTTTAATTGAAGCCATTAAATTCAGCAAATTAAGGAGCAACTTGCTAAGGTAAGAGTTGATTATTTTTCCATATGTTTTAGGACGAATTTGCTTGTGTTGTGGATGGTTTGAATGTGTTATGGTGAGTATAAATGAATGAAAATCATGAAATTATGTATCTTGATATTGAAGCATGGTTGAAGCCACGAAATTATGTAGCTTGATGTTGAAACATAGTTGTAACTTGGTAACATGAATTGTACGAATGTTGGAATGTTGTTGAATGGCGTAGGGGCTGTTTTAATTGAAATTTGCTGAACTGATTTGAGTTAATATTTTGGTTGTTGTAATCATGGATTATGTGATGAGAATGAAGAAATTTAATGGTTAAAGTTGGAGTAAAAAAAATTGTTGTGAGTTGATGTAAGAATTATAGAGACAATAATGTGATTTACTTGCATATGAATGGATGATGTGGTGTCGTGTGGCTGCTGTTGTATTTCCCTGAAATTTGCTGGAAATATTGTGTAACTTGTTTGGAATGTCCTTGGACATTGTTAGTATGGGTTCGGGTTAGTATGTGAATATATAAGCGTCGATTTTGGCTTGAACGTAAGTAGTTGAATTGAATTTATGTAAGTTGTTGAATAATGGAAAAGAAAGCTATTATTGTTGTTTTGTCTTTCGGATTGGTTGTTGATGTTGTTAGGTTGGTTGTTGTTGTTGTTGTTGGTTGATATGGCCGAATCAAATTCTCGGGGTAGCCTATTTACAGGGGAAATGCTGCCCAAATTTCTGTAGAATTAAGGGCGAATTTGGAATTTAATGCCCAAAAAGTCTTTAGCTAATGTTTGGCATTTTATGGCTTGTTTGTAGACCTTGGGCAGCCCGAATCATAGGTTGGATTTAGCTTGAGTTTGGATCGTATTGGAGAGCGTTTGAGGTATGTAAAGTAATCTTCCTTCTTCGGCATGCCTTAGTTAAAATAGGCTATGATATAAGCCTCGAGGAAACTCTATTCTCACAATCCGAGCATGTTTATGAATCGCATTTGTTCTTTGGCATCCTTGCCTTGTCATGGCAAAACGTTGATCCTTATGTTCTTGGAATCCATAATTTGTAAAGATTACATGAAAGCTGATTTTTGTTTTAAAGTTCATTCTTTAGCGATTCCAAGACTTCAAACGCCCATAATTTCCTCAGAAAAGCTCGGATTGCTTTGAAATTTTCGTAGGAGTTTGTATGATATAAAATGAGTATGTTTTTCATAGGCGGGCTCAGTTCGGGTCTATACTCGTCCGTGGGTCCCGCGACGCCCTTTTTGAAATTCGACAACTTTGAAACAAAAAGTGATAATTTTTTTTCTGATTTCGAATATGACTATTTTACTTATCCTTCAGATTTATAATAATTATTTTATGCATATGATTCCTCACTACTCCGCTCGTGCCTACTGTGATATCGTTCACCGGTTCCCGGGCCGGTTCTGTTGTCGTGCGCTTTGTGATACATTCCGCTGTTATGCTGTGATTATGGTTCACCGTGCTCCTCGCTCGAGGGCCGGGTTCCACTTATGTTTGGCGTTATGCTGTGTTTGGCGTTATGCTGTGTTGTGATGTGTGACGGGGATTCGGAGATTTGAAACTTTCTGGTGTTATGCTGTGTTGTGGCGCCATCGACAGGCGGGCGACCACATTTTCCAGTGCCCTATGCATAATTTATACTTTGGAAATAAACATTTTGATATGTATTATTTTCTATATATCTGATTCGATTATTATTCAGATTTATTTCTGTACCTTCTGCTTTGCATACTCAGTACATATTTCGTACTGACCCCCTTCTCCGGGGGCTGCGTTTCATGCCCGCAGGTACAGACGCACACCCTGGTGATCCACCTGTTTAGGACACCCTTTCTGCTATTCGGAGTGCTCCTCTCTTTCCGGAGCTTATACTTTTGGTATATATATTTATTAGTGCATTTGTATATATTCGTTCATGGGTACGGCGGGGCCCTGTCCCGTCATATGATTCTGTCGGTCTGTTTAGAGGTCTGTGGACATGTTTGTGGGTTAGGGTCTTTCTGTATAGATGTATGTACATGTCGTTTGGGCGATCCCATACGCCGAGGCGGCCGGTCCGCATATGTTGTTTGGGCGATCCTATACGCCGAGGCGGCCGGTCCGCATATGTTTATATATTGCTTGGTTAGCCCTGTGTGGCTTTTGTTGGTATTTTCTGCGTGCAGGGTATATTGGATAGTCCGTAAAACAAAGGAAACTCTATCGAAATTTTCTGGAAATTACCTAAATTTGAAATAAAGTCTTGTCGGCTTCCGCCATATACTAGAATGAGTTGATAGAATTTGAGATAATATTTGATAGATGGGTTCGGGTGCCCAGATCGGGCACTAGTCACGGCCTACGGGGTTGGGTCGTGACACTGGGATAGGAGGCCGCCCAAGAGGGCTAGGCCCGCAGGTTATTCCAAGGATTCTCGAGGCGGACAGCCTCAGCAGCAGCAGTCAGGCAGACAGCTACCTCCGTCCGGCCGGAGTACTCAGTCAGGCAGTCGGAGATTTGACAGTGCAGGACCGTCTGGGGCCGGTCAGAGCTCCAGAGCGGCAGGTTCACAGGTATCCAGGGGTCCCAGCCAGGCCAGACCACCCAGGCCCCGTTGTCCTCATTGCGGGAAGTCTCATCCTGGGGAGTGTTATCGAGCTACTGGAGCTTGCTTTTCTTGTGGTGGTCAGGGCCACTTTATGAGAGACTGTCCGTTGGCGAGCGGTTCTGGTAGTGTGGCTCAGCCGACAGGGTCAGCCGCCGGTTCTTCTTCTGCTCCATCTGTTGCACGCCCTGGAGGGCGAGGTATGCTAGCACCGGCAGGACGCGGTCGAGGCCGCGGTGGCGCTTCAGGTTCTAGTGGTCCCTCGAACCGCATATATGCTTTGGCCAGCCGCCACGATCAGGAGGCTTCGCCAAACGTCGTCACAGGTACATTACTGGTTTTCTCCAGATCTGTATATGCATTGATTGACCCTGGCTCTACTTTATCATATATTTCCCCGCTCATTGCTAGTAAGATTGGGATAGTGTCTGAGCCTATAGAGCCATTTGAGGTAGCTACGCCAGTTGGGGATTTTATTGTAGCGAGACAGATCTATAGGGATTGTTCTGTGACCATTTATGATCATAGCACTAAGGCTGATTTGATAGAGTTAGACATGCTTGAGTTTGACGTCATTATGGGCATGGACTGGTTGTCTTCCTGTTATGCTAATGTCGACTGCCAGAAAAAGGTAGTCCGTTTTCAGTTTCCGGGGGAACCAGTCATAGAGTGGTTCGGATCTACAGCATCGCCGAGGGGTAAGTTTATTTCATACCTCAAGGCTAAGAAGATGATCCAGAAGGGGTATATCTATCATTTGGTTCGTGTGTACGATACTGCAGCGGAGGTACCTACCCTTCAGTCTGTTCCGGTCGTCAATGAGTTTCCAAATGTTTTTCCTGACGAGCTTCCTGGCCTTCCGCCTGAACGGGAGATTGATTTCACTATAGAGTTGATGCCGGATACGCAGCCTATATCTATTCCTCCGTACAGGATGGCACCGGCTGAGTTGAAAGAGTTGAAGGAGCAGCTGAAATATTTGTTGGATAAGGGTTTTATCAGACCCAGCACATCACCTTGGGGAGCGCCGGTATTGTTTGTCAGAAAGAAAGATGGGTCGTTGCGGATGTGTATCGACTACCGGCAGCTAAATAAGGTGACTATTAAAAATAAATATCCCCTCCCCCGGATTGATGATTTGTTTGATTAGCTTCAGGGTGCTAGACATTTTTCAAAGATAGATCTGCGCTCAGGTTATCATCAGGTGCGAGTACGGGAGTCAGATATCCCGAAGACTGCTTTCAGGACCCGATACGGGCATTATGAGTTCAGAGTTATGTATTTCGGGCTGACTAATGCTCCAGCAGTATTTATGGATCTGATGAACCGGGTATTTCGGCCTTTTCTGGATATGTTTGTTATTGTGTTTATTGATGATATCTTGATTTACTCGCGATCAGCCGAGGAGCATTCAGATTATTTGAGGACGGTACTTGGCATTCTCCGTCATCAGAAGTTATATGCTAAATTCTCTAAGTGTGAGTTCTGGTTGACTTCTGTGGAATTTTTGGGCCATATTGTCAGCGCAGACGGTATTCGGGTCGACACGCAGAAGATTGAGGCTGTGCAGCATTGGCCCAGGCCTACTACTCCGACAGAGGTGCGCAGTTTTCTGGGTTTAGCTGGGTATTATCGTAGGTTTGTGGAGGATTTTTCTTCTATTGCAGCACCACTGACGAGGCTTACTCAGAAAGCAGCAAAATTCCAGTGGACAGATGCCTGCGAGCGCAGCTTTCAGGTGCTGAAGGAGAGATTGATTACAGCACCAGTTTTGGCCCTTCCAGAGGGATCTGATGGGTATGTTGTCTATTGTGACGCCTATGGTATTGGGATAGGATGTGTATTGATGCAGCACGGTCGAGTCATAGCCTATGCTTCCCGGCAGCTCAGACCGCACGAGAAGAACTATCCCACTGATGATCTTGAGTTGGCCGCGGTGATTCATGCTTTGAAGATTTGGCGGCATTATTTATATGGGGTCCATGCTGATATCTATACGGACCATAAGAGTCTCCAGTATATTTTTAAGCAGAACGAACTAAATTTGCGGCAGCGGAGATGGCTTGAGCTACTAAAGGATTACGACGTTGATATTCTGTACCATCCGGGGAAAGCCAATGTGGTAGCGGATGCACTTAGCCGCAAGTCTATGGGCAGCTTGGCTGATGTACCGTCTAGTAAGAAAGATTTGGTTCGTGACATTCGTCAGCTGGCCAGCCTCGGAGTTCGTTTGGCGGATTCTGGAGATTCTGGGATTTCTGTTCGTCCAGTTGCTGAGTCATCTATTATTCAGGAGGTAAAGCAGCGCCAGTTTGAGGATCCTCTTTTGATTCAGTACAGAGATGTGGCCCTTAATAAAGCAAAGACTCAGTTTGAGATCTCGCCTGACGGATTATTATTATACGACGGCAGATTATGTGTACCGGACGTTGCGGGCTTACGGCGGCAGATTATGGGCGAGGCCCATAATGCACGGTATTCTGTTCATCCTGGTTCCACTAAAATGTATCGGGATCTCAGGTGTTTGTATTGGTGGGACGGCATGAAGAAAGATATTGCTGAGTTTGTTAGTCAGTGCCCGAACTGCCAGCAAGTTAAGATCGAGCATCAGAAGCCCGGTGGATTATTACAGGAGATGGAGATTCCAGCCTGGAAATGGGAGATGATTAATATGGATTTCGTTGTTGGGTTACCGCGCACTCCACGCAGGTACAACTCTATCTGGGTTATTGTTGACAGGCTGACGAAATCAGCCCATTTCCTTCCGGTTCGGACTACCTATTCGGCTGAGGACTATGCTAGATTGTATATCAGAGAGATAGTCAGACTTCACGGAGTCCCTATATCTATTATTACTGACCGTGGTACCCAGTTTACAGCTAATTTCTGGAGGTCATTTCAGGAGGGATTAGGGACTTAGGTGAGCCTCAGTACAGCTTTTCACCCTCAGTCTGACGGACAGGCCGACCGCACTATTCAGACGCTCGAAGATATGTTGCGGGCCTGCGTTATTGATTTTCGGGGCAGCTGGGATGATCATTTGCCGCTTATTGAGTTTGCCTATAATAACAGTTATCACTCCAGCATCCAGATGGCTCCGTACGAGGCCCTTTATGGCAGGAAATGCAGATCTCCTATTGGTTGGTTTGACGTGGGCAAGACTAAGCTGATTGGGCCAGATGTGATCCAGGAAGCTGTAGATAAGGTAAAGCTTATTCGAGAACGATTATTGGCTGCTCAGAGTCGACAGAAAGCTTATGCAGATAGACGACGTCGACCGTTAGAGTTCCAGATTGGCGACTGGGTATTCCTGAAGGTGTCGCCCATGAAGGGTGTCATGAGATTCGGTAGAAAGGGTAAGTTGAGCCCCCGGTACATTGGGCCGTATCAGATCGTTCGAAAGATAGGCGAGGTCGCCTACGAGCTAGACTTACCATCCGACTTGGAAGCCGTACACCCGGTGTTTCATGTGTCTAAGTTACGGAAATGTATTGGTGATCCTTCCAGGATATTCCCAGTTGACGACATTCAGGTGACGAAGCAGTTATCCTATGACGAGCAGCCTGTATCTATTCTGGATAGACAGGTGCGGAGACTACGCACTAAAGAAGTGCCCTCCGTCAAAGTCCTGTGGCGCAACAATAATCGGGAGGAGATGACTTGGGAGGCGGAGGACGAGATGAAGAAGAAATACCCTCACTTGTTCCCGACGTCCACAGGTAATCTAATTTTTTTTTCTTTTTTTTTCAGTTTGTTGTGTTGATTGATAAAATGAATTATGTATGTCATTATTAAAAAAGGGACACTCCTGCCTTGATCATAAGACCTTATAAGATTAATTTAACATTCGGGGACGAATGTTCTTAAGGGGGGGAGAATGTTATGTCCCGTGTTTTCGTATAATTGGAAATCGAGAAATAATTACGATTTATGTGTTATAAGGAAATATTTTGATTTTGGTGAATATGACTATGTTGGTTATGGAATCTTTAATGTTAAGACATCGGGAAAGGCCGAGGGTAAATTTGGAATTTCGGAAATTAGTTTCGGGAATTACAAAACGGGACGTTTTATGATTGGGCCAAGAAAAATATAACAAAATTGAGGCCCAAAGAATGGAGGGTGGCCGGCCTTAGCCATGGCCCAAACCCATTATTTTGATGTCATGTGCATAGCACATGACTCTTAAAAGGATATATATCATGTTACACTTGATAATTATCAAGAACAAGATAAAAATTCAAGAACACCAAGAATAGGAGCTCTCGGCCAAGTGGAAAAAAAAAGAGAAAGAAAAATTTCCAAGCTTTGTTGTTGATCCAAAAATCTTAATTTCTACATAGTTGTGAAGTACTCAAGACCCTCTTCAACGGGGTACAATTAGTTTGGCACAAGAACTACGTTTGCGACAAGTCGGGGTTTCAAGAAAAGGTGAGAATTCTTACACTTTTATGTTGTAGAATTGATATAAATATGTTAAGGATTGGGAATAGACGAGAATCCCGCAACTTTGGTGTATATAGAAAGCCGTGGGTGTGTCTGTATATTGTATGTTGGCCGTGAGCCTAGGAAGAAGAAAGTGGTGTGAATTGATCTTGTTTAGTTGTATAATGTGTTGTTGTGATCTTTATGTCGTAAATGATTGATTGATGAATTAAATTGGCGTTGGAAAATGATTTCGGACATTTTCGGAAAGTGTATACCTTTGGTATAATTGTGTATATCATTGTATATTTAGGGTGCTAAAGACTTTAAATATGAGTTATAGTTGGTATTAATGAATTCGCAATGAAACGACGCAAGTTAGAATGTTCGTCGTGAATTTTCGATGTTTTGAAGAATTATGGAAAGTAATGAATTTTGGGGCAATTTCGTGTATGGCTTGGATTGTATTTGGGATGTGATTGTATAAGTTTGAATGAGGAAATGAATACAATTATGTAGATATAGAGTTGGAGTTTTGGAAGTTTGAATGAAAGTTGCCAACTTAGGTAATAAAGTAGAACTTTGAAGCTAGAGTGGTTTGATTATTACTTGTGTTGTTTGATGATGTGTGGGCTGTTGTTGTTGATATATTTTGGACCGAGCTAAGTCTCGGGGATGTTAGATTTATAGGGGAAATGCTGCCGAAATTTCGGTAGGCAAAAATGAAGTTAAAGGCATTTTTAAGCCTAAGAATCTCAATTGGTAACTTTGACCATTTGCAGATTTCAGACGAAACGGGACTTGACCTTTGGGAGAGCGTAAGGCGTCTGTAAGGTATGTAAAGCTTCCCACTCCTTCGTTTGGCATATCTTAGTATGATAGGCGAATATGAGAACTTCCGGAGCATTCGTGCTCCTCGAAACCCGATCCACAGAAAAGTTACTATTCATTCAATTCAATTGAAGCCTAAGGGCTCTATTTTGGCTAGAATGCCACCACTCGTCCGAAACCTATCGAAATGTGGTCGGGTAACTTAGAAATGATTATGTATGACCCTTTAGCCTATAAATGTTCAGAAAATATGTTCGCCACCTCAATTTGACTCGAGGTGGCCCCGCTAACCCCGATACGCCCTATTTGCCTTATTGGGCTATCTTTGTGAATAAAGTTTGATATGATACTTTCGATTTTGGAACTCCCTCCTATGAGATATATTTGGAATATTATGATATGATAAGTTACGTTTTGAGCCATACGTACCACTTTGGAAACTTTTGTGAAACGGATCTTTGTATCGACTAAGTATTTGCTTATCTTGTGCTATGGAACGATTTGTAAAACTATTATGTTTTGAAAGACTATTTTGAAGTATCATTTGTATTTGCTTGCTCACGACTCCACTGGTGCCTTATTATGACTTCGTTCACCAGTTCCCGGGCCGGTTATGATTCGTGCGCCTTATAATAATTCGGCCGTATGCTATGTTACGGTTCCCGAGGCTTCGCCATAGGGTCGGGTTCCGTTTGGAGTTATGCTGTGATATGGCTCGTGATGCGATACGCTCACCTATGATTATGTTGTGTTCGGGGATGTACGGAGATTTGAAACCTTCAGGTGTTATGCTGTGTGTGGCGCCAGAGTCGGAGTGGCGACCACGTTCCTAAGCGTTTGCATGATTTCGTTTGCATTATATATACGTATATGATTTTGATACGGATTTTGACATACCGATTTGTATTCCATTTTGTTATCTGATTTGCTTTCAGTTTTGATCCATATTTCTGTACTCCGTGCTTTACATACTCAGTACATATTTCGTACTGACCCCCTTTCTTCGGGGGCTGCGTTTTATGCCCGCAGGTACAGACATTGGTGATCCTCCACAGTAGGCTTCCCTCTTTGCTATTCCGGAGTACTCCTCTTTGATCCGGAGTCCACTTTTGGTACAGACTCCTTTTGCTTTGTATATATTCTGTACATTTGACTATTTGGGTACGGCGGGGCCCTGTCTCGCCATATGTCTTTGTTTTGAGTTCGTAGAGGCCTGTAGTCATATATGTGGGGTGAGGGTCCTGTATATGTTGGTTTGATTTTGTTTTCTGGTCTTAAAGCGGTCTACTTGTTATGATGGCCCCAAATGGCCCTTATGCTTATGTTTGCACTTTTGACCGGCGATGTCTATTCCGCCGCTCAGTTTGTATTTGATTTGTGCCACCGCTTAAGACATATTTCGATAAGTTATGTTTGATATGATTTTTATGAAATTCTGAAATAAGTTTGGATTTGGCAATGAATACGTAATTTGGTCTAGGTACCCAAGTAGGGTGCCAGTAGCGGCCCACGGGGCTGGGTCGTGACAATATAATACTTCTGTAACATCATTTATAACAAGATTATACTCATGACATGTCAAGAACTGTGATTCAAGTCAAGTTACTATTCAAGAATACCATTATTTTCACATTTGAGCTCCATATTCTACTTTCTTCTTCAATCCAAGTCTTTCAACCATTCACTATTCTTAATAACATGAAATGATCATAAAACTCACCTTTTATTATTTAGGAATGGGCTTTGGATGAAAATACTTCACTTGGAGAAAACACTATGTTGCACCTCTCGTGTTCGTAATAGTAGAACCTATGGTTTCCTAGTCGGGTATGCCCTTAGAATAGAGACCCGAGCCCGAGTTGGAGGTAGAAAATGTCTTACCCCGTGTACGAGGGTACCAGCAGAAATTCCTAGCAATTTATAGAGTTAGAAGGTGAATGAATCGAATCGACGCGATCTGAACTGAATCAGAAAAATCTGCAGGACACCAGTCATCGTCAACGGGTCATCGACATGTTTTACGGACTATCGACGTTCGGCGTCGACAGGGTCCCGCAGCCTTGCATTTACAGGAGCAGGTCGACGGAGCAAGTCGACGGCCCGTCGACCCGCTCGTCGAACCGGAGCGCTGTAGCCTTTTTGGCTTCCAAGTATAAATAGGTGGTTCACGACCTTATTTCATATTTTACTCCTTTCCAAATTAGAAAAAACCCTAAGATAATCTCTCCCAATAATTTTCATCATATTAGTGAAGATTTGACAAGACCCTGACCCCGTAAAACCGAGATGGTGAAGAAGAAGGTTGCTTCTAGGGTTTCTTCAAGGTTGTGAAATTTAGGGAGTTAAAGTTGAAGTGATTCTTGGGATTCTTGACCCCTCAAGATATGCAAATGATTTCTACCCTTATATTTAAGTTGGTTATCAAGTGTTTTAGTGATGTTAATTGAAGAGAAGGTAATTGTGGAAGTGTTAAGTTGATGAAGGGCAATGTAGTGATATAGGGTTATTTTAAGAGATGATTGGAAATGGGTTTACGTATATTTTGATATATACATGTGTTGTCATTGTTGATGTGAGTATTGTAATTGATGTGGGATCAAATACGAAGTTGGAGAGTTGTAAGCTTATATGAAGGAAATTATTGTCTACAGTTCGTTGAGCTTTATACATTTTTTAGGATAGTTAGTAAGCGAAGTTAATAGCCTAATTAAGCCCTATGTTATCTTAAATGTATACTTGCAAGTTCGAGATGTAGAAGTTGGACTATTGAGTATACTTCAAGGTATGTTAAGGCCATTCTTTCCTTCTTTTGGCATGATCCTATGATATGATCCAACAAGCGAGTAAGCGAGCTTCCATATTACTCTACTCTTAGAAGCATTAAAAGTACTTTAGTCTTTGATGTTCATGTACCCCATTTATGAGTGATCCTTCTGTTCATGGGTCCAGTCTTATGTAGCCAGTTCCATGCATACAGTTTATTCATGCATTACATTCATTATATATTTATGTACATTGACCAGTGACCAGAAGGCGTTATATACGCGAATATTAGATATATGTAAAGTATGAGAAGAGATATAGGCGTTATATACGCACTACTACTATGATAATGATATTGATTATGGCCACAAAGGAGCCAATATGATATGACGAGATGCCATAGAGGCTTACAGGCATTTTATATGCACATACATCAGGCGTTATATACGCACACATATCAGGTGTTATAGACGCACACATATAGAAGCACGACCATCATTGATAGGCATGAGCATTTATATTATGTGCCCACAGAGGCATTGTCAGTTATACAGATTAATGCAGATTTAGGCAGATACTAGTTCATACAAGTACATGTAGTCAGTCATTTCAGTTTATGTGTTCAGATCTTATCCATGATTCTTATGTATATATGTTATTTGTATGCCTAACATACTCGATACATTATCCGTACTGACTCCCCGTTGCTCGGGGGGCTGCGTTCATTCCCGCAGGTACAGGGATACAGACAGGTGGTCCAGCTCGGCAGAACCTCTAGATCTAGCAGTGGTCAGTACGCTCCATTCGATCCGGAGCTACAGTCAGTTTTGTTATGCCCTTTTTGAGATGTGTGTGTATATGGGTATGACGGGGCCCTGTCCCCTCTTTTCTACAGCTTTTATTCCAGTAGAGGCCTGTAGACAGTGGTATGTAGTAGTTAGATGATGTAGCCTTGTCGCCTTCTATTCCTTTGTGTACAGTATATGTAGCAGCTTAGCTGGCTTGCACTGTTCTTCCGCATGTCGTGTATATATATGCAGATTGTGCAGAGTTCTGATGTTTCTCTTTATGAGATCATTTTATGCCATTTATGGTCTTCTGATGTTCAGTATGTTTCAGGTACGTGTTTAAGGGTGTTTGGGCGTTACAGGTCAGACTCCCGTCATGGCTCATCGGTTTAGGTCGTGACAGAAGTGGTATCAAAGCAATTCCGTCCTAGGGTTGTCTACAGGCCGTGTCTAGTAGAGTAGTGTTTATAGGCGTGTTGTGCACCACACTTATAAATAGGAGGCTACAGGGCATTTAGGATGATGTCATTCTTTCTCTCTAAAATTGTGCGATAGAGCCCTGTGTTAAGCGTTCGCTTCTCATGAATTGTTCTGATTTCAGCAATGCCCCGCAAGAAAGCTACAACTGCCCAGAAGGGCAAGAGAACAATAGGTGAGGCCACTAGCCGTACTCGGCAGGCCACGAGGGCGCAGGATGAGATTCAGAGTGAGGAGCCGTCACTCCATCTGAGGCATCGTAAACCCCGCCTCCAGCACCTGCCCCAGTTCCTCAGCCGGATGCAGAGGGCCCGGATGTACGAGATGTCGTACGTTTATTGACCAGATTAGTAGCCGCCAAGGCACAGCGGCAGGGAGTTGGTATTGACCCAGCAGACAGGGCCAATAGTTCGAGGGTTAAGACCTTCCTTGGATTAGGTCCTCCCGAGTTTTCTGTGGTAAAGAAAAATATGTACCCTAGGATTTCATTGATTGTATGCAAAAGACCTTGAGGGTTATGCATGCAGATGAGGTTGAGTCGGTGGAGTTGGCTTCATATAGACTCCAGGATATTTCGATATAGTGGTATCAGGCATGAGAAGTATCTAGGGGAGAGAGTGCCCCTCCAGCTGTGGGGAAAGAGTTCTCAGATGTTTTTCTCCGCCATTATCTACCTCCAGAGGTCCGTCGGGCCCGAGCAGATAGGTTCCTATGTATTGAACAGGGTAGTATGAATGTGCAAGAGGTATTGTGTACACTTCGATTCCTTTGCTAGTTATGCCCCAGCCATGGTGGCTGAGATGGAGGATAGAGTTCATCGCTTTGTGGCCGGTCTAGGGCCACACTTGATAGATGAGTGCACGACTGCTGAACTACAGCCAGGCATGGACATCTCCCGTATACAAGCATATGCACAAAATTTAGAGGATCGTAAATGCCAGCGGAGGATAGAGTGTGAGCATGACCGGTGCCGTGTGTCACGACCCAACCCCGTAGGCCGTGACTAGTGCCCGAATTGGACACTCATGTCACTTGTTAACTATAGTCATTTACAGCTAGCATATCATGAACTCATTTGTTTAGAAAAGACAAGACGTTATTCTAAAGCTGTCACAATTTTGTATGTCATATGCACATGTCTTCTGAGGAGTTAAAACTTTTCAACAACAACACATATATATATACGCAAGCCGACAAGGCTGCCACGATATGCAACATACCAAACATACATATATATGCAAGCCGACAAGGCTGCCATTATGAATGGGTACGCCCCAAACATAAGTCATGTTCATACAACGCAACAACAACTATATACAGACCCACACAGATGTCCACAGACCTCTAAGAGTAATGACCGTATCATATGGCGGGACAAGGCCCCGCCGTACCCCGAATAAACACTTATAGATACAACATAAGGGAGTTATACCACCAGCTAGGCTCCGGAACAAAGGAGCAGTCCAAAATAGCTGACTAGGTATCCTAAGTTGGCGGATCTCCGAAACGAACGTCTGTACCTGCGGGCATGAACGCAGCCCCCCGAAGAAAAGGGGGTCAGTACGGAATATGTACTGAGCATGTAAAGCATGAAACATAGTGATAGACTCATACGGAGATAAGGTGTATAGGACTCAATGCAACCAACAGAATTTCATAAAAACTTGCCTTTGAACATATTTCATCTGTATCATTCTCATGTCAATATCAACATAGTGTTTTGTAATCAATACTGCATAATCATACTGTATATAACATGTATAACGTGTCCCGGCCCTTTAATGAGGGACTCGGTAATTAAAATCATATCATCATAAACATAAACATAGACGTGTCCCGGCCCTTTAGTGAGGGACTCAGTAATTAAAATCATAGCATTATAAACATAAACATAGACGTGTCCCGGCCCTTTCCTGAGGGACTCGGTAATAAGGAATATGCCCTCCTGGCCACCATCTCCATATCATCATATCATCACATCATCATATCATCATATATATATATATATATATATATATATATATATATATATATATATATATATATATATATATATATATAACGTGTCCTGACCCTCTAGTGAGGGACTCGGTGATTAATATAGTAAATATGCGCACGAAAACGTGTCCTGGCCCGGGACTCGGTGAACGATATAACGGTAAGCACGAGCAGAATAATAAGCAACCACATATATGCAATTCATCTTTTGAGACTCAATAGATAAGCAACTAACCAGCTCTAAAGTATTAGGATAATAATCATATTCAATTCTTTACAACTCTCATTACAAGCCATAGCAAGGAACGTTTCAGCTTTCATGTACATGTATCAATTTCCATGATGTAGTTTTTGAAAGTCAAGTATGCTTCTATTCATGCCATTCTTTTAAGAGTAGGAACTTCTATACATCATTCATTAGTCAATCATATAGTAGGCTCGTGACAATAGCATTAAGGAAATATAGAATCATAAGTCATGCATGGAACTAGAGAATAGAATTTACCCCAAGGTTCATACCATTTCATACTTACGTCTAGGACATGCCAAAAGAAAGAAGGAATAGGCTTTACATACCTTTAGCGTTTAGTCGTATTATACTTGTACTTGCTGCCCAATGGTACTTATCCTATATCAAGATATCAAGAGCTACGATTAGTCTACGAGGGAATTCAATACGTACTTTAACGTTAACAATCTCTTTCAAACATTTAGACCACGTTTCGTTCGCATTCAAACCAACTACATACAACCGATCCAACATCAATAATCATATGTTCAATACCAATCCGGACAGCCCACATAACATTCCAAATAGCCCACATTCACAACGTTCCATAACGATTCACATACGGCTATTACATTCTCTAGTTACTCCTAATAATCCGTAGCCTTAACGTTTTCGTGTAGCAACTTTACAACAACCCAAACAGCGTAAATACAATATATATTCTTAACTATCATTAGTCTTTCCAATTTAAAGAAGACAACATATCCAAAACAGTTCCTAACCACGACACGTCCAAAACAGTCCCTAACCAACAACACGCCCAAAACAGTCCCTAACCAACAACATAAAGGTGCCCGGAATTCTTGCGAACGTTTACGAACATACCAAGGAAACCACATATGATTCTTACACATTATTTCATGTCTTCATTTCATATAATTTTAGTAAAATGCGACCAGCAGTCACACGATAAATATATCACCAAATTCGTACGCAAATAACTACATTGTCGACACTAAAACCTTATAACGACAACAACATGTTTAATGACATTACTTTCATGATTCTTGGAACTGTTTTAGCATCATTTCCATTCTTATAACAGCCCACAAATCATTCCAATTTTGACCTGAATCATTGCACTTCACTTTCACTAAACGTTCACAACAAGAATCAGCACTCAACACATACAAATTCACCTCTAGCACTAAAACAGTCCACTGTTTTGGACTGCTTGTATGCTTCAACATAATTCATTTCTTTAGCACCTTAATTCACATATTCAACATGCATACAATACACCACAATGTCCATAACAAAAACAATCAAAATATGGCACAAAACAGTCCATAACTTCTCCTAAAACAGCCCCCTACACGGCTTCAACACAACCACAACAACTTCGTGCTTTTCATTCTTTTATCCATACTACAACACATTCAATTCATTCCCATCATAAAATTCATGACAACAACCATCAAAATACCAAGTAAAATAAGTTCACTATTTTCCACAAAAACAGTCCACTACACGGCCATACTTCAACAAAACAACAACATGTTCATATCAACACAACTTCACCTCTAAAACAGCCCCTTCGGCTATAACCATATTTCAACACCAACATTCATAATTTCATACATGCAATGTACATTTACATATTCACAACACCTCAAAATTCGTCCTAAAACAGTCCACACGGTTCAACTTCATCATCAAACACATAGAAAATGATCAACTCTTACCTTAACAAGTTGGCTTCTTAACTTTGCTAGAATCTTGTGAAATGAACTAATACTTGTTCTTGTTGCTCCAATGGATACTCCACGTTGCTATACACCTTGATAAGGGTTGAAACACTTGACGAAAATATATTTTTTGAATCTACTTGAAGAACCCAAATCTGGCCGTGAGCTATAGGAGCTTGAATGGCATGTTTATGGTTTCTTCTTCACTTGAAACTTAATGGTGAATGTGTAGAACACTTTAGGGGTTTAATGGTAAGAAAAATAGAAGGGCTGGCCGTGCAATGGTGGTGGAAATGCCATGGCTGGCCGTGGCTCTCTCTCTCCTTCACTTGGTGAAGATGAGAGCCTCTCTCTCTAAGTTCACTTTGTCTAGTTGGGAAATGAGTTGGCATGCAACTTTTGGTCAACAAGGAGACCATTTTGCTGCCCAATATAGTCATGCACGTTCCCCCAACTAAGCATGGGCAAGAAAATCTGATTTTGTTATGTGCTAGTGGACCCCACACGGCCACTAGTGCAAAATTTGTGAACATTTAAGTCTAAATCCCCACTTAATAATCCAACTTGCATCGTCCATATCTCCTTATCCCGATATTATTTTGACGAGCGGTTTGTTGCGTTGCAAACTAGACTCGATGAACTTAATCTTAGGCTTTTGAAACACCTTAAAACTACTCATATACAAGGAGATATGCCTCCAACAATATGGGCTAAAAATCTGGTCCGAAATTTTATTGAAGTTGTTCCAATTCATTTCGTTTAACTTCTAATCCTCTTCCAACCTCATGTAACCTCTTATACATACATATACACACTTATATACATCAATAAAAATCCATATACACATCTCGAAGGGTCCAGAGAATCACAATAACCTTAAACATAACTAGAGAACTCACAAAGCTTTGACGAAACTCCAATCGCAAAAGTATATTCATATCTTTTGCCCATCCTATATATCATTACTAATAATCTCAATTACTTTAAAAGGTCACTCGCATTACCTCATATACATACTCATAGTGCGATTTCAAATCCTTTAGGTAACCGTGTCACCTTGGGATACTTAAGGAAACCATATATATATAACGATATTCTTACTAACTCGACTAACTTTCCTTGAACCTTCTTAACTCATTCTTTCTTGTCTTAATACAAGTAGCATGGATTATTATGGAGTGTAACACCGTGGTAAGAGGGCTAGATCTTTTGAGATGGTTAGTGAGTTTAGGGGAGGACATACACAGCAGCATCCCAGGTATTCTTATCAGCTGGCAGGGAGTGCACCTCCGCGATTTTCAGGTCCAAGGATTGACCGGTCTTCTTATTCCGGAGTGGGCCAGAGTTCTAGAGCGTCAGGCTCTCAGTACCGACTATAGTCAGGACAGATGAGGCCCCCTTTGCCGCGATGTACCAAATGTGGCAAGTTACATGCAAGTCAGTGTCGACTGGGTTCAGATGTTTGCTATGCTTGTGGACAGCCCGGCCACAGGATGAGGGAGTGCCCGATGAGGGTTAGTGTTATACCCCGTATATTTATACGTCAAGTTATTCGTGAAAGAATCGACACGAATTAAAGACGAAACCCTTCTCGGACACGGAATATAAACCCTTAATTTTTAATTTCTAAATTAGAACTAATTGTTTATAAATTTTATTTAGTGTAAAAATATTATTATTAGAGATTAGGAATTAATTAATTGTGATTAGATTATTAAGTGGGAATTAGTAATTAATTAAATTAATTAGGATTAATTAATAAAGTGGGCCCCACCCGTTTATAAAAAAAAACACATGCCACCAAAGGGGGGATACGTGTAGGGCTTGGAAGACTCATATATATATTAACAAATGAGTCATGAAATCACTATTACACAAAGTTGAATCAAGAACAAGAGAGAAAATTGGAAAAAAAAAACAAGGCTCGACCATGGAGCAATGTTAGCCGAGAGGGAGATTGAAGAAAAGGGAAAATTTGAGGTGTGAAATTGTTGTAGCATCCAAGTGATTAGCAAGGTTAAGAAGCCAAGTTGATTAAGGTAATATTTGATCTCTTTTTATACACATTTTGAAGACAATTTAAACTTGTATAAATTGGTAGATAGGTGATGAAAATAAGAAGTTGTAGATGTTGGTGTTGAAATGTAAATTGAGCCGTGTAAGGGGCTGTTCTAGTTAGGCGTGGTAAATTAATTTTAAGTTGCATTATAATTGTTATTTTCATGGATTATATGGTGAAGGAATGAAAATAATTAGAAGGTTAAGGTTGAAGTTGTGTTGATATGAACATGTTGTTATTCTTGTTGAATTGAAAGAATTGAAGATATGATTATGTCCATATGTTGTTGTTGGTATTTCTGTGTCAACAGGAGAGTAATTAGAAACTCGGGATGGGCGAATATATAGGGGAAGTGCTGCCCGATTTTCGTTAAGTCGTTAGATAATAGAAAACCCTAAACGAGAATATATATAAGTTGAAATATAGGTTCTATAAGAAACGGGCTATAAATTTGTGAACTAGAAAATATAGTTACTAGCGATAACGTTACTTTTATATAAATAGGCTAAAAGAGCGACGAGGTGAACAAATTTACGAATAGTCACTAGCAGGTATGTAAAGCTGTCCCTTCTTTCTTTTGGCATGTCTTAGATTTAAGTGATGAATGATATGAACTTTGGGATAACTCTATTCATAAGTTCCGAGTGTGATTCATGATTCTTATTCACTTCTTGATGCTAGAATTCTTAAGTGATTGAGTTTTCCCTCGAGTCCTCTATACGTTGGATAGTAGTTGGCATATAAACGTTCCTATTCTTAAAGACTCTATAATGATTAATGCCCTTGACTTCCAATAACTGTTTCGCATTATCTTGATACATGACATATGATTCCTGAGGCTCTATTTGATATAGTTCATATTGACATTCAAGAGTACTTAACATGACTATCGCCTTTGATACTTGAGTGTTAGTTATCCTACTTATTATATTGAGTCTCAGATGATGATTTAGTTGCATATGACTACTCATAATATTCTACTCGTGCATACTGTTATTGTATTATTAACCGAGTCTCGGGTCGGGTATGTATTCGTGCACAGTTTCACTGCATTGTTCACCAAGTCCCTCACTAGAGGGCCGGGTACGTTATATGATGATATGATGATATGATGATATGATGATACAATGATATGATTATGGCACCGAGTCCCATGATGGGCCGGGTACGGTATACGTGTACACGACTTTATTCACCGAGTCCCTCACTAGAGGGCCGGGTATGGTATATGTATATGATGATATGATGGTATGATGATATGATGATATGATTTTATTCACTGAGTCCCATAATGGGCCGGGTACGGTATATGATAATGATATGCATGATTTTGTTTCGTAAGGCACAGGTATAGTGATTTCTTGATTATCATACTTGTCTCCTGGAATCTCTACTTCAGTTATGATCTTCCTTATTGTATTTCATGCTTTATATACTCAGTACATATTCCGTACTGACCCCCTTTCTGCAGGGGGCTGCGTTTCAGGCCCGCAGGTACAGATAGTCGATTTGGTGACCCTTCAGCATAGGACTTCTATTCAGCTGTCTTGGAGAGCTCCGTTGTTCCGGAGTTTAGAATTTTGGTACAGATCTTATGATATATATATATGTATGTTTATCCAGGGGTACGACGGGGCCCTGTCCCGTCATATTTAGCTTTTCGTACTCTTAGAGGTCTGTAGACATATGTGTGGGTTGTGTATAAGTTCTGTTCAGCTGTGTCTATACGATGTACTATGATATGATGTCCGTCTATAGTGGCAGCTTTGTCGGCTTGCATATGACATGATATTGATGAGTAGTGGTAGCCTTGTCGGCTTGCGTATCATTTTATGATTTGATCAGTTATGACTCCTCAGGAGACAGTTTATCTGAATATACATATATGACGACGTTATGAACCGTTGGAGTTCTTTTGCAAGTTTCCATATTATTCATAGATTCAGTTTGATTATATGTAACAGGTCGTATACGGGTGTCCAGTTCGGGCACTAGTCATGGCCCACGGGGTTGGGTCGTGACAGTTAGTTCAGGTATGGTTCAGCCTACAAGGCCTATGGCTGGCTCATCTTCTGCAGTGCGCCCTTCAGGACAAGTTTTTTAGATGCCAGCAGGGCAAGGTAGGGGGAGGAGTGGAGCATCCAGCTCGAGTGGTCCTCAGCACCGCGTGTATGCATTGGCTGGTAGACAGGAGCGCGAGACGTCTCCCGATGTTGTTACAGGTATATTATCAGTTTCCTCCCATGATGTTTATGCACTGATTGATCCAGATTCCACTTTATCATATGTTACGCCCTTTGTGTACGGCAAGTTTGGGATAGAGCCTGAGTTGATTAAACCTTTTGAGGTGTCTACGCTAGTTGGTGATCCGGTTATAGCTAGGCGGGTTTACCGAGACTATGTTGTTATAGTTTGTGACCGCCATACTGTAGCAGATCTAATTGAGTTAGATATGATTGATTTTGATGTTATTATGGTCATGGACTGGTTAGCTTCTTGTTATGCTAACGTTGATTGTAGAGCAAAGATGGTTCGATTTCAGTTTCCAGGTGAGTCGGTCCTAGAGTGGAAGGGCAATGCTGCTTCGCCTAGGGGTAGGTTTATTTCCTACCTTAAGGCAGAAAGAATGATCCGAAAGGGGTATATTTTTCACCAAGTTCGAGTTCAAGATGTGCAAGCCGAGTCGCACACTCTTCAGTCTGTTCCCGTGGTTAATGAGTTCACAGAAGTATTTCCAAATGAGCTTCCAAGCATTCCCCCAGAGAGGGAGATTGATTTTACTATTGACCTATTGCCAGACACTCAACCAATATTTATTCCTCCTTAAAGGATGGCATCTGCGGAGTTGAAAGAATTGAAAGAGTAGTTGAAATATTTGCTCTAGAAGGGCTTTATCAGGCCTAGTACATCACCACGGGGAGCGCCGGTGTTATTTGTAAGAAAGAAGGATAGCTCTTTGCGAATGTGTATTGATTATAAGAAATTGAGTATAGTGATTGTAAAGAATAAGTATCCGCTCCCGAGGATTGATGATTTATTCGATAAGTTGCAAGGCGCTAAATATTTCTCGAAGATAGACTTGAGATCAGGATATTACCAGGTCAGGGTCAATGAAGAAGACATTCCGAAAACGGCATTCCGGACTAAGTATGGCCACTATGAGTTCCGTGTTATGTGATTCGGGCTGACTAACGCCCTAACCGTATTCATGGATTTGATGAATCGCGTATTCAAGCCCTTTCTAGATTTGTTCATGATTGTGTTCATGGATGATATTTTGGTTTATTCGCCGTCAGAGGCTGATCATGCAGAATATTTGCGGACGGTCCTTGGAATTCTTTGAGGTAAAGAGTGGTATGCCAAGTTTTCTAAGTGTGAGTTCTGGTTGAACTCTGTGGATTTTCTGGGTCATATTATTTCAGAGGAAGGCGTTAGAGTGGATGCCCAGAAGATTGAGACTGTGAAGAATTGGCCAAGGCCCACGGCACCAACAGAGATACGTGGTTTCTTGGGCTTGGCAGGTTATTATAGAAGGTTTGTAGAAGGATTTTCCTATCTTTCAACCCCCATTGACCAAATTAACTCAGAAATCAGCTAAGTTCTAATGGACAGATACTTGTGAGCAGAGTTTTCAGACGTTGAAGGATAAGTTAACTTCAGCACTAGTTTTGACTCTTTCGCAAGGAGCAGATGGCTATGTGGTATATTGTGATGCTTCAGGTGTTGGATTGAGATGTGTGTTGATGCAGCACGACAAAGTTGTCGCTTATGCTTCTAGATAGTTGAAGAAGCACGAGAAGAATTATCCAACCCATGACCTTGAGTTAGCGACAGTGATTCATGCCTTGAATATATGGAGGCACTACTTATATGGTGTCCATGTTGATATCTATACTGATCATAAGAGTCTCCAGTACATCTTTAAGGGGAAGGACTTTAACTTGTGTCGGAGGCGATGGTTGTAGAGGTTAAAAGACTATGATGTGGATATTCTGTACCATTCCGGGAAGGCTAATATAGTAGCTGATGCCCTCAGTCGTAAATCTATGGGTAGCTTATCTCACGTGCCGCCAGAGAAAAGAGAAATGGTCCGTGAGGTTCATCGAATAGCTAACCTTGGAGTTCGATTGATAGATTCAGGTGATGGAGGAGTTACTGTTCAAGACACAGCGATATCATCCTTGGTAGTAGAGATAAAGAAGCGTCAGTATGAGGATCATATTTTAGTTCATTACCGGGATACAGCACCTGAGAAAGAAAAGACACCCTTTGTAATCACAGGTGATGGACTACTCAGGTATCGAGACAGATTATGTGTCCTTAAAATTGCAGGGCTCCGTTAGCAGGTTATGGGAGAGGCACATTACTCCCGCTATTCTATTCATCCAGGTTCAACGAAGATGTACCATGATCTCAAGGAAGTTTATTGGTGGGATGGTATGAAGAGAGATATAGCAGAATTTGTCGCTCAGTGTCCAAATTGTCAACAGGCCAAGATAGAGCACCAGAAGCTCGGAGGTCTATTGCTGGCTATGGATATTCCGTCATAGAAGTGAGCCTTAGTACTGCATTTCACCCCCAGACAGATGGACAAGCAGAGCGCACTATACAGACCCTTGAGGATATGCTTAGAGCTTGTGTACTTGACTTTCAAGGCAGTTGGGATGATCATTTGCCTCTTATCGAGTTTGCATATAACAACAGTTACCATTCTAGTATTCAATTGGCTCCTTATGAGGCCTTATATAGGCGGAGATATAGATTGCCCATAGGGTGGTTCGATGTCGGGGAGAATAAGTTAATAGGCCCAGACTTAATTCAGCAAGCAGTTGATAAAGTGAAAGTGATTAGAGAGAGGTTGCTAACAGCTTAGAGCCGACAGAAATCCTATGCGGATAATCGGCGATGTAAGCTAGAGTTCGAGATAGGCGACTGGGTGTTCCTAAAAGTTTCGCCTATGAAGGGAGTGATGAGGTTTGGCAAGAAGGGTAAGTTGATCCCGCGATATATCGGGCCATATAAGATCATTCGTATAGTGGGTATAGTGGAATATGAGCTAGGATTGCTTTCTGAGTTAGGGTTAGTACATCCTGTATTTCATGTATCAATGCTTCGTAAGTGTATCGGAGATCCTTTAAGAGTGGTACAAGTGAAAGATATTCAGGTGACCTAGCAGTTGTCATACAGAGAAGTTCCAGTGGCTATATTGGACAGACAGGTCCGTCGGCTGCGGACCAAGGATTTAGCTTCAGTTAAAGTCTTATGGAGGAATAAGAATTATGTGGACGTGACTTGGGAAGCGGAAGAGGCAATAAAGGCTGAGTACCAGCATTTGTTCCCAGTAGTACAGGAGGTTCGGTCTGAGGCATCATCACCCCTAGGTATTATTTCATTTCAGTTATCGTGATTGGTCGTGTGAGACCATAGTATTATGTGTTATAGTATGTGGCCCTGTGTGGCATTATTTTGGGTTGCTGCGTGTAGGATGGATTGGTATAAGTACAGGGGAAACCCTGCCGAAATTTTTATAACCCAGGAATGTTCAAACATTCGAAGACGAATGTTCCTAAGGGGAGGAGGGGGGGGGGGGGGAGAATGTTATACCCCTCGTGTTCGTAGTAGTAGAACCTGTGGTTTCCTAGTCAGGTATGCCCTTAGAATAGAGACCCGAGCCCGAGTTGGAGGTAGAAAATGTCTTATCTTGTGTACGAGGGTACCAACATATATTCCTGGCAATTTATAGAGTTAGAAGTTAAACGAACCAAATCGACGCGATCTGAACTGAATCAGAAAAATCTACAGGACACCAGTCATCGTCGACGGGTCGTCGACATGTTCGACAGATCGTTGATGTGTGGCATAGACAGGGTCCCGCAGCCTTGCATCTGCAGGCGCAGGTCAACGAACCGTCGACACATCGACTGGATCGGACCGCTGTAGCCTTTTTGGCTTCCAAGTATAAATAGTTGGTTCACGACCTTATTTCATATTTTACTCCTTTCCAAATCAGAAAATCCTAAGATATTCTCTCCCAATAATTTTCATCATATTAGTGAAGATTTGACAAGACTCGAACCCCGTAAACCCGAGATGATGAAGAAGAAGGTTGCTTTTAGGGTTTCTTCTAGGTTGTGAAGTTTAGGGAGTTGAAGCTGAAGTGATTCTTGGGATTCTTGACCCCTCAAGATATGTAAATGATTTCTACCCTTATATTTAAGTTGGTTATCAAGAGTTTTAGTGATGTTAAGTGAAGAGAAGGTAATTATGGAAGTGTTAAGTTGATGAAGGGCAATGTAGTGATATACAGTTGTTTTAAGAGATGATTGGAAACGGGTTTACGTATATTTTGATATATATAGGTGTGTCATTGTGGATGTGAGTATTGTAGTTGATGTGGGATCAAATGAGAAGTTGGAGAGTTGTAAGCTTACGAAGGAAATTATTGTCTATAGTTCATTGAGCTTTATACGTTTTTTAGGATGGTTAGTAAGCGAAGTAAATAGCCTAATTAAGCCCTATGTTATCTTAATTGTAGACTTGCATGTTTGAGAGGTAGAAGTTGGATGATTGAGTATACTTCAAGGTATGTTAAGGCCATTCTTTCCTTCTTTTGGCATGATCCTATGATATGATCCAACAAGCGAGTAAGCGAGCTTCCATATAACTCTACTCTTAGAAGCATTAGAAGTACTTCAGTATTTGATGTTCATGTATACCATTTAAGAGTGATCCTTCTATTCATGGGTCCAGTCTTATGTAGCCAGTTCCGTGCATACAGATTATTCATGCATTACATTCATTATAAATTTATGTACATTGACCAGTGACCAGAAGGTGTTACATACGCGAATATTAGATATATGTAAAGTTTGAAAAGAGATATAGGCGTTATATACGCACTACTACTATGATGATGATATTGATTATGGCCATAGAGGAGCCAATATGATATGATGAGATGCCATAGAGGCTTATAGGCATTATATACGCACATACATCAGGCGTTATATACGCACACATATCAGGCGTTATATACGCACACATATAGATGCATGACCATCATTCATAGGTATCAGCAAGCATATTATATACCCACAAAGGCATTGTCAGTAAGATAGATTTGTGAAGATTTAGGTAGATACTAGTTCATACAAGTATATGTTGTCAGTCATTTTAGTTTATGAGTTCAGAACTTATCCATGATTCTTATGTATATATGTTGTTCTTATGCCTTACATACTCAGTACATTATCCGTACTGACTCCCCGTTGCTCGGGGGGCTGTGTTCATGCCTGCAAGTACTGGGAGACAAACAGGTGGTCCAGCTCGGTAGGACCTCTAGATCTAGCAGTGGTCAGTACGCTCCATTCGATCCGGAGCTACAGTCAGTTTTGGTATGGCCCTTTTGAGATGTGTATGTATATGGGTATGACGGGGCCCTGTCCCGCCCTTTCTACAGCTTTTAGTCCAGTAGAGGTCTATAGACAGTTATATGTAGTAGTCAAATGATATAGCCTTGTTGGCTTCTATTCGTTTGTGTACAGTATATGTAGCAGCCTAGCTGGCTTGCACTTTTCTTCCACATGTCATGTATATATATGCAGATTGTACAGAGTTCTGATGTTTCTCTCTACGAGATCAGTTTATACCGTTTATGGGCTTTTGATATTCAGTATGTTTCAGATACATGTTTAGGGGTGTTTGGTCGCTACAGGTCAGACTCCCGTCACGGCTCATCGGTTTGGGTCGTGACACCCTAACTTCAATTCCAAGGAAATTTCTAGCTTCCATGAACCCTTGTTAGCCTCCTTGCACTTGATTCCACTAATTATTGGTGTTTGATCTTGGATTCACCTTGAGTTATGTTAATGAAATGTATGGAACCTTCTAGAGGTCTTGAGAGAAGTGGAGAAGATGTAAAATGAAAAATATGAACTTGGGTCACTTATTTATATTTAGAGACAAAGCTATCCCGATCATGTTATACGGACACTTATAAGGTCCGTATAAGTTTATACAGTCCGTATAATCCCGTATTCCACCATCAGGGATTTTTCCTTTCTATTAAGGTTATACGGACCGTATAAAGTTATACAGACCGCATAAGTGGTCGTATAACTCCATTTTTCCGAAGTTAATCTCGTCGTTTTGTTTGATCTCCAATCCTTATGGAACCTTCTTAACACTTGTTTAACACTTCATTAAAAATGTAAATATCCCCATAACTCTTCTCCAAGGCGTTAACAATCAATCCTTAACTCGATAGTTGCAAGATCTTCCCCAAACACAACTCATACCTCACCTTCCTTTGACGAACTTAGTCTCGCTAATTCATATCACTTCAAAATTTTATCGCATACACTCTAAAATTGCCAAGTACCCTTATTATAGTCATAAGAACTTGATATTGACCTTAAACTCGTGTTAGTCTACTTACGACACAACGACATGAAATTTTCATGCTGTAACACTCTTCCTCCGTTAAAAACATTCGTCCTCGAATGTTATGTTCTCGGGAATTCTGCAGACATTTCGCCAGATTTTCCCCTGTATTATGGTGCTACCATCCTATCACAACGACCCACAATAACAACGCCTCACAGGGCTATAATACAATGGCAGGAAAATATGGCCACACATGACCAAAAACATTACATACCTTACGATAATGGCGTCTCATCCTGAATCTCTTTTAGGGGTGGAAACAATTGCGGATATTTGGACTTCATGTCTTCTTACGCTTCCCAAGTCATTTCTTCTCGGTTATTGTTTCTCTATAAGACCTTGACTGAAGCTACATCTTTGTTTCTGAGCTTCCGCACTTGCCTATCTAGTATGGCAATGGGCACCTCTTCATAAACCAACTTCTCTGTAATATGGAAATCATCTATCGGCATAATTCTGGAGGGATCTCCAACGTACTTACGGAGCATCGACAAATGGAAAATCGGGTGGACTAATTCAAGCTCTGGAGGTAAATCCAGTTCATAAGCTACTTGGCCCACCTTGCATACAATCTTATAAGGTCTAATATATCAAGGACTAAGCTTGCCTTTCTTGCCGAATCTCATTACGTCTTTCATCGGTGACACTTTCAAGAACACCCAATCATTGATTTGGAATTCCAAGTCTCGTCAGCGGTTATCTGCATAAGATTTTTGGCGACTTAGGGCTGTCAAAAATCGGTCTCTGATAAGTTTGATCTTTTTCACCGCCTACTGAATCAATTATGGACCTATCATTTGTGTCTCTCCGACATCGTACCATCCAATTGCCGACCTACACTTCCTTCCAAACAAAGCTTCATACAGGGCCATCTGGATGCTGGAATGATAACTGTTGTTATAGGCAAATTCAATAAGTGGCAAATGATCATCCCAATTACCTCCGAAGTCTAATATACATGCCCGCAACATATCTTCCAAGGTGTGAATAGTGCGCTCAGCTTGTCTGTCAGTCTGTGGATGGAATGCTGTGCTGAGCCTCACTTGAGTTCCCAAACCTTCTTGGAATGATTTCCAGAATTTAGCAGTAAATTGTCCTCCTCTATTAGTGATAATAGGCATTGGAACACCATGAAATCGCACTATCTCCTTAAGATACAACCTCCTATAATCTCCTGCCGAATATGTGGTCCTAACCGGAATAAAATGGGCTTATTTCGTCAGTCTATCCATGATCACCCACACAGAGTCATACTTACGCCGAGAATGAGGCAACCCTACAATAAAATCCATGTTTATCACTTCCCACTTCCAAGTTGGAATTTCCATGGCATGCAACAATCCTCCTAGCTTCTGATACTCAATTTTCACTTGTTGGCAATTTGGGCACCGAGCCATAAATTCCGCTACATCCTTCTTCATTCCATCCCACCAATACATTAACTTGAGATCATGGTACATCTTTGTCGCTCCTGGGTGAATAGAATAACAGGAATAATGAGCTTCTCCCAGAATCTCACAACGTAGTCCTGCCACATCTGGCACACATAGTCTGCCTTGATACCTGAGAACTCTATTTGCAGAAACTTCAAATGGTGACTTCTCTTTTTGAAGAAGTGTATCTCTATAGTGACTCAGCTGAGGATCTTCATATTGGAGCCTTTTCACTTCTATGTCTAAGGATGAGACAACTGGGTTATGAATATCAACTCCTGCATTGCCTGAATCAATTAGATGAACTCCGAGGCTAGCTAGCTGGTGGAGCTCGTGAACTAATTCTTTCTTCTCCGATTGAACATCACATAGGCTGCACATAGATTTACGGCTAAGAGCTTCGGCCACCACAATTGCTTTTTTGGGGTGATATAAAATACTCACATCATAGTCCTTCAGCAATTCTAACCATCGCCTCTGCCGTAGACTCAACTCCTTCTGCTTGAAAATATACTGGAGACTCTTATGATCTGTATAAATATCAACATGTAAACCATACAAATAATGTCTCCATATTTTCTGTTGCATGAATAACTGTTGCTAATTCAAGATCATGGGTCGGGTAATTCTTCTCATGTTTCCACAACTGCCTGGAAGCATAGGCTATAACCTTCCCGTGCTGCATCAACACACAGCCCAATCCCATATCGGAGGCATTACAATAAACAACATACCCTTCCAATCCCTCTGGAAGTGTCAGGACCGGGGCCGAAGTCAATCTATCTTTCAATTCCTGGAAGCTGCACTCACAAGCATCGGTCCATTGAAATTTTGCTGATTTCTGAGTTAGCTTCGTCAATGGTACAGAAATAGAAGAAAACCTTTCCACAACTCTCCTATAGTAACCTACCAATCCTAGAAAGCTTCGAACCTCTGTAGGAGTTGTAGGCCTCGGCCAAGTCTTCAAAGCCTCAATCTTTTGAGTATCTACACGAATACTATCAACCGAGATAATATGGCCCAGAAAAGTCACAGAATTCAGCCAAAATTCACATTTCAAAAACTTAGCATACAGTTTACGAGTCCGAAGAATTCCAAGGACAATACGCAAGTGGTCTGCATGTTCTGACCGAGAATACACCAAAATATCATCGATGAACACAATCACAAATAGATCTAAGAAAGGCTTGAATACATTATTCATCAAATTCATAAACACTGCCGGGGCATTAGTTAACCCAAATGACATTACTCAAAACTCATAATGGCCATATCTAGTTCTGAAAGCCATTTTTGGAATGTCTTCTTCTCTAACTCTCACTTGGTGATACCCCGATCTCAGGTCGATCTTGGAAAACCACTTGGCACCTTATACCTGATTGAACAAATCATCGATTCTTGGAAGCGGATATTTATTCTTTATCGTCACCTTATTCAACTGCCTATAGTCAATGCACATTCGTAAAGAACCATCTTTCTTTCTTACGAATAAGACAGGCGCTCCCCATGGCGATGAACTGGGTCTAATGAATCCCTTCTCAAGCAAATCCTTCAACTGTGCCTTTAGCTCTTTCAATTTTGCAGGAGCCATCCTGTAAGGAGAAATAGATATAGGTTCAGTGTCCGGAAACACATCAATAGTAAAATCAATTTCTCATTTCAGTGGAAGGCCAGGAAGTTCATCTGGAAATACATCCGGGAACTCATTTACTACCGGGACCGATTAAAAAGTTGGGGGCTTTGCTTCAGTGTCATGGACTCGGACTAGATGATAAATAGAGCCTTTAGAGATCATCTTCCTTGCCTTAAGGTAGGAAATAAACCTATCCCTTGGAGGCCCTTCAATTCAAGAACTGGTTCTCCTGGAAATTGGAATCGAACCATCTTTGTTCTGCAATCCACATTAGCATAACAAGAGGTCAACCAATCCATGCCCATAATCACATCAAAATCTAACATCTCTAGTTCAATCAAATCAGCTATAGTCTGGTGGTCACATACCACAACCACACAATTTTTGTATACTTGTCTAGCTATTACTGGATCACCAACCGGAGTAAATACCTAGTTTAATTGGCTCGGGTTTCACCCCAGTACGATCAGTAATATACGAAAACGTAGAACCCGGATCAATCAATGCATAAGCATCATGGGATAATATGGATAATGTACCTGTAACCACATTTGGGGAGGACTCAAGATCCTGACGTCAGGCTAAAGCATAAATACGGGGCTGGGTGCCACTTGAACTGGATGCTACCCCTCTGCCCTTACCACGGCCTGTTGAAGCCTGGGGAGTCTGCCCTACGAGGCACACAGACGAAGAAGAGCCGACTACTGATCCTATAAGCTGGGCCCCGACTCTACCACCCTTCGATGGACAATCACGCTTCATATGCCCAACCTGACCGCAGGCATAACATGCATCGGAGCCTCAATGACATGGACCCGAATGAAATCTACCACACTGGCTACATCATGGTAGCGGTGGTCTCCTCTGAATAAGATCGCCTCCAACCTGAGAACCCGAAACTCTAGAACTCTGACCCTATCTTGAATAAATGGGACAGTCAAATCTCTTACCCACAAACCGAGGAGGTGCACTAGTCATGGACTGGCCTGAATATCTGGAATACTATTACCACTGACCCCCTCTGTACTTACTACTAGCACCCACAGATCTGGCCCTCTTGCTCTGCCCTTTATCAATATTTCTCTCACCCCTTTGCGGCTGCTGTTGCTCCTCCGGATTTTGGGCGTGAGCCTGAATACGGGAGATATCCATCCCCTCCTGGAGTGAAGCCGTTAAACAATCTTTGAACAAATGTGGCCCTAAGCCACTCACAAATCTATGTACTCTGTTTCCCATATCAGCTAACATAGTAGGAGCATACTAGCCAACGAGTTGAAATGGAGACTATATTCCCCAGCACTCATATTCCCTTGCTTTAGATTCAGAAACCTATCAACTCGGGCCCTTCGAATCTCGGGTGGCAAATAGTGGCAGGTGAAAACATCTATGAATTCTTGCCAAACTGGGGGAGATACATTTTCCTTTCTGGAAGCTATCCAATTATTATACCAAAGAACCGCCACATCACATAACCTATAAGATGCCAACTCCACGGACTCTATCGGAAGCATGGATAATCCTCAGCGTCCTTAACATCTCATCTATAAAACCCTGCGGGTCCTCGTTCGGCTTTGACCCAAAACATTCTGGCGGATTCAAACTCATAAAATCACAAGCTTTGGCACCAGTGGCTCTATCACCCGGACCCGTACTCTGCCGCTGAGCCTGGGCGGCAACTAGCTGAGTTAGTAGCTGAATAGCCTTGGTCATCTGCTGACCCAAAGCACCCGGTGGAGAAACTAGAGCTGGAGCTAGAGCTGAGGCCCCTTCATGCTCTTCTAATACAGGCGGAGTGTGAGAGGTGTGAGATGGAGCCTCATTATGGGACTCACCCTCCTCTATATGTACCAGCAGCTCCTGTTCAACTCGCCTTCCTGCCGTACTCTTGCCATTCTGAGTGGCTATTGCTTTCCTCTTTACTGGCATCGCTGAAATCATAGCGCACAATTAGGGAAAATAAAATCTTATAACACAACTCTATCTCACGATCTATGAAGGAGAAAAACGGTCATTGTTCTTAAATGCCCCGCAGCCTCTCGTTTATAAGTGTGGCGCGCTTCACATCCATAAACGAGACTCTGCTGGACACGACTCATAAACACAACCTAGGACGGAACTGCTCTTATACCACTTTTGTCACGACCCGACTCGTGGGCCATGACAGGTACCTGGAGCTGACTATCTAGCACCATTTATCATGTTGACTATCATACTCAACCTGGACATATATCATTCTCAACGCAAACTTATCATGATTCAACCTCCAAATACCTCCCAAAACATATCTATAAGCATGGGCCCACAAGGCTACAAAAATGATGTACGCAATATAATGAGGAGGTACTACAACCCACATATAGGTATCTGCAAGCCTCTAACCATAGTACTGGAACCATAAGGACGAGACAGGACCACACCATGCCCCAATATGTACAAAAAAGAATATACCAAGAATTGGCAACTCCGGAGTAGTGGAGTGCTCCTGTAAATCCACTGAAAAAGCTCCTAAGTGTCTGCACCGTCTCCCTATCTACATGTGGGCATGTAAGGCATGTAAAATAGCATAATAAAGATATAAAGAAACATAAATCTGGGAGCAAATTGTAACTGAATGCCTCTTAAGGCGGAGTCATGCATGCTAACTTTTATAATAAAAATAATATCATATCATACATATATAAGCTGCCCGACCACATAGGTACGGTGTGATCATCATTAGCCCACGTCCAAGGTAAGTTTCCCACTGCAGTGGTGTGTCTGCCTGGCCATGTAGGCACGGTGTAGTCATACATAAAAATACATAAGCATGCATGAGAGTCCAGGTGAAAGCTACAACCCTATCGAAGTGACGTAAGGTCGGTAACCTCCGATTATGTTATGGGATAGTCATGATCGCCATGTCTCACCTTAAAGGAACTAGTAGAATGAGGTGAGACTAACAACAAGAAGAAACATCAGTGAAATCATAAAGATAAGGATATCGAGCTCATCATAGCATCATTTTCATCATCGTTATCATCATTATTATCATCATTATTATCATGGAACATGCCTCATCTCTATCTCATAAGAAGCTTTTGAGAATCTTTAATCTTCCTCTTTTATCTCTATTCATAAGAAGCTTTTAAGAATCTTTAACCTTTCTCTTTTAAAGTGTAAGAAGATCATGGGAAAATAGAAAAGAAGTCACGAAATAAGAGTCATGCCTTTGAAAGAAGGGAACTAGCTTCACATACCTTTACAACTCTCTAACTTTATCGATTAAACGCTTCCCTCCAATGTTCACGATTCTACACTCAAGAAAATTCGCACTACGGTTAGATAACCGGAAACATACTTAAGCTTAAGCTAAAGCTAATGAAAATTGGACAGCACCTCCTTTGTTTCTACAAATCTCTCCATACAATATAACAACTCCCAACATCAACAACAATATCCACAATATCATAATCAATAAACTTCGGTAAGCTAAACATTATTCAATTCCCAAAATTCCCTCTCAAAGTCATCCATAACCATAGCTATAATATGACACCACATTCATCCTCATATAATACTTCTTTAACATCATTTATAACAAGATTATACTCATGACATGTCAAGAACTATGATTCAAGTCAAGTTACTATTCAAGAATACCATTATTTTCACATTTGATCTCCATATTCTACTTTCTTCTTCAATCTAAGTCTTTCAACCATTCAGTATTCTTAATAACATGAAATGATAATAAAAATCACCTTTGATGATGTAGGAATGGGCTTTGGATGAAAATACTTCACTTGGATAAAACCCTAACTCCAATTCCAAGGAAATTTCTAGCTTCCATGAACCCTTGTTAGCCTCCTTGCACTTGATTCCACTAATTATTGGTGCTTGATCTTGGATTCACCTTGAGTTATGTTAATGATATGTATGGAACCTTCTGCAGGTCTTGAGATAAGTGGAGAAGATGTAAAATGAAAAATATGAACTTGGGTCACTTATTTATATTTAGAGAAAAAGCTATCTCGATCATGTTATACGGACACTTATACGGTCCGTATAACTTTATACGGTCTGTATAAGTGATCGTATTCCACCATCAGGGACTTTCCCTTTCTGTTAAGGTTATACGGACCGTATAAGTGGTCCTATAACTCCATTTTTCCGAAGTGAATCTCGCCGTTTCGTTTGATCTCCAATCCTTATAAAACTTTCATAACACTTGTTTAACACTTCATTAACAATATAAATATCCCCATAACTCTTCTCCAAGGTGTTACCAATCAATCCTTAACTCGATAGTTGCAAGATCTTCCCTAAACACAACTCATACCTCACCTTTCTTTGACGAACTAAGTCTCGCTAATTCATATCACTTCAAAATCTTATCGCATACACTCTAATATTGTCAAGTACCCTTCTTATAGTCATAAGAACTTGATATTGACCTAAAACATGTGTTAGTCTACTTACGACACACGACATGAAAGTTTTGAGGTGTAACAGTACTATACAGACATTTGAGAACATACTAACAACTTGCGTGATTGACTTCCGAGGTAGTTGGGATGATCATTTGCCTCTCATTGAATTTGCATATAATAACAGTTATCATTCCACTATTCAGATGGCTCTTTATGAGGCTTTATATGGGCGGAGATATAGGTCACCTATAGGATGGTTCGACGTTGGAGAAAATCAATTAGCAGGCCCAGATTTAATACAGGAAGCAGTTGACAAAGTGAAAGTAATTCAAAAGAGGTTACCAGCAGTGTAGAGTCTATAGAAATCCTACGCAGATAATCAGCGGCGCAAGTTAGAGTTTAAGGTAGGAGATTGGGTCTTCCTGAAGATTTCGCCTATGAAGGGAGTGATGGGATTTGGCAAGAAGGGTAAGTTGAGCCCTCGATACATTGGGCCATATAGAATTATTCGTACAGTGGGTAAAGTGGCATATGAGTTAGAGCTACCCTCTAATTAGAGTCCGTGTATCCGGTATTCCATGTGTCCATGCTTCATAAGTGCACAGGAGATCCTTCGAGGGTTGTACTGATAGATGATATCCAGGTGACCGAGCCGAGAAATTAGCATACGAAGAGATTCCTATGGCTATACTAGACAGGAAAGTTCGTCAATTGCGAACCAAGGATGTAGCTTCTGTTAAAGTTCTTTGGAGAAATAATAATGTTGAAGAAATGACTTGCGAAGCTGAAGAGGAAATGAAGGCTAAGTACCCATATTTGTTGCCATCATCTCAGGAGGCTCAGTCTGAGGCATCATCTCCCCCAGGTATTGATTTCATTTATAGTTATGGTGATTGGTCGTGAGAAGCCATGGTGTTGGATATTTTAGCATGTGGCCCTGTGTGACATTATTCTGGGTTGCTGTGTACAGGTTGGATTGGTATATTTATAGAGGAGACTCTGCCAAAATTTTTATAGCCCATAACTTGTATGAACATTCGAGGACGAATGTTTTTAAGAGGGGAAGAATGTTACACCTCCCGTTTTCGTCGCAAGGAAGTCTTTGGCTTATTGGTGGTTCATACCCCTAGTATGGGGATCCGTATGCAAGTTTTTGAGAAATTAAGTGTCACGACCCGATTGGGGGCCGTGACGGGTACCTGGGGCTAGCCACCGAGCACCACTCGTTCTGCTACTCACCTTACCCATTTAATGCTCTTTTATCAATTAATGCTTAGGACATATGAAAATCATCTTTTCACTTGGGAAAATAAAAATACTTTTGTATACATAAGCCTCTCGACCATCAAAATAATGCATACATATACATAAAAGCCTCTCGCGAGACCATCTAACCCACACTACGCATCTACGAGCCTCTACTGACATACTATACATGTAGACGGAACAAGACTCCGTCATGCCCAAAATATACATATGTACCAAAAGAATAATCATAAGCACCTCCGAACAATGGAGTGCTTTCAATCAGCTGACAGCTCCTAAGAATCCAGATCGAGCTCACCTCCCTGTCTACCTGTGGGCATGAACACAGCGTCCAAAGAAACCGGACGTCAGTACGAATGTTGTACTGAGTATGAGAGGCATGAACAATAACAACACATCCAGAAAATAAAGGGAGCATCAACTATGGAGCAACTGTACCTGGCTAGGAATCGTATGAAAAGTAATGCATGCTGACTTACTTTTATGCTTATTATCATTCATGTATGCATATCATATATATATATAAACTGCCCGACCATATAGGTGCGGTGTGATAATCAGTAACATTAGCCCGCATCCAGGCCTCCCGCATCTGAGATACCATCTCATGCCGCCCACTAGTGGTGTCTGCCCATGCCAACTGGCCATGGTGTATCGTATAGCTGCCCGCTTTCGCAGTGACTGCCCGGACAACTAGGCCCGGTGTAATATGATTATGACATGCTCATTATGAAATACTTATAATAATATGCTTATCAAAATATGCTCACAATTGCGCATGCATAGGGACTCTAGAACAAGTGTATTTTATCGAGGTGACATAAGGTCGTGAACCCTCGATTCCATTATGGGCATTCATGAACATTCTGCCTTACCTTGAAGGGATTAGTATGTAAGGTGAGTGTATAAAATGGACGACATCATTTACTTTATAGGAACGTCATATCATATCTCTTGACTCATATAGCTATTCATGATCTTAAGCTCTTGGCTTTCCGGAATATAGGAGAATCATGGAGAGGAAGAAGAATCATATCATGGGATTCATGCCATAGAAAGAAAAGGATTAGCCTCACATACCTTAGTCGCTTAGTTAAGCGATCGTTCACTTGTTCTCCTTCAATATCACGTTGCTACCTTCACGAGAGAATACGCATTATAATTAGCCAATCGACCATAAGAACGCATCGTTATTTCTAGAGAAAATTGGGCAGCGTTTCCTTTGTTTCTACTACTTTTCTCATGTTCTATTTCAACTCCCAAACATTTACAACAACACTCACAATATCATATCAACATTCATCACTTATCTATATTTAGCAAAATCCCCAATTTTTCTCTAATTTCTCCACATTTAATGGTTTTAGCTCATCATCATAATTTTTTCTTACTTCACACCTATTCCATGGTCTATACGCCACTTATAACGTATTCATCATCACAACATATCAACGTTCATGATTCCATTGAACTATCATTCAATTGTGACACTATTCACTCAGTAATGGCTCATTTTCTATGTTCTTCTACATTTCAAGCATCTTAGCTTTCCAATACCTTAAATAACATGATAAAGTCATGAAACATACCTTAGATGATGGTGGAACAAGCCTATAGTGGAATCACTCCTTTAGCACCAAAACCCTTCTTCACCTCTTTTAGAATTTCTTGAAAGAGATGACTTCCAATTAGGTTTCATACACTTTGTTTCATAGATTTGGTGTTGATGATCATTGATTTCCTTGGTATTCTTGTTGTTGAAGTGTTTGGAGTGTTCTAGAGATTTCTAGGGAGAAATTTCGTGAAGATGAAATGAGAAAATGAACTTGGGTCCCTCCTTTTTAATAGCTAAAATCTGATTTTTATGAACAGTGGTCGAAATGCACAGTGGTCGTAAACCCCACTTTACAGGCCGTATACTGGTTTACGGTCCGTCCCCCATGGTCGTATTTAAGCATATCAGAAACAGAAAGGTTGGCTGAAGATCATGGTGGTTTACGACTCAGTTTACGGGCTGTATTTCAATTTACGGTCCGTATTCCAAGTCATTTTTACCATTCGAAGCATTTGACAGAAAGTTAAAATTTTTGAAATGTTGAAGGACGATGGCACTTTACGGTCCGTAAATCACTTTATGGGTCGTATTCCATTTTACGACCACTGGCTGAAATGAAATTCTGCAACTTTCTTAATTCCAAAGTTCATAAATAGTCATTCCCTACTTAGTAAAACATGGCACACTCATGCCCTTCGTTGGTCTATTCATGGATGGCTCAGAAACAATTTCTGAGGTGTAACATTAAGTGCCTTACCCCGCATGTACCAAAGTGTAAGTATACGTTCTTTGCGATTTGATGGGATCTGAAGCTAAACGAATCGACTTAACACGAGCCGGAGCGCCTCAAGAGATTTGGCAGAACTCAGTCACCATCGACGGGCCGTCGATAGATCGACGAGCAATCATGGTGCACCGTCCCTGCTCCGCCGCCTCTGAAGTTTCAAGTGGCAGGTCGACGGAGTACATCAACGAGCTGTCGACCCATCGTCAACCCGCACCACTGGAACTTTCTAGTTCCCTCTTTATATATTTGACCCTCACGTTTTATTCTCATTATTTTCCACTTCCAAAATCAGAGAAAGGCCTAGAATATTCCTCTCAATATTTTCCATCATCATAGTAGAGATTTAGCAAGATCCGAGCCCCATAAACCCGAGCTTGTGAAGGTAAAGTTGCTCCTAGGGTTCTATTAGAGTTGTTAAGCTTTAGGATTGAAGTTGAAGTTTGATTCTTGGAACCCTATACTCCTCAAGGTATGCATATGACTCCTACCTTTGTGTTTAAGTTAATTATCAAGAGTTTTAGTGGTTTTAAGCAAAGGGAATTATAGATATGAAAGTTCTAAGTTGAATAAGGGTAGAGTTAGGGCTATTTTGAGGGATGATTTGGAGTAGAGTTGATTGTATTTTGATATGTAAGTATTGATATAGTTGTTGTTAGTATTGTTTTTGATCTTTAAGTTAAATTGGAGATTGAGGAATTAGTGAGGTATGAAGGAGATGTTGTCCGAACTTCGTTAAGTCCTTCTTTTCACCTGAATTGAATGGTAAGTGTTATAAAAGGTCTAATTGTGGCCTTTGTTATCTTGGTTGTAGACTTACGAGTTCAAGAAGTGGACGTTGGACAAGTAGATACGCTTCAAGGTATGTTAAGGCTGTATCTTTTATTCTTTTGGCATGATCCTTATTATCTGAACGAAGAAGTGAGCGAGCGAGTTCCAAAGACTCTACTCTTAGATGGTGCAGGATTCATCGTATCCTTGATCCCTTATGTTCATGGTCATGACCTCTAGAGATCTTGTGTTATTTATAGTAATCCGGAGTATATCTTTCATGTGTCTTTCATGCATTATATATATATACACATACATGAGCAACTATTTTCTTACACTGCGCCTATATGGCCGGGTAGCATAACACCGTGCCTATATGGACGGGCAGCACCACTATGGTTGGCGGCTTATGGATGATGATGTATGATTACACCGTTCCTATATGGCCGGGCAGCACCACTAGTGGGCGGCGTAAGATGATTATCGTCCCGGAAGCGGGATGCCCGAACACGGGATAGTGATGATTATGATGGTAACACCGTGCCGATATGGCCGGGCAGTATACACCGTACCTATATGGCCAAGCAGTTCACTATATGTATAGATGTATATGTTTTTTTTTTTTAAAGAGCATGCATATCATACACTGCAGAGGTATCTTCAGTCAGATTCCTTACCTGATTCCTATATATATGTTACTCTTATGCCTTGCATACTCAGTACATTATCCGTACTGACTCACCTATTTCTCGGGGGGGGGGGGGGTGCATTCATGCCCGCAGGTACAGAGAGACGGACAGTCGATCTAGTTCAGTAGGACATTCATCTAGCGGTGGTCAGTGCGCTCCACTTGATCCGGAGCACCAGTTCATTTTGGTATGTTACTTTTGAGATATAAATGTGCATATGGGTATGACAGGGCCCTGTCCCATACGTTCTATAGCTTTTATACCAGTAGAGGTCTGTAGATAGTTATGTGTAGGTGACTTGTGACGTAGCCTTGTCGGCTCCTATTCTTTTGTGTACAGTTCATATGGCAGCCTAGTCGGCTTGCATTGTTGCCTTCAGTATATATATTCATATGCACAGTTCTTGATATTATTCTTCCATGAGTCAGTTTAATCCAGATTGAGTTGCTTGTGGGCCCTCATTATGTAGTATTTTCCAGGTATGAGTATAGTGGTGTTTGGTCACCAGGGATCAGGCACTCGTCGCGACTCATCAGTTTGGGTCGTGACATTAAGCTAAGCACATTGTTAATTAGAACCAGATTAAAGACAACACTTAATAAACCTTCAATCTTTGAACCAACCTTTAAGTCAAGCACATTACAAAATAGAATACTCAGAACCAAACAAAACACCACACTTAATAGACCTTTAACCCTTGAGTTAACCTTTAAGCCAAGCATACTTCTAAATAGTACAGACAAGAATTTAAGTCAAACATCCTACTTAGTAAACCTGTCACCTTTAGACCATCATTTAAACCAAGTATACTATTAAATGAAACAAACAGAATCAAACCAAGCATAATGCACAATGAACCCTTAATCATAATTCAAAACACAAAACTCATTGTTCACACATCAAATAAACATACCAGTACTAAGCTGCATTCTAGACTATACATAAAACCCTTAACCACATCAAACTATTACTAATATGGACAGGAATTTAAATGAAAGCAATAAACTAATACCTGGTTACCTCTTTTAAGTGCAAACTGGGGGCAAGAAATGGACTTGGATGCCTTCTTGCTTCCAAAACCAAACTCAGCCCCTAAAATACCAAGCGACAAATAAAAAAAGAAATTTTTAGAATTGAGGAAACTTAAACGTTTCAGTCAAAGCTTAAATAAAACTTATTGGAACTTAGATCTTGAACAAAAATCAAAGTTCAAGCTTTTAAAAGTGTTCCCACCCCTTTCTCCTTTTTTTTTTCCAGTGAAGGTGGGGTTCTATTTATAGAACCCCGGAACTCATCTTATTACTCAAAATAATGTGTGGGACTTGTGGATTTCCACAAGTCTTCACTTGGAACCATCAATACACGGCCCCGATTAAAAGCAAAAACAAAATCAACGGTTCAATTCACTCTTATATCATTGTAATCGGGAAATCATAAAGAAAGAGTAAGTTGTACATTAAGGGGTCGTTTGGCATGATTTCATGGAGACAAGGATGAAGCCATTAATACTTCATCCTCTCCCATGTTATATGCTAAAAAGCGTGATGGGACATAATGAAAACAGGTGGGTCTGAAAATAAAATGGGGGGGGGGGGGATATATGTATTAACCCCCCGCCCCCCTCTTTAAAACGTTTAATGGACCGGGTCTGGTCCATCATAGACTGGGCCTGGTCTTTTTTTAAAAAAAAAAAAAAAAACTCTGGGCCTTCGACATATATACATATATATATGCACAATGTATATTTGTATATACATGGTGTGTGTGTGTATATATATATATATGTATGGAGGGTCGAGGATAAATGTCCCAAATAAAAAAAACAATTATTAGCCTATTAGGACTCAATTAATTTAAAACAAGACTTGTTAAAAATCATTTTACAGACATGGCCCAAATAATTTACCAAATTAATTATCAAGATAATTTATGAATTAAACAACTATGCAAACACATAGAATCAGAGTTTGAGGGGTGAAATGGTCAATTCTTTTAATTACTCAAATTACCTTGGCTAATAAATAGAATAAATTACTCATTAATTTGATTTTCCTTGATTAATCAATTAAGTAAGTAATTATTCAAAAAAAAAAATCCTTTGATTAATTCCAATAAAATATCCACTAAATGTCATAAAACCTCAATTAATTTTCACACAATGCATAATATCCTGAAAATCTCTTCATTAATTTAAAGGGGTGAAATATTATCCCAAATAATTTTCATAAAAATTATTTAGACCCTTTAGGGTGCAAAACTTATTTTATTTACTGTCCAAGGACTCCGAGTACTTAAAATAAATTATGGGAGGTCAAAAATTAGGTGGTAAAAAACAGCCCCTTCGGTGTTCAGGGATGGCGGGACCATCCCTGAGCAACGAAATTTGACTAACCCTAATTTTTTACGGACCCGACTCATCTTACCCTTCAATTTCAAGCAGTTCGCATACGTGGCCGGACCCTGGGTTCCTGGTTTCCTACATGTCTATTACACCCCGTATATTCGAAGAGCACTTATTAAATTTGAAACATAAGTACGTTGAGTTAGGGTTAAGTAAAACCACTTTGGAATATAAGGAGCAAGCATTATTAAGTATATTTAATAAGTTAAGGATGTATATAAGGTATACCGGAAGGTTTTATAAGGAAATCAGTGGAAGAAATGGAGTAGTACGACTTTGGAGAAAGGATGGGTAATGTTTTGTGTGAAAATTTTGGTCCAACTTGGGAGACACATATCTCTTAGCATATGAAGCGTTTTAAGGTGAAACAAAATCCTAAAATGAATTTCGTCGAGTCTAGTTTCCAACGCAATGAACCGTTCGTCGATAGGACATCGGAGTACAGAATTATGGACGTTACAAGTTCAGCTGACAGAGCAGAAATGCGTGCTACAGTACCCGACCCGGATTTGACCCTTATAAAAAGGGTAAGACCCTCTTTTTTCACCAGATTTTAGCCCAGAAATTTCTAGAAATTGAAGAGAGAGAGAAAGAGGGAAACAAAGAGTAAGTAATTTTCAAGTGACGCAGTATTTATCGAAGGTCGGATAAACACATATATGTGATTCTAGTTTGGTTTTGCGGTGGATTCAAGGTAGATATTGAAGATATCTCTGTTTTAACAAGAATAAGGTATGAATCTCTTATTATTAATGTTAATTTTTGTTTATTTACGAAGATAAAGTCGTTAAATAATTGTATAGTGAGTTATTTAGTTATGGAAGTTGGAAAACAGCGTGTGGGCTATTTTATGGAATACTTTGATATGGGAAATGATATTATTGATGTTGGTATGGTGGTATGGTGGTTGTTGTTGTTGGTTGCTGAATTGAGATTTCGGGCTAGGCATATAAACAGGGGAGATGCTGCCCGATTTCCGGCAGGATATAAAATAGTTTAATTTGAAAACTTAGGACAAGTGTACAGTGATGATTCTAACGTTAGTGTAATTGCTCTCGAATGTAGATTTACGATCTCGGGCGGATAAGCGTAACTAGTAGGAAGTCGAACAGGTATGTTAAGGCTCGTCCCTTTTCTTTCGAAGGCATGATTCCTGTGGTATGATTCCATAAGTGTTTCCATAACCTCCTTGATTTCAAAGCTAGAAGTTTATGACTCTTAAAGCTTCTTATGATGTTAAGAACGAGAATGTTTTTATGAGGATTACGTTGAGGATGATTTTATGCTTAAAGGTCTCAAATATGATTTCAACGATGATATGAAAATGTTAAGCTATTACATGATTTTCTCGATTTATTTCATTGTTGTTGATCTCACCTTATAAATTGTTCCTCCAAGGTGGGATAGAGCGATAGTTTTCATTTGAACTCCTATGCATGCCATAAGTATAATATATGTATATGTCTATTTTGTGACATTACAGAGAGCTCTATTATTTCATTTTGATTATGCACTACACTCATTTTCATTCTTCATGTATATGTAAGGCACACTTGACAGGGGAGGGGGGGGGGTGTTGTGGCCTTTATTGTGATTTGTATATATATATGGCACAGTTGACAGGGCGTGTGCTGTGGCCTTTGTTGTGATGTGTGTATATATGGCACAGTTGACAAGGGGTGTGCTGTGGCCTTTGTTGTGATGTGTATATATATATGGAACAGCTGACAGGGGGTGTGCTGTGGCCTTTGTTGTGATGTGTATATATATGGCACAGTTGACAGGGGGTGACGCTGTGGCCTTTGTTATGATCTATATATATATGGCACAGTTGACAGGGGGTGATGCTGTGGCCTTTGTTATGATGTGTATACATATGGCACAGTTGACAGGGGGTGACGCTGTGGCCTTTGTTGTGGTATTTCTATGGATATATGTGTTTCTTTGATATAGCTATACTGATGCATTTATTTTGCCCATTCATTGACATGTCTCAAATGTTTTCCAGGATTTTATGTATATGTCGATTTCATGCCTTACATACTCAGTACAGTATTCGTACTGACCCCCTTTCTTCGGGGGCTGCGTTTCATGCCCGCAGGTACAGACACTCAGTTTGGTGATCCTCCGGCTTAGGACTTCTGCCCAGCCGCTTGGAGAGCTCAATTTTTCCGGAGCTTGAGTTATTTTGGTACAGATCCTTTTGGCATAGACTTAGTTATACTCTTAGAGGTCTGTAGACATATGTGGGTTGTGTATATACGATTTGCTTAGCTATATCGATGTAGTTCGTTTGGGATGACCCCGTGTATAGTGGCAGCCTTGTCGGCTTGCATATTTGTTATGTTTTGGTTAGCTGTGGCTTCTCAGGAGACAGGTTCTCCTTGATGTATGACATGATGAGTTCATAGCATGCTATTATAGAATGCCATATTGTTTTCGGTTTCAGTCTGACGATATCTAGCAGGTCGTATATGGGTGCCCAGCTCGGGCACTAGTCATGGCTCATCGGTTTGGGTCGTGACAATGTCTCTGGCTATACGAGAATTCAGGCCACCTGTAGTTCGACTCGATTAAAGACTTTAAGTGTTTTAGCAGGAGAGTCTTGAGATTTCAGGTGTTGTGACGGGGGTTTCCCTGTATGGTGGTTAGAGTGTGGCCGACTCTATGGTTTTGAGCCCACCTACATATCCTTGGCCTCTGGGAATCAGGCCACATGTGTTCGAATTGCTGGAGAAGAGTACCCCCTTTTGTGGGAATACATTCGGATTTTCCCGGTGTGTATCCGACTAGTCGTGGTTTTTTAGTAAAAGTTAGAAAGATTGTGGCTAATTCTGAGATTGGATGGCTTCCAAGTCCTGGCCGGAGAGCTTGACTCTCATGGGCACCCTATCTTGACGGGTTGCGTAAGAAAAAGTTCCACGTTTGCTCTGCAATTTGTCTGGATTTGGTTCAGCAAGTTGGCTCCTTCTTGGAGGTTGTGCACCTGCTTTTGAAATTCGAAAATATTGCAGATATTTTCATAATCTTTGTATGAATGGCCCTCTCGGCAGCAGGAAAATAAACGTGCAATGGCCCTCACGGCAGTTTGTATGAATGACCCTCTCGGCAACTGGAACATAAACATGCAATGTCCCTCTTGGTAGTTAGTATGAACAACCCTTTTGGCAGCAGGAAAATAATCGTGCAATGGTCCTCTTGGCAGTTTCTATGGATGGCCCTCTCGGCAGTTTGTATGAATGGCCCTCTTGGCAGCAGGAAAATAAATGTACAATGGCCCTCTTAGCAGTTTGTACGAATAGCCCTCTTGGCAGTTTGTATGAATGGCCCTCTCGGCACCAGGAAAATAAACGTGCAATGGTCCTCTTGGCAGCAGGAAAGTAAATATATGATGGGGGTGACAGATATGGCCCTTTTGGCTAGATAATCTTTTCTTTCGTCCGTAGCGTGGGCTGTGACCCTCATTGTCGAATATGCCCTTTTGTCTTTCTGATGACCCCTTTTGGTCGTAACTTTTTATGCTCATTCATTGTGACCTTCTTGGTCTGATATATCTTTGTTGTTCACTCTTTATGTGATCCTTTTGGTCAGATTTATTTTTACGCTCATTTGCTTCATGGCCCTTGCGGCCAGTTCTGTCTTTATTACCCATTTCTGCTGTGACCTTTTGGTCCTTGTCCGGTGGGCTGAGTTTTTCCTTTCGCCATTTCTGTGAGTAAACCGGTTGGCGACGTGCCTGCTGTCTAGTAAAAAAAAAAACTGCATCCACAGAAAAATTGTGAGTTTTCTAAGAAGCCGATTAGCGTCATTGTCTTCCCGTCTGGTGTCTCCTCTAGATGCTCCTTTTAACCCTTTTGGGATCGGCATTTTGAGAGATGTTTCAAGGAGGTAATTATGCTATTTTTTTTTTTTGAAAATTCGGAGTAAATTTTTTGTTAAATGTACGTTGTTTTTACTTAAAATAGATATTTGTTTCATTTTTATGTGTCACCACGTGCGACTTCTTCAAATGAGGTTTTTCGACTCTCCCAGGGGTACGATTGTTGATTCTATGAACTGACAGGATTTTTTTTTTAGATCTTTTTTCGAAAATTCAAACCCAATTTTTTTGGATCTACTCTGAGCGACCATTGCTTTGTCTTGTTATACAAGAATTTTTGAGGTTCCCTAAAAAAATTTTGCCCCAGTGTATGGTTTTGTTTTGCCGTTTTCTTTGTCGATTGTTTCTGGCATGAATTTTTGATACCCTCTCAAAAATCCTACCCAGTGTAGGGCTGGCGCTGGCTAACTCTGGCACCGGTCCTTGTCGCTTGATCTCGTCCATTCCTCTTGCTATATTGTCTCTAAGGTTTTCCTAACGGCTTCTAGGGTTTTTCTGTTATGACGACTGAGCTCGAAAGCGCCTACGTATCCTGTCGCAGCAGGAATTCAGGTCGAACGTAGTTCGTAAACAAAGTAACAGAGTTTTGATTTTTACTAATAAGGTGACCGGGTCCGATATAGACTGCCTGCGTATCCCACTACGGGGAAGTCAGGTCATTGTGTAGTTCATTACATTGCGAATTTATTTTTTCCTATTTTATTACAAGATACAATTACAAGCAAAGGATATGAATACATGGAAATAATGTTGCGATTACAAGCAAATCGAATCCTAAATGTAGTATCTCTTGAGCGCGTCCGCGTTGATGGCTTTAGGCCACTCTTGTCCATCCATTTCGGCTAGGACTACGGCTCCTCTTGATAGAACCTTTCTGACTATGTACGATTCTTCCCAGTTTGGTGCAAATTTTCCTTTATATTCTTCTTGGTGAGGGAATACTCACTTGAGTAGAAGTTGACCAATTTGAAAGAGTCGAGCTCCGACCCGCTTATTGAAGGCTCGTGTCATTCTTTGTCTATACAGCTGTCAATGGCATACCGCCACCATTCTCTTTTCATCTATCGTGGCCAATTGCTCGTAGTGGTTTTTGACCCATTCTGCATTGCTTAACTCCACCTCTTGGATGATTCTGAGAGAAGGGTTCTCTATCTCTGCGGGTATGGCTGCCTCTGTATTGTATACAAGGAGGTACGGGGTTTCCCCAGTGGAAGTTTGGGTTGTCGTTCTGTACCCCCAACAGAGCATAAAGCAGCTGCTTATGCCAATTCCTGTAGTTGTCAATCATTTTCCTCAGGATCCTCTTGATGTTTTTGTTGGCGGCCGCTACGGCTCCATTCATCTACGGCCGGTAGGCGGTAGAGTTCCTGTGGGTTACCTTGAGTTGTTCGCAGATGTCCTTCATCAAATGGCTATCCAGATTGGCACCGTTATCTGTGATGACAGACTCCGTTACACCGAAGCAGCATATCAGATTATTTTTTACGAAGTCAATAACGACTTTCTTGGGCACTGATTTGTGCGAAGTTGCTTCTACCCATTTGGTAAAATAGTCAATAGCGAGTAAGATGAAATGATGTCCATTGGAGGCCGGAGGTTTGAGGGGTCCTATGACGTCCATTCCCTACGTTACGAACAGCCATGGCGAGCCCATCGCATGTAATTCTGTGGGAGGGACCTTGATCAGATCTCCGTGTATCTGGCATTAATGACAATTCTGCACGAATTTGCACTGTCAAGACCCGACTAGGGGCCGTGATGAGTACCCGATACTTGTACCGAGCACCCCTTATCTATCATATTACCTTTACCTCATGGCAAGCCGTGTAAATAGAGCCATATTTTTTTTTCCTTTCTGAACATTAACATTAGCAGCGTCACCATAAACATAAGTAGTAAGCTTTCCGCTATCGCGTTATACCGGGACGCGAACAATTCAAAATACAACACATCTAACTGTACATAGCTGACTGTGCATATCTGTCTACGAGCCTCTAGACATAGTACACTTATACATAGAAAGGGCCGAGTACTGTCGTGCCCGAATGTACATACACAAAATAGTACCGCTGGAGTGAGGCTCCGAAACAACTGGAGCGCTGTCAAGTGTGGCTGGTAGAGCTTCTAAGGATCACGTCCACCTGTCTGCTGACCTGCGCGGCATGAAACGCAGCGTCCACAAGAAGGGACGTCAGTACGAATAGTGTACCGAGTATGTAAGGCATAAAAGATAATATAAACAGTAACATAGAGTACGATTAACAATATCATGGAGTCATAGGACATATAACGGGGCAGGAAAGTAACCTGTACGTGGGAAGGCCTCTATTTCAGGCCGGCTATCATGTAGGCTTGTCCTTTTCTCTTAGAGACATTTCTTTCTCGTAGACACAGAAGATAGGATTTATATCGTGTCACATTTTATCGTATTATGTGCCGCTCTATCATGGCGTGTCATATCACGTCATGTCGTAGCATCTCATATCATAGTATATCTTGGCATAGCGTATCATGTCATAGCATCGTCCCTTTTTCAGAACACGGTGTCCCTTATTCTCGTATACAGAAAACAGTACAATTCAGTAAACGGTATCTTTTACTCACATTTACAGACGCCGAATACCTCGGCTCTCCCAACCCCCCTCCCCAACGGTCTCCCAACACATCATATCATATATATCATACATCATATATATACAGACGCCGCGTACAGCTCTCTCATATCCCGCGTCCGGGCATCCCGCGTCCAGGATGAAATCCAGCTGAATCAGGTGGTGATATAACAGTGGCCCTTCCCCTTTCCCCATACATATACGTGTACATTTACTTCTCTATTATACATATACATGTCTTATATACAAATACTTGTCCTATATACATATACATGTCTATACACATATCCCTGTATCATATAACCAGCATGCACGGGAGTCCAAAGAAAGTTACGTCTATCGGAGTGACATAAAGTCGGTAACCTCCGATTACATTATAGAATACTCGTGATCGCTTTGTCTCACCTTGAAGGAACGAGTATTTTAAGGTGAGACTATCAACGGAGAATAATATTAAAGTAAACGTAGAATGAAATCGTGGGCATCATAGATGACAGTTCATAGACTTTGAAATCCTTAGAAAATAAAGTCATGGCTAGGAAATATAAATAGGATTCAAAAATTAGTTTATCATTTTCATGTTTACATAAGATACTTAGCTTAGTCATCTTAGTCATAGAGTCGTTCCGGTAGTACGTATCATAGGCATATCCTCTTATCTAACATCATTGTTATCATTATCGGCATGGAAGTTCCCTCGTTAGAGGAGTCATAGTACTTATCATTTGGTAACGAAATTGGGATCAAAGGTTCCCTTTGGATTCACTTCAAGTAAGTCAAGCAAGACTGTAAGGAAAATCTGAGAGTAACGGGCCCACCTCGGGCCGGATGGGGTGGCGTATATGATTTACATATGTTACGTGTCATGTCATTACTTGTGAGGGTTCTAGGGTAATCGGGTCCCATTTATGCAAGTTCTAGGGGTTTAGGAGGTCTTTCCATCATTTTGTACACTTTCTAGTTCAATTCTATTGAATAAAAAGGGGAAACTTTAGGTGCGGATTTCGGGGAACAGAGTTGTCCCCGAGGCTCGTACCCAACTTATTACAGCTAAGACATGCCATAGAAGGAAGGGTGAAGCCTTACATACCTCTTTCCGCTCCTTTTGCTATTCCAAATTCAGGTTGCAATTTCGTCAAAATCTGCCAATTAGTCACATTTACAAAAACTTTTGTTAGGATACTTAAAGTTGAAGTCTTAAGGTAACACTTGGCTACCGAAATTCCGGAAGCATTTCCTCTGTAAATACACCATCCTCAACATTCAACTAGCAAGTTTTCAATCAACAACAACCCGGGAATTCAAACCCGGCCAAACCATTAACATAAACTCAACAATCTACAAATGATTCCAACTTCGATGTAAATCGTTAAATCCTCATTTTCATCATGGGATCCACAACTACTGCAATCAAAACACTAAGAAAAAAAAATTAATTCATCATTCCAATCCAACATCACACCTACAATCGGCCAACATACAACACACATATTCCCATTTATTTCATTCATTTCTTGACATAACAACAACCAACATGATATATATATACACTACATGCATATTTTCCATGAATTCTTCACCCATCTCTACTCACTACAATAACAACAAACATGCTACATAAAACAATCGGTTCATCACACTTACACAACACCCACATACACGGCTACAACTTCCACAACCCATATGTTCATGACTTTTATTCACTTCTACATACTACAACAACCCAAGATGTCAAATAAAATTTGTTCATCATTCCAATATAAGGCAACAATATACACGGCCCTACACACACAATATACCTCACGGCCACATCACAACATCAATATTCTTCATGAATTTCATCCATTTTAGCATACTACAACACATATAAACCATTCATAACACTTAAAACAAGATTAAAACTCACCTTTCTTCTTCAACTTCTCACTTGACTACAACTTGGCAACTTGTATGATTATGAATTTTTCTTGCTTCCACAACAACTCCACTTTGCTAAGGACCCTCTACTTGGTAGAAAATAATTTTTGAAGGAAGTTTTATCAATTTTCCTTGGCAATTTTTGCTATGGCCGTTTCTCTCCTTCTCTTTGCTTCCTTATGTCTCTTGAACTTTCTAGAGTTGTAGAATGATAAATTGATCTTCTTTTTCCAGACTTGGACACATTTATACACACAAAGGGGCACATGGCCGGTCATGTGCCCTCTATTTTCCACTAATTTCTTTGAATTTGTTTCTAGATTATCCTTTAAGGCTTAAAAAAAAATACATAATCTCTTTGACTTGGTCAACTTTTGCCCACATGTGCATGTCTTGCAATATAACATAAGCACATGTCCCCTTTTATGGCTTAAATCAATTGGCCAACATGGCCTTTTCATGAAGGCCTTGTGAAATCACCATTTTGCCCCTAGCCCTTTGCGTAATTACATTGAGTCATTTCATGAATTTCTCTCTTCGCCCTTAATATTTCTCATTAATTCCGTACTAATAATACCCATAAACAATATTCATAGACCATTTGTATTTAAAATAACTTTGAGAAGTAGTCATTTCTTTAACTTCCCACGATTACCTCAAATTATCCGAACGTTCAAAATGCGGGCTATAACATCCTTCCCCCCTTTAGAACATTCGTCCTCGAATGTTCAACTGGCCCCATGAAATCTTATAATGCTCCGGGGGAGGGCCCTTCATAGATATTTCACATGTCGCTTAGCATCTCCATTTTAGGAACTTGCCTTTATGTCGTAGGCCAATGGAGTTAGCTCCGAACACTGGCCCTGCGTTAGTGAGTCCCCCTTATTAGTCCTTGAATCGTCATAGCCCGTTTTAGGTCTAACATGCTCTCCCCCCCCCCCCCTTTATTAAGGGGTATACGCACGCCTCTGCCCTTTAGATGATCGTCGCCTCTTGCGATCCTTACAGTTGTAATTCCTTCTCCGTATAGTCTGCCGCATCCATCCCCTCACTAGACGTGTTCCCGTACACCACCGTACCAGGGTTTTCTAGCCTTAACTAACACGGGTTCGGCATCGGTCTTGCCCTGCGACATCCATACCTTTTTCCTTTGTCGGGTCCTTTGAGTTTCATTCAACTAGCATGTTCCGTGCATCGCGACACTGGTTGTTAGGGTTCTATAGTCACAGATAAGATGTCATGTACTCATATACATTTCCACCACTATGTTACTTCCAGAAGCTAATCGAATTTCCTTTAGTCCTGAAGCTCTGTCATGCTTCCTCTCATTCCGCTAGTCCAGTCCATCTCGGCCTACATGACTCCCATGGGGTTTCTAACCACTCTACGTACTCCAATTTACTTTGGGCCACCTAATTTTAAACTCGTCTCTTGTTCCCGCATTTATGAAATTTTCAGCATATTTCCCAGGGGGCACCCATCCTGAGATTGCTCTCACCCTAGCACGCTTAACCTTGAAACTCTGGTGCATTTCAGTGTCTCGGTGTTAGTATTTTTACCTCCGCTTCCCCGCACTACCTATATCACATAATGTGGGGCAAGTTGGGGTCTCGGCAATGTTCGAACGCGCTCATAGCACATATTTCTCTTTTAATGACTATTTTAGCCTTCGTGGTCACTACTATTCACCCTTTTTCTTGTGTGCACGGCTACCCTTATCCTAAATTTTCCCGAATTTCTTATATGTTCCACAACACACAGGACGGTGCAAGATAAATTAAAATCCAGCTCAATTTAACATCCATATATTATAGAAAGGATGCCGGAAGTGTACCTGTGACCGCGTCGGCGGAAGGTTCAGGGCCCTGTCGTCCTGTCAGTGCATATAAGCGGTGCGGAGGACCGGCTGAACTAAGTGCCCCTCCTCTACCTCGGCCGCGGCCCGCTGGAGCCTGGGAAGTCTGTCCACGAGGGCGCACGGTCGACGATGAACCGATTGCTGATCCGGCTGGCTGAGTTCGGCCTCCTTCATCCTTTAGTGGGCAGTCACGTACAAAATGGTCAGTTCGACCACAGGCAAAACAACCACCGGTGTCTAGGTAGCACTGCCCATAGTGGGGCCTGCCACACCGAGCACATCGTGGTGGGGGCAGCCCCGTCCTGCTAAAATCAGCTCTGTACTGGGATCCTGAAGCTCTAGTACCCTGATCTGGTCCCGAATAGGCGGAGCGGTCAAATCTTCTATCTGCAAATCGAGGTGGTGCACTGGCCACTGATTGGCCTGAATACCTAGACTGCTCTTGTGCCTGCCCCCCTCTATACTCGCTTCTAGCCCCAGAAGATCTGCCCCTTTTTCTGGGACCCCTATCTGGATAACGCTCCTCTCTCCGTGACTGGTACTGTTCTTCCAGATTTTGGGCGTGGGCCTGGATGCGGGTAATAGTCATCCCGTCCTGGAGTGAAGCCGTCAAGCATTCCTTAACCAAATGTGGCCCTAGCCCACTCACATATCGGTGCACATGATCTCCTCTATCAGCTATCATGGCTGGGGCATACCTGGCTAACGAGTTGAAACGGAGGTTGTATTCTCGGACGCTCATATTTCCCTGTCTCAGGTTCAAGAACATATCGGCTCGAGCCCGTCGAATCTCTGGCGGTAGGAAATGTCGCAGGAACGCCTCGGTGAACTCCTGCCAAACCGGAGGGGGTGCATTTGTTCCCTTCGAAGATATCCAGCTGCTGTACCACAGAACTGCCACATCCCGCAGCCTGTATGAAGCCAACTCTACGGACTCCGTATCCGAAGCATGTATGATCCTCAGAGTCCTCAGCATCTCATCTATGAAACTCTGCGGGTCTTCCTCTGGTTTCGATCCATAAATCTCTGGCGGCTTTAGGGTAATAAAGTCACGGGCCCTTGAACTTACCGCCCTGTCTCCCAGGTCTACATCTTGCCGCTGAGCCTGTGCAGCAACGAGCTGGGTCAATAACTGGATGGCCTCTGCCATCTGCTGGCCCGGAGCTGCTGGCGGTGGGACTGGAGGTGCGGGGGCTGGAGCTGGAACTCTTTCCTGCTCTGCTGGTGCAGGGGGAGCAGGAAAAGTCTGAGGGGGAGCTTCATTATGAGATTCTCCTTCTTCTAGCTCCCGCTCGACTCTGCTGCCTGCCACCCTCTTGGCTTTCTCGGCCGTCGTAGCCTTTCTCTTCAGCGGCATTACTGAAACCATAGCATAGGATTAGGAAAGGAATGTGGAAGGCTGATAGCATAGCTCTATCGCACGATCTTAGGACACAAAGAAGGTCATATTTCCTAAATGCCCTGTAGCCTCCTGTTTATAAGCGTGGCGCGCTACACACCCATAAAAATGATTCTACTGGACACGGCTCGTAGACAAACCCCTAGGACCGAACTGCTCTGATACCACTTGTGTCATGACCCAACTAGGGGCCGTGACGAGTACCCGATACTTGTACCGAGCACCCCTTATCTATTATATTACCTTTACCTCATGGCAAGCCGTATAAACAGAGCCATATTTTTTTTTCCTTTCTGAACATTAACATTAGCAGCGTCACCATAAACATAAGTAGTAAGCTTTCCGCTATCGCGTTATACCGGGACGCGAACAATTCAAAATACAACACATCTAACTGTACATAGCTGATTGTGCATATCTATCTACGAGCCTCTAGACATAGTACACTTATACATAGAAAGGGCCGAGTACTGTCGTGCCCGAATGTACATACACAAAATAGTACCGCTAGAGTGAGGCTCCGAAACAACTGGAGCGCTGTCAAGTGTGGCTGGTAGAGCTTCTATGGATCACGTCCACCTATCTGCTGACCTGTGCGGCATGAAACGCAGCGTCCACAAGAAGGGACGTCAGTACGAATAGTGTACCGAGTATGTAAGGCATAAAAGATAATATAAACAGTAACATAGAGTACGATTAACAATATCATGGAGTCATAGGACATATAACGGGGCAGGAAAGTAACCTGTACGTGGGAAGGCCTCTGTTTTAGGTCGGCTATCACGTAGGCTTGTCCTTTTCTCTTTGAGACATTTCTTTCTCGTAGACACAGAAGATAGGATTTATATCGTGTCATATTTTATCGTATTATGTGCCGCTCTATCATGGCATGCCGTATCACGTCATGTCGTAGCATCTCATATCATAGTATATCTTGGCATAGCGTATCATGTCATAGCAGCGCCCCTTTTTCAGAACACGGTGTCCCTTATTCTCGTATACAGAAAACAGTACAATTCAGTAAACGGTATCTTTTACTCACATTTACAGACGCCGAATACCTCGGCTCTCCCAACCCCCCTCCCCAACGGTGTCCCAACACATCATATCATATATATCATACATCATATATATACAGACGCCGCGTACGGCTCTCTCATATCCCACGTCCGGGCATCCCGCGTCCAGGATGAAATCCAGCTGAATCAGGTGGTGATATAACAGTGGCCCTTCCCCTTTCCCCATACATATACGTGTACATTTACTTCTCTATTATACATATACATGTCTTATATACAAATACTTGTCCTATATACATATACATGTCTATACACATATCCCTGTATCATATAACCAGCATGCACGGGAGTCCAAATAAAGTTACGTCTATCGGAGTGACATAAAGTCGGTAACCTCCGATTACATTATAGAATACTCGTGATCGCTTTGTCTCACCTTGAAGGAACGAGTATTTTAAGGTGAGACTATCAACGGAGAATAATATTAAAGTAAACGTAGAATGAAATCGTGGGCATCATAATGACAGTTCATAGACTTTGAAATCTTTAGAAAATAAAGTCATGGCTAGGAAATATAAATAGGATTCAAAAATTAGTTTATCATTTTCATGTTTACATAAGATACTTAGTTTAGTCATCTTAGTCATAGAGTTGTTCCCGTAGTACGTATCATAGGCATATCCTCTTATCTAACATCATTGTTATCATTATCGGCATGGAAGTGCATTCGTTAGAGGAGTCATAGTACTTATCATTTGGTAACGAAATCGGGATCAAAGGTTTCCTTTGGATTCACTTCAAGTAAGTCAAGCAAGACTGTAAGGAAAATCTGAGAGTAACGGGCCCACCTCGGGCCGGATGGGTGGCGTATATGATTTACATATGTTACGTGTCATGTCATTACTTGTGAGGGTTCTAGGGTAATCGGGTCCCATTTATGCAAGTTCTAGGGGTTTAGGAGGTCTTTCCATCATTTTGCACACTTTCTAGTTCAATTCTATTGAACAAAAAGGGGAAACTTTAGGTGCGGATTTCGGGGAACAGAGTTGTCCCCGAGGCTCGTACCTAACTTATTACAGCTAAGACATGCCATAGAAGGAAGGGTGAATCCTTACATACCTCTTTCCGCTCCTTTTGCTATTCCAAATTCACGTTGCAATTTCGTCAAAATCTGCCAATTAGTCACATTTACCAAAACTTTTGTTAGGATACTTAAAGTTGAAGTCTTAAGGTAACACTTGGCTACCGAAATTCCGGCAGCATTTCCTCTGTAAATACAGCATCCTCAACATTCAACTAGCAAGTTTTCAATCAACAACAACCCGGGAATTCAAACCCGGCCAAACCATTAACATAAACTCAACAATCTACAAATGATTCCAACTTCGATGTAAATCGTTAAATCCTCATTTTCATCATGGGATCCACAACTACTGCAATCAAAACACTAAGAAAAAAAAAATTAATTCATCATTCTAATCCAACGTCACACCTACAATCGGCCAACATACAACACACATATTCCCATTTATTTCATTCATTTCTTGACATAACAATAACCAACATGATATATACATACACTACATGCATATTTTCCATGAATTCTTCACCCATCTCTACTCACTACAATAACAACAAACATGCTACATAAAACAATCTGTTCATCACACTTACACAACACCCACATACACGGCTACAACTTCCACAACCTATATGTTCATGACTTTTATTCACTTCTACATACTACAACAACCCAAGATGTCAAATAAAATTTGTTCATCATTCCAATATAAGACAACAATATACACGGCCCTACACACACAATATACCTCACGGCCACATCATAACATCAATATTCTTCATAAATTTCATCCATTTTAGCATACTACAACACATATAAACCATTCATAACACTTAAAACAAGATTAAAACTCACCTTTCTTCTTCAACTTCTCACTTGACTACAACTTGGCAACTTGTATGATTATGATTTTTTCTTGCTTCCACAACAACTCCACTTTGCTAAGGACCCTCTACTTGGTAGAAAATAATTTTTGAAGGAATTTTTATCAATTTTCCTTGGCAATTTTTGCTATGGCCGTTTCTCTCCTTCTCTTTGCTTCCTTATGTCTCTTGAACTTTCTAGAGTTGTAGAATGATAAATTGATCTTCTTTTTCCACACTTGGACACATTTATACACACAAAGGGGCACATGGCCGGTCATGTGCCCTCTATTTTCCACTAATTTCTTTGAATTTGTTTCTAGATTATCCTTTAAGGCTTAAAAAAAAAATACATAATCTCTTTGACTTGGTCAACTTTTGCCCACATGTGCATGTCTTGCAATATAACATAAGCACATGTCCCCTTTTATGGCTTAAATCAATTGGCCAACATGGCCTTTTCATGAAGGCCTTGTGAAATCACCATTTTTCCCCTAGCCCTTTGCGTAATTACCTTGAGTCATTTCATGAATTTCTCTCTTCGCCCTTAATATTTCTCAATAATTCCGTACTAATAATACCCATAAACAATATTCATAGTCCATTTGTATTTAAAATAACTTTGAGAAGTAGTCATTTCCTTAACTTCCCACGATTACCTCAAATTATCCGAACGTTCAAAATGCGGGCTATAACATGCACGAATCCTGCTCCATGGTCATCTAGTAATATCATGTCCTTAGGATTTTCTTTGCGAGGATGAATCCATTCATGTAAAGGCTGCATGCCCCTGCTTGCACCTCTTTCAGTAATTTCGTTGCCTCTTCGGCGTCCACGCACCTGAGTAACCCACGGTCCGGTGTCCATTTGTACAATACTTCTTTGTTCAGGAAGAAACCATTAGCCAGCCTCCTGATAGTCTTCTTCTGATTTGCTGAACTCTCTGGGGATAATCTCCCTTCTCTAGGTATCTCTTGATATCAGCGTACCATGGTTTGCCATCTGGTTCGGCCTCGACCTGGGCGCAACAAGCTTGTTCTTCTCTTAGTGTGATCTCCAGAGGGTCAATGTGAGCACTCTCGGGGTGCTGGATCATGGAGGCTATCGTGGCCAACGCGTCTGCGAACTCATTTTGGGCTCTCAAGGTATGCCTGAAACCGATATTCCTAAATCTCCCGCACAGTCTTTGCACTAGATTTACATATGGGATTATTTTATCATTTTTGGTCGCCCAATGTAATTCAACCTTCCCAAGAAACTCATGACTTCTTTCTTGGTCTTGGGCGGTGGCAATTCCTGAATTGTTTTGATTTTGGTAGGATCCAGATCAATGCCCCTGCGGCTGACTATGAATCCTAACAACTTTCCGGCGGGCACTATGAAGGCGTATTTTACAGGGTTCAGCCTCTGATTGAACTTACGAAGCCAGTCAAAGAACTTGCGCAAGTGCGCAGTATGTTCTGAGCTTTCCTTTGATTTTATGATGACATCGTCCACATAGACTCCGATCACTCGATGCATCATATCATGGAACAGGGTACTTATAGCTCTCATGTATGTAGTGCCGGCATTTTTGAGGCCGAACGGCATTACCCTGTAATGGTAGACTCCCCAGGGGGTGATAAAGGTTGTCTTCTCAGAGTCTTCTTCGCTTATGAGTATTTGATGATACCCGGAAAAACAATCCACGAATGACTGCAGCTCGTACTTGGCGCAATTGTCTATTAGGATGTGGATGTTTGGGAGAGGGAAGTTATCTTTCGGACTGGCCCGGTTGAGATCTCGGTAGTCCATACCGATTTAAATCTTTCCGTCCTTCTTGGGCACTGGTACTATGTTGACTACCCAAGTGGAGTAGGATGTTACTTCCACTATTCCACACAATCTGCTTCTCTACCTTATCTTTTATCCTGATACTCATGTATGGCTTAAATGTTCGTGTTTTTTTTTTATCGGGATAAAACCCTCCTTGATGGGCAATAAGTGGGCCACTATTTCAGTGCTTAACCCTGGCATGTTTGTGTATGACCAGGAGAAGACGTCCACATATTCCTTCAACGGAGCTATGAGCTCTTCCCTTTGTAGAGCTCCCATGTGAGCACTGATTCGTGTTTCTTTGACATCCTCTACGCTGCCGAGGTTGATCACCTCGGTTTCGTCCATATTTGGCTTCTTCTTTTCTTCTAATTCTTCTAATGCCTCCACCAACCCTTCTGGCATCATCGTCGCTTCGTCGTACTCCTTGAACTCCCGTTGTCTATTTTCCTCATTCGTTTTGCGACACTTCATGAACATTTTTGATCGTTTTATTATGATTGCTATTGAAAAGGCAAGGCAAAGTAAAATTGGGCTTATTTATCGGTTGTTATTACGTGATTAGTAAGAAAAAAAAATTATCCAATAAGAATAGCAGTTTTGTGTAGACCGAGGCTTTTTTATTAATTCAAAAGCAAATGAGTAACAAACTGTGGTCCTAACTCGGAACAAGGCCGAACCATTTCCATTAAACATCACGAGGTAGTTTTAGAAAAGGCAGTCGCTCGGGTCTCAGCTGACGCCGCCGCTTTTTAGCAAAAGGTTCTTTTTCTAAGGAAAATCTATCTCTCTATCGAGGAACAGAGAGGGAGTAGATGTCTAATTATCCACGTGCTCTCCTGGTCATAGACTGCACACGGTGGGTGCCTCCTGGATTTTCTCGGTTATCGCGTAGTACCCCTCTTCTTGAAACAGCAATTCGAGACCTCCGAGACCCCCCATCAACTTCTTCTCTGTTTGGCATTGGCGTGTTGTTGGGAAATGACTGGTACAACCCTGGAATTGGTGCAAGCTCTGTTATCCCTTCAAGGTCCCTTCCTAGGCCTTTTCTCGCTTCAAAATCATTTCTCAACATTATGAAGGCGGTCATTCTGTAGACTTTCGGCATTGGACTGTCGACCACCCCTTCCGAATGGGTGGCCCTGACGTATTCCACAACGTGGAAGTTTGGCCTAGTGGGACTCCTTTCGATTGCTGGCATAATGTTATAAGGATGCTTCTGGAAATAGGATGCGTATTGATGCAACATGGGAGAGTCATTGCATATGCCTCGAGACAGTTGCGAAGGCATGAACAGAATTATCCGACTCATGATCTCGAATTGGCCGCGGTTATCCATGCCTTAAAAATATGGAGGCACTACTTGTATGGTGTACGTGTTGACATCTATACGGATCACAAAAGCCTCCAATATATTTTCAAACAGAAGGAGTTGAACCTGCGGCAAAGGCGATGGTTAGAATTACTAAAGGATTACGATGTGAACATTCTATATCATCCAGGGAAGGCGAATGTAGTGGCAGATGCACTTAGCCGCCGATCGATGGGTAGTTTATGCGGAGTTCCTTCGGAAAAGCAGGAAATGGTTCGTGAGCTCTATCAACTAGCAAGTCTCGGCGTACGTGCGACTGATGCAGGAGATGCAAGTATTAGCATCAATGACCCCACAGTTTCATCATTGAATCTAGAGGTGAAGGAACGGCAATATGAGGATTCCCAGCTAAGCCATTATCGAGATCTAGCTCACGAAAAAGAAAAGTCTCCATTCGAAGTTTCCATAGAAGGGGTCCTTAGATATCGAGGCAGGTTATGCGTACCGGATGTGGCAAACTTACGCCAACGGATTTTAGAGGAAGCACATTATTCCCGGTATTCTATTCATCCAGGTGCAACCAAGATGTACCACGACCTTAAGTTGCTATATTGGTGGGATGGCATGAAGCGAGACATAGCAGGGTTTGTAGCCCAATGTCCAAATTGTCAGCAAGTGAAAGTCGAACATCAAAAGCCAGGAGGTTTATTGCAAGCAATGGAAATTCCTACGTGGAAATAGGAAGAAATTAATATGGATTTTGTGGTAGGATTACCCCGTACGCGAGGGAAGTATGATTCTATATGGGCGATTGTGGACAGGCTCACAAAAGCAGCTCATTTTCTCCCCGTCAGGACTACGTATTCAGCTGAAGACTATGCTAAATTGTATCTCAAGGAGATTGTACGACTTCATGGTATCCCTTTGGCCATTATCACGGATAGAGGGGCGCAGTTCACAGCCAAGTTCTGGAAGTCCTTTCAAGAAGGTCTAGGTACTCGAGTTAAGCTCAGCACGGCGTTCAACCCACAGACCGACGGGCAAGCCGAGCGCACTATTCAGACCTTAGAAGATATGCTACGAGCATGTGTGCTGGACTTCGATGGTAGTTGGGATGAGCATTTGCCTCTTATTGAATTTGCCTATAATAACAGCTATCATTCCAGTATCCAAATGGCTCCGTATGAAGCCTTATATGGAAGAAAATGCAGATATCTAATTGGATGGTTTGAAACCGGAGAAGTACAATTGATAGGCCCCGACTTGGTCCAACAAGCAGTTGAAAAGGTTAAAGTGATTCGAGACCGACTGTTAACAGCTCAAAGTCGCCAAAAGTCTTATGCGGACAACCGCCGACGGGATTTAGAATTTCAAGCTAATGATTGGGTATTCCTGAAAGTTTCACCAATGAAGGGAGTAATTAGGTTCGGCAAAAAGGGGAAATTGAGTCCAAGATACATTGGACCTTATCGAATCATCCGCAAGGTGGGAAGAGTAGCCTATAAGTTGGACTTGCCTTCAGAGCTCGAATCTGTACACCCAGTATTCCATGTTTCGATGCTCCGCAAGTGCATTGGAGACCCCACGAGGATTGTTCCGATTGATGATGTACAAGTGACAGAGAAGTTGACATACGAAGAAGTGCCCATTGCTATTTTGGATAGACAAGTGCGAAGGCTTCGGAATAAAAAGGTTGCTTCAGTCAAAGTGCTATGGCAGAACAATAATCGGGAAGAAATGACTTGGGAAGCGGAGGAAAAGATGAAATCTATGTACCCCCATTTGTTCCAAATCCCCAGAAGAGATTCAAAATGAGACGTCGACGATATGAGGTATGAATGTTTTAATTTTATGTTTTTGGTCGTGTGTGGCCATAAATGTGTTGATATTGTGACATACCCCTGTGAGGCGATGATATTATGGGTCGTTGTGGTAAATTGGTAGTGCCAAATTACAAAGGGAACTCTGGAAAAAAATTTCTAGAATCCCCGAGTGTCGAACATTCGAGGACGAATGTTCCAAAAGGGGGGAAGAATGTTACACCTCGAAAATTTTTCCGTACTTGTGTGATGAGTAGAACAATGAAGGACTTGAGTGTATGGTGTTTTACTAAGTCGGGAATGGCTAATTTTGCATTTTTGGAAATAATAAAGTTGCAGAAAATTTTTCACCCAGTGGTCGTATATGGCACTATACGGCCCGTAAAGTGATTTACGGACCGTATAGTGCAATCGTCTTTCATTGCGTCAAAAATCTCAAGTTTCTGTTAAGTGTTGAAATGGTTAAAAACGACCCAGAATACGGCCCGTAAACTGGTTTACGGATCGTAAACCAGGTCGTAAACTGCCATGTCCACCAGCCAAACTCTCTATTTTTGGAATGCTTAAATACGACCACAGTGGACGACCCGTAAATCAAAATACGGTCCGTAAACTGCAGTTTACGACCAGTGTTCACCCGACGAGAATTCATTAAAGATCAAATTTTGGGATTATTAAAAGGGGCTTGGACTACAATTCAGTTCATTATTCATCAACACAACTCAAGAAACCTCTAGAATATTCAAAATTATTCCTCCACAAGAATTCAAGAGAATCAAAGGGAATATCAAGATCATCACCACTAAATTCATGAAAATAAGTGTAAGAACACATCAAAGGATCCTCTAAATCAAGAAATTCTAAAGAAGGGTGGAACAAGGGTTTTGGCCAAGTGAAGAATTACAACTCAAGGGTTGTTCAACCACTATCCAAGGTAAGTTTCATGATCATTCTATGTTGTTTGAAGTATTGACAAGCTTAGACACTTGAAATGTAGAAGAACATAGCAATGGACCATTACTGAGTGAATAGTGCCATAAATGAATGATAGTGGGATTAGATTATGAATGTTGAAGTGTTGTGAATACAAATACGTTATAAATGATGTTTATATCATGAAACAAGCATTAAATGCAAGGATGAGCTAAAATTATTAAATAAGGGAAAATTGGAAGAAAATGGTGAATTTTGCTAAATGTACGTAAACGACGATTGTTGATTGCGATATTGTGAATAATGTTATGAATGTTGGGAGTTAATATACAACATGGAAAGTAGTATGAGCAAAGGAAGCGCTGTCCGACCTCTCCTTGAATTAGCAACGCGTTCTTGTAGTTAGTATGCTAATGTTGATATGAATTCTTTATGAAGGTAACGACGCGATATTGAAGGAGAACGAGTGAGTGATATCTTAGCTAAACGACCAAGGTATGTGAGGCTAGTCCCTTCTTTCTGATGGCATGAATCTTGTAGCACGAAATTCCTATTCTCTTCATGAGTTCCTATAGTCCGAAACGCTAAGAGTCTAACTCCTTAATGTCTATATAAGATGAGGAATACGATATGATGATGCTAGTATAATGATGATGTTAATTATCGCTTACACTCACCTTATGTACTAGTTCCTTCAAGGTGAGGCAGAGTATCAATAGTTGTTCCATAATGGAATCGGGGGATCACGACCTTACGTCACCCCGATAGAGTAAAGTTGATCTTGAGCCTTATGCATGTATTACAATGAGATAAGTATTTTATGATGAGTATATTATTATTATGAGCATTTTATGATAAGCATGACATGAGCATTTCACACCGTGCCTAGTTGGCCGGGCAGTCACCGCCAAGGCGGGCAGCTATACGGATACACCATGACCTTTGGGCATGGGCAGACACCACTAGTGGGCGGCATGCGATGGTACCCCGGACGCGGGAGGCCTGGACGCGGGCTAATATTATTGATTATCACACCGTTCCGACATGGACGGGCAGCTTGCATATGATACATATATGTTATGAGGATGAGTATGAGTAAGATGGCACGCATGATTTCCTTTATGATTATCAGACAGATCCAGATATTTCAAGTTGATGTTATCACTATGTTGTTGATGTTTTCTTTCATTGTTTATGCTTCTCATACTCAGTACAACATTCGTACTGACGTCCTTTCTTCGGACGCTGTGTTCATGCCCACAGGTAGACAGAGAGGAGAGCTTGGCCCAGATCCTCAGTAGCAGTCAGCTGGTTGAAAGAACTCCATTGTCCGGAGGTGCTTCGGATTATCCTTTTGGTATATATGTATATTTTGGGCACGACGGAGTCTTGTTCCGTCCATGTATATACAGTATGTTAGTAGAGGCTCATAGATACGCAGTGTGGGTTAGATGGTCTCACAAGACGTTTTCATATGCGTGTATATTATTTTGATGGCCGAAAGGCAATTGTATATAAAGTATTTATGTTTGTTTAATTATAATTTTCCTACAACTGGTATGTAAATTGATAAAAGAATATTAAATGAGCAAGATAAGTAGTAGAGTGAGCGGTGCTCGGTAACTAGCTCCGGGTACCCGTCGCGGCCCCTAGTTGGGTCGTGACACTTACTATGGTCAGGTACGGATAATACCTAGCCTATATGGCCGGGTACAGTGTTCTAATATATGGTATTGTATAGGTAGGCACGTGGATGTATGAAATGTTCTTCTAGGGAAAGGGTAAGTAAGTATGACGAACGTCTTGAAAGGTATTATGAGATATAAACGGTTCTTGTATTTACGTTATTCTTCCTGCTTTTATCATGTTACGATTCATGCTATATATATTCAGTACATTATTCGTACTGACACCCCTTCTTGTGGACGTTGCGTTCATGCTCGTAGGAAAGCAGGGAGACAGATCAGATCCTTAGGAGCTCCATCAGCGAAAATCTCAGAAGCGCTCCAGTTGTTCGGCGGGGCCGCATTAATTGGTACTACTCTTTTGTATACACACTTGGGTATGGCAGAGTCCTGCCCCGTCCTTATGGATTCATGTATTCTGTTTAGGGGTCGTAGACAGATGTATGTAGCTAGATGTTCCTTAAACGTCATCAGTTCTTATTGTTGTATAATATTTTGGTAGCCTTGTTGGCTTACACTTATGGGCATAGCTGTTGATGACTATATTAAGTATGACATTCACGAGCTGCCTATGTGGCCCCCTTGGAAATGCTTATGGAATGTTAAACCAGAGGTGCTCGGTAGGCTAGTACCTAGTACCCATCATGGCCCTCTAGTTGGGTCGTGACAGCACCGCTCCGGGAGTGGATCCAGGGTCTTCCTAAGAGCATGTTGTAATTGGCAGTGATCGCCATGACCTAGAAATCTGCCGTGAAGAAGGTAGGCCCGACCTGGATCTCGAGGTCGATCTCCCCTAAGGAATCACTTAAGGACCTGTCGAATCCCCTGACATTCGTCCCACTCTGGCGAATTTTGCCTATGTCACAACCAAGCTGTGTTAAGGTTGTTACGGGGCAAATGTTGAGGCCCGACCCATTATCCACAAGTACCCTTCCCACAGCCTTGTCATGGCATTCTAGGGTGATGAGGAGGGCTCTGTTGTGAGAGGTCACCTCGACGGGCAACTCTTTCTTGGAGAAGCAGATTCTATGTTCCCCAATGATATGGGATACTAGCCTAGCTAAATCTTCACTACTTGTACTTGCCGGTACATGTGCGTCGTCCAATACTTTAATGAGAGCATGACTGCATGAGGGTGAGCTAGCCAGCAATGATAGCATCGAAATTTGTGCCGATGTCTTCTTCAAATGCTCAATGATGGAATAATCTTTTGGCTACATGCTCCGCTAGAAATCTTCGGCCTCTCTTTCGGTTATCACCCATTCCTGAGTGTTTTCCTTCCTTGCGGCGTTCTGGGCCAACTCCTCAGGAGTGGAGCATCTTCCTGAGCGAGTCATGCCTTGGGTCATAGTTGCATGCACAGTGATTGGCTCTTTGGGTGCCACCTGGGCTATCACGGGTGCTGGAACAAAAATCTTGAACATGGGTATAGCCTTGGGAACCTCCGGATTGGGGATCAAGACTTTGAATTTAGGTCATTCTTAGAGTGTTAGGGAAGCAACTGTCTGTTCGAGAGACTCGGTTATTTTGGGAGACAATACTCCACAAGCTTCCCAGTCTTCATCCCTCTCTATCATATGGACCCCCTCGTTTCCATGATTCGGCAGCGGGTTCGTGTTTAGGTTGGGAGTGGCTGTTTCCAGAATGATTTCTCTTTTGTCGATCAGATCCTTGATTTTGTGTTTCAGGTTTTGCAATCCTCCGTGCTGTGCCCATTCGCTCCTGAATGGTAGGCACACGTCTGATCGGCCCTGTAGAATCTGCTCCTGGGATGTGCTAGCTTTGGTAGGACTTTTTGAATTAATCATGCAGTTAGTTGTCTCTCAAGGAGTCGAGCCGTCAGTTCGAGCAGCGTTGAGACTTCCCTTAAGGGTCTTTTCTCTAAAGCTAGACGTGGAGCATTATATGCTGGGGGTGGTGGTTGATTTTGGTAATTCTGGTGTTGATAGTGTTACATCCGACATTTTTGTTCATTCGGAAAATTCAGGATAAATGGGCTTGTGATGAATAAGGCCATAATTGGACATTCCTTGGTATGCACGTGTAGGTTATGAATTTGATGGTGTGGAATTACGAAAGGTGGCCAAGGGCAAAAATTGGAATTTTGGGAAGTTGTTCCATAAATTACAAATTCTAGCCTATTGGACAAAAAAAAATAAGAAAAACAAGGCCCATTAGGGAGGCCCAACCGGCCATGGTTGGCCCAAGACCATTAAAATTGGTCATGTGACTAGTCACATGACTAATTAGCATAAAGGATATATACATGAATCAATGTTCATCCCTTAGAACATTCAAGAAAAAAATATAGAGAGAAAGGGGGAGGTTTCGGGTGAAAGAAAAAGAAAGGAAGAAAAGAAAAAAAAATTGGAGCCCATTCCTTGGTTCTAAAATTCATCTCTTGTGAGATTTGTACTAAGCACAAGGTGCTCTTCAAGTTGATATAAAGATTGTGGCAAGAAAACAACTTCAACCCCAAGTGAAGAACTTGAAGAAAGGTAAGGATTTCATGCTTTTGTGGTGTTAAAAATGATGTATGTATGTTGTAGTATGTGTGAATGAAGGAAAAACATGGAAATTTTGTGTGTTGAACAACTTGGGTGGTGGCCGAATGCATATGTATGTATTGCATGCTTTTAATGGCTTGAATTCTTGTGTAAGTTAGTTGTAGGATGGTGGAGATTGTATTAGAAATGAAAGTTGAATGAATTAAGGAAAATTGAGAATTTTGGGGTGTGGCCGTGTGTGTGTGTTGGTGTTGGAAGGTGAGTTAAATCTTGTTAGCATGTTAATTGTGTTGTTATGGCCTTATGAAGTAGACGGAAGGATAATGGTTAAGCTAAAACGAAGAAAGTGTTGATTAAGTTGTCGTCGGAAAGTATGTCGCGTTATCGTGATTTCTTGAAAATATGATTAAGGATAATGAATTTGGAATGTAAAAAACGTGTTGATGAACTTGTATGTGGAAGGTTGGAAAAATTGGATAAGTAGTGGCTTTAATGGAAAGTTTGTATGTTTGTATATCGTGTGGATATTGTGTGGAAATGGTATGATATGCCTCCGACGTATGCTATAATGATCTTGATGGATAATAGATGCGAAAATAATAAGTTTGGTTTGGAAATGTAAGTTTGAAACGAAAAATGTTTCGTTATGTTGGAAGATGGCTAATGATGCCTTAATGTATGTCTTGATGTTTGTTGTTGTTTTGATATCATTCTCTGGGTTGTTGTGTTGGTTGTTGGCTGTGTTTTAACTTTTGGGGATGTCGTATATACAGAGGAAATGCTGCCGAAATTTCGGTAGGCAAGTATGTGTAAGCTTGGGGTATTGAAAGAATGAGACTAACCAAATGGTAAATTTGACCATTTCCAGATTTTGGACGAAATTTGGAGTGACGCCAAGCGAGCATAAGGCGCCAGCGAGGTATGTGAAGCACTTCCCTACATTTCTAGGCATGTTCTGGATGTGGTAGGCTCGGCCGCGAGCCTTAGGTCCGACTCCGTTCCCCGGAATTCGAGACGGAAAACCGCTCCAATTCCTTCAATTCAGTTGAACCTATTTTCTTACAAATTGCCCTTAAAGTGAGATTTTGTACAAAATTTCCCCAAACGGAGTCGGAACACTTCCGAATGAGTATGGGTTACCTCATAAGGTCAATTAGCAATAATTTACGTATATAGCCTCGGGTTGGTCCGAGGTGGGCCCATAAGGCCCGATACTTCCGGTACGATTTTAAATACTTCTGTTTCGGGTCCGATTTTCTCTAAAAACTTCTGAATTATTATTTTTGTATATTATGGCTATTTTTGTGTAATCTATATAACATGCTTTCTGAACATCTGAGCATCCCATTCTGATAATCTGTCGTGCCTTCCCAACTAGGTTATAGGCGCGTACTATGCATACTATCTGGGCATTCTGATTTTGGCTCGCCGTTTGGCACCCTTCAGTTTGATTGAGTCTGTATGTTGAGTCTGTAGGTAGGTGGTTTCTCATTTATCGATTCGTGTCTGTCTCAATGCATTCTTTCACTGCGACCCGGGCCAGGTTCTGTTATCGTGCACATTTCTCTGCATTGTTCACCGCGTCCCTCGGCGTACGGGCCGGGATCTGTATGTCTGTATGATCTGTGTATGGGGATGGCGGCCAGGATGGCATATGATCTGATTTGATTCTGTCTGTCCACCGCGTCCCGTACTAAGAGGGCCGGGTTCTGTTACCGCGCCCCCAGACAGGGCCGGGATCTGTATGAATATATGCGTGTGCCATCTGTATTTATAAAGCACACGCCTTTGTATGATTTTGTATGACTCTGTGCTACTCTGCATGCATAATTCTGTCCGTCATACTACTGTCTGTCCGTCTGTGTTACGACTATTTCTGTATGTCCGTATGGCTTCTGCTTCTGTATGTCCGTATGGATTCAGATTCTGCTCGTCTGTCCGTATTATGATTCCGTCTGTCTGTCCGAACTATAATTCTGTTCATTTGTGTAAAACGATTCTATATGTCTGTCTGGATCATAATTCTGTCCGTTAGTTTGACTTATGATTTTGCCCGTTATATTTCTGTGACTCTAGTTCGGACTATGTTTATATCTGTTACGTTTCTGCTTTACATACTCGGTACATTTTCCGTACTGACCCCCGTTCTTCGGGGGCTGCGCTACATGCCCGCAGGTACAGACGCACCAGGTGATACGCCGCCCGCGTAGGTTTCCGACTCTGCTTTTTGAAGAGCTCCTTTGACTCGGAGCATATCTTTTGGTATATATTTTCTGTCTTCTGTGTACTCCGTATGTGTGTATATTCTGGGTACGGCGGGGCCCTGTCCCGTCATATGATTCTGTATGTCTGTAGAGGCCTGTAGATGGATATGTGGGTTACGGGTTTCGTCTGTATGTTAGCCTCATCGGCTTATCTGTAAATGTCTGTATGTTCAGGTATATATGTATATATACGTATGGTTGCGCGCGTGCCGTTTTTGTATCGGCCTATTTCCGTACTTCTGTTTTGAAACGAAAAAAAAAAATATAAAATTTGTATGATTCGAATTCGATCAGATAGGTACGTATGGGTATCCAGTTAGGGTACCAGTCGCGGCCCACGGGGTTTGGGTCGTGACAGATAGGCTTGTGGAGGGTTGTTTTGTGGTAAGCGGTAGTTTTGCTGGGGTGTTGGTTGGTATGTTTGTTGTGGTAGTGGCTGAGAAGCAGGAGCGGACATACGGACACTAGGCGGAGCCGTGTATCCTGGTACAATAGTAGTGAAGTCTGGTTGTACATAATACGTGGGTGCTAGGCTATACGGAGAGGCGGAGTAATTCAGGAGGGGTGAATTTTGGTGAGAAGATGGGGGTCCTTTTGTGTTTTGGTTCGGAATGTGGGATATGCTTTCCATGTCCTCTTTTTTGTTTTTGCGGAAGACTCCCGTAGCGGCCTGTCCAGACGCTTTGTTGAAGATACTGACGATCTTTCCAAAATTGAGACCATCTTCTATGGCCTCCCCCATCTTTACCAACTTGGTGAACGGCCTCCCGGCTATGGACAACATCCTATCATAGAAATTCGGTTCCTGTGGCTACACAAAGATCGACGGCTACACACGGGCCGCTTCGGCCCTCCATCTGCTGCCAAATTCTCTATAGTTTTCTGTTGACTTATGCTTGACCTTTTCGTGGTAGTAGCAGTCCGACACGATCTCGATATTGAAATGAAATCTTTCCATGAAGGATTCTACCAAGTCTACCTAAAGGAGCCATTGATGTATGTCTTGTGTGGTGAACCATTCGGCTGCCTCGTCGGTCAAGCTGTGACAGAATAGTCACATGATTAAGAGTTCATTCTTTTTTACCCTGACCAATTGGTTAGAGTATGACCGGAGGTGTGCTTTCGGGTTCCCTGTCCCATTGAACATCTCAAATTTTAGGATTTTGAACCCTTCTAGCAGGTCCAAATCTAGGTGCACGCACAAGTCATCGTACCTAAGGCTTGTGGCCTTTCTCGCGGACGTGTCGGATTTTTCCAGCAGTTCCTCCATCTTCCTCTCCATGTCCTTCTCACGCCTGTCTCGTTTGGTTCACCAGGTCCTTTCCATTTCCTTGTAATGATCCAACCCCTTGTATCCTGGGAGGATGCATTTGGGATATTGGGAGTGAAGAGACACTTGGTGAGTGGGTAGTTAAATGGGACAGTGCTGGTTTGCCTAGCCGGTGGGGCTGGTGCGTGTGCTTGGATTTCCGGATTGAAGAATACCGGTTGAGGGATTTGGTACGAGGGGACTGAGTGGGTGGATCCTGGAACTTGGGCGCTCTTAAATGGTAGTGGGGAACAGTAATAGGGCCAGCATGGTTTTGATTGGCGATGTTTGGTAGAGGGGGCACGGTTCCTGGTGGATAGATTGGAAAGTGATCGGGCACTGGAGATCTCAATGAGGGAAAGGGGGGAGGGGGCCTCCTTCCTTCGATGGAGGCATTATTTTTCGCATCGGCTGCCTACCTTTTTCTGGAGAATGGCGACGGTGTTTAACAATGTTGTAATCACATCCTCCTAGGATGCTGCCTCTTGCGAGTCCTGGGTGTCTCCGTTGCGGAGAACGAGCTCATTTCTTGCTTCTTCGGGGGGTACCAGTCATTTTGTCTTTTCTTTTGTCGGAGAGGGATGCTAAAGTTGCCTTGGATCTCGTGAAGTATGCCAGCTTTTGATGTCACACTAATTGGCCCCTTTCAATAAGATAAGAATAACTCAACGGTAAGGAAAGTTAGTTTATGGACATCAATCATAAAGACAAAATATCACATATGGGTATTTAAAGCGCAAGTAGCACACAAAGTCATATATTGAAGCTTGAGTGCTTTTGACCCGATGTTTTAAGGGTTTGGACAATACGGGCCTTTTATGTTTGGATGGATCTTGGTTTGGTGATGTAACATCCCGTAAATTCAGGTTAGGTGTGAATGTGTAAAAATCTAGTGTTAATATGATATTGTATCTATATGAATCCATTCTTGATGAGTTCGGGTGGAAGATGGTCGTTTTGAAGTCAAACTAACAATTGAAATTCTTAAGGCCTCTTAAATTCGCCTAAGTTTTGGTAGGTCTGTCTTCTGGGCGATTTTTATGAAAATGTGTTGCGAAGTTGGAAAAACTTCCTTGATGAAAGTTGTAGATCTGTGAAATAGCTTTCCAATTGTAGGTCTCCTAGCCCAAGAAAAGTTATGTCCGTTTTACTGAAGGGCGCAAAAGCTTGAAATTTCGCCCAAAGTACACCCAGAAAGTACGGGACGTCCTTTTAGGCCGTACTTCTTCCGTTCCTCACTATTTTTGGCAGCCAAATTACAGGCTACAAGTACGAGACGTACTTCAAAGTATGGGACGTACATTGTGGCTGTACTTTCACCGTTTCTGGCAGAAACTTTGGTTTAAAATGGGTATGGTCTTATTTTGTTCCCATTTTTTTTCATTCTCCCAAACCCTAAGGACGAAAATCATTCCTCCAAGTCTTCAAATCAAAGGTAAGGACACCCTTAAAATTACTAATCCATTTTAACATCAAACCCATGATTATTAACATGATTCTTGTGACCAAAACATAGGGTTTGCAGTATAATTCTTCCCAAAGAGATTCAAGCTAGGGTTTGGGTGTTCTTCATTAGGAAAGTGAATTGTTAAACTTTGTTTAACGTATTAAGGTATGTCTCTTTAAAAATAAAATCCTTTTTGAATATAAAGGTAATTTGGATGTTTCTCATTTAAAAACCTCATCATGGATATATGTTTTCTTCTCAAAGGTTAATTATTGAATAAAAGGTGAATTTCTCATGCAAAACCCTAATTCCTTGCTTTTATTATGGTTGGTGTGCGTGAGGGGACAAGCCCTCATTAAACCTTGATTTTATTATCCTCTATATACGTATATGAAATCATAATCGTTTTTCCTTTATAAGAGATAATCAATAATGATGGGTAAGGATTGGTATTAATGTTTTCATGATGAATTATGACATTGAAATCTTGGTTAAAGAAGTGTAAACATTTTCAAGACATTCATTTAAATGATTTATCTTTACGATGTGGCATAATGAACCTTAATGTTAATTGATGGTATGACATACCTTGAGACAAATTGTGAATCGGCTTCTATGCTATGAACTTTGTTGTTGTGTTTGGCCTAGCTACTCGAGAGGAAGGGTAGCCACTATAGATCCTAGTTTGGTAATTTCCTAGCCATTCGGGAGGAAGAGTAGCCACTACCGGGTTCGCTACCCGGAGTGCGGTTAATGCCTAGCTATTCGGGAGGAAGGATAGCCACTGAGAATTCCATATTCCGGTGTGGTGTGCTATGACAAGGAAACCTCTACGGTCACCCCTTCAATGTGCTTAATTCTTGGGCCTATATTGGCATGTGTGATATTCTTATTTTCTCATGGATTTGTTGTCATTAATTATGATCAATTGAAAGGCATATTTGAAGTTGTACCTTGACAAGAGGCCTTATAATCGGTTTTGATAATACTTATTGAGATACACAACCTGAATACATGTTCTTACATTGGTTTCACATGATCTTCAAGACTGATTTCTTTATGTATTATGTACTCTATTTTCTTATTACTGATTGTCCCCGAGGCACTCACTGAGTACGAATTACTCAGGCATACCATTGTTGTTTTTTATGGTATGTTAGGTAACGGAGAGGAGCAGGTTCTTGATATTCCGGGCGTTTACGAATGACTTGCGGCTGCTGCTGATTTGGTGAGCCCACACATTCATTCGTGGGACACCATATTTATTTAATTCCAATTATTTATATTAGTTTCCAGGCTGCGTCCCGATGAATTAGACATTTATTCCTTATTCTTAGAAGCTCGTTAGTATACACTCGAATGTGGGTAGAAGAAGAGTTGTTGTTTAACTCTTTCGGGCACACTATCATGTTTTGGTTGAATTATTTAAATTATAAAGACTTCCGCTGATTCAATTCATATACGTATGATTTGTTTACCTTTATTTTATAAACTGTTGAAGGCGAATATTGAACCTGGCGGGTTCAAGTGTTATTATTGTGTTGTTTAGGTTCTTCCGGTGTTGTTCATGACGTCGGATGTCGGTCACATCTTGGGTGGGTTTTGAGGCGTGACAGGTGATCTTGCAGTTGACTTGCTACGGCGAACCTTTTGACCTATTATAAAATTTAACCATGCGGGAGGGGGAATTATAATTTAAACCATGAAGGGACCGAGTCTTACGTAGACCGCCTACGTATCCCGCCGGGGGAAATCAGGCCCTACGTAGCTCGATTACAAAAGAAGGATATACATTTCTTCTTAAATATCCTTTGGTTAATCCTAACTATAGACATCGCTAGACCAGGCCCGATTAGGGCTTCCCGCGTACCCCTTCAAGGGGACATCAGGTCAGCGTGGTTCCTATACAAATTTATGTGGGTAGGGGAAACATTTGTGCAAAAGAAAAGGACACCTAATCTACCTAAAAGTATAGCTCTGCAAGTCGTTGTCCTTACGAACTTGCTTTCTCATGCCGAATCTTTTTTTTCCTCAAAACCATAGTGGGAGTAGGACTAAGATCTGTCCGGTCCTGATGATATTTTTGAGCTCAAGTTTGAAGGCATGGCATTCTTCAATATCATGTCCCCTGGCTACAGTGGTGTATAAGTAGAACTTGTTTCTATTGGGACCTAACGGCGCGGGCTCATAAATAGGTTCCACGGGTCTGATCTTGCTCAACGAAGCTAAAGTCGAGAAGGGGCGAGCGTATGATTCCTCAAAAATCATGAAATCGTATCGACAAACTTGGGTCTTGGGGGTAACTCCCTCTCCCGGGGTAATAGAGTCATGGACCAATAAGTTTTGGGGCCCCCACAAAGTCCCGATGATCTTGTCGTCAATTAAACTAACAATCTTTCTCCTAATCGCCAAACATTTGTTTAAGGTGTGACCCGCGTGATTGAAGTGAAACGGGCACTTTTTGTAAGCGTACACCAAGTCAGGGACCCGTAGCCTAGCCCTAGTGGTGCAATCCATCCCAGCAGCAATCATCTTACTAAATACTTCCTTGCAAGTGACGGGCAACGAAGCTACTCTGAATAGGGAAGATCGAGCTCTGAAAGCTATGTTCCATGGAGCCAGTGTAGGGAGGTTTGCCCTTTCAAATTTTTCTGATTCCATAGTAGAGGCAGCGGGCATCAACATGGGCGAAAGTGCATAGAAATCCATCCCCTCATCAGTGGGGGCATAATAATCGGATTCATCATCCGCATCATTCCCTTGAAATTCTGGAAATATCTCAAATGGGTTCTCCCCCCCTTCGTCCCGTATGTTGACACGCTCTGTTTCCTCCATGTCCCAAGGCTCTTCCTCCTCCTCCTCTAGCTTTTCTTCTTCTGCCTCTAGCTCTTCTTCTTCAATAGGCTTGGGATCCTACTCTTGGGTCTCTGTTTCTTCTTGTGGGTCCGATGTGAACACCCATGGATCCGACCTGGTTCCTTGTTCCCTATTTGTCCCTTCCGGGGTTCCTTCTCTAGGTGTTATGGGCCTTCTCTCTAGCGGTATGTAGTTTATCACCGATTCCCTCACCTCCTCAGGAACATTTCCACAGTGTTGCTCTTGGGGTATACCTTCGTACGAGTTCCCAACCATGCCCAGTAATCCGTCTACTTCCTCAATTTTCTATCCTATTTCTTGGAGGTGTTTATCAATCTGCAGTACCCAGTCTCGCAGCATCTCAGTTGTCTCCTCTAAAGTCCGCGCTCCCTGCCCTCCTTGATTCGCCATCGTAAGTCAAGCTTTATTAGGGAGAAATTCGGGTAAGTTTCAAGCCTCATGGTTTTTCTTTTGGGTAAGTAGTATAGATTATCGGACCAATCGTACTCAATCTTGAATATATGATCATACACATAGCGAGTAAGCATGCGAAGCACGTAGCAAATAAGTAGGTAATTTACAGGTATTTATACTACTCGTGTCCCTAAGGTCTTTTGAGTCAAGGCTTTCTCTGTCATTTGAAACATGTAAGTGCCATTTGTGAAGGTGAACCATTGTCCCAAAAAAGTCATCACGATTTAATAAATAATAGTAATATCTTTCCCGAAGGGATTACAAAAGTGATGATAAAGCTGACATGGGGCTTATAATAAGAAAAGCAGTAATCAGGGAAGTCTTCCGGCGGCTGATGTCGAGGCTTGGCTCATCCTGGCCTTTTTGACCCTTCGAAGAGTGGTCTGGATATGAAGGTGTTCCTGATATGGCTCCATTCTGACAATCACTGGGTTTGTTTCTTCCAAGATCCTAGCCAAATGCTCGTCTGTACCTTCCAGGCATTCTTTCATATGTTTCTCTTCTTGGGCCTCCTGGGGATGTGCTGGCCTTGGTGTAAGTGCCAAATGTCCCTGCAGCCATGCATGATACCCTGGGTCACACCCCACTTCGAGCCTGTCTGGAGCTAGAGTATTTGGGCCCCAACTTATACGGCTATTCCATTCTCTGAGGATTACCCCCGCGTACTTGATTTTTTGGTCTGTGTGATCAATAATGAACTGCTCAGAGTTTCCTACCTGAGGTATCACTTGCCTCTTACTGAATTGTCTCAAAACCTGAGATGGATAATAAGGACGGATTCCTCAAACCCCAGCTAGCGGTACGAAGGGGCAATTCTTGCCTCGGACTACCATAATTTCGGATATAAAGTCACGAAACATCCAATTGATTCGGTCTTCAGTCAAGTGGGTGAAGAAATCAACCCAGGCATTTTTGGACATGAACCCAAGAGTTTGATAGTAATTCATGAGGCGGTCTATCCATCCAACCCTGATCCTCTTTGGCTATGTTAAGGTGTTTGATAGTCCACCATTGCAGCAACATATTGCATCCCTGGAAGTGTCGAAAATGATTTCGACACTTTTCTAGAGCCCGAAGATGTCGACCAATATGATGGGTGCCAGGTCAAAATACCTTATTTCTTGATCTTTGGTTATGCCGTGGAAGATTTCATGGGCGAGCTAGATCACCCGGGTGTCTATTGCCAATGACCCATCCCGTGGAAACACCATAGTGCCTAACAAGGCTATAGCGAAGGTTAAAGTCCTGGTTGCCTCCCATTATTCTCGGCTCTTGAATTCCTGTTGATATAGAGTGTACCCGGTGACATCCCCAAATCTCCAGTATAGATCCCTGAAGGCTACAGTGGGCCTTTGTGCCCAGGGCGCCTCAGTTAAAGCAAGAAACCTCACGATCTGGCCGACGGTGAGCCTATGTGGAAATAACAGATTGTGATCCGGCTTATGTGGCCTCCTTAGACAGGTTCGATTCCTGTCTACGGCATCCCTAATTTCTTCTAGGGTAGGAGTCATCTCAATATCACCGAAACAGAACAACATTTCCTTGTCAGCCCAATACCCCGTCAATACCTTTCATTGTCATGATGGAGGGTAAGTGTCCTAAAGTGCAGTTGATCATTCTGTGGTGAGTATCACCCAACCATTCGTACCAAACCCTTAGCAACTCTGGAGCCTCAGTGACGATCACAAAACGGATTCTTCGTTCCATCTACAAAAGAAATCACGGTTAAAATTCTCCCATCCCGTAGGATCAATGGTCCATCACATAGGCACGAACATGTTTCCACATAGCATATAAATGAGATGCGGTGTTTTTTGGGTCATAGACCGTCCGAACACAAGGTAGTCACTCTTAATAAGCCTTAGGTAGGTCTGAGGTACCCAAGGCCCGTCTACGTATAAATGTTCTAGTCCAGTAGGGATTTGGCTTAGCTCTATCCTAGTTTTTACTAGAGTGGTTTTTCACGAAAGACGAGGAACCCGAGCGGACAACTAGAGATGAACTGTTAGGGTTGTTGGACTACCGCATACCAACCCCGCCTCATAACGGTTCCAAAAGAAATTTTTGGTTTTATAATGAAGGTACGACCGCGTGCTCCGCGAAGTCTCCTTTGGAATAAAGTGTAAAATAAATTTTAGGAGTGGCAGAGTTATGATATGCATGCAATGACAGTTAATAATTGCGAGAAAGTAAACACATAGACAGTTAAGGAAAATATACTCATATTATATTGGAATCCTTATGGTTAGAACCTTTACGTCCCCAACAGAGTCACCATCTGTAACAGTTCGCTTTTTACGCAGGTTTAAGGCATAAAAGCTACTACGAACTCATTGGTGCTCTTTCGTACTTTTGTTTTGAAAAGAGTCACCACCTAATTTTTAGGAAATTAGAAAAACCGAGGGTGAAGGGTTTATTCAAATACCATGAAAATTCCTTCGTAATCCAGAGTTCTAGGTAAGGGTTTTGATGATCCCCTGGGGAAAGTGTTAGGCACTCTAGTATTAAGGATCCGTACTATACGGTTGACCTTCGAATTTTCAATGTATGAGTATTTCCATGAACTGTCTATTTAGGGTTTATTCTCTCTTGTGATTTGCATATCATTTTGAGAAAAGAATTTGAATATGTTCCCTTTATATATAGGGTACGTAAATTCGGATTTATAATATCCGGATAAAATAATTTACCCTTTTTGTGTATAGGGATGATGTATTTCGTTTGGAAAATGAGTATAAAGTTGTCATCTTTACACATGTTATTTGAAACTATGAACTTATTATGTTTTGAATGTCCAATTTTGTCCATGCTTAACTCATAATTTATTTGGCTCGATCCGTATTGTATGTTTTGAACGCTTCTACCCAAGAACACATACATACGAAGGTATTTGTTTTAGGAAATTCATTGTTTTAAGGCAAGTTATGAAATTGGTCCCGTGTTCGGGTTTTGTAGCTAATATTATAATTTTTGAAGAGGTCTGCCCATTTTTTGGTCCAAATGAGCCCTTTGGTTCAAAGATTTTTGAGATGCCCATATCCCCTTTTATACGTGAATGGGCTTTGGCCCAAAATCCCTTTTATGCTTTGTGAAAAATTTGGCCAGTTCTTAGCTTTATTATTATTTGCTAAAATCAGTGGGGTTTTGGCCCCAATACATACCAGGTTTTTTCATTTAGTCTGATCCAAAAAACACTTATTTTTAGCCTTAGTTTGAAAACGAAACTTGGTTTGTTCTTTACTAAAATATGCATCAGCTTTTGAAAACCAGTCCATTTTTCTTTAACCCGTTGCAATATTTGTGGTTTTGAAATACACTTTTTGTTCTTGTTTTTGAATTTAAACCGGGTCAAATAGTTTAGCTAATCCTCTATGTTACACCTTGGAAAATTCGTGTTATTCATATTATGAATAGACTGGCATAAGACTAAAGTGAACATGAAGCCCTTATGAGTTTAAGAAGGATATTTGATGATCTTAAGCGAATACCTTAAGGTTTCAAAACCATATGAGGCAAAGGGAGTAAGTTTGTCAGAAAAAGTTAAGGTTGAGTCATGTTTTGGGGAATTCCATATCACTTGAGTTATAAATTGTTTAACATCACCCTAAGGAATAGATATAGATCCCTATGGATGGTTAATGAAGTTTTATGCAAGTGCTAAGAAGGTTCCATAAGGATTGGAGGTCAAACGAATCAAAGAGAACGCGATTTCGCGAAACCGGGAGATTCAGGGGCAGTGTGCGGTCGCACACTGAGTGTGCTGAGCTGCACACTGGTCTCCAACTCCCCATTTTGGGTGTGTTCACTTCCCAACATCATTTTAGGGTGGAGGAAAAATGTCCAGGCGCACGCTGAGTGTGCAAGGCCGCATACTCTTGGCACATTAGGGTCGGGGGTGATTTTGCCACCTTTTTAAATCCCAAACGAACCCAACCTCATTTCCCGACCTCTATAGAGTCTTCCAAAGAGTTCTTGAAGGTTCTCAATCACTCCACCATCTGAAGGGAGAATCAACATCAAATCTCAAGGTAAATCCATGGAAGGTGACGATTGTTGTTCCCTTTCGAAGTTATGGTGAAGTTAGTCTTGAAGAGGGAGTTGAGTAAAGTGAATTTCCTCTATTTTAAGGTATGTACTTCATCCTACTCATATGTCTAAGTGATATAAATGTTTAGTAACTCTTCTTAAGGAGGAAATCTAAAGTAGAGAAGCCATAGGTGTTGAAGTAAAGAAGATGACTATGGATGAATTTGAAAAGAGGATTGTGGATGAAATTGGGATGAAATTGGGATGAAATTGAATATAATTCCTTGATTATGATATTATGGATGTTGTTAATGGTGTTTGGGAGTTGTTTTTTATATAGTGGAAATTGAAGAAATAGGGGAAGTGCTGCCTAAATTCCATTAGCTTTTTAGTTGCGTTAGTTTGAACTTAAGCATGCTTTCGAGGCTAACGTCGTTACGAATCCTCTTGAATGTAGAGTTTGCAAGCTTTGAAGGAAAATGCTTAGTCGTTAAGAAGACGTAAAGGTATGTAAGGCTAACCCTTTCTTTCAAAAAGCCATGATTCCTATGTTATGTTTCCATATATGCTATCCATATCATCCTTATTTCCCAAAGATCTAGAAGTTCCTGATTCTCAACGTTCTTATGATGCTACAGATAGATGTTTCCAATGATTATGATCCTATTTTAGAGACCCCAAATATTATGGTTTGATGCTATTATATTACTATTGAACTTATTCCAAGATATTCATGATTCCATCATCCTCAAGACTCTTATGATCATTCCATGTTTGGTGGTACCAAAGCCTAAAGTTCTAGATGCTTTCACGATATGATTGTGCATACTAGATGACTCTTGATTCCATTCATGACAATTGGCCCCATCATATGTTATTGTTCCCTCAAAGAGAGATATGATGATGATGATGATTTCAACTCTAAAAATGCTAAAGTTAAGTTTTTAATGTCATCATGATACCACTGAGCTTGTTATAAGATTTCTAGTCGTATTCATTATTGTTGACCTCATCTTATGTAATTTTTATTTCAAGGTGAGATAAAGGCATAACCCCCTTATTGCGAATTCATTTAAGGTGTCTGAAATATCCTATTCCTAGGAATGCTAGAACCTATGACTTTCAAGACTCTTAAGATGATATTGATAAAAGATCTCCGTAGTGATGATGGATGATAATGGAATATACCGAGTCATGTTATGGTCAGGTACGAATGTGATGTATATGATATTACCGAGCCTTGTTATGGCCGAGTATGGATATGATTTGATGTTACCGAACCTCGCTATGGCCGGGTACGGATGTGACCGAACCTTACTATGGTTGGGTACGGATAATACTGAGCCTATATGGCCGGGTACAGTGTTGTATAAATATGTATGTGAACTATGCAATGCTTCTTCTAGAAAAAAATGGGTAAGTAAGCATGATGATTGTAACAAGAGGTATTATGAATTATATACGCTCCTTTTATCTTATTTTATTCATTATCCTTTTATCACGTTACTATTCATGCCTTACATACTCAGTATGCAATGCTTCTTCTAGAAAACAATGGGTAAGTAAGCATGAGGATTGTAACAAGAGGTATTATGAATTATATACGCTCCTTTTATCTTATTTTATTCATTATCCTTTTATCACGTTACTATTCATGCCTTACATACTCAGTATATTATTCGTACTGACGTTCTTTCTTGTGGACGCTACGTTCATGCTCGCAGGTAGACAGCGGGATGGATCTGATCCTTAGAAGCTTCATCAGCGGAGATTCAGGAGCACTTCACTTATTTCGGAGCTGCATTTTGTTGGTATACTTCTTTTGTGAATGTTTGGGGGCATGGCAGGGTCCTGTCCCGTCCTTATGATTTCCAGTACTCCAGCTAGAGGCTCGTAGACATGTGTGGATAGTTAGAATTTTCATGACCTTACTAGTGTATATCATTTTGTAGCCTCGTAGGCCTGTACACACACACACATATATATATATATATATATATATATATATATATATATATATATATATATATATATATATATATATATATATATATATATATATATATATGTTTATGAGATGAAGTTGATGATTATCGTGTAAATAAGTTTCATTTGGAAAACTTATATCCATTCCGGTTGTGATAATTGAGAGTTAGATATGTGGTCCACCGAGTTAGATGGGAAGAAGTATGATAGTTGGTGCTCAGTAGGCTAGCTCCTAGTACCCGTCATGGCTCTCGGGTTGGGTCATGACAAAAGTGGTATCAGAGCAGTTAATCCTATGGTATGTCTACGAGTACTGTCCAGTAGAGTCTTGTTTATGGGTGTGAAGCACGCCACACTTATAAACAGGAGGCTATGGGATATTTAGGAACGATTGACCTTTCTTTCTCATCATAGATCGTGCGATAGAGCCATGATATAAGAATTTCATTTTCCTAACCGTGCGTTACCTTTTCAGCGATACCTATGAAGAGGAAAGATAAAGCTACCCAGAAGGGCAAGACAAATATGGATATCGAGGAGGGTGAGTCCCATAATGAGGTTCCATCTCGGTCCTCTCACTCACCGCTTTTACCAAAGGAGCACGAAGGAGCCTCAGCTCCAGCTCCAACACCCCCAGTCCCTCCACTAGATGCCTCAGGTCAGGAGATGAGAGAGGTCATCCGTTTGCTGACTCAGTTTGTCGCCGATCAGGCTCAGCTGCAGGGTATGGGTCATGGTGATAGGGCTGTCAGTGCTAGAGCCCATGACTTTATTAGTTTGTGCCCTCCAGAATTCTTTGGGTCAAAACTAGATGAGGACTCGCAAAGTTTTATAGATGAGATGCTGAGAACATTGCGGGTAATGCATGCTTCTGATGTGGAATCGGTAGAACTGGCCTCCTATAGATTACGGGATGTTGCGGTTCATTGGTATAACAATTAGATATCTTCTAGAGGGGTAAATGGACCTCCCTCGGTACGGCAAGAGTTTTTGGGCGCTTTCCTCCGACATTATTTGCCACCAGAGGTTTGACGGGCCAGAACTGACAAGTTCTTGAATCTCAGACAAGGGAATATGAGCGCTCGAGAGTATAGCCTCTGTTTTGACTCATTGGTTAGGTATGCTCCAGCCATGGTAGCCGACATGGGGGACCGCGTACACCGATTTGTGAGTGGTTTAGGGCCACACCTAATGGATAAGCGCATGAAGGCTTCACTTCAGGATGGTATGGATATCTCTCACATCGAAGAAATTTCGAAGAGCAACAACAATAGCGCGAGAAAGAGCGTGAGTATGATGGGGATTATAGCAAGAGGGCCAGATCCTCAGGTCCTGTTAGCGAGTTTAGAACAGGTCAGAGGAAACAGTATCCTAGACACATAGGCCATTCAAAGACTAGTGCACCTTCACAATTTGCGGGCCAGAGATTGGATCGCCCTAATTATTCCAGACCGGGTCAAATCTCCAGAGTTTCGGGCTCCCAGTATAGAAGTGAATCCAGTCAGATGAGACCGCCCTTACCAAGGTGCAATTAATGTGGTAAGCCACACTCTGGACCATGCCGCTTGGGTTCAGATGTTTGTTATGCCTGTGGTCAGCGAAGCCATATTATGTGTGAGTGTCCATTTCTAGGCAGACGAAGTATGGTGCAGCCTACCAGATCAGCATCTAGATTGTCGTCAGCGGTGCGCCCTCTGGAACAAGACACTCACACATCAGTATGTCGCGGTAGAGGTTGCGGGGGAGAAAATACCTTGAGCAGACATATTTACGCATTGACTGGTCGACAGGACTTGGAGTTTTCACCCGATGTTGCCGCAGGTATATTTATCATTTTGTTAAAGTGTTAAAACTAAGCAAGTATGATTTTGAGGGGTTTTATGCTATGTAACGACAATAAGTTATAAAGTCCCAACAATTATGTTAGGGAAAAGAAAAAGCCTTATTACATAGAAGCCTAGAGCGGAATCGTGGTTAGACGGTGGGTCAAATGGGGAGCATAATCAGAGAATGGTGAGGGAAAAAGATATGTTGTGATAATAATGTTTATGTGTCCTCAAAGATAGCATTGATCTATCACTTGCAGTTCGATGAGATAACTTCTAAGGTACTACCGATAAGATAATAATAATATGAGCATGATGTACGCCACCGAATAAGTTAGTTATTGATGAGGGCTTTCTTATCGTATAGACTATATCGTCAGTATGTTTTATAAAGATATGAGTGTAAGAATATATGAGACATGAGTGCATCACATGTATTTTATAAGTTTACCATCACAGGATTATTGAGTTAGTAGTACAGGGCTATATAGTTAATGAAGGAAAGAGAGAATTGTTACATCTTGGAAAATTTCGCGCTACTAAGGTCGTAGCCAGCTTAGTATGGGCCTGAGGAAGAGAAAATTTATGCGAGGATTAAGGAGAAAGGTTATATTATAAGAGTGTACTAATGGTATACATATGACATTTGGAGACCTTATGGGTTGAATTGGTTCATATGTCACTTGCCGAAAAGCCCTCGTTGCTGTAGCTAAGTGGGGCCCACATGCCGGAGTTTTATAAAGGACATATGAAGAGATATAAGAGTAGTACATGGAAAGTTGAGCGAGTCCTAAGAAGGACCCATAAGCACAATATGGGCATAAGCCATCCAAAAGGACGATTTAAGGAAACATTTTCGGATGATCTGACTTGGAGGGGCCAAAGAGCAATTATAAGTTCGGAATTTGGAAAACAACTAAGAATACAAGTTGTATATAATTGAAATATCTTTCCAAACATAGTTCGTGGGCCCTCCCACGATATCGGGATCAAGATTTATGACCTTTTTACTGAACGAAACGACGAGAACAACTTCCGAAAAAAAAGCAGTGAGTTCCACGGCCATGTTTCACAGATCGTGAAACTTTCAACGGACCGTATACTGGTCCGTGGAATACCAGGCAGATATGATGGTCCTCTGGTGGTGAACCATGACCTGTTTCACGGACCATACAATATTCCACGGACCGTGAAAGTGTCCGTGGAAGTCCCGACGAGCTGAATAGTTTCTGGTTATATAAATGTGATCCCACTTCATTAATTTCATTTCCCACATTCTTTCTTCATCTCTCAAGACCTCTAGAAAGTTCCATACACTTCATCCACAAGAATTCAAAGGAAATTGATGATCAACTTCATCAAACCTACAAGAATCAAGAGTATGAAACCCATTAAAGTCATCTAAGCCAAGAAATTCCAAAGGAAGTGAGTTAGGGTTTTTGGTGCAAGAAAAGCATTGTTAATCAAGGCTTATTCCTACAATATCTAAGGTAATTTTTATTATATTTTCATGATGTTTAAGATATTGAGAAGTTGAAACACTTGGATTGTTGAAGAATATAGAAAAATGGGTTACAAATGAGTGAATAGTGTCATTGTGAAATAGTAGTTGGATTGAATTATGAATATTGGTATGTTGTGATTGTAAATACGTTATGACTGACATTTAGAATGTGGCATAAGTATTATATATGAGAAAATGCGATAATGAGACATGACCATGATTATGGAGAAAATGAAGAGAAATTGTGAAATGCGGATAGTGTAGACGAATGATGATTGTTGTCTATTATTTTGTGAATGTTGTTATGGTTGTTTGGGGGTTGACATAGAATATGGGAAAAGTTTCATAAACAAAGGAAATGCTTCCCAACTTCCTTTAGTTCTAGTAAGCACGTTTAAGAAGTCAATTAGCTAATGTCAACGTGAATTCTCTTGAAGGTAGAGACGTGGGCATCGAAAGAGAACAAGCAAGCGATAGATTAGCTAAATGAAAAAGGTATGTGAGGCTGGTCCTTTCTTTCTATGGCATGAATCCTATGGTACGACTTCCTTTCTTCTCTATGAATCTTCTATATTCCGGAAAAACTATGAGCCTATGTTCATGAATAGCTATATGAGATAAGAGATATGTTATGAGTCCAATAATGATGACGATAAGTCAAAGTATAGCGATTTTAGAGTTTATGATATGATGTTCCTATAACGTTAATGAGGTCATTTATTGTTTACACTCACCTCATATATTATTTCCTTCGAGGTGAGGCAGAATACTTATAAATGTCCATAATGGAATCGGGGGTTCACGACCTTATGTCACCTTGATAAAGTATAGCTATCCTTGAGCTATTATGCATGAATTATGATAATAGTATGATAAGCCTATGATATGCACATGACGATGATATTACACCGTGCCTATATGGCCGAGCAGACACCGCTAAGGCGGGAAGACACTGATAAGGCAGGCAGACACCGCTAAGGCGGGCAGACACACACCACTGTAGTGGGTATCTTATACCCCGGACGCGGGAGGCCTGGACGCAGGCTTATACATTATCACACCATACCTATATGGACGGGCAGCTTATACATTATCACACCATACCTATATGGACGGGCAGCTTATACATTATCCTACCATACCTATATGGACGAGCAGCTTATACATTATTGCATACATGAGATGATGATGATTATGAGTAAGTCAGCATGTGCTATTTCTTCTCTAAGTTACAGTCATATACAGTTGCTCCTTACTGATGCTTTCTTTATCTCATTGATGTATCATTATTGTTTATGCCTCTCATACTCAGTACAATATTTGTACTGACGTCCGTTTTCTTTAGACGTTGTGTTCATGCCCACAGGTAGACAGGGAGGCGATCCAGACTCGTAGGAGCTATTAGCTTATTTGAAGAGCACTGCATTTTTCGGAGGTTCCATTGATTATTCTTTTGGTATATACGTATATGTATGTTTGGGCACGACAGGGTCCTGTCCCGTCATCATGTCTAGCACTCTAGTAGAGGCTCGTAGATACGCAGTGTGGGTTATATGGTCTCACGAGGTTGCTATTAGGCATATATATATATATATATATATATATATATATGTATATAATTTTGATAGCCGAAAGGGCAAAGGATATAAAAGTATTTATGTTTCCAAATGAGATATGATTTTCTTATGATTTGAGTATAAATGCGATAAAAAAGCATTAAATTAGTATGATGAGTACTAGAACGAACGGTGCTCGGTGGTTAGCCCCTGGTACCCGTCGCGGCTCCTAGTCGGGTCGTGACAAAAGTGGTATTACAGCAGTTTAGTCCTAGGAAGTGTCTACGAGCCGTGTCTAGTAGAGTCTTGTTTATGGTGTGTTGCGCGTCACGCTAATAAACAGGAGGCTACAGGGCATTTAGGAAAAATGACCATCTTTCATCTTAAGAAATCGTGCGATAGGGCTGTGTTGTAAGATTTTCCCCTCTCAATAGTGTGTTATGAATTCAGAATGTCGCCGAAGGGAAAAGCTACGGCAGCCCAAAAAGGCAAGATAGTAGTTGAAGAAGGGCTTGAACGGGAGCCGTCTATAGAGATGAGAGAGGGCAAACCCCAGAGGTTTTACCATATTTCGCCCACTTTAGAGGATCACAAGGGAGCCTTAATTTTAGCTCCAGCACCCCCCGTTCCTCCACCAGATACCTCGGGCCAAGAGATAAGATAGGCCATTCTTCTACTGACTAAATTGGTAGCCGCTCAAGCTCAGCAGCAGGATGTAGGCCACGATAACAGGGGTTGGAGAAAGGGAGCTAATTCTTCAGGGTTTGATCATGAGTTTAGGGGTGCTCCGAGGCAACAATTCTTTAGGCACTTAGTTCATTCGACAAGTGGTGCTCCTCCGCAGTTTTCTAGACCCGGATTGGATGGGTCTACTTATTCTAGGTCTCCTCAGAGTCTCAGAGTTTCCAGTTCTCGGATTCGGAGTAGTGCTAGTCAAACGAGATCCCCGGTGCCATGATGTACGCGGTCTCGCAGGTTACATTGGGGACCATGCCGCTTGGGCTCGGATGTTTGTTATACCTGTGCTCGGCCAGGCCATATCATGCGCGAATGCCCATGGAGGAGTGGTAAAGGTAAGGTTCGGACTACGGGAGTGATAGCTGGCTCTTCGTCGTCGGTACGCCCTCCAAGGCCAAGGCCACAAATGTTAGTAGGTGGTAATAGAGACCAAAGAAGAAGCCCAGTCCAAGTGGATCCCAGCATCATATCCATGCGTTAGCTAAGCGATAGGATCTTGAGTCTTCCCCTGATATTGTCCCAGGTATATTGTCAGTGTTCTTTTATGATATGTACGCATCGATCGATTCGGGTCCTACGCCATCATATATTACTTCTGATGTTATTGACTGTGTTAGAGTAAAAGTGTGGGCCAATCAAGCAAATTGAGATGTCTACGCTTATTAGTGACCAAGTGATAGCCAGAATCGTGATTTACGAGTAAGTTGATTGACAGTGAGTGAATATAAATAATATGTGTATGTATATAGATATTGGAATTCTAGGCCGAGTGTGCAGGCACAACTTATGAGACAAGCACTATTATTTATATACTTTATTGGTAAGTGATCTTATGTTGTTCGTTTACGTATTATGTGTGTTCCGATATATGTCCCATTGAGACATCGGACATGTTTTCTGGGCTATGTGCAGGTTTGGGATTGTTATGTTTACAAGATAAACTCTGCCGAAATTTTTCCTAGAATCTAAAGGAGATAAGATATAAGCCTGTATTATGTCCTGGCGGGAAAAGATGTTGTGCAAAAAGTAATGGCAGGACGAGATTAAGCTAGGAGTATCGTTAATAACTACACGAGATGAGTTAAATACTATTGAATTGATAGTAACAGTAGTTATAAGAGAGGGCGCCCGCCCTTTATTTAGTTAGATGTTGAGGTAAGGCAAGCCCCAGGAAAGTCTAGGTTTGCTCCCAGCTCCATCTCAGCGCCATACCTACTCCCTCAGTAAAGAAGAAGACATCTACAATTTTCTATTTCGAATTTTCTAAGGACATGCAAATTGATTTGTCTATGCTTGGTAGCACTAAAGCATGACATATAAGAGAAAGGGTAACTCCAATAGAGTGCGATATTGAAGTATTGATTGGAGGGATAAGCACGAGAAAGATACGACAAGTTTACTAGTAAATAATGTAACAGTACTCGGAGATAGAGGTACGAATACGAAGGGTTATGATGAATGAAAATATGTTGGTAAAACAATTTATATGGTAAACGTATTAGAACTGATTAGAAAGAGTAACACGATGGGTTTGCTTACTTCGCAAGATTTATTTTATTTTATGAGCAGGCTTGCGAACGAAGTAAAAAAGTGTCAGTCTATAGCGTTGATTATGATCAAGGTATAATGAGAACGTAACAAGAACTGTAATACAAAGTATCGCGAGGAAACGACTAAGGATGTGGCATGTTCTACACGAATAAAGAGTGAATGCAAGGGTGAAACCAGCAAGCGAGCCATGGGGCGGTAGATGAGAAAGCTTAAAAGACCTTGTTAGGGGAAAGTCCAGCATAGGGATTCCTTAAAGACAGAAATGATAACCAGTAGAAAGGGGGAAGTCAATTTGAAAAAGAAATCAGAGAAAAGTGATATGGCAAAGTAGCGATAGTTGTAATTAGTATAATCAAGGGTATGAGTGATATTTTTAGCTGGATACAAAAGACCAAGACTACAGAAAGATGAATAATGAAATAGGATGATTATCAGGTGGAGGATCAACACAATAAGGTTGAGAGGGGATGATCAGGATGAACAGAAGAAGTCTCGAAAGCAAAAAGAATGGATTGTACAAAGGTAGTATATTCTAAAGGACAAAGCGGTACTAAGTTAGGAATAGAGTTCCTCATGCGAAGAATAAAGGATTAACCATAAAAGGGGAGGGAATAAGATTAATTGAGGAGGAAGGAATGTAAAGGAATAAGAATGAGAATAGAGAGAAAAGGAAATATACGAAGTACGCGCACTTAAGAAGTAGTCGTGTTATGACTAAAAGAAAAATGTATCTCCTATGAATATCCTATACCAAGTTAGAGCGAGTAAAGTATATGAAGTATAGATTTGAAAAGAAAGAGATGATTATGAGTTATGAGTTTACTGTACGACAAAAAAGCGATAGAGTAAAGCTACAATCGATGAAAAGTATACTACGATTATGATTGGTTTTGAAATCAGTGTTGAGTGCAAAACAAGAGTAAAAGAATATGAGGCATAAGGGGGTATTAGGGGCGTATGAGACTTAGGCCCTGGAAATCAAAGATGGATTATGTAACCTGCAAGTAATTATACGTCGCCAATGAAACCAAGTGGATACTTAAAAAGAGGAGTGAGAGGTAAACCAGAATAGTGTGGTCATGATACTCTGGGTCAGTTGAACGAAAAATATATGGTAAATTGAGTTGAAATTTTGAGTTGGCATTATTGTTAGGGATAAATAGGACAATTACTTTGAATATGACAATAGGTACATGCTATACGCTTACTACAGTAGCCCTGGGATATGACAACTTATGAATGCGATAAGATCACTGAATGAAAGGGAAGCTTAGTCCCCGATGCATTAGGCCTTATGAGATTGTATGCAAAATAGGCAAGATGGCTTATGAGTTAGATCTACCATCCATGCCTCGATGCTTTGTAAATATGTTGGAAATCCTACTAGAATCATGCCAGTAAATGATGTTCAAGTAACAGAAAAGTTGATCTATGAAAAGGTACCCATTGCCACATTAGATAGGCAAGTACAGAGACTTAAAAATAAAGAAGTGGCCTCAGTTAAGGTCTTACGGTAGAATAACAACCGAGAAGAATGACTTGAGAAGCGGAAGAGAAAATGAAATCCACATATCCGCACTTATTCCAACCCCCTAAAGAGATTCAAGATGAAACACTAACATTATGAGGTATGTATGCTTACTTTTCATGCTTTTGGTTGTGTGTGGCCATAAATATATTGTTATTGTGTTGTGGAGCTGTGAGGCAATATTATTATGGGTTGTTGTGACAGGACGGTAGTGCCATGTTACAGGGGAAACTCTGGCGAAATTTTCGTAGGAATCCCGAGTGTTTAACATTCGAGGACGAATGTTCCAAAAGGGGGGAAGAGTGTTACACCTTGGAAAGTTTCGCGCTACCAAGGTCGTAGGCAGCTTAGTATGGGCCTGAGGAAGAGCAAAGTTATGCGAGGATTAAGGAGAAAGGTTATATTATAAGAGTGTACTAATGGTATACATATGACATTTGGAGACCTTATGGGTTGAATTGGTTCATGTCACTTGCCGAAAAGCCCTAGTTGCTGTAAGCTAAGTGGGGCCCACATGCCGGAGGTTTATAAAGGACATATGAAGCGATATAAGAGTAGTACATGGAAAGTTGAGCGAGTCCTAAGAAGGACCCATAAGCCAAATATGGGCGTAAGCCATCCAAAAGGACGATTTAAGGAAACATTTTCGGATGATCTGACTTGGAGGGGCCAAAGAGCCATTATAAGTTTGGAATTTGGAAAAACACTAATAATTAAAGTTGTAGATAATTTAAAGATATTTCCAACCATAGTTTGTGGTCCCTCACACGACATCGGTATCAAGAGTTATGACATTTTTACTGAACGAAACGACGAGAACAACTTCGGAAAAAAAAAACTGTGAGTTCCACGGCCATGTTTCACGGACCGTGAAACTTTCCACGGACCGTGAAACTTTCCACGGACCGTATAATGGTACGTGGAATACCCAGCAGAGATGATGGTCCTCTGGTGGTGAACCACGACCTGTTCCACGGACCATACAATATTCCACGGACCGTGAAAGTGTCCGTGGAAGTCCCGACGAGCTGAATAGTTTCTGGTTATATAAATGTGATCCCACTTCATTAATTTCATTTCCCACATTCTTTCTTCATCTCTCAAGACCTCTAGAAAGTTCCATACACTTCATCCACAAGAATTCAAAGGAAATTGATGATCAACTTCATCAAACCTACAAGAATCAAGAGTATGAAACCCATTAAAGTCATCTAAGCCAAGAAATTCCAAAGGAAGTGAGTTAGGGTTTTTGGTGCAAGAAAAGCATTGTTAATCAAGGCTTATTCCTACAATATCTAAGGTAATTTTTATTATATTTTCATGATGTTTAAGATATTGAGAAGTTGAAACACTTGGATTGTTGAAGAATATAGAAAAATGGGTTACAAATGAGTGAATAGTGTCATTGTGAAATAGTAGTTGGATTGAATTATGAATATTGGTATGTTGTGATTGTAAATACGTTATGACTGACATTTAGAATGTGGCATAAGTATTATATATGAGAAAATGCGATAATGAGACATGACCATGATTATGGAGAAAATGAAGAGAAATTGTGAAATGCGGATAGTGTAGACGAATGATGATTGTTGTCTATTATTTTGTGAATGTTGTTATGGTTGTTTGGGGGTTGACATAGAATATGGGAAAAGTTTCATAAACAAAGGAAATGCTGCCCAACTTTCTTTAGCTCTAGTAAGCACGTTTAAGAAGTCAATTAGCTAATGTTAACGTGAATTCTCTTGAAGGTAGAGACGTGGGTATCGAAAGAGAACAAGCAAGCGATTGATTAGCTAAACGAAAAAGGTATGTGAGGCTGGTCCTTTCTTTATATGGCATGAATCCTATGGTACGACTTCCTTTCTTCTCTATGAATCTTCTATATTCCGGAAAAACTATGAGCCTATGTTCATGAATAGCTATATGAGATAAGAGATATGTTATGAGTCCAATAATGATGACGATAATTCAAAGTATAGCGATTTTAGAGTTCATGATATGATGTTCCTATAACTTTAATGAGGTCATTTATTGTTTAAACTCACCTCATATATTATTTCCTTCAAGGTGAGGCAGAATACTCATAAATGTCCATAATGGAATCTGGCGTTCACGACCTTATGTCACCTCGATAAAGTATAACTATCCTTGAGCTATTATGCATGCATTATGATAATAGTATGATATGCACATGACGATGATATTACACCGTGCCTATATGGCCGGGCAGACATCGCTAAGGCGGGCAGACACACACCACTATAGTTGGCAGCTTATACCCCGGACGTGGGAGGCCTGGACGCAGGCTTATACATTATAACACCGTACCTATATGGACGGGCAGCTTATACATTATCACACCGTACCTATATGGACGGGCAGCTTATACATTATTACACCATACCTATATGTACAGGCAGCTTATACATTATTGCATACATTAGATGATGATGATTATGAGTAAGTCAGCATGTGCTATTTCTTCTATAAGTTAAAGTCATATATACAGTTGCTCCTTACTGATGCTTCCTTTATGTCATCGATGTATCATTATTGTTTATGCCTCTCATACTCAGTACAATATTCGTACTGACGTCCTTTCTTTTTGGACGCTGTGTTCATGCCCACAGGTAGACAGGGAGGCAATCCAGACTCATAGGAGCTATTAGCTTATTTGAAGAGCACTCCATTTTCCGGAGGTTCCATTGATTATTCTTTTGGTATATATGTATATGTATGTTTGGGCACGACGGGGTCCTGTCCCGTCCTCATGTCTAGCACTCTAGTAGAGACTCGTAGATATGCAGTGTGGGTTATATGGTCTCGCGAGGTTGCTATTAGGCATATATATATGTGTATATGATTTTGATAGCCGAAAGGCCAAAGTATATAAAAGTATTTATGTTTCCAAATGAGATATGATTTTCTTATGATTTGAGTATAAATGCGATAAAAGAGCGTTAAATGAGTATGATGAGTATTAGAACGAGCGGTGCTCGGTGGTTAGCCCCGGGTACCCGTCGCGGCCCCTAGTCAGGTCGTGACAAGAATGTTCTAGAGGAATTATCTATATGATGGAAAATGAGTGAGAAAGTCGCAGATTGATATAGAATATGCCCTCTTTTGACGAGATGAACTTGTAGTCTAAAAGAGACCTGCTTAAAGAATGAGCGTTTGTGTAACAAAAAAAAAGAGGAGGAATATTAGAAATCGAATAGATTTTTGAAGAATAGAATTTTGTACTAGATACTATTACAGAGATGAAGTGGGAAAGCGAGTAATAGGAGAAGGGTGTTATTGGAAGGCCAATAATGAAGAAGTAAAGAAGGACTGAGTAAGACGGCACTCGAAGTAAATAAGGAACTAAGATGAGAGGTTAAATGAAATAGCCGCCGTGAACTAGTTGTACGGATGCTAAGTTCCAATGTCGCCTAGTGGTTGGGAAAGCATTGTACAGGGACGCCCTTAAAGAGTCAGGATATATTAATGTCTTTGTTAAGGGAAGAATGAAGAGTAATAAGAGAAGAAAAATTGAAATGAGAATGAACTATTTGAAAGCATGCGAGTATTTGATGATAGCAACCTACGATGAAAAAGAATGAATATGTATGGTTATCTAGGACAGAAAGCTTATAGATGATATGAGAATTTCAGACATAGAACATTCAAGATGCAAAGGAATTAAAACGGTGTGGTAAGTAAATAGAGTGAGATGAATCTAAATGAGGAACTAAAGGTTAGAGGTGGTGCTAAGGATGATAATGAGGAGTAAATTCATGTAAGACAGTCTTGTGGCTTTAATCAAATGAGGATGGATATGGAACTGAAATGAAAGTTACAATTGTGAGGGATCATATAAGATATCTCTGAAATTGTCCGGTTAAGATACTCAGCTCTTTACTGGCGCCTGAAGACCAGTACACTTAGAGAGACCGGAAGAATATAGGTCATCCCAGTAAAGCCCTCCACTTTGAAATAGATAAGCGGATAGGACCCATTTTCAAATCCCCTAAGGTATACTACGGAAACATATGCTAAATCTTTACGAAAGTTGGAAAGACCTGTCAGGGTGGCTTGGAAGTTACATACCTAGCTAGTCGTATGTGGATTTGTAAGGATGGTATAGTATCAAATTGCGGAAATGTGAAAGTTTCATTTTGAAGAGATTTATGAGAATTATTAAGAGACTATAAGAATATATGTAGGATGATCTAGAAAGCTTAATAGATTTATCCTCAGAATGGAATCTTCATGTTTGGACTTTTATATGTTCATGCTCCGCAAGTGTATTGATAATTCCCCACAATTGTACCAAGTGATGAAATTCGAATTACAGAACAGTTATCGAATGAGAAGTTCCTACTGGCATACAAAATAGCTTTGACTTTGTGAATTAAGAACTAGAAATGTAAGCATGATGAAGGGGTTACGAAAGGACGTGAGGGTAAAAGAGATGACTTGGAAAGCTGAGAAAGATATGAAGTTTATATATCCACAATTATTTCCACTCCCGGAGAAGATGTTCAGACAGAGGCACCATTGTCCTCAGGTATGTAATGCTTTCTTTATTGATTTCGTGGTTGTGTGTGGCCACTATTGATGTTGTTGTTATAGCCCCGTGAGGCAATGTATAACTTGGGCTGTTCTGACAGGATGGTAGTAACACAGTCACAAGGAAAACTCTGGCGAAATTTCTGCAGAATTCTTAAGAGTTTAACATTTGATAAATGTTCTTAAGGGGGGAGGAATGTTACACCTTGGAAATTTCGTGTTATTCGTATTATGAATAGACTGGCATAAGACTAAAGTGAACATGAATCCCTTATGAGTTTAAGAAGGATACTTGATGATCTTAAGTGTATACCTTAAGGTTTCAAAACCATATGAGGCAAAGGGAGTAAGTTCGTCGGAAAAAGTTAAGGTTGAGTCATGTTTTGGGGAATTCCGTATCACTTGAGTTATAAATTGTTTAACATCACCCTGAGGAAGTGATATAGAGCCCCATAGATGGTTAATGAAGTTTTATACAAGTGCCAAGAAGGTTCCATAAGGATTGGAGGTTAAACGAATCAAAGAGAACGCGATTTCGCGAAACCGGGAGATGCAGGGGCAGTGTGCGGTCGCACACTGAGTGTGATGAACTGCAACACTGGTTTCCAACTCCCCATTTTGGGTGATTTCACTGCCCAACATCATTTTAGGGTGGAGGAAGAGGGTCCAGGCGCACAGTGAGTGTGCAAGGCCGCATATTCTTGGCACATTAGGGTCGGGAGCTGATTTTGCCACCTTTTTAAATCCCAAACGACCCCAACCTCATTTCCCCACCTCTCTAGAGTCTTCCAAAGAGTTATTGAAGGTTCTCAATCACACCACAATCTGAAGGGAGAATCAACATCAAATATCAAGGTAAATCCATGGAAGGTGACGCTTCTTGTTCCCTTTCGAAGTTGTGGTGAAGTTAGTCTTGAAGAGGGAGTTGAGTAAAGTGAAGTTCCTCTATTTTAAGGTATGTAATTCATCCTACTCATATGTATAAGTGATATAAAGTTTTAGTAATTCTTCTTGAGGAGGAAATCTAAAGTAGAGAAGCGATAGGTGTTGAGGTGAAGAAGATGACTATGGATGAATTTGAAAAGAGGATTGTGGATGAAATTGGTATGTAATTGAATATAATTCCTTAATTATGATAATATGGATTTTTTTAATGGTGTTTGGGAGTTGTTTTTCATATAGTGGAAGTTGATGAAATAGGGGAAGTGCTGCCCAAATTCTGTTAGCTTTTTAGTTGCTTTAGTTTGAACTTAAACATGCTTTCGAGGCTAACGTTGTTATGAATCCTCATGAATGTAGAATTTACAAGCTTCGGAGGAAAACGCTTAGTCGTTACGAAGACATAACGGTATGTAAGGCTAACCCTTTCTTTCAAAAAGGCATGATTCCTACGTTATGTTTCCATATATGCTATCCATATCATCCTTATTTCCTAAAGCGCTAGAAGTTCCTGATTCTCAACGTTCTTATGATGCTAAGGATAGATGTTTCCTATGATGATGATCCTGTTTTAGAGAACCCAAAGTTCATGGTTTGATGCTATTATATGACTATTGAACTTATTCCAAGATATTCATGATTCCACCATCCTCAAGACTCTTATGATCATTCCATGTTTGGTGATACCAAAGCCTGAGGTTCTAGATGTTTTCACGATATGATTGAGTGCACTAGATGACTCTTGATTCCATTCATGACAATTGGCCCCATTTTATGTTATTGCTCCCTCTAAGAGAGATATGATGCTGATGATGATTATGATGGTGATTTCAACTCTAAAAATGCTAAAGTTAAGTTTTTAATGTCCTCATGATACCACTGAGCTTGTTATAAGATTTCTAATCGTATTCATTATTGTTGACCTCATCTTATGTAATTGTTCTTTCAAGGTGAGATAAAGGCATAACCCCCTTATTGTGAATTCATTTAAGGTGTTTGAAATATCCTATTCCTAGGAATTCTAGAACCTATGACTTTCAAGACTCTTAAGATGATATTGATAAAAGATGTCCGTAGTGATGATGGTGATGATGATGGAATTGTTACACCTCGGACATTTCATGTCATTGTGCTGTGAATAGCTTAAGGTGAACATGAAGTCCATATGACCTTAAGGAGGGTATTTGGTAGCTGAAAGGTGTATACTACAAGATTTTTGAAGTATTACGAATCGGAGAAATTAGGTTCGTTGAAGGAAGTGAAGCATAAGTTGTGTTGGTGAAGGTTTAGCGATTATCGAGGTAAAAATATTTTAGTAATGCCTTGAGGAGAAGCTATAGGGCTCCTTAGATGATTAATGAAGTGTTGTACAAGTGCTAAGAAGGTTTCATAAGGATTTAAGATAAAATGAATCAATGAGAATAATTTCGGAAAAGTTGAGTTATACGACCACTTATACGGTTCGTATAAGGGTCCATATAACCTTTCCAGAGAAGCGAAATCCCTGGTGATATTATACGGTCACTTATACGGACCGTATAAGTGTCCGTATAACTCAATTGGGTCATTTTTCCCGATTCTTCTCTTTTTATATATATATGACCCATGATCATTTAATTCATTTCCCACATTCTCCACAACTCTTGAAAGCTCTAGAACATTCCCCACACCATATCCACACAAATCCAAGAGAAATCAAGGATTAATTACCAAGAATCAAGAGAACCAACTGAAGGAAGGCTCACTAGGGTTTGTGGAAGTCAAGATTCCATTTGGTATTGAAGTTAGGGTTTCTCTCAAGTGAAATATATCCATCCAAAGTTCATCCGTACATGATCAAAGGTGATTTTTACATCTATTTCATTATATTAAGAGTATTTGGTTGTTGAAACACTTGAGTGAAGGAAGGAAGAAGAGTATGAAGCTCAAACATCGATTTAATGATATTCTTGAATAGTCGCTTGATTTGAGTCATAATTTTTAGTATGCCATGAGTATAATTTTGTTGTGGATGATACTAATGATGTTGAAGAAGTATTATGTGAAAATGAATATGGTATTATGTTGTAGCTATGATTATGAATAACTTTGAAAAGGAGTTTTGAGGATTGAACAATGTTTAACTTGAAAAAGTCTATTGATTACGGTAATATGGGTGTTGCTATTGATGTTGGGAGTTGTTTATTATATGGAGAAAGTTGTCGAAACAAAGGAAATGCTGCTCAATTTTCGTTAGCTGTTAGCCGCTTTAGTTTAGACTTTAGCATGCTTTAAATGATCTAATTTAGTACGAATTCTCGTGAATGTAGAGTTGTGAGCTTGGAAGGAGGACATTTAGTCGTTAAGGAGACGTAAAAGGTATGTTAAGGCTAGTCCCCTTTCTTTCAAAGGCATGAATCCTATATTATGATTTCCTCTCTATATTTCCATGACCTTCTTACATCTCAAAAGTTGAAGGTTAAAGATCCTTAAGAGCTTCTTATGAGAAAGAGATAAGATGTGTTCAATGATAATGATGATGATGATGATGATTTTACTTCTAGAGATTCCAAAGCTTATGAAGTGATGCTATTATGAGCTTAATGATCTTATTTCATAATTTCCTTAATGTTATTCATTGTTGGCCATCTCACCTCATGATACTAGTTCCTTCAAGGTGAGACATAGTGATGATGGTTGTTCCATAATGTATTCGGAGGTTAACGACCTTACGTCACTCCGATAAAGTTGTAGCTCTCACTTGCGCTCTCATGCATGCTTTATTTTATGTATATGTACGATTACACCATGCCTAATTGGCCGGGCAGACACCACTGCGCTGGGCGTAATGGGCAGCTATGATGATAATTACACCGTGCCTAGTTGTCCGGGCAGACACCACTAGTGAGCGGCATGAGATGGTTACTCCGGATGCGGGAGGCCCGGACGCGGGCTACACCGTACCTATATGGTCGGGCAATTTAGGTATGTATATATATGATATGATGTCGTTTTAATATAAAAGCTAGCATGCATGACTCCGCCTTATGAGGCAATCAGTTACAAGTTATCCCTTCATCTTATGCTCTCTTATTTCTTTATGATGTTATACGTTCCTTACTGTCACGACCTAACCGGAGGGCCATGATGAGCACCCGTGCTAACCCACCCGGGCACCTCTTATCGTATATTCACATACACATCTAGGTGAGCCACATGGCCGACACATGGTTTTAATACATCAATAATACTAATCTCATTGGGCAACGACACATTTATATCATCATCAACAACTAGGCCCATATCCATATACACAAGCCGATGAGGCTAACAAAATAATATACAAAATATAAGCCGACAAGGGTAAAAGACATCTAACGATACACAACTGTCTACGAGCCTCTAAAGAAAGTATGTAACGACATATAGACGGGACAGGACCCCGCCATGCCCATATGTATGTACACAAAAAGAATAATACCAACAACTGCAGCTCCGGATCAAATGGAGCTCCTCTATGCAGTCCTTAAACAAATAATCTATGGATCAAGTCTGTCTCCCTGTCCACTTGCGGGCATGACGCAGCGTCCACAAACAAAAGGACGTCAATACGAATAATGTACTGAGTATGTAAAGCATAATCTATAACATAAAGGAGACATAGGAAATAACATAAGATAGAGAAGTCATGGAATGAAAGAGTTATGTATACCTCTAGCGACGTTCGTCATATTTACTTACCCTCTTTCTAATGGGAAACTTCCATTTCATACATTTAGAAGTATCATACCTGACCATAGAGGTTCGGTGTCTTACATATCCGACCATAATAAGGTGCGGTGTTATACGTACCTGGCCCTACCAAGGCTCAGTGTCATCCGTAGCCAACTGCAGTGGTGTCCGCGCGATAGGTGTCATACCCGGCCATATAAGCTCGGTGTTACATAATAGCCATAAATACTTAGAAACGTATACATAAGAGTCCATAAGTATCATCAACATCATTACCATCATCGTTTTCATTACATCGATCCTTAGAGGATCAACTATCATATAAGGGAGGTAATAGCATCGTGAAAGTATCGAGGATCATGAGCTTTAGTAATTTTAGAGATAGAGTCATTTGGAAGACATTATGGAACTCATGAGGGGGTATGTAGCAAAGGAATCATTCCTTAATGAAAGAAGGGTTAGCCTTACATACCTCTTTTTCTTCTTAACTACTTAACGTTCACCGTCGAAGCTTGAACAATCTACATTTAGAAGGATTCATACCATAGTTAAGCCTTAATGATACTTTTAAAATCGAACTTGAATAATTCATGATCTAATGAAAATTGGGTAGCATTTCCCCTATTTCATCGAATTCAAACATATTACAAAACAACTCCCAAATAACCATAATAACATCTACAATATCATAATCAAGTGATCACATTCCATCAAGTCTTCCATTTTGATTCTCACATTCAACTTACACTAAAAACTTCACACCAACCCTTTGCACATTTTCAATAGAATGGTTTCTCATCATCATTATTACCTTCTACAACAAGATTGTATCCAGATCATACTAAGAATCATTATTCAAGTTAGCTCACTACTCAAGAACATCACGAAAACTACATTTAGATATCATCTTCTACTTTCTCCTTCTACCCAAGTTGTTCAACAACTAAACATTCTTGATAACATGAAATAAACATGAAAACTAACCTTTTTACCTCATAAGAATGAGATTTGGAGCAAGTTATCAACTTGTGCAAAACCCTAGCTACAATACCCAAGTAAATCTTTGAAATCTACCAACCCTAGGGAGCCTTTTAACACATGAACACTTCAATTCTTGCTATTTGATCTTTGTAATCTCTTGGGTTGAGTGAAATATGTTGGGAGAAGGGTTTTGGGAGCTCTCAAGACTTGGAGAGAAGGTGGGAAATGAAGTAAATGAACAAGGGGGCCATATATAACGAAATAAAATTCTGGCCCGACCCGAATATACGGCCTGTATAATTTATACGGTCCGTATAATTGGACCGTATAATCCCACCAGGAAAACACCCCTCTCAGGAAGATTTCTACGGACCATTATACATGCCGTATAATTTATACGGTCCGTACAAATGGTCGTACAACTGGAAATTTCCGAATTCCATTCTCATTTGACTTCCGATCCTCATCGAACCTTCTTGGCACTTATGTAACACTTCATTAACCATACAATAGGCCCTATATCATCCCCTTAAGACATTACCAAATAAATACTAGCTCAATTATAGCGAAAACCTTTCCGAGCACGACTTACATTTCACTTCCTTCAACAAACTAAATTTCATGTATTCATATAACTTTGAAATCTTATAGTTTGCACCTTAAGCTGTCTAGTACTTCCCTTGACCTCGCAAGGGTTTCATAATCACCTTAAGCCTAAGTTAGTCTATTCACAAGGCATCTGTTATATCCCGTGTTTGCGCATTCGGAAAAATTTGGAATAATCTTTCTTTGTAGGAAATGAGGGCTATATTTGATTTTATTTCATATATGTGTGTTATTCATGAAAAATATTGATGCGGAGATACGGAAGAAGGCCAAGGGCGAAATTGGAATTTCGGGAATTAGTTTCGGGAATTACAAATAAAATCCACAATGAATTGGGCTCAATAAAATAAGAGAAAAATCAAGGCCCAAATAGTATAGGGTGGCCGGCCATATGGCCAAGCCCAAGTCCATGGAAATTTTTCCATGTGATAATTAATTAAGAAGATCATTATATATATATATATATATATATATATATCATTATCCATGGAACTTTCATGAAACAAAGCAAAAAGAAAGAGAGCAAGAACAAGAATGAGGGGGTTCGGCCCCCCATCAAGAAAAAACAAAATTCCTAAGTCCATGAATCTTGTTCCAAATTTTTTTGTTCTTGTTGTATTCCCACTAAGTCAAGGATGCTCTTCAACATGGTATAATTTTTAAGGCAAGGAAGTGCTTGTGTTGGCAAGTGGAAGTTTGAAGAAAAAGGTAAGAAATCTATCCTTTTGTGTTATGAAATAAATATATATGTTGTAAGGATTTGAACTAGATGAGAATCATGAAATTGGTGTGAGTGTGTGCAAGGCCGTGTGTGCGTATGAAGTAGTGTGTGTGGCCGTGAGCCATGGTGGCATGGGAGTGGTGAGTTAAATTTTATTTAGCTTGTTAGTTGTGTCGTTGTGGCATTTATGACGTAAATAAAGGTTTAACGAAGTGAGTTGGCATTGAAGTTGGTTGTATGTTGATATGGGAAATTATGTGATTTCTTATATGATTTTTATATAATTGTGAAAGTAAGATTCTAGAATGAGAATTTATGTTGTTGTTAATGAATTTGGAAGGAAACAATGCGAGTTTGTATGTTCGTCGTAGTTGTTGACGTTTCGGATGGAATGTGGAAAGTGATGGATCATTTGAACTTATGTATATTGCTTGGAACATTATTGGAATGTGTTTGAATAACCTTGAATGCGATAATGATGATGTCTTTGGTATTGTGGGTTGTTGTTGTTGATGTATTGAGCCGAGCTAAGCCTCGGGGATGTTATATGTATAAGGGAAGTGCTGCCGAAATTTCGGTAGACAAATACATAGTTAAATGAATTCTTGAAGTCTTGAAAATTCCTAATTGGTAACTTTGACCATTTGTAGATACTGAGCGAAACGGGAATCGAGTTTGAACGAGCGTAAGAAGTGAGAAAGGTATGTAAGGCAACCCCATTCCTTCTTTTGGCATGTCCTAGGTATACTAGGTCGGCATCGGAGCCCTGGAGGCCATTCTGTTCTCGAAAATCCGAATTAGAAATTGGGTACTATTCATTCAATTCAATTGAAGCATAAAACTCTCATTTGTGTTAAAAAGTGATCTAATGTCCGAAACTATTGTAAATGTATTCGAATCGCTTCGAAACTTTCACGTATGATTTCATAGACCCCAAGTGTTCGTAATTCATGTTCGCCACCTCGACATGACCCGAGGTGGGCACGCTAACTCCGAGACTCTTTCGATTGCCCTATAAGGCTCATTTTTGTACAACCTCGGCAAAAGACTTTTTTTTTATGAACTTGGCTATTGTAAATTAATGTTTTGATTGCCACGATATCCTAAATTATATTTTGAACCATAATTATCGTTTTGGAAATACCTTTGTGAAATGAACCCCGTTTTGATTAATTGTTCGAATTATTTTGACTAATAAGTCAACATATGATTTTGTCAAGTTTGCAAAAGTATTTTGATATGTGAATTGCATTGTTTGCTCACGACTCCGCTCGTGCCCTTATTATGATTTCGTTCACCGGTTCCCGGGCCGGTTATGATTCGTGCGCCCTATGATTAATTCGGACGTATGCTGTGTTACGGTTCCCGAGACCTCGCCATAGGGCCGGGTTCTGTTTGGAGTTATGCTGTGATATGGCTGGTGATATGTTATGATGATATGTGTGTTCGGGGATGTACGGAGATTTGAACCTTCTGGTGTTATGATGTGTGTGGCACCTGCGTCGGAGGGGTGACCACGTTCCTGAGCTTTGCATGATTTTATCTGCATTATGTATATATATGTTTTGGTACATATTTTGATATACTGGTCAGTATTCCCCTTTTGTATCCGGTTTGTTTTTCAGTTGTGATTTACATTTCTGTACTCTATGCTTTACATACTCAGTACATCTTTCGTACTGACCCCCTTTCTTCGGGGGGCTGTGTTTCATGCCCGTAGGTACAGAGATCAGCGATCTGCCAGTGTAGGCCACAGGTTCTGCTATTACAGAGTGCTCCTTTGATCTGGAGCCCCTATGTCGGTACATATCCCTTGTGATGTATATGCATATGTATATTTGACTATTTTGGGGTACGGCGGGGCCCTGTCCCGTCATATGTTTTCGTTCTGCATTTGTAGAGGCCTGTAGTCATATATGTGGGTCGAGGGTCCTATGTGCGTCTGCTTTAGTCACGATTTGTGTCTTAATGCGGTCCGTCTGTTTTGGTGGCCAAACTGGCCCATATGTTTGCATCAGTATATATGATAGGCGATGTGTATTCCGCCGCTCCTTTTGTCTTTGGATATGATATCTTTGCAAGCGGGACCGCTTAAGACAATATTTGATTTTAAATCTGTATTAATGACTAATATGAGATCTGAGATAATCTATAATATGACGATCTGGTATGTTTGTCTGTCCGGGTGCCCAAGTAGGGCGCCAGTCGCAGCCCACGGGGCTTGGTCGTGACAAAAGTGGTATCAGAGCGGTTTGTCCTCGGAATGTCTACAGGTCGTGTGTCGTAGGGTCTTGTTTATCGGTGTGTTGTGCACCACATCTATAAACAGGAGACTACAGGATATTTAGGGTGTTACCTTTCTTTGATTCTTAGATCGTGCGATAGAGCCAGCTGTAGGAAATGAATTCCTTTCTTTCTAACCCTTAATTGCAGCTGGATAGCGGTATCGACGAAAGACAACGACTGTTGATATTGGAAGCTACACAGTACTCAGGTAAGCAATGGTATGAAAGACGTATGCTGGGTAAGGTATTCTGAAGTACGATTAAAACATAAAGTTGAACATTGAAAAGAGAAATAAACGGGAAAGTGTAGCAGGTGCAGTTTGAATTGGGCATGTGAGGTAAGCCTCGACATCTGTATACTTCTATCTGTAATTGTTAGCCCCGTGTGGCTATGATGTGATATGATATGATATGTATATATGTATATGTGTTGGCCCTGTGAGGCATGGTTGGTATTTCCTGTGTACAGGTTTTGGGATAGTAAGAAATACAGAGGAACCTCTGCCCAAATTTTTCTAGAAATACGAAAAGGGAAATGAGATATAAATTCTTAACCTGTCTTGAAGGCCGATACCGATATGATAAATCTATTATGGTGGATTAAAAGTTTAAGAGGTACCCTCCATGTTATTTGTAAGAAGTATTACCCTTATCGGGAAAAAATTCTATCTCGAGGAAGCATATACGAGTAGCAAATTCGTAACTTATTTGGAGGGACCAGAAATAGGTTCCAACCCATTTTGTTTTAGCACAGCCCATGTGAAGGGCAAAAATGTCCGACGACCAAGTTTCCTCTAATTGAAAGAATACAAAGCGTATGATAAGCAGTCGGGAACTGAGCGGTTAGCTCTCGACTCCAATATATGGATATATATATATATATATATATATATATATATATATATATATATATATATATATATAAACGTGGAGGTAATTATGTGAATTAAGTACTAAAAGATTCCGTGAGGTTCGTCGGACTCTAGCTTTCTTTTGCTGGTGGTCGGAAGATATCCTACAGTAATATTTTATTAGCTTTTTCTCGACTAATTGGAGATGGAATTTGTGGAATATGAATTTAAACTCGTGGGCTGTCTGAAATTATATATATACGTATGAAGGTAAATATTGAGGATTTACAAGGGGCGACACGGTAATCATAAAGTCAGAAAAGTAATAGAATTCTCGTTAGGCCGGGGTGGGACCCGCTACGACGACGTTTTGAAAAGTTGTTAGGGCCCCGATTTGTCTTAAATTACGTGACAAAGGCTGTGTGGGGCAATCGGTGCAATTATACCGGCCTTAACGTGCCTAAATTCATTAAAGTTGTAAGGTTAAGCGTGTCAGGGCCAGAGCAATTCTGGGATAGGTGACCCCCTGGGAAATGTACAAAAAATTTCGCAAACTTAGATATGAGAGACGAATAGGAAATTCTGGGTAACCAAAAGGGAATTAGGATGTGTGATATGGCTAGAAACTTTATAGGGGCCACACGAGCTGAGACGGGTTAGATTGCTAAAAAGGGAAGGAAAAGCAGCGCAACTCCGCAACTAGGGTAAGAATGAATAAGTGATTGAAGATGTATTGTAAAAGCAATGGTAGTGATATATATATATATGTATATGTAGGGCCCCCATTTATGACCGTGTCGATTGAGTGGCGAACCCTGATAGCCATTGTTGTAATATATGGAAAACATTAACCGAACAGAATTTATGAGACAAAGCGAAAGGTATGGTACAGATGTTGCGAAATAGATTGATACTCATTTTGCTACCGGTTGAGGTTGGAAGATCCTAATACCACGATGTTTGGAAGGAAAAGAGAATAATTGATTAGAAGGTAAGGAGATCAAAATGTCAAAAAAAAGGGGGGTGAACCGTAAGAAACGTAATTAAGCAGAACCTCTAAAAGAGTCAACGGGTAAAGCACGAGAATTATTTGCGAAAACGAACTAAAATGTAGTAGTGCAGGACAAAGGAAACCTATGGTATGGAATGATGAATCATGTGCATATCGAGTAATTTGAATATTGAGAAAAACAGAACGACGGATAAGGATCGGGTATGAAAGAAGGAATAACTTGGCCAAATCATCCAATGAGGAGGAATATAATTATTAAGAGATAAATTGCTATACTAATTACGTTACTTGAGTGTCAGCTATTGGATAAGATTATGTGCTATGTAATTATGATTCTATTAAGGTTTCGTACGAAAATAATCAAGTTGTAGATTAGAAAGAAAAGACACGGATATGGTATAAGTATAACCCCAAAGGGGGGAAAGCGGATGAAAGTGAAGTAAAGTAAGTACAAATGGAAATAATTGACACACACAGGATCAAAGCGATAAAGAATTAGCCTAGGTCTTCGACCTCAACTGAGGTACATAATTTTTGGGATTGGCCGGATATCACAGAAGGTCTGTGGAGAACTTTGTGTCTGCTACGACACTATTATCGAAGCTAACTCAGAAGGCAGTGGAATTTCAGTGAACCGGTACTTTTGAATGCAGTTTCCTGTTGCTGAAGGAAAAATTAATTACAGCTCCAGTCCTAGTTCTTCCTAAAAGGGGGCAGACGGGCAAGTTATTTATTATGATGCTTCCGGTATTGGGACAGGTTTTGCATTAGTACAGCATGGTCGGATTATAGTCCATGTTCCCCGACAGCTCAGACCGCACGAGAGAAATTATTTCGCTTATGACCTGGAATTAGCTGCGGTGATTCATGTTTTAGAGATGTGGCGGCATCACTTGCATGGGGTCCACGTTGATATTTATACGGACCATAAGTGCCTCCAGTATATTTTAAGAAAAAGGAGCTGAATTTGCGGCAGAGAAGATGGTTCGAATTATTAAAAGATTATGATGTTAATATTTTGTGCCACCCTAGAAGGGCTAACGTTGTGACAAACGCACTTAGTCGTGAACCTATGGATGGCATTGACCGGCGTACGTTCGGCAACAAAGAATTGGTTTGTAAAACTCATCAGTCGGCTAGCCTTGGAGTCCGTTTGGTCGGTTCTGAAGGTATCGAAATTTTCGTCTGAGAAGTTGCAGAATCATCGATTATGGAGAGGTAAAAACATTGTCAGTTTGAGGAGTCTATTCTGGTACAGTACAGAGATACAACCCTTGATAAGAAAAGACCCAGTTCGAGGTTTCACCTGATGGATATTGCTATACAGAGGCGGATTATGTGTGTTTGACGTTGCAAGGCCGCAATGGCCAATTATGGGCGAAGCACATAATGTTCGACATTCTGTTTATTCTGAATCCACAAAAATGTACCATGATCTTAGATATTTATGTTAATGGGACGGTATGAAAAGGGACATTGCAGAGTTCGTTGGCCAATGCCCAGATTGTCAGCAAGTCAAGATCAAGTATCAAAAGCCCGGGGGAGTGTTACAGGAAATGGAAATTCTGTTTGGAAATGAGAAACGATTAACATGGACTTCATTATAGGTTTACCGCGCACTCCGCGCAGGTACGATTCTATTTGGATTATTGTCAATAGATTGACGAAATCAGCCCATTTCCTTCCGGATAGAACTACTTATTTGGTTGAGGATTTTGCCAGATTGTATATTAAAGAGATAATAAGACTACACGGGATCCCTGTACCTATTATAACCGACAGAGGTGCTCAGTTTACGGCTAATTTCTGGAAGTCGTTCCAGGAAGGATAGGGGACTCAGGTGAGTCTTAGCACAACACTTTATCCTCAGTCCGACGGACAGGCCGTGCGTACTAGTCAGACACTGGAAAATATGTTGCGGGCCTGTGTTATTGATTTTAGAGGTAGTTGGGATGATCAGTGGTCGCTTATTGAATTTGTTCGAAATAATAGTTATCGTTCATAGCACCATACGAATACGAAGCCCTATATAGTACCCAGATGGCACTGTAGGAAACCTTATACGGTAGAGACTGCAGATTCTTTGACTGGTTGGTTTGATGTGGGCCAAGCAAAGTCGATCGGACCAGGTATGGTCCAGCAAGCAATTGATAAGGTAAAACTCACTCAGGAATGGTTATTGTTTGCCTAGAGTTGACAGAAATCACATACAGATAGGCAGCACCGACCGTTAGAGTTCCAGATTGATGACTGGCTATCCCTAAAGGTGTCACCTATGAAGGGGGTGATGAGATTCGGTAAAAAGGGTAAGTTTAGTCCGCGGTATATCGGGCTATATCAGATTATCCGGAAGATAAGCGAGGTCGCCGATGAGTTAGACTTGCCATTTGATCTGGAGGTTCTACATCTGGTATTCCCTGTATCCATGCTTCGTAATGTGTTGGTGATCCTCCCAGGATATTCCCAGCAGGTAATATTCAGGTGACGGAAGACTTGTCTTATGAAGAGCAACCTGTGACTACTCTGGATCGTCAGGTGAGGAGGCTACGTACCAAAAATATGCCCTCTGTTAAGGTCTTTTGGCGAAACAATGATACAGAAGAAATGACATGGGGAGCAGAGGACGAAATGAAGAAAAGTATCCCCACTTGTTTCCTACGCCCACAGGTAATCTAAGCTCTTAAGTTTATTATATTGATTGACAAATGACTTATGTGTGCTATTCCTAAAGAGAGACTCCCCACCATATTTATAAAACCCTATAAGGCTAATTTAACATTCGAGGACGAATGTTCTAAAGGAGGGGAGAATGTTATATCCCGTGTTTGCGCATTCGGAAAAATTTGGAATAATCTTGCTTTGTAGGAAATGAGGGCTATATTTGATTTTATTTCATATATGTGTGTTATTCATGAAAAATATTGATGCGGAGATACGGAAGAAGGCCAAGGGCGAAATTGGAATTTCGGGAATTAGTTTCGGGAATTACAAATAAAATCCACAATGAATTGGGCTCAAAAAAATAAGAGAAAAATCAAGGCCCAAATAGTATAGGGTGGCCGGCCATATGGCCAAGCCCAAGTCCATGGAAATTTTTCCATGTGATAATTAATTAAGAAGATCATTATATATATATATCATTATCCATGGAACTTTCATGAAACAAAGCAAAAAGAAAGAGAGCAAGAACAAGAGTGAGGGGGTTCGGCCCCCCTTCAAGAAAAAAAAAATTCCAAGTCCATGAATCTTGTTCCAAATTTTTTTTTTCTTGTTGTATTCCCACTAAGTCAAGGATGCTCTTCAACATGGTATAATTTTTAAGGCAAGGAAGTGCTTGTGTTGGCAAGTGGAAGTTTGAAGAAAAAGGTAAGAAATCTATCCTTTTGTGTTATGAAATAAATATATATGTTGTAAGGATTGGAACTAGATGAGAATCATGAAATTGGTGTGAGTGTGTGCAAGGCCGTGTGTGCGTATGAAGTAGTGTGTGTGGCCGTGAGCCATGGTGGCATGGGAGTGGTGAGTTAAATTTTATTTAGCTTGTTAGTTGTGTCGTTGTGGCATTTATGACGTAAATAAAGGTTTAACGAAGTGAGTTGGCATTGAAGTTGGTTGTATGTTGATATGGGAAATTATGTGATTTCTTATATGATTTTTATATAATTGTGAAAGTAAGATTCTAGAATGAGAATTTATGTTGTTGTTAATGAATTTGGAAGGGAACAATGCGAGTTAGTATGTTCGTCGTAGTTGTTGACGTTTCGGATGGAATGTGGAAAGTGATGGATCATTTGAACTTATGTATATTGCTTGGAACATTATTGGAATGTGTTTGAATAACCTTGAATGCGATAATGATGATGTCTTTGGTATTGTGGGTTGTTGTTGTTGATGTATTGAGCCGAGCTAAGCCTCGGGGATGTTATATGTATAGGGGAAGTGCTGCCGAAATTTCGGTAGACAAATACATAGTTAAATGAATTCTTGAAGTCTTGAAAATTCCTAATTGGTAACTTTGACCATTTGTAGATACTGAGCAAAACGGGAATCGAGTTTGAACGAGCGTAAGAAGTGAGAAAGGTATGTAAGGCTACCCCATTCCTTCTTTTGGCATGTCCTAGGTATACTAGGACGGCATTGGAGCCCTGGAGGCCATTCTGTTCTCGAAAATCCGAATTAGAAATTGGGTACTATTCATTCAATTCAATTGAAGCATAAAACTCTCATTTGTGTTAAAAAGTGATCTAATGTCCGAAACTTTTGTAAATGTATTCGAATCGCTTCGAAACTTTCACGTATGATTTCATAGACCCCAAGTGTTCGTAATTCATGTTCGCCACCTCGAGATGACCTGAGGTGGGCCCGCTAACTCCGAGACTCTTTCGGTTGCCCTATAAGGCTCATTTTTGTACAACCTCGGCAAAAGACTTTTTTTTTATGAACTTGGCTATTGTAAATTAATGTTCTGATTGCCACGATATTCTAAATTATATTTTGAACCATAATTATCGTTTTGGAAATACTTTTGTGAAATGAACCCCGTTTTGATTAATTGTTCGAATTATTTTGACTAATAAGTCAACATATGATTTTGTCAAGTTTGCAAAAGTATTTTGATATGTGAATTGCATTGTTTGCTCACGACTCCGCTCGTGCCCTTATTATGATTTCGTTCACCGGTTCCCGGACCGGTTATGATTCGTACGCCCTATGATTAATTCGGCCGTATGCTGTGTTACGGTTCCCGAGACCTCGCCATAGGGCCGGGTTCCGTTTGGAGTTATGCTGTGATATGGCTGGTGATATGTTATGATGATATGTGTGTTCGGGGATGTACGGAGATTTGAACCTTCTGGTGTTATGCTGTGTGTGGCACCTGCGTCGGAGGGGTGACCACGTTCCTGAGCTTTGCATGATTTTATCTGCATTATGTATATATATGTTTTTGTACAGATTTTGATATACTGGTCAGTATTCCCCTTTTGTATGCGGTTTGTTTTTTCAGTTGTGATTTACATTTCTGTACTCTATGCTTTACATACTCAGTACATCTTTCGTACTGACCCCCTTTCTTCGGGGGGCTGCGTTTCATGCCCGCAGGTACAGAGATCAGCGATCTGCCAGTGTAGGCCACACGTTCTGCTATTACAGAGTGCTCCTTTGATCCGGAGCCCATATGTCAGTACATATCCCTTGTGATGTATATGCATATGTATATTTGTCTATTTTGGGGTACGGCGGGGCCCTGTCCCGTCATATGTTTTCGTTCTGCATTTGTAGAGGCCTGTAGTCATATATGTGGGTCGAGGGTCCTATGTGTGTCTGCTTTAGTCACGATTTGTGTCTTAATGCGGTCCGTCTGTTTTGGTGGCCAAACTGGCCCATATGTTTGCATCAGTATATATGATAGGCGATGTGTATTCCGCCGCTCCTTTTGGCTTTGGATATGATATCTTTGCAAGCGGGACCGCTTAAGACAATATTTGATTTTAAATCTGTTTTAATGACTAATATGAGATCTGAGATAATCTATAATATGACGATCTGGTATGTTTGTCTGTCCGGGTGCCCAAGTAGGGCGCCAGTCGCGGCCCACGGGGCTGAGTCGTGACAGCATCAAACCCGGAATTTCCGAGGTGTAACATTCTTCCCCCTTAGGAAAATTCGTCCTCGAATGTTAGGTTCTTGGGGATTCTATAAACATTTTGCCAGCGTTTCCCCTATAATATGGCACTACCATCCTGCAACAGCAACCCAAAATACATCGCCTCACAGGGCTACAAAAATGACATCAATAACCATGGCCACACACGACCAAGAGAGCATCAAGGAAAGCACTACATACCTGAGGACAATGGCATCTCTGCCTGAGTCTCCTCTGGAGGTGGAAATAAATGTGGGTACCGGAACTTCATGTCTTCTTCTGCTTCCCAAGTCATTTCCTTTCTATTATTATTTCTCCATAAAACCTTTAACTGAAGCTATATCTTTGGTTCTGAGCTTCTATACTTTCCTATCAAGAATGGCAATGGGAAATTCTTCGTAGGATAATTGCATAGTGACTTGGACATCATCTACCGGTACAACTCTAGAAGGATCTCCAATGCACTTATGAAGCATCGATACATGGAAAACTGGGTGAACTGACTCCAAATCAGGAGGTAGATCTAATTCGTATGCCACTTAGCCTACCTTGCGTATAATCTCATAAGGTCCAATGTACCGGGGACTAAGCTTTCCCTTTTTGCCAAATCTCATAACGCCTTTCATTGACGACACCTTTAAGAACACCCAATCTTTCACTTAGAACTCTAAGTCCCTTCGACTATTATCTGCATAGGATTTTTGACGACTCTGAGCTGTCAATATTCGATCCTGTATAAGCTTGACTTTCTCTATAGCTTGCTGGACCAAGTCTGGCCCTATCAATTTAGTCTCTCCTACTTCGAACCACCCAATTGGAGATCTACACTTGCGCCCATATAAAGCCTTATACGGTGCCATTTGGATGCTAGAATGATAACTATTATTATAAGCAAATTCAATAAGTGGTAAGTGATCATCCCAACTGCCTCCAAAATCCAATACACATACCCATAGACTATCCTCAAGCGTCTGGACGGTACGCTCAGCTTGCCCATTAGTCTGTGGGTGAAATGTTGTACTAAGACTCACTTGAGTCCCCAAACCTCCTTGGAAAGTTTTCCAAAAATTGGCTGTAAATTGAGTCCCACTATCGGAGATAATAGATATTGGAACACCGTGAAGTCGCATTATCTCTTTAACATAAAGCATTGCAAAATCTTCTGCTACATATGTAGTTTTGACCGATAAGAAATGAGCTGACTTCGTGAGTCTATCCACGATCACCCATATAGAATCATACTTACATCGGGAACGGGGTAAGCCTGCAATGAAGTCCATATTAATTACTTCCCATTTCCAAGTCGGAATCTCTATAGCTTGCAACAATTCACCCGGTTTTTGGTGCTCAATTTTCACTTGCTGACAGTTAGGACATTGAGCTACGAATTCCGCTATGTCCTTCTTCATTCCATTCCACCAATATATAGATTTAAGATTGTGATAATTTTCGTTTCTCCGGGGTGAACGGAATAACGGGAACAATGGGCTTCTCTTAATATTTGGTGGTGTAATCCTGCAACATCAGGAACACATAACCTGCCTCGGCATCGGAGAACTCCACCTCCGAAAATCTCGAAGGATGACTCCTTATTCTGAGGGATTGTACTCCTGTAATGAATTAGCATAGGATCCTGGTATTGACGCTCTTGCACTTCAACTACTAGCGACGAGACTGTTGAATTGTGAATGGTAGCTCCCATACTGCTTGAGTCCACTACACGAACTCCTAGGCTGGCTAACTGCTGGAGTTCACGAGCTAACTCTATTTTCTCCTGCTGAACATCACATAAACTTTCCATGGATCTACGGCTAAGAGCATCCGCCAAAATATTTACTTTCCCAGGATAATACGGGATGTTAACATCATAATCTTTCAACAACTCCAACCATCGTCGTTGTCGTAAATTCAATTCCTTCTGCTTGAAAATATACTGGAGGCTCTCATGATCCGTATAAATATCAATATGTACGCCATACAAATAATGTCTCCACATCTTCAATGCATGAATCACTGCAGCCAATTCAAGATCATGGGTTGGATAATTTTTCTCATGTTTCCGCAACTGTCTTGAAGCATACGCAATCACCTTACCATGTTGCATTTACACATAGCCTAACCCAACGCCTGAAGCATCACAATAGACAACATAACCTTCAGATCCCTCTGGAAGTGTTAGGACTAGGGTAGAAGTTAATCTATCCTTTAGCTCTTGGAAACTACGTTCACAAGCATCTGTCCATTGAAATTTAGCTGATTTCTGGGTCAGCTTCGTGAGTGGTGCAGAAATAGAAGAAAAGCCTTCTACAAACCTCTTGTAATAACATGCTAAGCCTAGAAAACTGTGAACCTCCGTAGGTGTTGTAGGTCTTGGCCAAGTCTTTACGACCTTAATATTTTAGGTATCTACCCGAATACCATCGGCTGAAATAACATGCCCAAAACAAATCACCGAATTTAACCAAAATTCACACTTAGAAAATTTGGAAAATAACTCTCGAGTTTGAAGAACTCTAAGAACGATACGCAAATGATCTGCATGTTCTGCCTCGGACCTAGAATATACCAGGATATCGTCAATGAACACAATCACAAATAAATATAGGAAAGGCCTGAAAATATTGTTCATCAAATCTATAAATATTGTCGGTGCATTAGTTAGCCCAAACAACATTACTCGGAACTCGAAATGGCCATATCTGGTTCTAAAGGTCGTCTTAGGAATATCTTTCTCCCTAACTTGCACTTGATGATACCCGGATCTCAAATCTATTTTTGAAAACCATTTGGCACCCTGCAATTAATCAAATAAGTCGCCAATCCTTGGGAGCGGATATTTGTTCTTGATCATAACTTTATTCAGTTGCCTGTAGGCAATGCACATGCTCAAGGAGCCATCTTTCTCCCTCACAAACAACACGGGTGCTCCCCACGGGGAAGAACAAGGCCTAATAAAACATTTTTCAAGCAAGTTCTTCAATTGCTCCTTCAACTCTTTCAACTCTGTGGGAGCCATTTGGTAAGGGGGAAAAGATATGGGCTTGGTATCCGGTAGCACATCAATAAAAAAATCAATCTCCCGCTCAGGAGGGAGGCCAGGAAGCTCATCCGGGAAAACATTCAGAAACTCATTCACCACGGGGACAGACTGAAGAGTTGGCGATTCATCTTCTACATCTTGGACCCGAAATAGATGGTAAATACAACCTTTAGCAATCATTTTTCTCGCCTTGAGATAGGAAATAAACCTACCTGTCGGGGACGCTGTATTTCCTTTCCATTCCAAAACTAGTTCTCCCAGAAACTGGAAGCGAACCATCTTCGTTCTACAATAAACATTAGCATAGCAAGAAGCCAACCAATCCATGCCCATGATAACATCAAAGTCCGCCATTTTCAACTCATGTAAATCAACCTTAGTACGGTGGTCACAAATCACAACTATACAATTTTTATATACTCGGCTAGCTATCACCGGTTCACCAACGAGTGTCGATACCTCGAAAGGTTTGATTGACTCCGGTTTGACCCCAAACCGACTCGCAATATATGGAGTAACATATAAAAGTGTGGAGCCCGAATCTATCAAAGCATATACCTCAAGAGAAAATACTGATAATATACCTGTGACGACATCAGGGGAAGACTCAAGATCCTGTCACTCAGCCAATGCATAAATACGGTGCTAAGGACCACTCGAACTGGGAGTTCCTCCTCTACCTCTACCACGGCTGATCGGCGCCTACGGAATTTGCCCCAGAGGGCATATGGCTGATGAAGACCCGGCTGCCGACCCTCAAGGCTGGACCCTACCCCTTCCACCAATCGAGGGGCAATCACGCATGACATGGCCTGGCCGACCACATGTATAGCAAACATCTAAGCCTAATCGACACTGGCCCCTATGTAACTTTCCGCACTGAGAAAAATCATGGCACGGGTGGCCTTGCCTGACCAGAATCGCCTCTAAAATGAGAACCTGAAGCCCTGAAACTCTGACTCGGCCCAGAGTGAGTTGATCTATCAAATCTCTGGCCCGTATACCATGGAGGCGCACTAGTCATGGAATGGCCTGACAACCTAGAAAACTGCTATTTTTTCCCTCCTCTATACTCACTCATCGGACCCGAAGATCTAGCTCTCTTGCTATACCCTTTGTCATACTCACGCTCACTTCTTTGCTATTGTTGGCTTTCCTCTAAATTATGGGCATGGGCTTGAATACGTGAAATATCCATGTTATCCTGAAGGGACGCAGTCAAGCATTTACCCATCAAATGTGGCCCTAGGCCTCTCACAAATCGGTGCACTCGGTCACCCGTATCCGCTACCATGGTCGGAGCATACCTAGCCAAAGAATTGAAGCGGTGACTATACTCTAAGGCACTCATACTTCCTTGCCTAAGATTCAAGAACTTGTCGGTTCTAGCTCGCCGAACCTCCAGAGGCAAGTAATGTCGGAGAAAGGCATCCATAAATTCTTGCCATACCGGGGGAGGTGCATTGACTCCCCGTGAAGCCATCCAAACCGTGTACCAATGAACCGCAACGTCCCGCACTCTATAGGATGCTAACTCTACCGATTCAATGTCTGAAGCATGAATTAACCGAAATGTCCTCGACATCCCATCAATAAAGTTTTGAGGGTCCTCATCCGGCTTTTACCCGAAGAATTTTGGAGGGTTCAAGCTAATAAAATCACGGGCCCTTGCACTAACTGCCATATCACCTTGACCTATACCTTGCCGCTAGGTCAGAGCGGCAACCAATTGAGTGAGTAAATGAATGGCCTCTTTCACATCTTGGCCTGAAGCATCTGGTGGAGGAGCTGGGGCTGAGGCTCCCTATGCTCCTCTGAAGTGGGTAATGAGTGGGAGGATCTAGACGGAACCTCATTCTGGGATTCATACCCCACTATAACTGGTGGCGGTATTCTTTCAGCCCGCTTTTCTGCCGTTGTCTTGCCTTTTTGGGCTGCCGTAGCTTTCCTCTTTACAGGCATTTCTGAAATATATAATACACGGTTAAGGAAAGAGAAATACTTATATCATGGCTCTATCGCACGATCTATGAAGAAAGAAGGTCATTCATTCCTAAAAATGCCCGCAGCCTCCTGTTTATAAGTGTGGCGTGCAACACACCCATAAAAAAGACTCTACCGGACACAGCTCGTAGGCACACCCTAGGACAGAACTGCTCTGATACCACTTTTGTCACGACCCAACCGGAGGGCCATGACAGGCACCCGTGCTAACCCACCCGGGCACCTCTTATTTTACATTCACATTCACATCTAAATGAGCCACATGGCCTACACATGATTTTTATACATCAATAATACTAATCTCATTGGGCAACGACACATTTAAATCATCATCAACAAATAGGCCCATATCCATATACACAAGCCGACGAGGCAAACAAAATAATATACAAAATATAAGTCGACAAGGCTAAAAGATATCTAACCATACACAACTGTCTACGAGCCTCTAAAGAAAGTATGTAACATCATATAGACGGGACAAGACCCCGCCATGCCCATATGTATGTACACAAAAAGAATAATACCAACAGCTGCAGCTCCGGATCAAATGGAGCTCCTCTATGCAGTCCTTGAACAGATAATCTATGGATAAAGTTTGTCTCCCTGTCCACCTGTGGGCATGACACAGCGTCCACAAACAAAAAAACGTCAATACGAATAATGTATTGAGTATGTAAAGCATAATCAATAACATAAAAGAGACATAAGAAATAACATAAGATAGAGAAGTCATGGAATAAAAGAGCTATGTATACCTCTTGCAATGTTCGTCATATTTACTTACCCTCTTTCTAATGGGAAATTTCCATTTCATACATTCATACATTTAGAAGTATCATACCCGACCATAGAGGTTCGGTGTCTTACATACTCGACCATAATAAGGTGCGGTGTTATACGTACCTAGCCCTACCAAGGCTTAGTGTCATCCGTACCCAACTACAGTGGTGCGCGCGCGATAGGTGTCATACCCGGCCATATAAGCTCGGTGTTACATAATAGCCATACATACTTAGACACGTATACGTAATAGTCCATAAGTATCATCAACATCATTACCATCATCGTTTTCGTTACATCTATCCTTAGAGGATCAACTATCATATAAGGGAGGTAATAGCATCGTGAAAGTATCGAGGATCATGAGCTTTAGTAATTTTAGAGATAGAGTCATTTGGAAGACATTGTGGAACTCATGAGGGGGTATATAGCAAAGGAATCATGCCTTAATGAAAGAAGGGTTAGCCTTACATACCTCTTTGCCTTCTTAACTACTTAACGTTCACCGTCGAAGCTTGAACAATCTACATTTAGAAGGATTCATACCATAGTTAAGCCTTAATGATACTCTTAAATTCGAACTAGAATAATTCATGATCTAATGAAAATTGGGCAGCATTTCCCCTATTTCATCGACTTCCGCCATATTACAAAAAAACTCCAAAATAACCATAATAACATCTATAATATCATAATCAAGCAATCACATTCCATCTAGTCTTCCATATTCATTCTCACATTCAACTTACACTAACAACTTCACACCAACCCTTTGCACATTTTCCATAGAACGCTTTCTCATAATCATTATTACCTTCTATAACAAGATTGTATCCATATCATACTAAGAATCATGATTCAAGTTAGCGCACTACTCAAGAACATCATGAAAACTACATTTAGATATCATCTTCTACTTTCTCCTTCTACCCAAGTTGTTCTACAACTAAACATTATTAATAACATGAAATAAACATGAAAACTAATCTCTTTACCTCATAAGAATGAGCTTTGGAGCAAGTTATCAACTTGTGCAAAACCCTAGCTACAATACCCAAGTAAATCTTTGAAATCTACCAACCCTAGGGAGCCTTTTAACACATGAACACTTCAATTCTTGCTATTTGATCTTTGTAATCTCTTAGGTTTGAGTGAAATATGTTAGGAGAAAGGTTTTGGGTGCTCTCAAGACTTGGAGAGAAAGTGGGAAATGAAATAAATGAATAAGGGGGCCATATATAACGAAATAAAATTCTGGCCCGACCCGGATATACAGCCAATTATATGGCCCGTATAATTTATACGGTTCGTATAATTGGATCGTATAATCCCACCAGAAAAACACCTCTCTCTGGAAGCTTTTTACGGACCATTATAATGGCCTATGGTCCGTACAAATGGCCGTACAACTGGAAATTTCCGAATTCCATTCTCGTCGCCTCGTTTGACATCCAATCCTCGTGGAACCTTCTTGGCACTTATGTAACACTTCATTAACCATACAATAGGCCCTATAGGCCCATCAAGAAATTACCAAATAAATATTAGCTCAATTATAGCGAAAACCTTTCCGAGCACGACTTACATTTCACTTCCTTCAACAAACTAAATTTCACAGACGGCACAGACGCTTAGGAGCATTATCAGCAAATATACAGGAGCACTCCACTACTCCAGAGTTACCGCTTATTGGTATATTCTTTTGTGTACATATTTAGGGCATGGCGGGGTCCTGTCCCGTCCTTATGATTTCAGTACTCCAGTTAGAGGCTCGTAGGTACATATGTGGGGGTAGTAGATATCTCATGATCTTCTTAGTGTATATTATGTATATCATTTTGTAGGCTCGTGGGCTTGTATATATATATATATATATATATATATATATGTATATTTTGAGGAGTAATTGAAGATCGTTTCATAGTAAGTTTTGCTTGAGAATTGTGTCGATCCAAGTTAAATATGAAGATGAGCATGATGGGTGGTGCTCGGTAGGTTAGCTTCGGGTACCCGTCATGGCCCTCTAGCTGGGTCGTGATAGGAATATACCGAGCCGTGTTATGGCCGGGTACGAATGTGATGTATATGATATTTCCGAGCCTTGTTATGGCCGGGTATAGATATGATGTTACCGAGCCTCGCTATGGCCGGGTACAGATGTAAACGAACCTTACTATGGTCGGGTACGGATAATACCGAACCTATATGGCTGGGTACAGTGTTGTATAAATATGTATGTGAACTATGCAATGCTTCTTCTAGAAAGAAAATGGATAAGTAAGCATGAGGAATGTATCAAGAGGTATTATGAAGTATATACGCTCCTTTTATCTTATCTTATTCATTATGTTTTTATCATGTTACTATTCATGTCTTATATACTCAATACATTATTCGTACTAATATCCTTTCTTGTGGACGCTGCGTTCATGCCCACAGGTAGATAGGGGGACGGGTCTGATCCTTAGAAGCTTCATCAATGGAGATTCAGGAGCACTCCACTTATTTCGGAGCTGCATTTTGTTGGTATACTTCTTTTGTGGATGTTTGGGGGCATGGCGGTGTCCTGTCCCGTCCTTATAATTTCCAGTACTCCAGATAAAGGCTCGTAGACATGTGTGGACAGTTAGAAGTTTCATGACCTTACCGGTGTATATCATTTTGTAGCCTTGTAGGCCTGTACATATATATGTTTATGAGATGAAGTTGATGATTATCGTGTAAATGAGTTTCATTTGGAAAACTTATATCCATTCAGGTTGTGATAATTGAAAGTTAGATGGGAAGAAGTATGATAGTTGGTGCTCGGTACGCTAGCTCCGAGTACCCATCATGGCCCTCGGGTTGCATCGTGACACTCTATTTAAGTTATCAAAATCGTTACGCTAAATCCGGGTTTTGAAATGAAATGGTTTTGGGGACTTAGAGTCAATCTAAACGGCATAAGTACCGTTATCCTAAGACAACTAGTTCACACGATAGGGACTCCACTATGACATGAGTTTTTTTACAAGTTTACAAATACATAAAAGCTTAAAAATGAAAAAAAACAAGAAGCAAATAAAGGAAATGTAAGACTAGGGGCGTACCAAGCCCATAGCTGGCCATTTTCACCCATGGTTGGGCCTTCTGCGCGCCAAGCTAGTTAATTCATCTTCGTGGACTCAATCTCTTCGAGGAAAGAATTTTTCTTATTAGGCCTGAGGCCAAATAGGCAGGCTAACCCAACCCGAGTGGTCATGTGGTGAGGGAGAAAAGGAAAAGGGAAACAGGTTAGTTTATAATTTTATGAACTTATCATGATTATATTTACAAAAGAAAGCAGAAGATAATATATATAAAGTATGTACATATGTCTCACCAGATTCTACAAATTAATGAAGTAAGGCAGCTATGCCAAATGCTTATACATGTATACCAAAAGGCCTGTTGGCAGGTCTTTGGTAACAAAGAGAAAGGAAGAGTCGTCGCCCCCGTATTCCCGATGTCGCACAAGTTCCAAGGGTTTCACGAACCCTAGGCATGGCTGGTCACCAGGGAAGGCTAAGACTAGACCCTACCTCAAATTACTTTGTCCCATACAAATTTAGCCAAAAAAAACATAAGCAGATTCCAGGATAAAATACCACATAACTGTCCAGGTTCACAACACAATACAAATCAAGAACCAGAGCAATGAAATTTATGGACTTGCAGTAGCAAGAAATATGGCCAAACACACACTTATGAAGGAGGCCCAAAGCAGACTAACAGGAACTAAAGAGGCAAAGAATAAGACACATAGTCATGGGATAACACAACTGCAGCTTACCAATGCAACATAAATGGGACAAGGACAAAGCAACACGGTCATAGAAAGAAAATAGCATAAGCTGCAGTATCAGATACGATATGACCAGGGATAATAAATCAAAGACATATAACCATGGGAAAACACACACAAGCTGTGACACACAAGGGAGGCAGATCTGAACTAAAACATGCCATCATGAAATGAACTAGAGCATTTTACATCTTGCCAGTGAGGAAGCACACAGAACCAATCAGGATTTGGACATGGCAGGAAAGGGGGGCAAGACTGAGGTCCTCCTATGTTTGAGTTTTATGTACTAGAGTCAACTAGAGGCACCTAATGCACTCCTAGGAATAAGTAAACAAGACCAGGTCAAGGAAAATGGGCAACCCAGTTTTACACTTCTACCAATCCTTTCATTTTGTTCCTAACATAAACACATATGCACAACCATTCTTCATTTGTTCAAAGTCACAATCAATATTTCTAGGACACCTAACCCTAACCTAGGGGATCCCACTAAGCCTACGCGCAGAATCCATGTGGTTCCAAATATCTTGGCAATGAACACCTAACCCCATAAGCCACAGAAGTGCCATATGACCTCTTATATGAAGGAAAGATGTTATGTGCCAGGCTGGGCCTGGCCTTCCTTTTCTCCTTTCCCCAAGGCCCCTTTGAAAGGGTTTTCTTAGGTCATGTGGCCTTGGTTCATTTCCAGCCCCCTTTGTGATCACATGAGGGTTTGCATCTTTAAAGTTATTTAGCCTAGAATTCAATCTAAAAGGGTTCCAAGTACACATGTTCAACCAAGCAGACCTGCGCATTTGTACTAAGGTCAGGACCATTTCCTAAGATCCTCAAGGATAACTAATCTAATTTCAAGTCATAGCAGGGATCAGATTCAACCAATACAAGCTATTCAGGTTCCCTTGGCTTCCCAGCCTCACCCCAGATGGGTCTATATTCCTCACAGATCAAGCCATGACATAAGCCTCATTCAAACTAACCCCAAGGGTACACACAACCAAATTAGTAAGCAAATGATAGTTCAGCAAGCAAACAAAGCATTCTCACAGAGGCCTGATTCCCAAGACAAGCAAGGAATGGCACTAACCATATAAGCAAGTCACTAGGACCCTAGATCAGAGGTACAAAAGGGCCTAAGGAAGACACAGTAAGCAATTAAGACCTTAGACAGTGTATTTACTTATTTCAGATAAAGAAAAACCTTGGCAGAACCTATAACTTAGAGCACACATTTAAACCTGGTAGTTTTAAAAACATACATCCCCGCTTACAAGCCCAAGCACATAGCAGACATGTTGGATAATTTAGGATTAGTGTAGTCCACACCTGGATGCACACTTAAAATCTTTGATAAAGGAAAGGGATTTTAAGGAGCATGTTATGTGAGCAGTTAATTAAAACAGTCCTAAAACAATCTTAGTCCTTAATGATGGTCCTTCAAATACTTAGTCCAATCAGAACCTTCCACAAGAAGCAAGAAGAAGAGTGGGAGGTAGGTCTAGAGCATGATCAGGTCCTGATAATGTCACGACCCGACTAGGGGCCATGAGGGGTACCCGGGGCTAACCACCGAGTACCGCTCATACCATTACCCATCGTACTTGTCAAGCGTTCATTCATTAATCTTATACTCAAGTCATAAGAAAAACCATTTTTTTTCACTTCGAAACATAATTACCTTTATATACATAAGCCCTTCGGCTATCAAAATAATGTACATACAATAAGGACATCATGAGACAATACTACCCACACATGCGTATCTACGAGCCTCTACTAGAGTGCTAGACATAGGGACGGGACAGGACCCCGTCGTGCCCAAAATATATGTATATACACAAAAGAATAAGTCAATGGCACCTCCGGAACAATGGAGTGCTCTCAAGTCAGCTAATAGCTCCTACGAGTCTGGATCACCTCCCTGCCTACCTGTGGCATGAACACAGCGTCCAAAGAAAACGGACGTCAGTACGAACATTGTACTGAGTATGTAAGGTATGAATGAAATGAACATAATAGAGAAATCATAAGACATAAGATGAAGATATAACCTGCGTAACTTTTAAGGGTGGATACATTTCATACATATATCATATATAATCATAGTACATGTATCATCATAGCGCATACATCACCGTATCATATATATCATCATCGTTAACTCGCGTCCGGGTAACCACCATATGCCGCCCACTAGTGGTGTCATGCCCAGCCCTTTAGGCTCGGTGTAAACATAGCAGCCCGCCTTAGCGGTGACATGCCCGGCCATTTAGGCACGGTGGAATCGCATCATCATATACCCATCGTAAACTTAACATTTTCATACATTGCATAGGCATATCATAAGCTTAGCGTCATTATACATTTATCATCAAACATATATTAGAACTCGAAGGAAACTATGGCTATGTCGGGGTGACATAAGGTCGTGAACCCCCAATTACATTATGGAGTGATCATAATCATTATGTCTCACCTTGAAGGGACTAACATTTAAAGGTGAGTGTACACAAGAAAAGCATCAATGGAACCATATTTAGGATCATTAACCTCATGGACATCGTATGTTACTCTAGGATTCTTTATACTTAAATTCATCATCATCATTATCATGCTCGTATCGTATCTCTTTTCTTTTTCATATGCGTATGTAGCTCTTTATAGTCATGGACTCATAATTTCCGTTATTCAGGAAGATCACGGAAAAATAGGAAGATTCATGTCATAGGAGTCATGCCTTAGAAGGAGAGGACTAGCCTTACATACCTCTTTCGTTTAGCTATTCTATCGTTTGATCGTTCTTATTCGATGCTCGCGTTTCTACTTTCAAGAAAGTTCATATTAACATTAGCTAATCGATTATAAGAACATGCTTACTAAGGCTAGAGAAAATTGGGCAGCATTTCCTTTGTTTATACAACTTTCCTCATATTACCTAGCAACTCCCAAACATCCATAATAACATTCACAATATCATAAGCAACAATCATCATTCATCTACGTTATCCACATTTCACAATTTTACTTCAATTCCTCCATAATCATGGTCATAGTACACTACTACATTTTCTCACATATAATGCTTATGCCATGTCCTAAATGTCATTCATAACATAATTATAATCACAACATATCAATATTCATGACTTATTCCAAACTACCACTCAAAATGTCACTATCCTCACATTCATGACCCATTTTCTATATCCTTCTACAATCCAAGTCTTTCAACATCTCATTACTTTAAACAACATGGAATGATCATAAAACATACCTTAGATAGTGTAAGAATAAGCCTTGAGCGGAGATACTTGTCACGACCCAACCCTGTAAGCCGTGACTAGTGCTCGAACTGGGCACCCGAACACACTCATCAAATCTGAATCACATACAGATAGCGTATACGGGCACAAATATCACACGCTGCCTCAAATTATATCAATCTGTCTCAGACACATTTCAAACACAACCATATATGTACATATATATCAGAAGCCGACAAGGCTATCAAATGGCGCAACGGCCCAAAACATATACAAACGCACGCCGACAAGGCTGCCATGGCAAGTGGGATCATACAAACACACCCGTACAGAAGTAGGCACAAAACCCACATATACGTCTACAGACCTCTAAATAGACCAACCGAATCATATGGAGGGACAGGGCCCCGCCGTACCCCTGAACAAATACATACATATGCAACGAACGAAGATATATACCAAAATGTAGGCTCCGAAATAAGAGGAGCACTCCAAACAGCAGAAGAGGGTATCCTAAACGGCTGGATCACCAAACTGTGCGTCTGCACCTGCGGGCATGAAACGCAGCCCTCCGAAGAAAGGGGGTCAGTACGAAATATGTACTGAGTATGCAAAGCAGAAGATACAGAAAACAAATCTGAGGCATAAACGAAATAGAAGTACAGAACATAAGTGCAAACCCAAAATATCAAAATGTTTACTCTCAAAATATAAGTCATGCATAGGGCACAGAGAATATGGTCGCCCGCCCGTCGATGGCGCCATAACACAGCATAACACCAGAAGGTTCAAATCTCCGTATCCCCGTCACACATCATAACACAGCATAACGCCATACACAGCATAACGCCAAATATAAGTGGAACCCGGCCCTCTAGCGAGTGGCTCGGTGAACCATCAACATAGCATAACACCGGAATATATCAAAGTGCGCACGACAACAGAACCGGCCCGGGATCCGGCGAAAGATATAACAGAACGCACGAGCAGAGTCGTGAGTAACCATATGCACAAAATCATTATCATGGACTCAAATATAAGTAAAATGACCATACTTGAAAATCAAAATAATAGTCATACCAAATTCTTTCAAAAGTCTTCCGAATTACATAAAGGAAAGTCGCGGGACCCACAGACGGGTATCGACCCGAGCCGGGCCCGCCTATGGAGAACATACTCATCATACGCCATACAAACTCCTACGAAGATATCAAAGCAATCCGAGCCTTTATGTGAAAGATACGGCGTCCATAATTACGGAATTCTTTAAAACAAAACTTTTTGTGAAACATTTGGAAATCAGTTATTTCGAAGACATAAGGATTCATATTTCATCACATCAAACATACGAGTGCCAAGAAATATATAAGAGTCATAACGTGCTCGGATTGCGGATTTAGAATTTCCTCGAGGCTCGTGATATAACCTATTTATAACTAAGGCATGCCAAAAGAATGAAGGTTTGAGCTTTACATACCTCGTACGCACTCCACGCTAGCCCAACTCAAGCTAATCCCAACCTACGCCTCGGGTTCCCCAAGGTCTACAAATACGCCAACGAATATCAAACATTAGACATAGGCACTTAGGCGATTTATTCCAAACTAACACTTAATTCTACAGAAATTTGGGCAGCATTTCCCCTGTAAAAAGGCCAACCCCGAGAATTTAACTCGGCCAAATTAACAATCACAACAACAATAACCAACCTAACAACCCCAATGACCAATCCGAAAGGCAATATAACAATAATAACTCTCTTTTACAACATTCAACAACATTCATAATATTCAATTCGACGGCTTACATTCAAGCCACATCACTGCTCATACATTCAATTTCCAACCCGAACCCATACCAACAATATTCAAGGACATTTTAAACAACTTACACAACATTTCCAACAATCCAACAATTGCTCCAATTTTCCCGAAAACAGTCCCAAACCCGAGAACCTCGCTATACACACTTCCGACTTTCGAATCATGATTTGCACCAATAATCCAAATTCTAACAATGCTATTCTCATAAAAATAAAAATTGCATTACTTGCACATAATTCTCCAAATCAGTCCGCAACACTTACCATATCAACTTGCGACATTAAACTCTCATTTCCAACATAAAAGTCATCACAACAACCACTAAAACACTAAGCGACATTAATGCGTTCTTTGGCATATAGTATGACCCACATTCCGCTATCACCACACATGCATATATTAGTGATTCTTAGCCATCCTACACACTACAACAATCAAACATGCTACATAAGATCAATTCATCACCTCCACACCACACAACATACACACACCTCACACGGCTAACACACCAAGCACACGACCCACTTCCAACATACCCTATCTCATGATTTTCATCCATTTTAGCATACTACAACATGCATACAACATTTATGACACATAAAACAAGAACAAATCTTACCTTTCTTCTTCAACTCCACACTTTGCCTAGGGTTTACAATCTACTAAACAGATGGCTTGATCGCTCCAACAACACTTCCACGATACTTAGGGACCTCCAATTAGTGGATTTGCACCAAAGAAATATTTTTGGAAGGGATGAAATTGGATTTGGTTTTCCTAGGTTCTAGGCCGAGAGGGGTGTTGAAGTTGTTCTTCAACTTCTTGATTTATTTTTCTAAGTGTGGAAGTGCTAGAAGATGACTTAGAAGTCATCTTTTAAGCCCCAAGATGAGCCCTCCAAGTGTCCATGGTCCACACATGTGTTGGACCATTTAAAATTGGCCACAAAATGTGGGACTACTTGCATGATTTTCAACTTCCAAATATGTGACTTTTGGTCCCAACTTTTCCTAAGTGTTCCATGCCAATAATTTCATGAACAACTTATGTCTCAAAATAAAATCGAAGGTCAAAAGTCTCGACTTCAAGTCCCGGAATGGTCTTGGCCCTAACTTATCATAGTTAATCCGGATTGTCCTAATGTATAAAATACGGGATGTAACAATACTCCTCTTGCACCAAAACCCTAGCTTCACTTCTACTTAGATTCCTTGTCTTGGATGAACTCTAGTGAGCTTCTTACACTTAACTCTCTTAGTTTGATGAAGTTGATCTTCAATCTCTCTTGAGTTCTTATGGAAGAGGTGTGTGGAACCCTCTAGAAGCCTTGAGAGAGATGAAGAAGTGTGAGAAATGAAATTAGTGAAGTGGGATCACATTTATATAATTGAACTTAACTCAGCCCGTCGGGACATCCACGGACACTTATATGGTCCGTATAACATTGCACGGCCCGTATAAGTGGTCGTGGTTCACCACCAGGCAAACATCATCTCTGTTGGGTGTTATACGGACCGTATAATGTTATACGGACCGTATAAGTCGGTCGTATAACTCCATTTCCCTGAAATGATCTCCGTTGTTCGTTTGATCTCCAATACTTATGGAACCTTCTTGACACTTATTTAACACCTCGTTAACAATCTAAGGGACATTATAACTCTTCTCCAAAACATCATTAAGCCATCATTAATTCTATACTCGTAAATCTTGCCCGACACACAACATATACCTTCTTTCCTTAACAACTTCCGTCTCCTACCTCAAATGTCTTTGAAATCTCATTTAGAATCATCAAATGTTATTTCTTACTTATCGAAACATCGTATACGTCGTGCCCTTCGTTAGTCTATTCACTGTACGTTAACGGGAAATTTCCGGGGTGTAACAAATTCAATCATCACCACAAAAGGGACAGGTTACAACAAGCAAACAACAAACAAAGGGGGACAAATTCCCAGGTGCAAATCATGGATGAACAAGCTAAGGAAAATAGAAAAAAGATACATGATCACAAACAGAAGCATATGGCAAGCAACAAAGTTGGCACTTAGTTTCTTGTGATATGGGCTTAGACCAGTACCAATACACTTATCAGTCCCACCTCCTTACAAAACACCTAATTCAAATAATAAAATTCAGACGGACAAATTCCCCAGATTTTAAAGCTTTTTAGGAGACATAGGGAAAGCAAACAGGAGATATATTACCATGCTGTTCTTGGGTTAAATAATTATCCCACCAACCTTTTAATTGGCCAGTAAAACCAGCAATAATCATATTTGGGATATTTCGCTCATTATTCTTATTAGCCTTACAAATCGTACTATACATCAACATTCTATGTATGGTACAATAAATCTGTCTTTCACTATAACCATCTATGTTCCATTCATAGATTTCTTCACCACTATAACTATTGGTAATAATATGCTCATGCTCCTCTAATAAGATATCTTGAGGAGTAGGTCAAGGATAGTAATACATCCTTTGCATCGGCTTATCAGCATAATATTCATCAATTTTATTAATAGCTGCTCCTACTTTGACCATGTAATCCATATTAGGAAAATTACCATCATCCTCTTGTCACGACCCAATTTCACTAAGTCACGCGGGCACCTACCTTTCCCAACCTCGGTAGGCGAACCCTTAACTCAACATTCACAAATAATAGAAAATAGCAGAAGAAGTAAAATAGCGAAAGTCTCACAATTATACTATAAATAAGAAAATGCGGAAGTAAATGAATCCGCCCCAGTATTTGGTCTGGTCATACAAGAGCATCTAACTAAAATATACAAGTCTGGAATATCAATAATACATCAAGTCCGAATATGTCTCAGAATAGGAAATAAGACATATATAAGAAGCATCTTCAAGGCGGTGGACGTCTCGTGCTCACCCCATAGACTCTAAGCAACTCTTGGGGAAACTATTAGCCACGAGAAACAGAAGTAGATCCAACCTGAAATTCTGCATTCATAAAATAATGCAGCAAGTGCAGGTCAATACAAAACCACAGTACTGGTAGGTATCATCGGCCGACTAAGTATAGCTAACATAATTCAGACAATAAAGCAAGATAGGCAAATAAATCAACAAGTATAAGTCAACCATAATCGGAACCAAGTACACGTCATCGCCTAAGTAGAGCATCTGACCCCAAATGTGCAAAGTCTCAATATGTCCAATCTGAAACCAACATCACAAGGAAAACACCAAATCATCTCAATCTAAGCCATGATGCAATGCAATGCAATAATGTATGAATGCAATGTAATGCCATGCAATGATGTATACACATGTACTCCGGACGGAAGTATCAACGTCTCGGTAGCACAACCTAAGGTGACTCACGAAATCTAAGTGCCACTCATCCCGGATCGTTGCCCAACAGACAGACGAGACCCCAGATCTTTCTCGCGGGGGGTACTCACCGGCACCACCGTGGGGGACCCGCAGAGTCTATGCACTCACTCAATATACGATTCCGGAATGACCATCGGATATCAGACTCTCACGTCACTCAATTAAAAATCGAGCCCAGCTCGTCACAGTGTTTCATCAAGTTCCAACAATGTATCAACAGTATATCATGCAGGATGAGAGTGCGTGCAATGCATGTATCAGCATCAATAATCAGATCAATACCACAAGTATCAACATGGGTACGCCAACAACATATCAATGTCACAAGTACCAACACGGTTATGCCAGCAATATATAAGTGTCACAAGTACCAATACGGGTACTCCAACAATATCATGAAGACTACACAAGTCATATAGAACTCTATCATCGTATGAACGTCAACCCGTAAGATATTATAATATCACAATCAAGATGCACAATAGATCCCAATATCTACTAACTACATGTGGCATCAAGCCAACACAATAGAATAATCTAGTCACAACACAATGGGGTGGCTAGCCCCAATCACGCAACAGGGTCCAACCTAAGACGATATCCAACCCAACTTCATACCCGAAGGTTTACATGCTTTCTCCGACAATATCATCCAAATGCATGATTCGCTACACGAAGTCTCCCCAAGGGTAAGCCATAACCTGCCTGGAAGGCCGAACAGTAATATCACCAACAATCACACCTTAGCCTGTCCTTTCATTGAGCTCGAGATCAAGAAAGTCTATTCATATTTGAAATCTAGATTAGAAATCATGAAGATCGATACCTATATTGCTTTAATTCAAATTGGGTTAAACAAACCCTAGAATTTGGGAAAACGGGGCCCACAAGGACAAAACAGGAAATTCAGGGGAAAACTATCTAATTAAACACTAGATGATCAAAACTCATCAACTAATTGCTAAATTAACTCAAGGATTCATCCAATTTCGAAATCCAAACAAAACTCCCAATTTTGGGTATAAACCCTAACTCTTAAATTCTAGAATTCATCACTAATAATGAAAGTTATATGATTAACAACCTTAGATACATCATAATCTAGCGTAAACCCAATCAATTTCATCATTTAAAGCAACTTAGGAAGTTTAACCAATTTTATGAACTTCTCAAGAAAGACCCATTAAACCTTATTCACGAAAACCCAATCTCCTACTTTAGAAATCATGGATTAAAGCTTAAACCAAAGGAATGAATCAAAGGGAAATACTTAGATTATGGTTTAGACCTTACCCTATGAAAGAAACTTGAAGGACATCCTTGAATTCTCCCAAACTCAAACTTTCAAGATGAGAAAAACTCCAACAACATTAATAGCCAAAAAATGCCCGCTGTTCTGCCTCGTTTCTTGTGCCAAACGATCTCAAAACTCACTTTTGATTCCTCGAATGGATTCCTTGTGAAATTCTAGTCAAGTTAGGCTTTTGAATCACTCCATTTAAGCTTATAATGAAGGAGATATGGAAGTTTCAATGTTTGGAATAGTGCAGATTTTTAAATAGGAATTCAGTGGCAATTTCGTAATTAAACTGAAAGTTCTGGCAACCCAATTCTTAGTAAAATGACCATAATCCCCTCATACGATGTCAAAACTTGATGATTTCAGTTGCTATGGTTCCAAAATTACGATACGGATATAATGGTTCAGTCGAAACACGAATTACATTTTCTCTATATGGTACCCTTTATGCTCAAATCGACGGAAATCGAAAACAATCACCATACAACTTAAACTTATCCGAAACTCATTGGAATCTAACCAAACTTTATGGACATGTCCAAAATCATCATACAAACTTATTGGAACATTCAAACAGCGACACGGAATCATCTTGACCCGATGTTGACCGTGGTCAACTCCAATTCTAACTTAACCAGTTTCTCAACCAATGACCCAAATCACACTCGGACCCTTCGGTAACCACCCAATGATACCACTAAGAGCCCGTTTGGATTGGCTTATAAGTTGTTTATAAGCTGTTTTCAGCTTTTTTGAGTGTTTGGCTGGCCAGCTTAAAGTCATTTTGTGCTTAAAATAAGCTAAAAAAAATAATTTGGCCCATTTCACTTAGCTTATCTAAAGCTGCTTATAAGCTGAAAAAAGCTTATAGGCATAAGCCCATCCAAACAGGCTCTAAGTCATAAATCACCCTCCGGCCCTAATGGAACTGTCAAAGTTCGATTACGGGCACGTTTATCCAAAAGTCAACTTCGAGTCAAACGGTTTTCGCTTTAAGACCAAATTTTCTAAAAGTCATTCCAAAACCCAAAATGATGCCTAGGGAACTGTGCCACCAATCCCCGCGGATCAAAATACTACTAACAAGGCTGGGGGACGAGTCGATCGGGGCAAAAACGGTAAAAACGCAATAACGACCAAACGGGTCGTTACATCAGATATCAATTAAACAATCGCTCGTCCTCGAGCGATAAGGGAATGAAACGAGGGAAGAGTACCTGACTCGGAAAATAACTGGGATATCTCTCATGCAATGCTGAATCCCAAAGAATAATGTAAGACCCACCGGAATGGTACTTCCTCAGCATAGACACATGGAAAACCGGAAGAACACCCAACATCTCCAACTCTACGAAGAACCTCAAATGCATCAAACCAATCCCACGGGAGAACGACACCTCCTACCATATAAAGCCTAATTCAAACCATGCTGACCCGGAATGAATGCACAACTCTCGAATATAACTAATAGTCGTTTGAACTAACTCTGAATACGCGAAACCAATCACAGTCCTATCGCACCGCTGTGGCGGTCAATTCTCATCTTTTCCTCACGCATAACAAATCATGTCTATGACCTTCGACTCCACAAGTTGAGTCATATCCGAGTTATCAACTTAGTACCGACGAGCTATACCTTACGATTTCAATCTTCATGTTTCTCAACCTTTACCCGATATGCAAATCCGATAAAAACTCAAACTTTTCGACGCAACCTGAAGCCTCATATAGAAATTATATAACCATCGACGCTTTCATAGTGTCACCTCGATATGCTCAAAAATTCTCCGAAAGTATCCAATCTTTCACTGCCACTCGAAATCTCACGCAATCACCCACAAGTCTTTAATAACCAAAAGCGCTTACCCAAATTGTCAAGTCAATACTACTTGCAACGTAAAATATCACCACGAGTAGGGTCTCACCTCAAAAATATAACTCTAGTCCTCCCATGATAGGGATTCCACAATTTTTTCTCTTAAGGCATGCTAACTCATCCACTGTAGAAGGTCACGAACTTATCCGGCGGTGTACCACCAAGCCACTTTTTATAAACCTCAAAAAGTCGGTTCACTGAAATATGCTTCTCACTAGTCGCAGATCACGAATGTCACGACCCAACCAGAGGGCCATGACGGGCACCCGGTGCTAACCCACCAGGGCCCCTCTTATCGCACTCTCATATTCACATCTAGGTGAGCCACATGGCTTACTCATAATTTACATACATCAATAGTACTAATCTTATTGGGCAACAACACATTTATATCATTATCAATAACAATGCCCATATCCATATTCACAAGCCGACGAGGCTATCAAAATAATATACAAAATATGAGCTGACAAGGCTGCGAGACATCTAACCAAACTCAACTGTCTACGAGCCTCTAAGAAAAGTATGTCACATCATCTAGGCGGGATAGGACCCCGCCATGCCCATATGTATGTACACAAAAGAATAATACCCAAAAGTTGTAGCTCCGAATGAAATGGAGCTCCTCTAAGTAGTCCCTGAATAAGAAATCTATGGATCAAGCCTGTCTCCCTGTCCACCTGCGGGCATGACGCAGCGTCCGCAAACAAAAGGTCGTCAGTACGAATAATGTACTGAGTATGTAAAGCATAATCATCATCATAATAGGAGCATAAGAAATAACGTAAGAAGTGGCATAAGATATAGCACAAGATGGGAGAATCAGGAGGTAATAGAGACATTTGTATCTCTATTGGCCATCATCATATTTACTTGTCTTTCATAAGGACCTTCTATTTCCAATGCTTACTCATTCATATATACATAAATATACATATTCGTATTCGTATTCATATTTATACCGTACCAGACCACAAAGGTCCGGTGACTCACATACCAGGCCATGACAAGGCTCGGTGATTATACATACCTAGCCCTACCAAGGCTCAGTGTTATCCGTACCCAACTGTAGTGGTGTGCGCGCGATAGGTATCATAACCGGCCATATAAGCTCGGTGTTACATAATAGTCATACATACTTATCCGCGTATACATAAGAGTCCGTAAGTATCATCAATATCATTGCTATCATCATTTTCGTTACATCTATCCTTAGAAGATCAACTATCATATATGGGAGGTAATAGTATCGTGAAAGTATCGAGAATTATGAGCTTTGGTAATCTTAGAGATAGAGTCATTTGGAAGACATTATGGAACTCATGAGAGGATATATATAGCAAAGGAACCATGCCTTAATGAAAGAAGGGTTAGCCTTACATACCTCTTTGTCTTCTTAACTAATTAACGTTCACCGTCGAATCTTGAACAATCTACATTAGAAGGATTCATACCATAGTTAAGCCTTAATGATACTCTTAAATTCAAACTAGAATAATACATGATCTAATGAAAATTGGGCAGCCTTTCCCCTATTTCATCAACTTCCACCATATTACAAAACAACTCCCAACAACCACAATATCATAATCAAGTAATCACATTCCATTAAGCCTTCAAAATTCATCCTTATGCTTAACTTATACCAACAACCTCACACCCATTTTAGCACATTTTCATACAATGCTTCCTTATCACTATTACTACCTTCCATAACAAGATTATACCCATGTTATACTAAGAATCATGACTCAAGTTAGCTTACTACTCAAAAACATCATAAAATTTACATTGAGCCCTCATTTCCCACTTTCTTCTTCTACCCAAGTTCTTCAACAACCAAGCATCCACGATAACATGAAATAAGCATGAAAACTAACCTTTTATCTCATGGGAATGAGATTTGGAGCAGCTATTAACTCAGGTGAAAACCCTAGCTTCAATACTCAAGAATTCCTTGTAGTCTACTAACCCTAGCAAGACTTCTAATATATGGGTATCTTGATTCGTGCCTCTTAATCTTTGTTTTCTCTTGGATTGGGTGGAATAGGCTTGGAGAAGGGTTTTGAGCTATCAAGACTTGTGGAAAATGAAAAATGAAATAAATGAACAAGGCCATCTATTTATACAAAACTTTAAAAATTTACCCGATGGACTTATACGGACCACTTATACGGTCCGTATAAGTGGACGATATAACACCACCATGGGAAAGTCCCTTTCTGAAATAGGTCAAGTTACGGACACCCTTATACGGACCGTATAAGTGGTCGTATAACACCACTAATAAAATGACCTCTTCTGTGAAGGTCATGTTATACGGACCCTCCTTATACGGATCGGACCGTATAAGTGGTCGTATAACTCCCAGTTATGCGAAACTTTCTCTCGTTGATTCGTTTGACTTCCAATCCTTGTGAAACCTTCTTGGCACTTACATAATACTTCATTAACCATACAGTAGGCTCTATATCAGCCCCTCAGGATATCATCAAATAGATATCAGCTCAATTATAGCGAATACCTTTCCGAACACGACTTATATTTCACTTCCTTCAACAAACTAAGTTTCACATATTCGTATGACTTCAAAATCTTATGGTATGCACCTTAAACTATCTAATAATTCCCTTAATCTCGTAAGGATTTCATAATCACCTTAAGCTCAAATTAGCCTACTCACAAGGCAACAAAATCAGAAATTTCCGAGGTGTAACAACGAACCTCACGGAACTCTATCATATCACATAGTCCATCCCTGTAGATTTCCTTCTTAAGCTCTCGCAACAAATACATCTCAACTGGAAATGCAAGAAGACGACACCACAATCCATACTGACCCAAGAAATCCCCAAGGTGTACCTTTTTCTTATCGATTCACAATCATCTATACCTTTCCTCAACTCGTCAATTCCCAGTATTCTAATCACTTCACGATCATCGATACCGTAATCAATCCTCGAATCCACTCTATCAAATACCACATAATCATAAACCTTGCAAACTAGCCGAATTAATCCTAGAGATAGGATCGTACCACATACTCGGCACATTAGTGTTTCCTTAACGCTTACCACTCTGAATTGGACACTCTCTAAATCCGGCGTATCACACAACAGTATCACTAATATCCTTATGTATCCCACTGAATCGTCCTTACCCGAATTGCCTTACTCAATTTTCGAAATGTATACGGAACTTGACTCAGTTAACTCAACCAACAAATCATGATTTAGAAGCCTAGAACAAATATTCATTGTACCTACTTTTAATCTTCCATCACTTAATGAACTAACTGCCGTCACCTGCTTCCGCGACAAGATGGTCGCTCCAGCAGCGCCGCCCCAGCGGTCATGCCCAAATGGCACCGACCGCTTCAGCAGCAAGGTGACCGCTACAGCGGTACCTCTCCCGTGATGCTGGTGCTACAAAAACGGGCACTAGCCACCAGAAAACTATTCCAATTTCACAACTCAACCCGAATTTATGACTAAATCCCGAGGCCATCTGCTCACAAACCACATACATAGACCCATATAAAAACATGCTATGAACGCACCCGTGGCCTCGAAATTCCCAACAGAGGTCTCGTTGACCGAGTCAACCCCCTATATCTTAATTCCAACTTCCCAACCCAAGTCCTAAAATGAATCCGAGTGCATCGAAAATCGAACCAGATATACACACAAGTTCTAAAAGACCATCCAGACCTCTCAGAATTGACATTTTTTTGAAAAAGATTCGTTTGCCTAAAAGTCATCTTTGAGTCAACTCTTTTCGCTTAAATCTAATTTTTCCCAAAAAGTCACAAAAATCAATCCCGAACACCTCGAGAAACATGTCAACGGTCCCCACAGTCCAATCACAACTCGAGTACCCATATTACCTCACCTCTAGTCTTACAAACCTCAATCTCCTGAACCTGATAGCAAGATGCCTCATTGTAACCCTTCAATTCTCATATTTCATATCAAATCACTTTTATCACTATCAAGCAACAAACGCTCAAATCCACTTGATCCTCTAAACTAATCATCCATTCTAAACCCGACCAACCACACAACAATATCCATACTTCTCCTCAAGTCTAAGTGAAACAACTAGTAGTTCTCAAGTCATTAATTTATCGCATTCGGCCATAATTGAAGTCATTTCCATCAGTCGATTACTAAATTTTCAGAAGTCTACAACCCAGTCAATTTACCGATCAAACGATGTGCCCATAGCATTCACTTAATAACCGAGTAGTCCTTTAACATCAACGAGCCTATATCAAGAATAACCTTTTTGCACCAGTCGCAACCTTATCCCGACAACCATGCCAGATACCAATTTTTCCCTTCCCAATCTCTCAAAAAGTACTCATGTCCAAGATATTCTAAGAAGTCTTGCTTCGCTACACACTTTCCACAAAATCTCCCTTTATGACCTTATTGTCAACTTCTTTTCTTTATTACCCGTGATCACAATATGTTGTCCATATTCGATGTTATCACCGAACTTACACTTGTGCTCACATACCGAAGTCTAACACTCTACCGTTGCTAAATCGTCGACCCGCCATTGGTTCGCCAGTGTCACGCGCACCATCATAAAGCCTTGATAAAGCTAAAGTCAACCGATTATATCATCGAACAACCCACTATCATTAAGCCATAAATGCACTTTGTCACTTCCGAGCAACCCAAAGCTGAAACATAGAGACCCTGTAACCCTCTGACCTATCTTCCTATTTCTCACGAACTTTCATAATAAACGAGTCCAATCGCGACTCCATACAGAAACAAAATCCAATCACGACTCCACACAATCGAAAACCTCAAGACATAACTAGAGACTGAACTTGATCACTTTTCCAAATGAGAATAACACATCTCGCACCTAAACAACAACACGCCATAGATCAACCATTCACATAAGAATTTAAGGACGAGTTTCCACCCTCTGTGGGTGATTAAGATAAGAAAGTTCATATACCAATTGGAATCGACTAGATACCAATTTGAATGAAGTCGCACGAGAGAATGAAAGAATTGGAAGTTTCCTAAATGTCCTATAGCCTATCGCAGAAAAGTACGGAGCTCATCGTACCGATCCACGAGACTCTACTAGACACGCTCTTGTATTATAGACAGGGTAACCTAGGGCTCTGATACCAACTTGTCACGACCCAATTTCATTAAGTCGTGCGAGCGCCTACCTTTTCCACCTCGGTAGGCGAACCCTTAACTCAACATTCACAAATAATAGAAAATAGCAAAAGTCTCACAATTATAGTATAAATAACAAAATGCGAAAGTAAATGAATCCGCCCCAGTATCTGGTCTGGTCAGACAAGAGCATCTACTAAAATATACAAGTCTGGAATATCAATAATACATCAAGTCTGAATATGTCTCGGAATAGGAAATAAGACATAAATAAGAAGAATCTTCAAGGAGGCGGACGTCTCGTGCTCACCCCATAGACTCTAAGAAACTCTCGGGGCGACTATCAGACATGAGAAATAGAAGTAGATCCAATCTGGAATTCTGCATTCATAAAAGAATGCAACAAGTGCAGGTCAGTACAAAACCACAGTACTGGTAGGTATCATCGGCCGACTAAGTATAGCTAACATAATTCAGACAATAAAGTAAGATAGGCAAATAAATCAAAGAGTATAAGTCAAACTTAATCGGAACCAAGTACACGTCATCGCCTAAGTAGAGCATCTAAACCCAAATGTGCCAAGTGTCCATATGTCCAATCTGAAACCAACATCACAGGTAAAACACTGAATCTTCTCAATATAAGCCATGATGCAATGCAATGCAATAATGTATTAATGCAATGTAATCCCATACAATGCTGTGTACACAAGTACTCTAAACGGAAGTATCGACGTCTCTGTAGCACAACCCAAGGTGACTCGCGAAGTCTAAGTGCTACTGGTCTCGGATCTCTGCCCAATAGACAGGCGAGACCCCGGATCTCTGCCCAATAGACAGGCGAGACCCCAGATCTCTGCCCAATAGAAGACCCCGGATCTCTGCCCAATAGACAGGCGAGACCCCGGATCTTTGCCCATGGGGATGCTCACTGGCACCATCCTGGGGAACCCGCAGAGTCCATGCACACACTCAATCCATGATTCCGAATGAACATCGGATATCGGACTCTCACGTCACTCAATTAAAAATCGAGCCCAGCTCTTCACCACATTTCATAAAGTTCCAATAATGTATCAACAGTATATCATGAAGGATGAGAGTGTGTGCAATGATGTATCAACATCAATAATCAGATCAATATCACAAGTATCAACATGGGTATGCCAACAACATATCAATGTTACAAGTACCAACTTGGGTACGCCAATAATATATCGGTATCACAAGTAACAACATGGGTACGCCAAGAATATCATGAAGACTACACAAGTCATATAGAACTCTATCATCGTATTATCATCAACCCGTAAGATACTACAATATCACAATCAAGATGGATAACAAATCCCAATATTTACTAACAACACGTGGCATCAAACCAACACAATAGAATAATCAAGTCACAACACAACGGGGTGGCTAGCCCCAATCACGCAACAGGGCCCAACCTAAGACGATATCCAACCCAACTTCATACCCGAAGGTTTACATGCTTTCCCCGAAAATATCATCTAAATACATGATTCGCTACACGGAGTCTCCCCAAGGGTAAGCCATAACCTACCTGGAAGGCTGAGCAGCAATATTACCAACAATCACACCTTAGCATGTCCTTTCCTTGAGCATCGAGATCAAGAAAGTCTATTCATATTCGAAATCTAGATTAGAAATCATAAAGATCGATACCTATATTGCTTTAATTCAAATTAGGTTAAACCAACCCTAGAATTTGGGAAAACGGGGCCCACAAGGACAAAACAGGAAATTCGAGGGTAAACTATCAAATTAAACACTAGGTGATCAAAAATCATCAACTAATTGCTAAATTAACTCAAGGATTCATCCAATTTCAAAATCCAAACAAAACCCTCAATTTTGGATATAAATCCTAACTCTTAAATTCTAGAATTCATCACTAATAATGAAAGTTATATGATTAACAACCTTAGATACATCATAATCTAGCGTAAACCCAATCAATTTCATCATTTAAAGTAACTTAGGAAGTCTAACCAATTTTATGAACTTCTCAAGAAAGACCCATTAAACCTTATTCATGAAAACCCAATCTCCTACTTTAGAAATCATGGATTAAAGCTTAAACCAAGGGAATGAATCAAAGGGAAATACTTATATTATGGTTTAGACCTTATCCCATGGAAGAAACTTGAAGGACATCCTTGAATTCTCCCAAACTCAAACTTTCAAGATGAGAAAAACTCCAACAACATTAATAGCCAAAAAATGCCTAGCTGTTCTTCCTTGTTTCTTGTGCCAAACAACTCCGAAACTCGCTTTTGATTCCTCCAATGGATTCCTTGTGAAATTCTAGTCAAGTTAGGCTTTTGAATCACTCCATTTGATCTTATAATGAAGGAGATATGGAAGTTTCAATATTTGGAATAGTGCAGATTTTTAAATAGGAATTCAGTGGAAATTTCGTAATTAAACTGAAAATTCTGGCAACCCAATTCTTAGTAAAATGACCATAATCCCCTCATACAATGTCGAAACTTGATGATTTCAGTTGCTATGGTTCCAAAATTACGATACGGATATAATGGTTCAGTCAAAACACGAATCACATTTTCTCTATATGGTACCCTTTATGCTCAAATCGACGGAAATCGAAAACAATCACCATACAACTTAAACTTATCCGAAACTCATTGGAATCTAACCAAACTTTATGGACATGTCCAAAATCATCATACAAACTTATTGGAACATTCAAACAGCGACACGGAATCATCTTGACCCGATGTTGACCGTGGTCAACTCCAATTCTAACTTAACCAGTTTCTCAACCAATGACCCAAATCACACTCGGACCCTTCGGTAACCACCCAATGATACCACTAAGAGCCCGTTTGGATTGGCTTATAAGTTGTTTATAAGCTGTTTTCAGCTTTTTTGAGTGTTTGGCTGGCCAACTTAAAGTCATTTTGTGCTTAAAATAAGCTAAAAAAAATAATTTGGCCCATTTCACTTAGCTTATCTAAAGCTGCTTATAAGCTGAAAACAGCTTATAGGCATAAGCCCATCCAAACAGGCTCTAAGTCATAAATCACCCTCCGGCCCTAATGGAACTGTCAAAGTTCGATTACGGGCACGTTTATCCAAAAGTCAACTTCGAGTCAAATGATTTTCGCTTTAAGACCAAATTTTCTAAATGTCATTCCAAAATCCAAAATGATGCCTTGGGAACTGTGCCACCAATCCCCGCGGACCAAAATAGTACTAACAAGGCTGGGGGACGAGTCGATGGGGGCAAAAACGGTAAAAACGCAATAACGTCGTTACACCTCTGCTATTAAAGGACGAATATGTAAACCTTTGAATTTTTCATCAAGAATTTGCTCTAATTCTGAAAAAGGTTTTAATTTAAAATCTTTGATTTCAGGTGCAGGCTGTATACTTGGAGTAGCAACAACTTCCTGCTTTTTTCCCTTATTAAGGGTAGAATCATGTAATTTTTCTATTTGAGAAAATAGTTTGTCAATTCTGTCATGTAATGAAATAATTTTTTCACCCAAAATATTCATGTAAATACTGGCATAATTTTGTTGTTTCAGTATATTATTAATATGCTTAGCAGTAACTTGTAAAGTATCATTTTCAAATAATTTTGAAAAAGCTGAAAAATAAAGAACTTTATCATCCTTTCCAATTCGAAAAGATTGTTGTGGAGGTAATATAGTAATAATAATCTCTCCATTAGTCAATCTATATTCACGTTCTAAAACAGAAATATAATTCCCTACGTATTTAGCCATAAACCAAGGGACAAAAGATATTATCTTGTTGACTTTGGAAAGATCTTTATAAAAGTCTTCTTGAAAAAATGTTTTCTCATCATCATTACAATTTTTTTAAAACCACTTACTAAATGGTTCCCATCTGGGTTTGAAAAATTCTTCACTGATCTTTTTTCTTGCGGGTGATCCCCGGCTACAATCAATTGTGTGGTCTTGATCCATTAAATGGTTGGAAAATCCATGTCTGACTCGGTCAATTTTGTGTCTTGAATACCAGTGACAATATTATCTTGATCAGTTTTAAGACCACTAATTCTATTATTATCAGTTTCTCTAATTTAAAAAGTAGAAGCTCTAGATGGAGACTGGACAATATAATCAACTGGTGAAATATAAGAATGACATAAATAATTTTATCTACTCAGTCTAGATCTGGTGCTAGTACTATGACTTTCAGCTTTATCTAATAAAGATTTAGGTTCTGCGAACCTTAATTTAATAGTCCCATATGGTGCCTACTCAATTTCAGTAATATCAGTATTTAAATTATTTTGGGGAGGAGCAGCTCCCTCTATGACCCACTCTTTGAGAAAATCAATTTCATCTCATTTAATATGTCTACGAGCAAGAACTTTGGATTTGCCAAAATTAGTTTCTATTAAAATAGTTTCATTTTTGAAATCCATGATTTTACACATAAGATTCATCGTATATAATGGTTTAAAATATATTCTATAACAAATACATATTACTTCAGTACCGGGCATATAATCATAGCCATGTAATTTAACACTTAATATTAAAGCTTTTAAAGAATTATCATCCTACAAAGAAACCTGCAAATTAGGATAAGCATTAAAATATACAGGGCCATAAGCCAAACTGGTTTGAACTGTCCCTATGAGGGAGTTTTTTCAATTTTGGTTCCTACCATCTCTTAAAGCTGCTATAAAACTTTCCGACAAACCTCTTAATGTGAGTGGCTTGAATGCAACCTGTACTAACCCAATATGCATACATCTATGGGTTTCCCTGTAAGGGGATAAATCACTTTCAGATAATAATGTAAAAGTGGCATGGTCACTATCAACTGTAATTGTTTCTTCACTGGTTGTTACCACTTGCTTGAGACCTAATGTTATATCCCGTATTTTTGAACGTCATATTATTAACTGAGGTGGGGCCCACACGTCAATATTTTTTTTGGGACACGTGACAAGTTATATGAATCGCATGTGTAAAGTAAAACACAACTTGTGAAGGGCCTTGGGGCCAAATCAAAGTGGAAGCTCTCCAAACGAATTTTTTAAGAAAACGTTTTCGGATGACCTGACTTGGAGGGGCAAAAACGGCATTATAAGTCTGGAATTTGGGAAAACGCCCAGCAGTAAAAGTTGTAGATAATTGAAATAGCTTTCCAACGGTAGGTCGTGGGCCTATAGGTGACATCGGTATAAGGAGATATGAACATGTTAAGGCGGAAAGGTCAAGCTGGGCAGTGAAATGGGCCCAACCCGATTCCAATCCGGGTCAGGCCCATTTCCTTGTTATTTAAGGGAGGTTTCAGCCTCCTCCTCCACATTTTCAGATCAGAAAAGATCCAGAAAATTCTATAGAGAGAGAGGGAGGAAAGACTTAGAGAAAAGTGTTCTACGTCGCGTTGCCTTCGATTTGAGCTAAAAATCAACTAAAAATAAGAGGGTGGACGTGGTAGCTGTGCACTTAAGGTATGATTAAGGCTCTTTTTCATTGCCAACAAGTTTATTTAAAGTTTCAACGGAATAGAACGGGAAAATAGCGATATAAATTCGTCCGTTGGCATTGAAATTGATTGTAGAAGATTATGTCATTTTAATATGATTTTATGATATTATGGAAATGAAGTTGTTAAGATGTGAATTATGATTATGGTTGATGAAATTGGAAGGTGGAAATATGTTATGAATATGTATGTTGAAGATTTGAAGTTTTGGATGGATTATGGTTTGGTGGAAAATTTGTATATTTTGTATATCATGTGAATATTGTATAGAAATGATATGAAATACTTCCAAATCACATTGTAATGGTCTTGATTAATGATGAATATGGAAATGTTGATACTAGTTTGGGTTTGTGAAGTTGAAGTGGAAGTTGTTGGACCATGTGGAAAACAAGGCTAGTTATGCCATACTATGTGTTTTGTAATGCTTGTTGTTGTTAGTGATGTTGTTGTTGGGTTGCTGTGTTGATATATTAAGCCGAGCTAAGTCTCGGGGATGTCATATATATAGGGGAAATGCTGCCGAAATTTCGGTAGGCAATTATGTGATTAAGCTTAGATTCTCGAAAAGCTTGAAATTGACAATTGGTAAACATGACCATTTGTAGATTCTGGACGAAATTGGAATTGAAGCCAAGCGAGCGTAAGGCGCAATCGAGGTATGTAAAGTCTTCCCCTTTGTTCTTTGGCATGTCCTAGATGTACTAGGTCAAGATCGGAGCCTCGGGGGCGATTCTGCTCATAGAAACTCGAGATTGATTTTTGATACTATTCATTCAATTCAATTGAATTTCAAAAGGCGCATTTTGCTAGAAAAGTGGTTAAACCTCCATAACTTGTACAAATGTAACCCGATCACTATGAAACCTTCCTGGATGACTCCGTAGAGTCTAATGGGCGTGATTCTTGTCCGCCGCCTCGACTTGGCCCGAGGTGGGCCCGCTATTCCCCGATGCCTCTCTTATTGTTCTGTCTGTCTTATTCCCATACGATAAGTCGAGGAAACTTATGGCTATTGTTCCGACTACTAAACAGGAGTTATTTTAACGAACCTGAATTGATTTAATGTTCATGGAAACAATTACGGGGACAGAAACCCTGATATAAATTCTGTATGGCTTTAGCCAATGTACTCGTGTCCGGAGCTCGCAGGTAGCTCCTGGTTATTATGTTGTTTACTATACGATAGGTGCTATGACCACCTTTATGAGCTTTATAAAATATTTTTTTGACATCTAAAACGTTTTGAAAATATTACCCTGATATTTTGGATAAACTACTTACCTCCCGTACTTACTGATATACGATTTTGGTATACCTGAATCTTGTGTGATGTATGATCCTGGCGTGTGTGATTATGTTGGGAAAGTGATAATTTGGCATTCTGTATGGTGGTTTTCTGTTTTACCGAGTCCCGGGCCGGTTATGTGAATATGCGCATATGTAATATTGGCCGCTGGACCCTCGACCGCGGCGTGTCCGACATTGACAGCTGGACCCTTGACCGCGTCATGCCGGACGTGTGGCATTGACTGCTGGACCCTTGACCGCGTCTGCCGCACTTGTGATTGTGCCTGACATAGACCGCTGGACCCTTGACCGCGGTATGTCAAATGTGTGATTGTGACCGCTGGACCCTCGACCGCGGTATGTGTGATTGTAACCGCTGGACTTTTGGTCGCGGTATGTGTGATTATAACCGCTGGACCCTTGGCCGCGGTACGTGTGATAGTGACCGCTGGGTACTTGGCCGCGGTATGCGTGGTAGCGACCGCTGGACATATGGCCGCGGAAATTGTGCGTTGATTCCTTTATATGTGTGAAACAAAAATGTTTTTCAAAAGAAAGTAAAGCATTTTGACATTCTAACTGCCGTATTTGCCTGCTGGAACCTCTTGGGTATGACGTGTGCACTAGAGGCGATGTCACACCCCATTTTAACCCCGGAGAGTTACAATTTAGAAGTATGACGTATTGGAGATTCCTGTTTTTTTGTGTTTGTTAAGGAGTCGCCACCTAATTATTTTATGGTGAATTAGGACACCTAAAGTTTATTAAAGTTATGTTTAAAGTTAACTCTGTTCAAGGTCTGCGAAACTTAAGATTCTGGGTAAGGGTTCAATTAGTCTAAAGGGAAGGTATTAGGCACCCTTTAAGACCCATTAACAATGGTTAACCGACCGGACTTAAATTTAGTTAGGCTAAGTGTAAATGTAATGTTTAAATGTTTAAGAAAATCTCTTATAAATATTCCTAAAGTTATTTAAAGTAAAACTTATAGAAAATAATAGTTGCATAAAAAGTTTAGTTTTTAAAAAAAATAGACATGTAATGTTTATATTTGGAGGAAATGACTAAAATTCGAAAGAGTTATTTTAATAAAAGTTTTAAAGGTTGTTCTAGACAAATGTGTAATTTTAAATGTTGGAAGGAAACTAAAGTGAAAAGAGTCATTCGTTGAGTTAGTTTGCCCTTTTATTTCTTAGAATAAGCTAACGTTAGTATAAGAGTTATGATGTTTAAATTTCTGAAATAGTAAGCATAAATTATTATTCCCTTAGCCAAAAGATGTAATCATGCTATTTTGAAAATCAATTACTCAAATAGACGTTATAGGTACTTATAAATAGTTTTCTTTTAAAAATAGAAGTGAATATAATTTGTGAAATTAAACCCATTACTAAACTAAAACCTTTAATGTTACTAAGGTCTACCTAAACTAACAAAACGAACACTAAATGTTAGTCACATAATACACATAAAATGCATACAAACATAAAAGTAGCTAAATGGGTAACTTGGGCTCAGCCCGCTTTCTTGGGCTGCTGTGATCTGTTTGCTGTTGGACTTCGGCCCAACGAAATTGTTTAGCAAATTGTTGCGGATGGGCTGATGGGTTTCGGCCCAGCGAATTTAATATATTGTTGTGGATTCCATGTGGTAGCGGTGTCGTTGAGTCTCAAAGTGGGACTCTTCGGCTCCGGTATTCATGCAAAGAAAGCAAAGAGAATAAAGGTTAACCATAAGGAATTGTGCCTTTAACTTCGAATAAGAAAAGCAGAGATTACATAGTCACAAATTTTGCAGCAAAGAAATGACGCCTAAATTTCTGTGTAGAATACAAATGACTAAAACATGCTCTTATGTTTCATCCCTTAAACTCAACCAAGTAGCAGGAGATTTTTTTGAAAATATGCATTCAACTTCGCAATCCAAATGTAAGAAAGGTTAATTACCAAGTGTCTATCTCATCAATGCAAACACACAGAGAATAAAGGTTGATTATAGCATGACGAAGACATCCCCATTTAACGCAAACCGACATCTAGTGGATGATTTTGAAGCATAGCTAAGCAAACTATTTCCCAAATCACACAAACATCATACAATGTATGGCTACCCTCATCCTTTATCCCTTTAGAGTCATTGGTTAAGCAAAAGGAGGAAACTCGAATTGAATGTCTATGCTGTGTTAACATTATGCACTTGTGAATTAACAGGAAGAATGGGTCATTAAAAATATGGAACCAAGAAGATAGATCCATTGTTTGTAACACCCTTTTAGTTTAGCCTATGTTTAGTTCAGAGGTTTAGAAGGAGACAGATTTGCACAGGGAACATCCCATTTCTAAAAAAAAAAAACAGAAGGATACCATACATATGTTCAACACTTACACATTAGCAGGGTCTTGTAAGTGATCAAAGTAAACTGGAATACAGGAAAATATTATGTCAAAGTTCAAATTCATTCTCATGTATCAAGTATAGATGACATAAACACCTCAAGAGGAAAGGGAACGAGGGGGACCATGGTGCAAATAACCATTTCTCATCAACACTTAAGCTTACATTGACACTTTCAGCATTCAGACTTATATCAATCATTTAACGAGCTGCTCAAAATTGGAACTATGTTATACCAACAGCTGTACCGAATTAATGCACAAGCGACAATTTTGTTTTTCCTAATAAGCTATTTCAATACTGTCACGACCCAACCCCGTGGGCCGCGACCAGTGCCCGAGCTGGGCACCTATACGTACCCGATACCCCAAATTAGCATATTAACAGAATAATAATATAATAATAATATTAGTGGACGCTACAGAATTTAGCAGAAAAGCAGACTTGGCACACAGAAGCCGATAAGGCGGTCATAAAACAAAACATCCCAAACATATGTACAGAACCCACACAGATGTATCCACAGACCTCTACGGAACATATCATAATCATAAGACGGGACAGGGCCCCGTCATACCCTGAACAAAGTACATATCCAGATAGCAGTGACAGACTGTACCAAAAGATGGGCTCTGTAGAAGAGAGCGCCCCAAATAGCAGAAATGGGATCCTAAACGTGCGGATCAGCAAACCTGTCGTCTGTACCTGCGCGGCATGAAAACGCAGCCCCCGAAGAAAGGGGGTCAGTACGAAATATGTACTGAATATGTAAAGCGGAATCACAGAAATCAAATCATAATGGTTACAGAAAATGAGTACAGAATCCAGAGTGTCAAATGCATATTTCCAAAACAGACAGAATGCGTACAAAAACATATGTCATATCATATCATATCCGGTCCCTGACACGGGACTCGGCAGACAGAACGTGGTCACCCTCCCGACACTGGTGCCACAATACAGAGGAATCAGAAAAAGGGGCGTGGCCCCGTATCATAAAATGTCATATCAGAATGGCCATAACAGATCAGATCAGAATAGGCGGACATGGCACATCATATTCCACAGACCCATGTACGCGTATACCTGCCCCCTCACATCGGGGCGCGGCGAACAATGCAGAGAATTACGCTTGACAACATATCCTGGCCCGGGCTCAGTGTGGGGAACATTGGGACATCCACGAATGGAGTAGTGAGAAACTAATGCAATTTAAAAATATCATAAATGTTTTCAAAGACTCGATGAAGCGTAGCAAAGACAAACAAATCAAATGGAGTCGGACGAAATCAGAATTAATACAATTCGGATATCATAATAATTTACAGAAATATAACCTCCCTGAAGTCATTCCGAGTATCAAAATAATTTATAAGATTTAATAGAATATTTAGAATAATATTCGTTAAGCGATTAGTAGGGTAATTAAAACATTTCTTTCAAAAATCGCTTAAAAAGGAATCTTTAGCATATTAGGGGCAAAACCGTAAATAGCGGGCCCGCCTCGGGACAAATAAGGCGGCGGGCTCAAATTGTGCCCTCTAAGCATATCGAGTCACCTAAAAAGGTTCTACAGACATTCTATGACTTTCTGAGTAATTTGGAGCAAAATCGCATAATTTCAGAAAAAGCGTATCAAAGTAGTTCAATTCTATTGAAGGAAAAACTGAAATTTTGTCTTGCGGATTCCGAGGGCCAAGAGGTCCTTCGAGGCCCGGATCCGACCCTAACTCACTAAGGGCATGCCAAGGGAAGAAATAGGGTTGCTTTACATACCTTTCACGCTCCTTAAGCCTTTCCAAATTCACTTCCCGTTTCGTCGAAAAACTACAATTGGTCAAGTTTACCAATTGTAAGCTATGAATACCAAAGTTCCAATTTAATGCATATTTGGCTACCGAAATTTCGGCAGCACCTCTCCTATACATATAGCACCCCGAGAATTCAACTCGGCTATAATTCATCAACAACAACCCAAACAACAACATTAACATCAACAAAAAGCATTAACAACACAATTATCCTTCAACTAGTCATTTTTCTCACAAGTTGACATAATCTTCAATTCAACCCAACTTTCAACTAAGATCAATAATTTCACATTCAACAACAATCATGATCATCACCATATAGTTCTAGAAACATTTCATATCGTTTTCCTTAATGTCGGAAAATTATACTAAAACGACATAAGTTTCTATATTCCAATTCAATACAAACTTATATCATTCTAACTTCATTCACATATCAAGCATTACAATAACACTCCAATACACTAAACAAACTTAATCCATTTTATTCTCAAGCCAAATACACCACACGGCCAAGTGCTATTTTAGCAATTCAATCAAATTTATTCCACTTTCATTCTCAACATGAATTCCATCACATTCACAACTAGAATACAACATAGTTTCAACACATTTTTGGCTATACAACATATATATACACACGGCTACACCTCCAATTCCAAACCCACATTGCAAACTTCCATTTCTTCATACAATCAACACATTTCCATATATTATAACACAAACAAAGCTTAATAACACAAAGACAAGGGATGAATTCTCACCTTCTCCTCAAGTCTCCTTCACTTGAATATATGATCACTTTGGAGATTCTAATGCTCCCCACTCCAAACCAACTACACCAAGATACAAAGGAACCTTGACTTAGTAGGAAATCAACAAGAAATGAATTTTTGAAGCAATATTTTTGGTACCTAAATTTCCAAGGCAAACCCGAAACCTCTTGCTCTCTCTTCTTTTTTTTTTTCTTTGTTGTTCTTATCTTCTAATTCCTTAAGTCTTCTATGATATATGTAATTGAAGTGCTTGGTCACATGACCAAGCACATGACCAACTAAAATTGGGCTTGGATCAAGGCCTTGTATGGCCGGCCATGACCCCTATTTTGGGCCTCAACTCCAATTAAATTTTTGAGCCCAATAACTTATAAATCACATTTTGTAATTCCCGAAACTAATTTCCAAAATTCCAAAATTACCCTTAGCCTTGTCCCACACTTTCATGATTCTATTCTTTCATGCATAACTCCTATGTTCAACAAAATATCAAATTGACCTTATATCTCAAGAATCCAATATAATTCAAGTTTCTCCAAACGTGTGAAAACACGGGATATAACATCCTCCCCCCCTTTAGAACATTCGTCCTCGAATGTAAAATTAATCTTACAGGGTTGGAAAATACTTTGGGGGAGTTTCTAATTATAGACAACACATAGGACATACGATTGTTATTGAAATAAAATTAAGCAGGAATTTAAGGTTACCTGTGGGCATAGGGAACAATTGAGGATATTTCTTCTTCATTTCTTCCTCAGACTCCTAGGTCATTTTCTCCCGGTTATCATTCCGCCACAGTACCTTAACGGAGGCCACATCATTATTCCGGAGCCTCCTTACCTGACGATCCAAGATAGATACGGGCTGCTCCTCGTACGATAACTGCTCCGTCACCTGAATATCATCAGCAGGGAATACTCTGGAAGGGTCTCCAATGCATTTACGAAGCATAGAGACGTGAAACACCGGATGTACCGCTTCCAAATCAGATGGCAAATCTAACTCATAGGCGACGCTTCCAACTTTCCGAACAATCTGATAAGGGCCAATATAACGTGGACTGAGCTTACGCTTTCTGCCGAACCGCATCACGCCTTTCATAGGCGATACCTTCAGAAATACCCAATCGCCTACCTGAAACTCCAACGGTCGACGTCGTCTATCTGCGTATGACTTCTGTCGACTCTGGGCTGTTAACAGTCGCTCTCGAATAAGCTTCACCTTGTCCACTGCCTCCTGGACCATATCTGGGCCAATCAACTCTGTCTCGCCAATATCGAACCAGCCGATCGGCGATCTGCATTTCCTGCCATATAAAGCCTCGTACGGAGCCATCTGGATGCTGGAATGGTAACTGTTATTATATGCAAACTCAATCAACGGCAAGTGATCATCCCAGCTGCCTCTGAAATCAATAATGCAGGCCCGCAACATATCCCCCAGCGTCTGTATAGTGCGCTCGGCCTGCCCGTCGCTCTGAGGATGAAATGCGGTGCTCAGACTCACCTGAGTCCCTAGTCCCTCCTGAAAAGATCTCCAGAAATGCGCCGTAAACTGGGCGCCTCTGTCAGAAATAATAGATATAGGAACTCCGTGAAGCTTCACAATCTCCTTAATATAGAGCCTGGCATAATCCTCGGCGGAATAGGTAGTCCTGACGGGAAGAAAATGGGCTGATTTCGTCAGCCTATCAACGACGACCCAGATGGAATCATACTTCCGTGGAGTGCGAGGCAATCCTGTAATGAAGTCCATATTAATAACCTCCCACTTCCAAGTCGGGATTTCCATCTCCTGCAACAGTCCACCCGGCTTCTGATGCTCAATCTTGACCTGCTGACAATTAGGGCACTGGGCGACGAACTCTGCAACATCCCGTTTCATACCGTCCCACCAGTATAAGCATCGGAGATCATGGTACATCTTCGTAGACCCAGGATGGACCGAGTAGCGAGCATAATGTGCCTCGCTCATAACCTGCTGCCGAAGGCCTGCAATATCCGGTACACACAACCTGCCTTTGTATAACATAGTGCCGTCCGGTGAAAACTCGAACGGAGTCCTCTCCTTATCATAGGCTGTGTCCCTGTACCGAGCTAAGACAGGATCCTCATATTGTCGCCGCTTAATATCGTCCCTGATGGATGACTCAGAAACCCCTCGAACAGAAATCCGTGTATCTCCAGAATCGGCCAGACGAACCCCGAGACTAGCCAACTGCTGAATATCACGGGCTATCTCTCTCATGTCTGGCTGTAAATCGGCCAGACTGCCCATAGACTTCCGACTGAGCGCATCTGCAACAACATTAGCTTTACCCGGATGATACAGAATATCCACGTCATAATCTTTCAGAAGCTCCAGCCACCTCCGCTGCCGCAAATTAAGCTCTCTCTGTCTGAAAATATACTGGAGACTCTTATGATCAGTATAGATATCCACATGAACGCCATATAAATAGTGTCTCCATATCTTCAGAGCATGAATCACCGCTGCGAGCTCCAGATCGTGGGTAGGATAATTCTTTTCATGCTTTTTGAGCTGTCGGGAAGCATACGCTATAACTCTGCCGTGCTGCATCAATACACAGCCCAACCCCATGCCAGAAGCGTCACAATAAATAACATACCCGTCCGGTCCCTCTGGAAGAGTCAGGACTGGGGCTGAAGTCAGCTTCTCCTTCAGCAACTGGAAGCTCCGTTCACAAGTGTCAGACCACTGGAACTTAGCTCCCTTCTGAGTCAGCCTTGTCAAAGGCGCTGAAATCGAAGCAAACTTCTCCACAAATCTCCTGTAATAACCTGCTAATCCCAGGAAACTGCGTACCTCTGTGGGCGTCGTAGGTCTTGGCCAATTCTTCACGGCCTCGATCTTCTGTATGTCCACACGGACACCATCAGCTGCAATAACATGCCCCAAGAAAGCCACTGAAGACAGCCAGAATTCACACTTAGAAAATTTCGCATATAACTTCTGATGCCAGAGTACCCCTAATACCGATCTCAGGTGATCTGCGTGCTCTGCCTCCGACCGAGAATAAACCAGGATATCATCAATGAATACAATCACGAACATATCCAAGAATGGCCTGAATACCCGGTTCATCAAATCCATGAATACTGCGGGAGCATTTGTTAGCCCAAAAGACATAACCCTGAACTCGTAATGCCCATATCGGGTCCGGAAAGCTGTCTTAGGGATATCGGCCTCTCGTACTCGCACCTGGTGGTAACCGGATCGAAGATCTATCTTCGAAAAACACTTAGCGCCCTGTAGCTGATCAAATAAATCATCAATCCTGGGGAGGGGGTATTTATTCTTTATCGTTACCTTATTCAGCTGCCGATAATCAATACACATACGCAGCGACCCGTCTTTCTTACGCACAAATAATACCGGGGCTCCCCAAGGCGAAGTACTGGGTTTGATGAAGCCCTTACCCAACAAATCTTTCAGCTGCTCCTTCAACTCCTTTAACTCTGCAGGCGCCATTCTATACGGAGGAATAGAGATAGGCTGAGTGTCTGGGAGTAAGTCAATAGAGAAGTCTATCTCCCGCTCTGGAGGAAGACCTGGAAGCTCGTCGGGGAAAACATCTGGAAACTCACTAACCACGGGGACTGACTGAAGTGTCGGCGTCTCGGCGTCCAAGTCTTGCACCCGAACCAGATGATAGATATAACCCTTTCTGATCATTTTCTTTGCCTTAAGGTATGAAATAAACTTACCTTTCGGCGATGCTGTATTACCAGCCCAATTTATAACTGGCTCCCCGGGAAACTGGAAGCGAACTACCTTATTCTGGCAGTCAACATTAGCGTAACAGGAAGCTAGCCAATCCATACCCATAATAACATCAAATTCAGTCATATCTAACTCTACCAGATCTGCCTTAGTGTCACGGTCACAAACAATTACGGAACAATCTTTATATACTTGTTTCGCTACAATAAAGTCCCCGATCGGTGTGGCTACCTCAAATGGCTCTATAGGTTCAGACATAATACCAATTTTACCGGCAACAAGGGGTGAAATATATGATAAAGCCGAACCTGGATCAATTAATGCATACACAGACCGAGAGAAGACTAATAAAGTACCTGTAACGACATTAGGAGATGCCTCCTGATCCTGGCGACTGGCCAAAGCATAAATGCGGTTCGAAGGACCGCTAATACCAGAAGCTCCACCACGGCCTCTGCCACGACCCGCTGGTGCCGAAATACCCTGCCCCGTAGGGCGCATAGCCACTGACGAAGATGAAGACCCAGCGGCTGATCCGGTAGGCTGCGCTGCACCACCCGAACTACCCTTATACGGGCAATCTCTCACAGAATGGCCCTGACGGCCACAAGAAAAGCATGCACCGGTGGCTCTGTAGCACTCTCCCGTATGGTATCTGCCGCAAAAAGAACACTGAACCCTGGGTGGCCTCATCTGACCAGAACCCCTATCTGTCCGCGAACCTGAAGCCCTGGAGCTCTGGCCTGCTCCTGAATACCCTGGGCTATCGAATCTGCGACCTGTAGGCTGGGGAGGCGCGCTCTGCGCCGGCTGAGATGAAAATCTGCTAGGCTGCTGCGGCTGTTGGGGCTGTCTGCCCCGAAAATCTCCAGATAACCTGGCCCTCTTGGGCTGTCTCCGATCCTGGCCCCTGTCAGGCTGGTGTCCTCCTCTGCCCCGATCCTCCATGCCCTGGGCATGGGCCTGGATACGGGCAATGTCCATACCGGGCTGAGCAGCCAATACTAAGCAGCTATCAACAAAATACCGATCCAGCCCCATAATATATCTGTGCATCCGGTCCGCCATAGTAGCCACCACAGAAGGTGCATATCGGGCCGAGGAATCAAACTCCAAACTGTAGTCCCGGACACTGCGGCCCTTCTGCCTCAATAATAAGAATCTATCAGATCTGGCTCGTCGCAACTCTGGGGGCAGAAAATGTCCAAGAAATGCCTGAGAAAAATCGCCCCAAACTGCTGGGGGAGCGCCGTCCCCTCTGGATAGCCCCCATGACTCGTACCAGTTTGCCGCCACATCATATAACCGGTACGAAGCTAACGCGACTGACTCTGTCTCGGAAGCATTAATCAAATCTAGAGTGCGTCGCATCTTCCTGATAAACTCCTCAGGATCCTCCTCGGGCTTTGTCCCGAAGAACTCTGGAGGACTACAAGTCAAAAACTCACGGGCTCTCGAACTATCACGCCTGACTGCCCGGTCACCTCCCAGTCCATGCCCCTGAACCTGCCCTGCCACAAGTCTCGTCAGCAACTGGACTGCCTCCCTCATAGACTGATCCTCAGTGCCTGGCCGTGGAGCTGGAGGCTCAGGTACTGGAACTGCGGGAGCTGGCGGTGGAGCCGCCCCCCGATCTGCGGCTGCGGCCGCCCCAATCTCCTCCACGAGTGGCGGTGTAGACGAACCCTCTGTCTGGGGCAAAGTCCCCGGAGCAATATGTGCCTGGGCCCTGGTAATCCTCTGGACCAGGCTAGTCTCTCCCAAGGCTGCTGACTTGGCCTTTTGGGCCGCGGTTGCCTTTTTTGGAGGCATATCTGCAAATATAGCCACTCGTTAGGGAGGGGTCATCCTGATAACACAACTCTATCGCACGATCTAAGACAGAAAGAAGGGTAGTATCCTAAATGCCCTGTAGCCTCCTGTTTATAGGCGTGGTGCACAACACACCGATAAACAAGACTCTACTAGACACGGTCTGTGGACATTCCGAGGACGAACTGCTCTGATACCACTTTTGTCACGACCCAACCCCGTGGGCCGCGACCAGTGCCCGAGCTGGGCACCTATACGTACCCGATACCCCAAATTAGCATATTAACAGAATAATAATATAATAATAATATTAGTGGACGCTACAGAATTTAGCAGAAAAGCAGACTTGGCACACAGAAGCCGATAAGGCGGTCATAAAACAAAACATCCCAAACATATGTACAGAACCCACACAGATGTATCCACAGACCTCTACGGAACATATCATAATCATAAGACGGGACAGGGCCCCGTCATACCCTGAACAAAGTACATATCCAGATAGCAGTGACAGACTGTACCAAAAGATGGGCTCTGTAGAAGAGAGCGCCCCAAATAGCAGAAATGGGATCCTAAACGTGCGGATCAGCAAACCTGTCGTCTGTACCTGCGCGGCATGAAAACGCAGCCCCCGAAGAAAGGGGGTCAGTACGAAATATGTACTGAATATGTAAAGCGGAATCACAGAAATCAAATCATAATGGTTACAGAAAATGAGTACAGAATCCAGAGTGTCAAATGCATATTTCCAAAACAGACAGAATGCGTACAAAAACATATGTCATATCATATCATATCCGGTCCCTGACACGGGACTCGGCAGACAGAACGTGGTCACCCTCCCGACACTGGTGCCACAATACAGAGGAATCAGAAAAAGGGGCGTGGCCCCGTATCATAAAATGTCATATCAGAATGGCCATAACAGATCAGATCAGAATAGGCGGACATGGCACATCATATTCCACAGACCCATGTACGCGTATACCTGCCCCCTCACATCGGGGCGCGGCGAACAATGCAGAGAATTACGCTTGACAACATATCCTGGCCCGGGCTCAGTGTGGGGAACATTAGGACATCCACGAATGGAGTAGTGAGAAACTAATGCAATTTAAAAATATCATAAATGTTTTCAAAGACTCGATGAAGCGTAGCAAAGACAAACAAATCAAATGGAGTCGGACGAAATCAGAATTAATACAATTCGGATATCATAATAATTTACAGAAATATAACCTCCCTGAAGTCATTCCGAGTATCAAAATAATTTATAAGATTTAATAGAATATTTAGAATAATATTCGTTAAGCGATTAGTAGGGTAATTAAAACATTTCTTTCAAAAATCGCTTAAAAAGGAATCTTTAGCATATTAGGGGCAAAACCGTAAATAGCGGGCCCGCCTCGGGACAAATAAGGCGGCGGGCTCAAATTGTGCCCTCTAAGCATATCGAGTCACCTAAAAAGGTTCTACAAACATTCTATGACTTTCTGAGTAATTTGGAGCAAAATCGCATAATTTCAGAAAAAGCGTATCAAAGTAGTTCAATTCTATTGAAGGAAAAACTGAAATTTTGTCTTGCGGATTCCGAGGGCCAAGAGGTCCTTCGAGGCCCGGATCCGACCCTAACTCACTAAGGGCATGCCAAGGGAAGAAATAGGGTTGCTTTACATACCTTTCACGCTCCTTAAGCCTTTCCAAATTCACTTCCCGTTTCGTCGAAAAACTACAATTGGTCAAGTTTACCAATTGTAAGCTATGAATACCAAAGTTCCAATTTAATGCATATTTGGCTACCGAAATTTCGGCAGCACCTCTCCTATACATATAGCACCCCGAGAATTCAACTCGGCTATAATTCATCAACAACAACCCAAACAACAACATTAACATCAACAAAAAGCATTAACAACACAATTATCCTTCAACTAGTCATTTTTCTCACAAGTTGACATAATCTTCAATTCAACCCAACTTTCAACTAAGATCAATAATTTCACATTCAACAACAATCATGATCATCACCATATAGTTCTAGAAACATTTCATATCGTTTTCCTTAATGTCGGAAAATTATACTAAAACGACATAAGTTTCTATATTCCAATTCAATACAAACTTATATCATTCTAACTTCATTCACATATCAAGCATTACAATAACACTCCAATACACTAAACAAACTTAATCCACTTTATTCTCAAGCCAAATACACCACACGGCCAAGTGCTATTTTAGCAATTCAATCAAATTTATTCCACTTTCATTCTCAACATGAATTCCATCACATTCATAACTAGAATACAACATAGTTTCAACACATTTTTGGCTATACAACATATATATACACACGGCTACACCTCCAATTCCAAACCCACATTGCAAACTTCCATTTCTTCATACAATCAACACATTTCCATATATTATAACACAAACAAAGCTTAATAACACAAAGACAAGGGATGAATTCTCACCTTCTCCTCAAGTCTCCTTCACTTGAATATATGATCACTTTGGAGATTCTAATGCTCCCCACTCCAAACCAACTACACCAAGATACAAAGGAACCTTGACTTAGTAGGAAATCAACAAGAAATGAATTTTTGAAGCAATATTTTTGGTACCTAAATTTCCAAGGCAAACCCGAAACCTCTTGCTCTCTTTTTTTTTTTTTTTCTTTGTTGTTCTTATCTTCTAATTCCTTAAGTCTTCTATGATATATGTAATTGAAGTGCTTGGTCACATGACCAAGCACATGACCAACTAAAATTGGGCTTGGATCAAGGCCTTGTATGGCCGGCCATGACCCCTATTTTGGGCCTCAACTCCAATTAAATTTTTGAGCCCAATAACTTATAAATCACATTTTGTAATTCCCGAAACTAATTTCCAAAATTCCAAAATTACCCTTAGCCTTGTCCCACACTTTCATGATTCTATTCTTTCATGCATAACTCCTATGTTCAACAAAATATCAAATTGACCTTATATCTCAAGAATCCAATATAATTCAAGTTTCTCCAAACGTGTGAAAACACGGGATATAACAAATACTCTAGTCTGTTCTAATTCAAACAGCCCAGCAAATAAGTATTGAGACTCACTGATCATATAAATTAGCATGGAGATCGATGCAGAATCCAAACAGAGGTGGAACTGGTCGAAGTTAACTGAAACTACAGCAGTTCAAAAGGGGCAGGGGACAATAATTCACAAAACATTTACCAAGTAGGCAATCCATTAACAACTTAGTGATTTTAATTTAGTCAGGGACTGCCCATAGTTAGTGTATTATTAACTCCCGAACAAACAGTAAAAAGATTTCAACGGACGCAGCAGTCCTTCGGTTCATTTAAGAGCCAGAATAACGTCGGATAACCTCTTCATGCGTAAAGCCAAAACTGTACTGTTGATATACTTCGTATATACAAGGATTCACGCATTCATTGACTACTTTAAACAGGATGCAAAAATAATTTTTGAGAGGGACACATAGCTTATCACATAATTTTAAACTGTAAGGCTAAGTAAGGAGAATCTTTAGTGTTTTATTTTTCATTCAGAGGCGTACAACACCAGTTTTTTTTTAGCTTGAGAAATTTTGTTGGAAACAAATACCCAAGTTCATGACATCTATTTATATGACCTGCCACCTTTACACCTTTGTATTTCATCACAGTTTAAGCGGATAACGAAACCAGCAGGGAAACAAACACGATATCATCCGAATTTACATCTCTTACGCAACTGAACAGAATCATACATTTGCATATAAGTCCCATTTTTCTAAAATATAAAGTAGGAACAAACTAATCCCTTAGCCTAACTAACAGCCGAACTGAACAAGTACGCTAACAACAAAACTGGCAAATGATGAAACAGAACAGGACCAAACAACATTCAACAACCGATATCGATACGTTGTATGATCATTTTATCGTATTAAAATCTAAGCAGTTTACGTTCGTCACAGGGCATTTTATTTGAAAATAGAGTAACAGAGAGACAGTGCTGGCCTATTCCAATCGTATATGTGATATACCTAAGATGCACACAGTGGTGTGTATATCATATGTATATCGAATGCATACCTTTTCTTATCTTGATAACCCACTGTATATCCTATTTATATGCAGTTTCAAATATGTCTTATGTCTTGTAAATTCATTCTCAAACCACAATAGACATCTTTCAAATTCGACTGATGATTAATATCCTATCCTAACAGCTCCCAAACATCAAAAAAAAAAAAATGACGACAAAGAAACTACATAACATAAGAATAGCAGAACCAGCTAAAAATTTAACTAAAGCAGAAACTAAATACTCGAAGTAATAAATGTATCGAAGTTTACCTGTTTTGTGCGCAATGAACTGGGGCGTCGAGGCCTCGAATATACTCTCTCGTATGAGCCGATTCAAAACTCGACTCGAAATTAAGATGATTCTGTTGTGGTTAAAGTTCTTTGTCGAACAGCGAGGGAAATTAATCGAATGGTGAGACCTTAACCTCTCGTCACAAATCTCGGATTTTAACAAAAGTATTTTTTCGATTTGAAGGGTTTAAGACCAGATTAAAAGCAAGGAATTTGTAACGAAATATTCATGTATATCCAATCATCCTCAAATCAGTGTTCAATCCCTCTTGCAGTTGAATTTCACGAAATATTCTAAAAAAAATTGATGAAGACTGATTTTTCTGGGGAAAATTTGAGGCGATAAAACTTGTGTTTTTGTAAGGAAATTTTGTAGATTCCAGATCTTTTTTTATCTCCCTTTTTTTTTTCGGTCTCCAGTCCCCCCCTCCTCTTAATTGTGATTAGGGTTTTTTAAAGGGAATAGAAAGAGGAGCGACGGTGAGTGGAGTGGGGTCGCGGTGTAGGGTAGGCGGCGGTGTTGGAGAGGAGCGTGTGTCGGCTGTGGGGTAGGGGAGCGTGTGTAGGGTAGAGAGAGGAGTGGGGTAGGGGAGCATAGTGTAGGGTGAGGCGGCGAGTGGAAGGGAGCGGAGTGAGATGGGAGAGGAGAGTGGGAGGCGGAAAGAAGGAGAGGGAAAAGAAGGAGAAAGGGAAAGGGAAAGAGAAAGGAGAAGGCGGAAAGAAGAAAAGGAAAAAGAAGGGTGAAGGGAATTAGGTTTTTGTGGTTTAGAAGAAAGGTGGGTTGGACCGGGTCGAGTGAATGGGCTGGTCCGTTTGGGCCGGCCTATTAATTTAAATATGGGCTGATATAAATGTGGGTTGGGTATTAAAATGTGGGTTGTTTATTTGGGTAGGAAAATAATATTGTATTTGTATTTTAAGCCATTAATTGGCTGAAAATTGTTGACCGTTCCTCCGCTATTTAAATATTTTGGGATTCTAATTTAATAACTGGTATAATATATATTATGTAAAGACAATAAATAATTAGTATGTAGAAGAATAAAGATTTTGCAAAATGTGGTCTTGTAATAAATTTAACGAGTCCAAACCCGAAAAAAACGAAACGATGACTAACCGTTTAAAATTTGTGATAGAGTAATACTTATAATGTTAAAAAATAAAAGTAGCGAAAATAATAGTTGTGAAAATAAAGTATTTAGCTCGTCAGTAAATTTAGAAACCCGGGTAAATTAAATAGGAGAGGGACAAAATTGGGTGTCAACAGGCGACCCTGTGGCGACCTGGTTATTCGTGCACACCCCAGTGCACTGTCCATTGCGCCCCTCACTAAAGGGCCGAAACCTGAGGTAAATATATACTACCTGTGCTTGTGTAAGTTTATGATTCTGCATGCATGGTTCTGCCTGTTACATTTCTGGACAGCGGATTCGGAGAATGATTCTGTTGGTGTTGCTTCTGCATGATTGAGCCGGACTATGCTTCAGTCGGCTATAGTTCTACACCCCTAGCTTCGGTTGCGGGTATGTCAGTAGCACTCTGTGCCCCGATCCGCACGATGATCCTGCCAGTTAGGCTTTGTACCTCTGTTTCATATCACGATTCAGACGGCTACACCCCGTGCTTATGATATATATCGTGGTCCTGGCCACACACTCTGTATTTTCGTTTCGGACTTGGATCTGATACTACCTGTTCTATTTCTATACTTCTGGCTCGGTTTTGCTTATATTGTTATATTTTCGCTTTACATACTCGGTACATTTCCGTACTGACCCCCTGTTCTTCGGGGGCTGCGTTTCATGCCGCGCAGGTACTCCCAGTTGAGTTGAGGACAGATGGAAGATGTTCCAGTGCAGATGGCAAGCTCCATTTGTTCCCGGAGTGCTGCCGAGTCAGATTCTGTATGTTATGCTTTTGGGATCTTATTAGAGACTTTGCAGACAGTGTCGTGGGTATTGGTTGTCGGTCTGTGTACGTAATGAATTTTGTATGATCACAAGTTTGTTCGGCTTGAAAGCCACGAGAAAGAATATTTCTGAAAGAAAAGTTTTGCTATGTACTTTATTATTTGTTTTAAAGAAAAAAAAGAGTTGACGTGATTTTATGTGCAGCGAGAGTCTGAGGGTTCGCTCGGCCCTAAGTAAGGGTCGGGTGCCCATAACACCCCAGCGAGGTCGGGGTGTGACACCTAATTTCTCAAAAGTACCCATTTGATAAATTAATTTGGGCTGAATTTTAGGGATAGTCCACTTATTAAGAAGATCTAATAGCTGAGCCATATCATATTCCTCCTTTTTACTATTTTTAATAGTATTTTTACTTCTAATGATATTCATTAGGAGATGTGTGTTGAACGTATATCACCTATTACTACTCCTCTACCATGGCTCTGATACAATCAATCGGCACGGATGATACTGCAGAGGAACTTTTATTAGGTTAATAACCCCGGCAAGGAGGTTGTTCAATTTAGAACAAGTCCAAACATAACCCTAACGCCACCTCAGCTCAGCGGTGCACACAAATAGGACCACCACCTAAATTTGAACAGTCCGCCTAGGTTATTCTCTGCCTGACCTCAGTACCATCTTTGGTGAATCCTAGCTAACTAAAACATTTTCACCATAATACCTAGTAGTCTAGTGTGATATAGCCCAACACAAGGGGTTTAGCCTGTCATTTAGGCTAAATATAAATATGTAAATTAAAATTTAAATCAGAATAAAACAAAACAAAACTATCTAGAAATGAAAGTTGTGCTCAGCAAAGATGGAGATAATAAACAACAAACTTTTTATAACGACCCTTTCGGTCGTTATGGGAAATTAGGAGTCCGTTGGGAATTCTGAGGCCGCGGGTGGATTCGTAGAGCGTCTTTTTTTATGTGTGCATGTTTTGTGTTGTATTGTTTAGGCTTGGATTAAATGTGGGGTGATAGGGGGAAAAACTGGACAAAATCGAGCTCACTGTCCAAAACGAGTTGATGTATCGGTACCGCTGTGGCAGTACTCGGACCGCTGCTAGTGGTCATCTATTTTCCTTGGTGGCCGCTGTAGCGGGCAAAGTACCGCTATGGCGGTACCGCTCCAGTGATGACTGGCGAAGAACATGATCTGTTTTAGAGGTTCACTAAAATGAAGCCTCCTGTGTTTTTTGGTATTGAGTCAGAGGACGCATATGAGTTCATCATCGACTGTCATTAGAGGCTCTATAAGATGGGGGTCGTGGATAAGTACGGGGTAGAGTTTGTGACCTGCCAATTCTTGGGTGATGCCAAGCTTTGGTGGAGGGCTTATCTGGAGTGTAGGCAGCTGGGTCTCCTCAATTGTCTTGGGTTCAGTTTTACTCTGTGTTTCTGGACAAGTACGTCCTGCGTACTCTGAGGTACCGAAAGAAGGATGAGTTCGCTACTATTGGTCAGGGGGACTCATCGGTTACTGTATGTGAGTCCCATTTTCACTCTCTTTCCCGTTATGCTCTTCAGCTGCTGCCCACTGAGGGGGAGAGGATACGACGGTTCGTAAAGGGGTTGAATACTGGACTTCAGTTGTCGGCTCTTCATCTTGTAGCCACTGGTGCTTCATTTCAGGAGATAGTGGAGCATGATCGTATCTATGAGGGGATTAGGCAAGAGAGTTATTCAAAGCAGGTTGAGAAGAAGGCCTGTAACGGTGGGATGTTCTGTAACTCCTTCTCAAGGGGTCAGAGTTCGCAAGTATATTCAGGGCGTCCGGTTCAGTCCGCGATGCAGCTGTCAGCTGGGGGCTCATTAAGGTAAAATTATTAGGGTTCCGGTCAGCATGGAGGCTACTCCGCTTCATCAGCTTCTGTTCAACGGCCTAAGATGGACCGTGATTGCTTCGAGTGTGGTGAGATAGGGCATATCAAGAGGTATTGCCCCAGACTTAGATAGAGTGGGCAAGGTACTCAGTATCAGGCTCCCCGAGCTCCGTTTGCACCAGATCATGGAGGTAAAGATCGTGCACCAGCAGGGCAGGGCGGCCACACCGCGGGTAGGGGTGGTGCCCAGCCTAACCAAGGCGGTCCTCAGGCAGGTAGAGGCGGACAGCAGCCCGGTAAGGGCGAGGCTCATACTGGTAGTGGGAATCGTGGTGGTTCACAGGCGACAGGGGGGCGCGGTCATTTGTCCGCTTTTCCAAATAGACCCGAGGTTGAGGCCTCTGATGCAGTTATGAGAGGTACTATCTCCGTTTATGACCATATGGCTTCTGTTTTGCTTCATTCGGGCTCTACTTTTTCCTATGTATCTACTTATTTTGCTCTGGGTCTGGATATGATGTGTGATACCCTTGACACCCCTATTTATGTAGCTACTCCTCTTGGGGATTCTGTGGTGGTAGATAGCGTCTACCCTTCGTGTGCGATTTCTTTCATGGGGTATTGTACTTGGGCAGATTTGATGATCTTAGACATTGTAGATTTCAATGTTATTTTGGGTATGAGTTGGTTGACCTCGCATTATGCTATTCTTGATTGCCATGTTAAGACTGTTGCACTAGCCATGCCCGGGGCACCTAGACTCGAGTGGAAGGATAACCTTAATCCCCTCCCAAAGAAAGTAATATCCTTTGTTCGTGCTAGGAAGCTAGTATAGAAGGGTTTTTAGCTTATTTTGCACATATCTGTGATACCAGTGCAGATGCTCCATCCCTTGATTCGATCCCAGTGGTACGCGAGTTTGCGGATGTGTTCCCCGCGGACTTTCCTGGTATGCCACCGGATCGTGATATTGACTTCAGAATTGACTTAGACCTAGGGACCCGTCCTATCTCCATCCCACCTTATAGGATGGCTCCAACATAACTTAGGGAACTGAAAGAGCAGTTGCGAGATCTTCTGAGTAAGGGGCTTATTTGCCCGAGTGCCTCTCCGTAGGGTGCTCCTGTGTTGTTTGTTAAGAAGAAGGATAGGCCTATGCGCATGTGTATCAATTACCGTCAGCTGAATAAGGTTACTGTCCGAAATAAGTATCCCATTCCCCATATTGATGACTTGTTTGATCAGTTACAGGGAGCTTCTGTGTTCTCCAAAATCAATTTAAGATCAAGGTACCATCAGTTGAAGATTTGGGTAGAGGTTGTACCTAAAGCTGCTTTTCGAACCAGGTATGGGCACTATGAGCTCTTGGTTATGTCTTTTGGGTTTACAAACGCCCCAGCTGTGTTCATGGATTTGATGAATAGTGTGTTTAAGAGCCCTATTTATACTCATTCATGATAGTGTTCATTGATGATATCTTGGTGTACGCTAGGAGTAAGGAAGATCATGAGAAACATTTGATATTTTCTCTTAGGGAATTGCAAGAGAAGGTGATGTATGCTAAATTCTCCAAGTGTGAATTCTGGTTGTCTTCTGTGTCTGGGGCATGTTATTTCGAAAGAGGGTATTATGGTGGATCCTCAGAAAATTCAGGCAGTCAAGGAATGGGCTAGGCCTACATCAGTGACCGAGATCCGTAGTTTTGCGGGTCTGACTAGCTACTATCGTCGGTTTGTGAAAGGGTTTGCCTCTATTACTTCTCATTTGACCCGTTTGACTCAGAAAAAGGTACCGTTTCAGTGGTCCGACGAGTGTGAGAATAGCTTTCAAAAGCTCAAAACATTATTGACTACAACACCGATTCTGGCATTGCCCGTTGAGGGCAAGGATTTTGTTTTTTATTGTGATACTTCACGTTCTGGTTTGGGTGCTATTTTGATGCAGGAAAAGAAGATGATTTCTTATGCTTCTCGGCAGTTGAAGGAGCATGAGAAGAACCATCCTACTCATGATCTAGAGTTGACAACGATGGTGTTTGCGTTGAAAATCTGGAGGCACTACTTGTATGGTGTCCATTGTGAGGTGTACACAGACCATCGCAGTTTGCAGCATGTGTTCACTCAGAAGGATCTGAACTCTAGACAACGGAGATGGATGGAACTTCTGAAAGACTATGATGTCACCATTTTGTATCACCCTGGTAAGGCCAATGTAGTAGTTGACGCATTGAGCAGGAAGTCGGCTAGTATGGAAAGTCTGGCTTGTTTGATTTCTTCTGAGCGTCCGTTGGCTAGAGAGGTTCAGACTCTGGCTAACAGTTTTATGAGACTGGATATTTCTAACACAGGCAAGGTGTTGGCTTGTGTTGAGGCTCGATCATCATTTTTAGAGAAAATTAAAGCTAAGCAGTTTGAAGATGCTAAGCTATGTAAAATACGTGATAAGATGTTACGTGGTGAGGCCAAAGAGGCCGTGATTGATGAGGAGAGCATGCTGCAAATCAAAGGGTGAGTGTGTGTGTCGCGGGTGGACGATTTGATCAAGACCAATCTAACAGAGTCTTGTATTTCGAGGTATTCTATCCATCCTGGTGCCACTAAGATGTATCGTGATGTGAGGCAACATTACTGGTGGACTAGGATGAAGCGTGATATAGTAGAGTTCATTGCTCAGTGTCTGAATTGCCAATAGGTGAAGTATGAACATCAGAAACCTGGGGCTACATTGCAGAGGATGCCCATTCCTGAGTGGAAGTAGGAAAGAATAGCCATGGATTTCGTGGTGGGTCTTCCGAAGACGCTAGGGAAGTTTGACTCTATCTGGGTTATTGTTGACAGGTTGACCGAGTCTTCCCATTTTATTCTGGTGAAGATAACTTATGATGCGGAAATATTGGCTAAGGTTTACATTCGGGAGGTGCTTAGACTCCACGGGGTTCCTATCTCCATCGTGTCTGACAGGGACACCACGTTCACATACAGGTTTTGGGAGTGTTTGCATGAGGAGCTGGGTATGAAGTTAGATTTTTGCACAACCTTCCATCCTCAGACTGACGGGCAGTCTGAGCAGACTATTCAGGTACTTAAGGATATGCTCCGTGCGTGTGTGATAGATTTTGATGGGTATTGGGATCAGTTCTTGCCCTTAGACGAATTTTCTTACAATAATAGCTATCACTCGAGCATTGATATGGCCCCATTGGAGAAGTTGTATGGAAGGAGGTGTAGGTCTCCTATTGGATGGTTTGATGCATTCGAGGTGAGGTACTGACCTTCTGATAGAGTCCCTAGAGAAGTTAAAGGTAATTCAAGCCAAGCTTTTGGCAGCATAGAGTAGGCAGAAGGAGTATGCGGATAGCAAGGTCCTAGATCTTGAGTTTGAGGAAGGAGAGAAAGTGTTGTTAAAGGTCTCACCCATGAAGGGTGTGATGAGGTTTGGGAAGAAGGGCAAGCTTAGCCCGAGGTACATTGGTCCGTTTGAGATTCTCAAACGTGTGGGAGAGGTGTCTTACAAGTTGGCTTTACCGTCGGATCTATCAGGCGTTCATCCTGTGTTTCATGTGTCGATGTTGAAGAGGTACCACGGTGATGGTTCCTATATCATCCGTGGGGATTCGGTTCTGTTAGATGAGAATTTGTCATATGAGGAAGATCCCGTTGCTATCTTAGACAGAGATGTTCACAAGTTGAGGTCCAAGGAAATAGCTTTTGTGAAAGTTCAGTGGAAGAAGCTACTTGGGTAACAGAATCGGATATGCCTAGCAAATACCCTCAATTTTCTCCGAGCCAGGTAACTCCTCCCTAGATTCTAATCCTTGTCCGTTCGAGGACGAACGATGTTTTAATTGGTATCTAGTGTAACGACCCTTCCGGTCGTTATGGGAAATTAGGTGTCCGTTGGGAATTCCGAGGCCGCGGGTGGATTCGTAGGGTGTCTTTTTGTATGTGTGCATGTTTTGTGTTATGTTTTTTAGGCTTTGGATGAAGGTGATAGGGGGAAAAATTGGACAAAATCAAGCTCACTGCCCAAAACGAACCGCTGTGGCAGTAGGAGTACCGCTGTGGCGGTACTTGGACCGCTGCCAGTGGCTATCCATTTTCCTTGGTGGCCGCTGTAGTGGGCATTGTACCACTATGGCGGTACCGCTATAGCGGTAAATGGACCACCATAGTGGTCACAGCGATTTTGGGTGGGCTGCTATAGTGGTCACTTGAACGCTATAGCAGTACCACTGTAGCGGCGTGATGACCGCTGTAGCGGTCGACGTAAAACAGTAGCCCGAATTTTATTTTCTCTTTTGACAAAACCCCAACAAGCACCTAGAGAGAAGTTTCAAGCTAGGGTAAGATAACCTTGAGAGGTAAGTTCTATTGTTTTTCATTCTATCATTCCCTTCCCCTTCATTATTGTAATCATCTTCATGGGTCTTTAATGGTGAAAGCGAAGTAGAAACCCTAGAATGTCAATAAACCTTCTAAACTTGATGGGTTGGGATTATTATCGCTTATTTATCATTTAAATGGATTGATTAGTTGCTATTTGTCATAAATTGAACATTTATAATCATAAACTAAGTGATTTGAGACCTGGGTTATATAAAAATGGTGTCTTTGCCATAGAAAACCGTTTGTAATGGGAATATTTGATAGAATGTTGTATAAATTGATGGTAAATGATTACTAGGGGCCTTGATAGGTTGTTTATCACCTAGAAAATCATCCACCCTTCGAATGGGGGAAGGGAAGGGTATTCTTGCTTTGGTGTTTGTGAATTGAACAATGTGACTCATTGACCCTTCTATTTTTAGACCGTGAATGCATTGAGGCTTTGAGGAAAGGAAAGGCTGTAGCAGAGTAACTTGCGTTGTTCCAGCTCCACATTGAGGTAGTTTACAGTCTACTTGAATTAGACTTTGGTTAGTTGATTGTATGTTTTGTGATTTCCTTAGGAGAAAGCATGTCTAGTTTTCGTGCATGATATTGTATGCGAAAACTCCTATGCGAATGTGATTGAGTGATTGTGTAGGCTTCGTGCCATTATTCCTGTGTGATTGAATCTGCAGTGGATGTATTGTGATGAGAAGCTAATATAATCTTCAAAAGGGTATTGTGACATGAAATGATGAGTTGAGTATTGATATTGGGAAGGTAAGAAACACTATTTTGTAAGAGGTATAGAAAGGCACTCATGTGACCCATATTATGGGCTCGTGGTCCGAGGATAGTTTCAAAAACGAGAGGTATATTGATATGTCCCGCGTCCGAGGTTCGTTCCGGAGCGGAGGTTTGTGCTCGGGTCTGAGGAGTGGATCCGGAACGAGTGGTACATGGACACCATGGGTCCCCTGTAGGTCATGACTACTGAGCTTCGACATCAGCTAGCATGTATGTACAGTGAGTGAGGTTATTGTGGTAAATTTATTTCCTTTGTGGCTTACGTGGTTGTGATTGCTTGACATTCTTGGTGATTTGATTATGATTGTCCTTGGTTGACTTGCTGTGATTTATTGATATTCATGTCCGTTGACTGGCTTGTTTCATTCTATTGATTTTATGAAATATGCATGATACTAATCTTAGTCGACCTATGATGCCTCGGCTTGTTCCTTTAGATGTTGTTCCTCTACCTCCCTGTCCTCTATTAGAGTTGAGGCCAAATTGCGGCCTCATCCAGCAAATAAGATAAATAAGAGTTATGAACTTAAATATTCTCTTGTGAGAAAATCGAGGAGACTATTATCTGTCCCTTTTTTATAATGAATTTCAAAATCAAATTGCGCTAATAATGCCTGCCATCTTGCAAACATTTGTTTAAAAATATCATGCTTACAGTCTTTATTAAACATAAATTTAGCTGCTTGGCAATCAGTTTTTATTAAAATATTTTGATTATATAAATCTCCTTGAAATTTAAGAACACATTTTACTATAGCAAGAATTTCTTTAGCCACAGTAGCATAATTTTTCTGGCTATTATTCCATTTACCAGAATAAAATTGGACCAAATACTCCTGTTTATCATCTGGAGAATATTGTTTTAAAATTCCTCCATATTCAATATCAGAAGCATCTGTTTCAATAATTTTTTGCCAATTAGGATTGGCTAAAGTGAGACAAGGAAGGTTATTAACCTTTTCCTTAATTTTGCGAACAGCTTGGGTATGACTATCAGTCCATGGTTTTGGGATGTTTTTTAATTTATCATATAAAATAGATGTATCTTTTGCCAAGTCTTTATAAAATGGTGAAATATAATTTAAGCTTCCAAGAAATCTTTGAAGCTGGGTTTTATCAATAATAATATCAGGAAATTTAGAAGCAAATTCAATACTTCTATTAATGGGAATAATCCTCCCCTTTTCAATGTTATGACCCAAAAATCTGACTTTTGTTTGAAAAAGAGACATTTTTGGTTTGGATATAACCAGACCATTTTGAATAATAATTTTCTTGAATATATCAAGATGTTTAAAATGTATTTCTATAGTGTTTGAAAATACTAAAATATCATCTATATAAAGAATGATAAAATAGCTATAAGGCATAAAAATATCATTCATAATTTTTTGAAATTCTGAAGGGGCATTTTTTAGTCCAAATGGCATAACATTCCATTCGAATTGCCCAATGGGGACATTAAAAGCAGTCTTGTATTTATCTGCTTTGGCAATTGGAATTTGCCAATATCCCGATTTTAAATCAAATTTAGAAAATATAATCGCATTATGGAGACGATCCAATAAATCTTTTTTATTAGGAATCGGATATTGAATCCATTTTAAAACCTTATTAAGAGGTTTATAATTAATAACCAATCAAGGAACTCCACGTTCCTATCACGACCCATTTTAGGACCGTGCGGGCACCTACCTTTCTCACCTCGGTAGGCGAACCCTCTATCGAATAACACATCAATTAAACAAAGATGAACCATTTTAACCAATAGGTATTTAGAAATAATAGCGGAACATCATAATATATTTAATAAACTCAAGTATTCATATGATTACAACAATTAAATGATTACAGACTCGATCCAACTTCGCATGACCTGGTCTAGACTAGTACAAGAGTGACTAAATGATTCCAGGTTACCACTACACTCTAAGACTCAACCTCCATCCCGGAATAAAGTGAGAGGAGGCCTTCCAGATAAGCACCGCGCATTTCCGTACATGCCACAACCAACGACCTGAAACAATCTACACCCCGAAAAGAGTGTAGCAAGTGCAATATCAGTACAATCCACACGTACTGAGTAAGTATCATAGGCTGACAATGGTTAGAAACACATATAGGTAAAAGAATTCATAAACAACAATTACAATAACTAAATCAGTCATACGTCTATCTACCGCGCATTATAACATCAATACCCTTAATAACCACAAGTCAATTTCACAAGTGTAATTTCACGATTCATATATCATTAGATCATTCGTTTTGGTCTAGGAGTCAACTCATCATTATGACACCTTTTATCCTACATCCTTTAGAGTCCAAACGTGCAACTGATCTTACGGACAATCAACAGGATAATTCAACAAGTACAAACAACAAATTCGGAACCAATCAAACGTCATTGCCTAAGTAGAACGTCTAAACCCAATTGTACCAAGTGTCTATATGCCCAATCTGAAACCGTCATTACAAGAAAAATATCAAATCATCTCAATATAAGACAAGAATACAATGCAATGCAACAATGTATGAATGAAATGCAATGCCATGCATATGCTGTGCACACATGTGCTCCGGACTGAAATATTGAAATCTCAGTAGCATAACCCAGTGTGACTCGCGAAGTCTAAGTGCCACCCGACCCGGATCTTTGCCCAATAGACAGACGGGACCTCGGATCTTTGCCCACGGGGGGTTCTCACCGGCACCACTCTGGAGACCCGCGGAGTCCATGCACTCACTCGATCAACTATTCCGGAACTAACATCAGATATCGGCCCCTCACGTCACTCAAGTAAAACCAAGCACAACTCGTCACAGTGTTTCATCAAGTATCGTCAGTATCTCAACAACATATCATGAAGAATGAGAGTGCGTGCAATGCATGTATCCACATCAATAATTATGTTCAATATTACAAGTACCAACTATGGGTACGCCAACAATATATCCGAATCACAAGTACCAATAGTGGGTACGCCAACAATATATCTGAACCACAAGTACCAACAGTAGGTACGCCAATAATATATCCGAATCACAAGTACCAGCAGCGGGTACGCCAACCAAATAATAGCCAAGATGGAACAACAGATGTCAATATCTACTAAGGACACTTGGCATCAAGCCAATACAATAGAACAGTCAATCACCACACAACGGGGGGCTAGTCCCAAACGCACAATAGGTTAATCAAGTCGATATACATTATTACCACTTTCCCTTAATCAGCCTAATAGCTTAGAACAAGTAATTTCTTATTCTACTCACAAATCATTCGTCACAACTCAGTCCAGAACTCAATCACAATCATTGGTACATTTTATTCTTTCATTTATCAACTAGATTCGCTATTAAAAGCATAACACCACTATCACCTATTACGGAATTTCTCACCGTGAGACATAGAAAGAAAGGCAGCACCTACTACTCCCAAGTCGCATAAAATCAATTGATACTTAAGAAAACCAAATCAAGTGTCCTAAAGAATCTACAGGCCACAAGCCTGAACATACAAATCACACAACAATACCAACTTAGGATTCCATCCCAAATATCCAATTTCTACACATGCATTCTCCGTTCCTTCTAATACATGAAAATAGGAAACTAACTGGAGTCTACCGAAAGGAAAACCATAACCTACCTCATGGACGAGCGGGTGCCACGAACATCCATTGATTTTTCAACTCGATCACCACATCGTAATCCGCATGAAAGAGGTTGGAAACAACCATGAGGCCCAAGAATAGATATTACCATTAGAACCCTCATAAGAGTTTTTTGATTAATAAGGAAGGTTTGGGATCTTAACCCACTTCTAGATTTCATCTACAACAACACTAGGTGATTTACCAATTTTCAAGCTTATATTGGGAAAGTCCCATTTCCAAAATCCATGGAAGAACTCATTTTTAAGAAGAAAGAAGGTAGGAATCTAGGTTATTAACTCATTTAAGATTACCTAATGGGAATCATGTGAAAGATAATGCTAACCCAACATTCCTTCAACTCCCGAGACTTGAAATACCCATTTGATGGTTATCTAGGTGAAGATTTTTAGGAGTAATTTACTAGGTGGAAGAAGAGTTTGAAGGTGTTAGAAGGATTTTCATGCCCAACAAATCTAATTTTTAGAATTCTCCAAGGACCTGGGCGGCTGCAATTTAGGGTTGTGAAAAATGGGACCAATTCCCTAAATGATTTCATAAATAGGGAATTTAACTGTGCGTCACCGCTTCAGCGGTTGGCCTGCCGCTTCAGCAGCAGCGCTCATATAGCCGCTGCAGTGGCCTGGTACCAACACGACACTAACGCTTCAGCAGGGCCATGGTTGCTGGAGCGCAAGCGCTATAGCGCTCAACCTAGCGCTGGGGCGGTCTAACTGGGTCCTCAATCGAGATTTCGATATTTGATTCTTTTTCCCACAAATAGGTACCACTAGGGTAGATGTCCGTCGAAAATACTTTAGCGAAAGGAAAGGTCTAGGAAGATACTGTTACGGATATTTTGAAATTTTTACCGTAACGATGAAACGGGTGGTTACATCATATACTAATTAAACAACCGTTCGTCCTCGAACGACAAGGGCGTACCAAGGCGCATGAAGAATATTCGCAAGGGTAATGGCTCGGACGAATTAGATAAATTATACTCATAGGTCCACAGGGGAAAACACATGGTTGAGACTCAATGCAAATCAAAATCAGATGAAACGAACCAGTGGTATTAACCACTGAGTGACCACTTCAGCAGTCTATGTGGTGCTTCAGCGATACTGCCAAAGGGCTTGGATACCGCTGGAGCGGCGGATGGGAATCAAAAAAAATTATATAGCCCTTTCGCTTCCCCACCTTTTCCCATTCGCACAATACACTCCCCCTCACCCACGACTCCTCTCCCACTCCTAACTAAATACAACCTCTGAACTTCCCCCAAACCCTATAAAATCCTCTCACATACCCACATATCCAACCTACAATTTTATCCCATCCATATACCATCACAAATTGCTCTCAAAAAGGAAGGAAAGAGAAGGTTGCCAAGTTCATCCACAACTACCAACACCACCCGAAATCTGCCACTTTCACGGTAAGAAATTACTCCTCCCTAGTAGGAATAGAACAATGAAGCAGGATTCTAGGACCTTATTCGCTGATTCATCAGTGGATTTTGGGATTTGGTTTGGGGGGGGGGGGAAGGGGTTCATGGGGTGTTGCTAGGCTGAATTTCATAACTAGTGTAGCGTTAAAAACATCCAAACATCGAGTGTTGCATAGATAATGAATAGATTTTGACCGAAAAACTTAAACATAGTAGAAAATTTTTGGTTTGAAATTGGTTGTTGGCTTCTTTGAAATTTTGGGATTTTTGTTCCTAGAAATCATGTACGAGGAGTTCTAAATACTTTGTATGTCTGATATCTGCCCGATCTGTTCATAAGAACAAGTTTTTGAGGCTTTGGGGAGTTAGGAAAATTGGGTCTGTTGGGGAAGACGACACCGCTTCAGCGATCAAGAGACCGCTGGAGCGGTCCCGCTTCAGCGCTCAAGTGGTGCGCTAGTGCGGTTGGAGGGAAATGGCTAGGGGAGCTGAAGCAGTGGCCAATATAGCTATAGTGTCCCCGCTGTAGCGATCTGAGTTACCGCTACAGCGGTAGCGGTGACTGCACAGAACGACACCAAAATTTTATTTATTTCACTGATATTTCTGAGGTTTAAAACTTAGAATGCATGCATAGATGTTCTCAAACTGGTTCATGAGTTCTCATAACGTAAATTATCCCTTGCAGGTACAATGGCCGAAAATCCAGAAGTCGAACAAGTAGAGCAACAACAAGAGGAGCAAGTGCCCGTGTATTCAATCTTCTTCAACCCACAATGTGAGTACCGCTTCTTGGAGCAGAGGCGCATGGCCCTATTGCTGGAGAGGGGTTTTTATATGACCAATGTGGAGAGACGGGTTCCCGCGTTTCTGGAGAGGTTGGAATGGATCAAGTGGATACATTTGATTAAGGATCCCGGGCATTGCAATAGGAACTAGGTAAGGGAATTCTACATCATGCTGCCCATAATCGATTGGGATTCTCCTGATCTAAGGATTGTGATACGCGGGGTCTCTATGAAGGTGGCGACCAAGACAATCACCAAGTGTACAAAGTGGATAACCCTTCAGAAGAGTTCTTGAAGGTTAGGAACACTATTGATAATGGGGATTGGCTGGTGTCCAAGCTGGTGGCTGAGGAGGATAGGGTTGCTATCACCTGGGGTAGGTCCAGGGTAGGGATATAGAGTTAGAAGTTTATTGCTGAGGCCAGGAGGTGGCTGAACATTATCTCCCGCCAAGTTCGCCCTTGGAGGAATGTCACCTTCGTGACCTATCCTCGAGCTCTTTTTATTGCTTGTATCTTGGATAATGTTCCTGTGAATGTAGGTTCGCATGTGATTATAGAATGGAAGGATTTTATGAGGTTTGGGTTGTCTAGTTTGATGCTTCCGTCACTGATCACTTCGCTGTGCAAGAGGGTTGAACTGCCCCTATTGTAAAGTCTTTTTTCTTTAAAAGTCTTAATTGTGTTTGTTTGAAATTGGTTAGTTGGTTTGGACACTACTCCTGATGTGTTCTTTTTCTTTTGAAAAATAAGTGAATAAATGAACACTTAAATAGAATGTGAACTTGTTTGGATGAATCTTTGAACATCTAATAGTAGGTCACCTTATTTCTTCTTTCCTTTCCTCTTAAATGGTCTTGCTCACTTAGAATAGTGTAAGACAAGATAAATCAATGATTTGTTTGTTTGTCAATCAACACTAAAATAAAGGAGTATCAGATTCATGTCTTAAGCTTATAGGTTGGTAGGTTGTTCATGTCTGTACCTGTGGTTGTGTCATCATTTAATGTAGGTTAGATTATGTATAATCACCTATGATTTATGGACAATGTAGGCTAATTATCCATGAATCATAGCAAATCCTAGAACCACTATGATTATGGCACTTGAGTGTGAATTGTATTTCCCTTTTTGGTTTACTCAAGGCTGGTTTTCTTGACTAAATTTGTTGCTTATACACATGGTGTTCATAACTTTCTATGTTGGATTATGTCACAAATCTTTCACCAGGGAATAATCTACTCCTAGATGTGTAGAGTTTGATCAAAGGGGAAAAGTAAAAAATGGAAAAAGGTGATTAATTGTAGGAACTACAGGATCAAGTCCTCATTTTGAGACTAATTAGAGTTAATCTTGTTGATAATTGGTTAATAGGCTAATTGTCAACCTGTAACTTAGTCATGATCATGTTGAAACTGAAAATATATAAAAAAAAATAGAATGAAATGGTGTCCAAGAGAGAGGTCTGTTCTCTTACTTGTGATTTCTTCTTGTTGGTCCTGCCCTATTAGTGATTTTACTTAAAGGGGTGAAGTAAATTTATTATAAAAAATTGACTGATATGGCATACTCTTGCACCTGTGTTGCTTTTCATCCATGTATGGGTCTTAATTTTGTAAGTGATCATAAGTGTTCCAACTTTATGAGTTTAAGTGTTAAAAGAAGAATAAAAGGAAACAGCCTGGTTTTGATTGGTCCAAGTCTTGAACAGTTTGAAGTTTAAGATTTTGCCTTAAGACATGAATGCTTTCTTTGTTATCCAGTGTGTATAAGTAATTGATGTAATAATAATAACCCCTTGTTTTCAAGATGCCTAGGCTTAAAGATGGAACCAGATAGAAAGGAAAACCTTATGATGCTAGTCTAAGTAAAAGAGGAGTATGAAGGAATAGAAACGAAGGAAACAGTATTTGAGAACTTAAGAGAAAAAACAATTTATCTTTGGTCTGTAAACTATGCGGTCTCTTTAAGATGTGAAAAAAGGGTAATAAGAGATCATAAGTGTAGGGATTGAGGTCTTTTAAAGACATCTTAGGAGAGGATTGAGAAAGGGTCAAGCAGTGCTTGACCCATAGTATCTTTTCTCCCAAATAAAAGATTGTCATGGAATCCCTCTCAGGCCTATAGGGGTATAACCTCTTATCTCTGCACTGGTGTTTTCTTGTCATTCTGTTAGGGTTATTGAGTCCTAATAGATGAAAATTCTTATACAATTGTTAATTGATCACTAGAACTAATTAGCCTGGCTTTGTTGTATGTGTCCTGATGTGTCTTAAGGAAATAGTTGGATCAGTTGGATGATGTATGATGCTTTGGAAATTGTAATAAAACTGGAAAAGGGAAAAGTTGTTTTTCAAAAGAGGATACTGATTGTTTTTGGTAAATAAAGTAGAAGAGTCTTTTCTTTTTGTGAAGATGATATGATAATATATGACAGACTCTTTAACAATTGGTTAAGTTAGGATCATGATTTAGACACTATGTAAATTATGTGTGCACTGATGTGTTTTCAACCTGTATTTTTGAAAGGTGATTTGTTCTCCCTTGCAGCCTAAGTGCTAATAGTGCCTTTTTCGAAAAAAATAAATAAAGAGGTCAATGGTCTGTGTTTATTCAAGATAGTAATGTAGGCTGATGGGGGGTATATTTAACCCTTTTCTTTGTGATACTTTGGATAATAAGTAATGCTTCACTTCCATCTTCTTCCTTGAACTGTTCTGTGAGTCCATTAATCTAAAGTCCCAGTAACAGATGAAGTTGAACCTATTATGGTTATGTTTGAAAGAATTTGTTTTCCTCCTGTGCAGCATTAAAAGTTAGTCAAAATGTGTGATACTTGTCCAGTTTTAAGAATTGAAGATTAAGATAAGGCCATGACTAAGTTAGGTGCATCCCTTTCCAATCAATTTAGATCTTTCTATAAATGAGATAGAATCAAGGGTAAAGGTTAGGAAAATTCTAAACTCTGAACTTGGAAAAAATGTGAAATTCCTATGCATCTTTGAGACTTTGACCTTTCTACTTGCTTAAGTTATGTATAAAGATGTAACTATTGTACCTGAGACTTATACATCTTATATGGAATCATGATGACTTAAAAGTCTCTTGGCAGTTGTTTCTACAAATTGTCCTAGTTTTTTTTTCATTTTTGCTTGTGTCTTGAATTGGGTTCTGTGAGCAGTAATATAGCATCAGGCCAGTAAAAGGCTGTTCCATTTTAAAAAGGGACCTCTGATTTGCACCTGCTTGGTTTTGTTATGCTGTATCTGTTAAGATTATAGTTGGATCCTCCTGTTTATTTTGTGTCTTCTCTAAAGGAATAATTTAGACTTTGGAACATAATGTCCTAAAAATTGCAAGAGTTTTCCCTTGAATTGTCCATAAAATGTCTGGGCTCATTTGAGGGTTATACTTAGATAGTTTTACATATACTTCATGTATACCAAACCTGTTATGATTGTACCATAACTAGAAGATGGGTTTCCCTTGTCCTTGTGTGTCTCTATACTTTACCACATCAGCCTGATTCAATATTGTCCAGAACTGCACTGTTTCCATGTGACTGTCCCTGTTGTGATTGTTTGTTTAAGTTCAGTCTAAGCCACACTGTGCCCAAACAGATTGCTTTCATTTTTATGCTCAAGTCACTTTCGTCTCTTCCCTTTTTGCCCGCTTCTTTGTCGTAACTTTGTCTTTCTGGGCAGCTGTAGCTTTTCCTTTCGGCGGCATTCTGAAATCACAACGCACTTTTAGGGAAGGATAAAATCCTATGCATGGCTCTATCGCACGATCTAGTAAAAAGAAATATGGTCATTTTCCTAAATGCCCTGTAGCCTCTTGTTTATTGATATGGCGCACAACACACCATAAACAAGACTCTACTAGACACGGCTCGTAGACACTTCCTAGGACGAACTGCTCTGATACCACTTCTGTCACGGCCCAACTAGGGGCCGCGATTGGTACCCGGAGCTAGATACCGAGCACCGCTCACTCTACTACTCATTTTACTCATTTAATGATCTTTTGCCAGTTTTACGCATGAAAGTATAGGAAACATAATTTGTATCAAAACATAAGTACTTTATATATATATGTCTCTCGGCCATCAAAATAATATATACATAATAATAGCATCTTTTGAGACCACCTGACCCACACTACGTATCTACGAGCCTCTACTGTCATAATGAATACATAGATGGAACAAGACTCCGTCGTGCCCAAAATATATATACATATATACCAAAGAGAAATCATAAGCACCTCCGAACAATGGAGTGCTCTCAACAGCTGACAGCTCCTAAGTATCTGGATCAAGCTCGCCTCCCTGTCTACCTGTGGGCATGAACACAGCGTCCAACGAAGGGACGTCAGTACGAATATTGTACTGAGTATGAGAGGCATGAACAATGAAGAAACGCATCAATAATATAATGAGAGCATCAATATAAAGCATATGGATCTGACCGATAATCATAATGGAATAATGCATGCTGTCTTACTCATACTTATCATCATAACATGTATGCATCACATGCAAGCTACCCGCCCATGTCGGAACGGTGTGATAATCAATGATATAAGACCGCGTCCAGGCCTCCCGCGTCCGGGGTACCATCTCATGCCGCCCACTAGTGGTGTCTGCCCACGCCCGAAGGTCGTGGTGTATCCGTATCGCCGCCCGCTGAAGCGGTGTCTGCCGGCCAACTAGGCCCGGTATGCAATGCTCATGCCATGCTTATCATAAAATAATGATAATAATGTACTCATTGTAAAATACTTATCTTATCATAGCACATGCGTAAGGTTTGATAACAACTTTACTCTATCGGGGTGACGTAAAGTCGTGACCCCCCGATTACTTTATGGAGCAATTACAGACATTTTGCCTCACCTTGAAAGGACTAGTACATAAGGTGAGTGTAGGCAAGGACCAACATCATCATCATCCTAGCATCATCATATCGTATAACTTATCTCATATAGGCATTTAACTTTTTGGAATGTAGGAGCTCATGGAAAGATGGTAATTCGGACTATAAGATTCATGCCATTGGAAAGAAAGGACTAGCCTCACATACCTTGCCGTTTAGCTAAGTTGTTGTCCACTTATTCTCCTTCGATACCACGTCGTCACCTTCATGAGAGAATTCGTATTACATTAGTTAATTAACTACAAGAACGGATCGCTAGTTCTAGGAAAATTTGGGCAGTACTTCCTTCGTTTATACTACTTTTCCCATGCTCTATATCTACCCCCAACATTCACAATGCTATTCGCAATATCGCAATCAAAATCATCATTTATGCACCATTAGCAAAATCCACCATTTTCCTCCAATTTTCCCATATTTCTCCCTGTAGCTCACCCTAGCGCTTTCGTGCATTTACTACTTGTTTCACGTTATAAACATAATTTATATCGTATTTGTACTCACAACACTTCAGCATTCATGATTCAATTCCACTATCATTCAGTTATGTCACTATTCACTCAATAATGACCCATTCCTATGTTCTTCTACATTTTAAGTATCTAAGCCTTCCAATACCTTGAATCACGTGGTATAGTCATGAAACATACCTTAAATGATGATTGAACAGGCCTTGAGTTGAAATACGTCACTTAGCCAAAACCCTAGTTCCACCCTTTTAAGGATTTCTTGACTTTGATGATCCTTTGATGTGTTCTTACACTTGTTATCATGAATTTAGTGGTGTTGATCTTGATGTTCCCTTTGATTCTCTTGAATTCTTATGGAGGAAATATTTGGAGAGATCTAGAGCATTCTTGAGTTGTATGGAAGAAAAATGAAATGAAATGAAGCCTAAGTTCCTTTTAATAATCACAAAACTGATCTTTAATGAAAAATTGTCGGGATGAACAGTGGTCGTAAACCACAGTTTACGGACCGTATTGTGGTTTACGGTCCGTCCTCCATGATCGTTTTTAATCATCCCAGAAACAGAAAGTTTGGGTGAGGGACATGGCAGTTTACGACCGAGGTTTACGGTCCGTAAACCAGTTTACGGGCCGGCCTCTAAGTCGTGTTTAGCCATTTCATCACTTGGCAGAAACTTTGAGATTCTAGAAGGCTGGAGGACGATTGCACTATACGGTCCGTAAATCACTTTACGGGCCGTATAGTGCCCTTTACGACCACTGAGCTGAAAATTTTTCTGCAACCTTCTTATTTCAAAAATTCATAATTAGCCATTCCCGACTTAGTAAACATCATACACTCAAGGCCTTCATTGTTCTACTCATCACACAAGTACGGAAAAATTTCCGAGGTGTAACAGTCATACTTGATTCTGATAAATCTCTGTTTCAGTTATGATCCTCTTTTCTGTATTCCACGCCTTACATGCTCAGTACATATTCCGTACTGACCCCCTTTCTTCGGGGGCTGCGTTTCATGCCACGCAGGTACACCCAGATGAGTAGCAGTCACTATAGAAGATGTTCCAGCAAAGTTGGCAAGCTCCATTTGCCTCTGGAGTGTTGCCGGGTCAGAGTATTATGCTATGATGCTTTGTTCGAAGTTAGAGACTTTGCAGACAGAGTCGTGGGTATAGAATGTCAGTCTTGTAAGCAGCTCTATCAGCCGATGTGTCATTTGCGTTATGTTATAAATTCCATACGATTACAGATTTTGTTTGATTTGAGCACGATGAAAAGAAAGTTTCTGAAAGCCTTACTATGTATTTCATGCTTATTTGATTTAAAGGTCCAAAGAGATTATGTATGTAATAAGAGTCAGCGTGTTCGCTCGGCTCCGAATATGGGGTCGGGTGCCCATCACACCCTAGCAGGATTAGGGTGTGACAAAGTGTTATCAGAGCAGGTCGTCCTAGGGGTTGTCTGCAAAGTCCTGTCCAGTAGAGTCCTGTTTATGGGTGTGAAGCCGGCCACATTTATAAACAGGAGGCTGCAAGGCATCTAGGGATTGTTGACCTTCTTTCTGTCTTAGATCGTGCGATAGAGCCAAGTCATAGGGAATGAGGTTCCTTATGTAAGTCTTACATACGACGGAAGGAGGTAAGTGATAATATGGAAGGTTATAGAAGTAAGCCTTGATATATTTGTTCTGGTACCTGAAACTGGAAGCTCTGGATGGCTGGAATGTGTCATATAACCGTATGTTCTGTGAGGTATTGTCGATATTTGCTGCGTGCAGATTTTGAATAGTAAGGATTGCAAAGGAGATTCTGCCAGAATTGTTCAAAAATAAGGTCATTTAGTTAGGTACACCTAACAGGAAGAAGCGTGGAAAGGAAATATCGTAAACAGACGATAAGTGGGATGAGTTGTTACAGAAGGGTCATGGTCTTGACATGACATGAAGAATAATAGCGAGAAAGAGGATTAGCAGTCTAAAGGGATTAAAATGGATAACATCCGAGGTTTAGTAAGAGCAAGGTCTGTTGAAGGATTCAGAGAAAGTCGACAATCAGTTTTGCTGAAGAATATCATGTAAGGATGGTGAGGGGAAATCCGAATAGGCTGATACCCGAAGTATTCATAAGTAACGGCGACGAAGGTATATTTGTTACCATCGGGAATCTGGGAATCTAGGACGAAAGGTAGTTATACACGTAAGTGAAAGGTGAATATTGAGGATTGAAAAGGGTAAGATAGTAATTGTAAAGGGAAGGACGTGTTACGAAAATGTCTCGGAATCTGTAAGACTTCGATTTGCTCCAGATCATGAAATGAAGGTCATGCGATGAGGTGGATGCGATTATATCAGCGTTAGTGCACCGGATTTCATCGAAGTATCGAGGTTAAGCGTGCTAAGGTGAGAGAAATATTAGGATGGGTGACCCCCTAGGAAGTGTATTAAAAGTTCTGCAAAAGCAAACATAAGAGACAAATGAGAAGATAGAGTAGTCTAAGGGAAACTAGAGTATACGGGATGGTTGGAGACCATAAGAGGACGCGTAGGACGAGGCAGACTAGACTGGTGGAGAGACAGAAAGTGCATCACAGCTCTGGAATTAGGATAGGCTTGAATAGCGTTTGGAAGTATTTTGTGGGCTAGTTGATAGTAATTATATATATATATATATATATATATATATATATATATATATATATATATATATATATATATATATATATATATATATATATATGAATGCGTACGATATCCCACATGTGATTGTATCGGAGGGCATGTGTGTCCCAGCAACCGGCGTTACGGTATGGAAGGCCTTAATCGAGCAAGGGTACCGAAGTTCAAGTGACAACAAGGATAAACGGCACAAATGTTATAAGGTAAGCCGGTGTCATTTTCACTACAGGTTAAGATTGGAAAGTTCTAATGCAATGATATTTGGAAAAGAAAGAGAGTGAGTAAATGGAAGGCAGGGAAATCAAAATGTCGGAAAAAGGTGCAAAGTAAGAAACCTCAGTGAGTGAAGCCCTCAAGAGAAACTACCGGCAAAGCACGAGGCCACTTGGGTAAAAGATTCAAAGGTAGGTACGCGGAGAGGATAAAGTGCGGTAACATGGAACAAAAGAGGAGTGTGTGAGGTTCGAGAACCAATTTCAATAAGTGGGACTAAAGGAATAGTGACTAGGACAGGGGATGTGAAGTAAGAAAAAGAATGCTTAGGCCTTGCGATGATGATAAGGTAAGAAGTATATAGAGGGATAAATGTATGGTAAAATTAATATGGTTGCCTCAGATATGGAAGTGCCTTTCTGAAAAGATGACTTAGGAGTGAAATGGAATTGCGCGTATAAAGTAAAATTTCACGAACTTCAGAGCCGATGCCACAAATGGCAAAAGGAGAAAAGTGTTCGAGGAGGAAGGAACCTAAGGAAGGTTAAGGATGAAAGTAGGAAAAGTATACTAACGGGTTCGTCGAAGGAAGAAGAGGACGTTTGGGAGTAAAATAATAGGAACCCGATTACGCATCGAGGAAAGAACAAGGATGACGAGTCGACACTACTGATTGGGAAGTTAGTGGTATGGAATAAGAATTCATGTGAGGTCTGAGAGATTTGATCTTAGAGGAAATGGGATGAAATGCAAGGAATGTACATAGGAGACCGCTCGGTTATAGCGTCATAAATATAGTTAAAGGTTCGATGAGCGGGGATAGAGAAAGTGTAAACTGTAAGGATTCTGTGCTAAGAGCAAAAGTAGCGGGACGCTCGAAAAATATGGACGCGCAGTTGCAACACAAGTGCATGGTTAAGAAGAATTACGAGTAAGTGAGCTAAATGGATGAAAGGGACTAATAGTGGATAGGAAGATATGGAAAGGTTGACAAAGTGATGATATGGTCATAAAATGAAAGAAAAACTTATGGTAAGAAGTTTTCGATATGTTATGCACAGAGTTGGAAAGAAAGGCGAGGAATGAGATAATTATCGTGGACGAGGATACTCGAAGACTGTTGGCGTATAAGGAGCCCCTTAAAAAGGGGGGGAGAACATATTATATTAGGCCTAAAAGGAATCACAACATTTTCAAGCGCCAGAAGAGGAGATTTATTAGCTCGGGGCCAGAGTTCAAAACATATCGGCATGTCAGGAGAATGCATGAAAGAAATGGAAACGAATTAACAATGAGTGTACCGTGAGGCCGACATGAACAGAAAGGATGATAAGATTCAAAGGATATTTCGGATGACAACGACTATTATAACGAAAGTATCAATGATTGGTAGTTTGGAAATTTTTGAAGGAAAGAAGGGACGCAGTGCCTATGAATGAAATAAAAGAGTTCATCGGATACTAGAAAATAGTTCATGGACCATCAATTATACGGAACATGAGAATATACGCTATGAAATTATATGAATCATCGACGTGAAGCAATGCCCAATCATAATTCGTAAAGAATCTGCACCGGAGAGCCAACAAGGAATAACGATGGACGAAACGAGCGCCAATACAAAGAAATCGAAGACAAGTATACTTGTGTCAAGAAATGACCTGGGAAGGACAAGGATAATAAGTTGGCGCAATGGATTAGAAAAACCCATGACACAGAATGAGGACTCATGTAAAGACCGAGGAGTTCGATTATAAAGGAAATAGGGTGAAAGATAAAGAATGAGCATAAAGAAAAGGACAACTATAAGAGGGACCCCCCGAAGTGTTATAAGACCCCATAAGATCAGTTGAACATTCGAGGACGAATATTCTAAAGGGGGGGGGGGGGGGGAGGATGTTATATCCCGTATTTTGTGCATTGGGATATTCTGAGCTAACTAAGATAAGGCTATTTTCCGGTTTTGTCTTAATGAACAAGTTACTTGTAAGTATTATTAGTATGGAATATTGTGAAAGGCTAAGGGTAAAAAGGAAAATTCACAAGGTGGTCTATGGCAATATTGAGGAAGGCTAAGGGAAAAATTGGAATTTGGGAAATAATATTTCAGGAATTACACACAAAAAAAAAAGATTAGTCTTGAAACAAATAGGCCCAAGTAGCCGGCCAAGGTAGGTGTGGGCCTTGGCCCACATAGGGGCATATTATATGTGTATAAAAGATGACTAATTAGTCATATGTTTCATCTTCACCACTTGGAAGATTCAAGAAACTTGGAGAGAAGACAAGAGAGGCCATATTCGGCCATGCTTGGCCGAGCAAGAGCATAGAAAAATTGATCAAGAAAAATTATTTTCTTCTAGTATTCCAACCAAATGGAACGTCCTCTTTAACATGGAGTGGTTGTTGGAGCAATAAAACCATTCATTTGTGCAAATATACACCCCTAGCCGAGTGAAGAGATGTGTGGAGAAAGGTATGTGTTCAATCTTCTTTTACTTGTGTTATGGATGATTTGTGAGTATTGTAGCATGTAGAAACAGATGAAATTCATGAAATATGTGTATATTGGTGGTGGCCGAATAAGGGTATGTTCCTAAGATGAGATGAATTGATTTTTATTTAGTAGTTTGATTGTTGTTGTTGCGGATTCCATAATAAAAATGAAGGTTGGGTGGTTTGAAATGAAGTTGTAATCATTGTGGGATTGTTGAAGAAATTAATATTACACTAGCATGGTTTCTTGTGTTGTGAAGATAATGTTGTTAACGTGTGGTCGTAGATATAATGCATGAATTTGGAGGTGAGAAATGTGTAGATTTTATTGAGTTTGGAAGATTGTAAGTTGGTTGTTGTGATTGAATTGAATATAAGAAAAATGTTGTCGAATTATGTAAAAGAAGTTACTAATGTTAGAATGTATTTTGAATTGATTGATGAAGTTGTTAATGTGTAGATTGTTGGTGTAGTTCATGAATTTGAAAGAAAGCAATGTGTTGTTATTGTCCTTATTAAGTTTGGAAGATTTCGGATTATTGTTGATAATGTGGCCGAGTGGAATTCTCGGATTATTGTTGATAAATTGACCGAGTTGCATTCTCGGGTTTGTTATTGATGATTTGGCCGAGTTAGATTCTCGGGGATGGTTGTATTTACAGGGGAGATGCTGCCGAAATTTCGGTAGATTATAAGTGAATTTATTTGAAGAAGCTAAGGCAAGGGTATGACAATGAATCTAATGATTATGTGAATTCTTTTGAATGTAGACTTGCAATTTTGGATAAATAAGCGTAGCTAATAGGACGTGGAACAGGTATGTAAGGCTTACCCTTTCTTTCTTTTGGCATGATCCTTATGAAACGAGCAGATGACGTATATGTATGATTTCAAAGAAATTCCTATTCTTAGAGCCACTAGGATGGCTAATATTCTTGACTTCCATAAGCTATTTCATATGGTTTTGATGCGTATCTATGATGTCCGAAGATCTATTTGATATGTTTCCGAATGGCATTCGAGAGATAATTGATATGACTAATGTCTTGATTTTCAAATGATAGCACGTTTGATTTTTCCATTGAGTCTTTGATATATTTTGATACGTACATATGGCTCCAAAAGCTCTATTTGATTTTATCCATAAAGATATTTGAAAGGTACCTAACATGATTGTTGCTTTGATTTTCCAAAAATGGCTTCTGAAACGTTCGTGGAAGGTTCTGTACTAAAACGTCCATAACTTTTTCATACTAACTCGGATTGACTTGAAACGTGTTTATGAACTTCAAGTGTCGATCTAAGTACTTATCCATCGAGTCTTGAAATTTGTTTTATATGCATATGGTTTGTCACGACTCTGCTCGTGCATGCCTTAATGTATCTTCCACTGAGTCCCGGGCCAGGACATGTTCTCGTGCGTACTCCTCTGCATTGTTCACCGAGTCCCTCTCACTTGAGGGCCGGGACACGTTATATGCATATAAGATATATGATGTTGACATGTGTGACTTTATCCACCGAGTCCCTCACTGGAGGGCCGGGACACGTTATATGTATACATGATATATGATGTGGATATGCATTATTTTCACTTAAAAATGCAAGTGCTTTGATGTTTTAAAATGTCATACTTGATTCTGGTAAATCTCTGTTTCAGTTATGATCCTCTTTTCTGTATTCCACGCCTTACATGCTCAGTACATATTCCCTACTGATCCCCTTTCTTCGGGGGCTGCGTTTCATGCCACGCAGGTACACCCAGATGAGTAGCAGTCACTATAGAAGATGTTCCAGCAGAGTTGGCAAGCTCCATTTGCCTCTAGAGTGTTTCCGGGTCAGAGTATTATGCTATGATGCTTTGTTCGAAGTTACAGACTTTGCAGACAGAGTCGTGGATATAGAATGTCAGTCTTGTAAGTGGCTTTATCAGTCGATGTTTCATTTGCGTTATGTTATAAATTCCATACGATTATAGATTTTGTTTGATTTGAGCACGATGAAAAGAAAGTTTCTGAAAGCCTTACTATGTATTTCATGCTTACTTGATTTAAAGGTCCAAAGAGATTATGTATGTAATAAGAGTCAGCGGGTTCGCTCGGCTCCGATTATGGGGTCGGGTGCCCATCACACCCTAGCAGGACTAGGGTGTGACACCATAGACACCAATAGAACCTATCTAAGGAGACGACACAAACTAGATCACCACTTGTTATTTCCACAGAGGCCCACGATCAGCCAAATCATGAAGTTTTTTGCACTGATTGAGGCACCCTGGGCACGGGGACCCACCGTAGCCTTTAGGGACCTATATCGGAGATTTGGAGATGTCATCGGGTATACCCTATATCAGAGAGAGTTCAAGAGTAGAGAGGAGTGGTAAGCAGTTAGACCCTTGGCGTTCGCCATAGCCTTGCTGGGCATGATGGTGTTTCCACAGGGCGATTCGATGGTCATAGACACCCGAGTGATCTACTTATCCCACACCATTTTCTATGGTATAACCAAGGACCAAGAAATGAGGTACTTTGACTTAGCACTCGTCATCCTGGCAGACATTTTCCGGGCTCTGGACAAATGCCAGAATGGTTTTCGATATTTCCAAGGATGTAGCATGTTGTTACATTGGTGGATTATCAAACACATCAACATAAGGTAGACCGCTTGACAAATTATTGCCCCAATCTTGGTTACATGTCCAAAGAGGCATGGGCCGACTTTTTTAAAGAATTGACTGAAGGTGGAATCCAGTGGATGTTCCCTGACTTCATATCAAAAAATGTGGTGGTTCGGGGTAAGAATTATCCTTTTGTGCCGCAAGCCGGGTTTAAAGGAATCCGCCCTTATTATCCATTCCGGGTTTTGAGGCAATTTGGTAGGAGGCAAGTGATACCTCAGGTGGGAAATCCTGAGCAATTCATCATTGAGCACACGGGGCAGAAGATCAAGAACGCCGGAGGGATCCTCAAAGAATAAAGTGGCCGCGTGAGTTAGGGTCCAGATACATTAGCCCCAGACAGGTTCGAAGCAAGGTGTGACTCGGGTATCATGAATGGCTACAGGGACACCTGGCCCCGACATCTATCCTAAGGCCCGCACCTTCTCACGGCACCCAAGAAGAAGGTCGTCTGAAGGAATGTCTGGAAATCACGGATGAGCACTAAGCCCAAGTTTTAGAGGAAATGGATCCAGTGATAGTCAGGATGGAGATATACCACAGCCGGCTTTGGGCTTTGGATTCAGGCCACCCTTTGGAGGGTGAAGAAGGCCAAGACAAGCCAGGCCTCGACATCAGCCACTGGAGGAGAACCCTGATGACTTATTGCTTTATATCAAGCCCCATGTCGGTTGCATCATCTTTGTAATCCCTTCGGGGAAGATATTTTATTATTATATATGATGATTTTTCGGGGAAATGGTTCACCTTCGCAAATGGCACTTGCATGCTTCAATTGTTTAGGAGAGCCTTAACTCAAAAAGGTTTTTAAGAACGCGAATAGTATAAATATTTGCCGAACTGTATGAATGCTTGCTACGTGCTTCACATGCCTACTTGCTATATGTGTCATCATATATTAAGGCTTGAATACATTTGATCTAATGATCTAAAATTACATACCAACAGAAAAACCAAAAGCTTAAAACTTACCCAAATTTATCTCTATTAAAAGGTTTACTTACAATGGAAAACCAAGGGGAACAAGAGACATGGACTTTGGGAGAGACAGCAGAAATATTAAGAGACAAAGTGTTATAAATGGAGAAGCACTTCGAAGAGATAGGGAGGAAAATTGAAGAAGTGGACTGATTGCTAGAGATGGTTGGGAACCCACCAGAGGGCATACCCCAGGAACAATACTACAGGGACGTCCCAGAAAAAGTAAGGGATTTAGTACTGAGCTATATAACTTTAGAGAGAAGGCCCATGACGCCTAGAGAGAGAACTCCGGATGGAGTAAATGAAAGACAAGGAGCTGGATCAGATCATTGGGTAATAGAGTCAGAACCGCACGAGGAGTCAGAGCCCCAATAGTAAACCTCTGAACCCCTCGAGGAGGAAGAACTAGAAAAGGAACAGGAAGGTCCCCAGAACATAGAGGATGAGGAATTAGAGCCCGTTGACATAGAGGTTGAAGGGGAGGAAGAACCCTTTGAGATGTTCCCAGAGTTTGAGAATGAGGCAAACGAGGAATCCGACTACTATGCCTCAACCAATGGGGGGTCTGACTTTTACGCACTATCGCCCATGATGGTACCTGCCACCTCCACCATGGCATCTAATAATTTTGGAAGGGTAAGCCCTTCTGAACCTGCTTGGTGGGGAATAGCCTTCAAAGCCCATTCCTCCCCATTTGGAGTGGCTCCATGGCCTATCACCTGCAAGGAGTTATATGAGAAGATGCTTGCCACAGGAGTACCTTGCACCACTAGGGCTAGGTTTCCGCCACCCGAGTTGGTGTATGCGTATAAAAGATGCCCTTTTCACCGCAACCAGGCCGGTCATACCCTAAATGAGTGTCTAGGGTTGAGAAGAAGAATTTGTAGCCTGATTAACGATTGGATCATTGGGACTTTGGGGGGGCCACATACCCTACTGGTCCGTGACCCTATTGTCCCCAAAAAAGGAGTCACTGCTAGTACTCAGATTTGGCGGTATTATTTCACAGTCTTTGAGGAATCATACGCCCGAATATTCTCGACTCTGGCTAGTCAAAGGAAGACTAGAAGATGGTCTCAAATCTGGGAAAATAGTTAGTGTCTTTAATAAGGCATCTAGACAGGCTACTGCAGGAATCTTCCGCAAGAAAAAGGGGACGTGGCAAGCATATCCCACATTCCAAACCCAAGCCCAAAAGAAACACAATCCACCCACATAACTACACCTCACATAAATTAACCAACGCCCGTGTATTTCGCACAGCCAAGATTCACCACCACTGTACCATCTTACACGGCTTCACCCAGTGTCCGTGTGTCCGCTCCCACTTACCAAGCACTACCTCAACAAAATTACCACCCAAATAACCTGCCACAAGCATATCAATCGCATCAGAATTACCAAAATCAACTGCCACCCCCAACATACAATGCTTCACGTCCTGCTTTCGAGAAGAGGCCAGTAAGGCAATTCACAACGCTCCTCGAGCCCTGGGCTCGGCTCTTTGAAAGGCTATTGGTTGCAGGCTTGATTCAAAAGGTCCCACCAAAACTAGGACAATCAGGAAATAGGTTTTACAGGGCTGATCAGACTTGTGCCTATCATTCAGGAGGAAATGGGCATAGCACAGAGGACTGTATAAATATCAAGCACAAAATTCAAGATCCGATTAACAAAAGAGAGATCATTTTAAAAACCGTAGCTCCTAATGTGAACACGAACCCCTTACCCAACCATGGAAACAACGGAGTCCATATGATTGAGAGGAATGAGGATTGGGAAGCTTGCAGAGCATTAACCCCCAGAGCATTCGAATCCCTAGAACAAACAGTAGCCTCCCTCACGCTCTAGGAACGCCCCAATTTCAAGGTTCTGATCCCAGCGCCAAGAGCCACAAAATCTATATCGAGGTTCAGAACCCTGATTCCAGCGCCGTGGTAGCACAGATAGCACAACTAGTTGCTCCCATGCCCAGAGAGCCAATCACTGTACAAGTGGCCATGGCTCAGGGCATGACTCGCTCAAGGAGGTGTTACACTCCTAAAGAGTTAGCCCAGGATGCGATAAGGAAAGAAAGCACCCAAAAGAAGGCAATAACTAAAGGAGAAGCAGAGGATTTCTAGCGGCGCATGCAACCCAAAGACTACTCCATCGTTGAGCATATGAAGAAGACACCAGCACAAGTATCGGTGTTGTCATTACTGTCCAGTTTTCCGTCACACATGCAGGCTCTCTTGAGAGTGTTGGATAATGCACACGTACCAGCCGGTACAAGAAGTGAAGACTTGGTTGGGTTGGTAGCCCACATCATCGGAGAACACAAAATCTGCTTCTAAAAAGAGGAGTTGCCAGCAGAAGGGACCTCTCACAACAGGCTCTTAACATCACCTTAGGGTGTGGTGATAAAGAGATAGGGAGAGTGCTTATAGACAATAGATCAGGCCTCAATATTTGTCCCATCACCACATTGACACAGCTCAGCTACGACATGAGCAAAATCTGTCAGAGCGGGACGAACGTCAGAGGGTTTAATGGATCCCAGAGTTATTCCTTGAGAGAAGTAGACCTAGAGATCCAAGTTGGGCCTGCCACTTTCACAACAGAATTCCAGGTCATGACAATCATTGGTAACTACAACATGCTCTTGGGAAGACCCTGGATACACTCCGTCGGCGTAATCCCGTCAACTCTGCATCAAGCCATGAAATTTGAATGGCAAGGCCGGAAAATTGTTATGGCAGCTGAGAAAGATATTCAGAAGTATCCTTACAACATCGTTCCTATGATCAAAGGGAACCCTCACTTGCCAAACTTTCATGTAGTCACTCATGTGGGGGAAGAGGTTAGTAAGCCCATGCCGGCGGTCTATAGAATGTTTGCCTCCACTATGTTGGGGAATGATTTTGAAACGAAAAAAGGTCTGGGAAGGAACCTCAGAGGGATAGCGGAGCCCGTACCAATCCAAAAAGAAAATTACCACTTCGGTCTAGGGTATACTCCCAGTAAAGACAAGCTCACAAGGTGTTATATCCCGTATTTTATACGTTCGGATATTCCAAGGTAGTCGTAACGAAGTTAAGGGAATGACCATTTTTCAAATGTATTTCAATGAACAAGTGGGTTATAAATATTATTCACAACATTAGTATTATGGAAATATTAAGAAAGGTTGAGGGCGAAAAAAAAAAGAGAAATTCGCAAAATAGAACCATGGTGATATTATGGAAAGCTAGGGGTAAAATGGGAATTTCACAAAAGTCTTGAAAGTTCATAAAATTTCCATGTTGGTTGTGTGGCATAAGTATATGCCCACATTGCTTTGGGGGCTAAAGTGTACCAAGGAAAACATTTGGTCTTCTTGGACCAAATAAAACAATTCAAGAAAAGAAAAGAAAAAGAAGAAGAAAATTCTAGAAAAGGAAAGGAAAAAAAATAATTAAATTAAATTAATTAGTCTTCTTTTAAGAAGACTCTAGAGAACAAAAGAAGGGGGGACATGTGAAAATTTTATGATTGGAAGGGACTAAAATATAAATATGGAAACATGACTAGTTCATCCTTATTTAAGAATTGGAGAAGAAAGAAAAAAAGACAAAACAAAAGAAAGAAGCAAGAGATGAGAGGGGGTTTCGTCCATGGCTCTTAAAAATGAGCCATGGGAAGTTGATGGAGAAAGATCTTTTTCTTCTTGCATTTAGAGTGATTGAGAGGTCCTCGTCAACGTGGAGAAGTTGTTAGAACAAGAGAACCACTCGTTGTTGCGTTTTAGCAAGCAAGCCGAGTGGAAAAAGGGTGAAGAAGGAGGTGAGGTTTAACCTTCTCTTTTATGTGTTATGAATGGTTTATGTATGTTATTGAATGTAGAAGTGATGGGAATTAATGAAATATTGCATGTACAAGTTGGGTCGTGTGTTGTGTGAAATGTGTAGGAGTAATGAATTAAGTGTATTCAACATGATTATGTAGTGTTGTAATGTATAAAAAAAAATGAATGAAAATCATGGAGTGGGTGTGTTGTGGTGTTGGCCGAATGAGGTGTTGATTGTATAGAAAAGATGAAATGATTTTTATTTAGTAGTTTGATGGTTGTGTTGTGAATTCCATAATGCAAAATGGATGAGAAATATGGAACACATGTATATGGTGGAAGTCATGTGTTGTGTTGTGTGTTGTGTGGTCTAAGTTGGCCGTGTGTGTGAATTGTGTTATATGGAAATGAATGAATGAATTTTATGTAGCATGTTGTTGTTGTAACATGTAGAGATGGAAGAAATTGTATGAAAATATGTAAGGAGTCATTGTGGTCGAGAATGGTGTTGTTTGGTAAGTTAAGGTGAATTGATGTAATTTGATATTCTAGTTGTCGCCGTTATGAATTATGTGATATTGAATGAAGGGTGTCGTCGAAGTTAAGGTATACGAACTATAAGTAAATGTATGGTTGGGATTGAAGTTGAAGGTTTCGGATGAAATAGTATATTGATTAAGTTGTTGGAATATGGTGTGAATTAAATTGAATTGAATTGAATGTTGGAATATTGCTAGCATAATTTTTAGTATTGTTGTTGATTTGGCCGGGTTAAATTCCCGGATTGCTGTTGTTGATTTGGCCGGGTTAATTTCTCGGATTGCTGTTGTTGATTTGGAGCCGAGCCATATTCTCAGGGTTGGTATGTTTACAGGGGAGATGCTGCCGAAATTCCGGCAGAATATAAGTAAATGTGTTTGAAAGGTTAAAGCAAGTATATGATAATGGAACTAATGAAGGGATGAACTTTCTTGCATGTAGACAAACAAGTTGGATGCACAAGCGTAACTAGTTGGTCGCAGCACAGGTATGTAAGGCTTACCCTTTTTTTCTTTGGCATGTCCTAGAGCCAAGTAAGGTATAATGTGATATGCTGCCTTGGGGTAACTCTGTTATGTGATTCTGAGTCTGATTATGATTCTAATTCACTTCTTGACCTGAGTTTGTGATCCTAGTTCATCCCCTGATATAAGTATTTGATATAAGTATTTTGATATAAGTATTCTGGTACAAGTATTCTGATATCCGCATTTTGACATAAGTATTCTGATGTAAGTATTTTGATATAAATATTTTGATATAAGTATTTTGATGTCATTCCTTGATATAAGTATTTCGATACGAGTATTTTGATATAAGTATTCCGATGTAAGTTTGCTGATATAAGCATTCCGATATGAGTATCCTGATATGAGAATTCCGAAATCAGTATTCTGATATGAGCGTTCTGATATGTTTATTCTGGTTCGAGAACTTCTGTAAGATTTAACGTCCCTAACTTCCGTGTACGATCTCGGATTGCTCTGAAATGTTCGAAGAGGTTTCTGTATCAAGACGTCCATAATTTTCTTATACGTAAGTGTGGTTCCAAAATCTCTATTTGATCTGATTCGTAAGGACATCCGAAGGTGCCTGATATGACTATGACTCTGATTCCCCGAAAAAGGCTTCTGAAACGCTTATAAAGCGTTCTGTACTTCGAACGCACGTAACTTTCTCATACTACGTCGGATTGACCTGAAATCTGTTCCGAGCCCCCAGGTATCGGTAAGTATACTGGTCTGTCGAGTCTTGATTCCTATGCATGTGGTTTCTCACGACTCTGCTCGTGCATGACTCAATGTATCCTTCACTGCGTCCCGGGCCAGGTTCTGTTATGTCCTCGTGTGTCCACTACGATATGATTCACTGCGTCCCGGGCCAGGTTCTGTTATTGTGCGCATTCCTCTGCATTGTAATCTGTACGCTCTGTATTCCGTCCGATATATGACATCATCTGAGTAATCTGTATGTTCTGTATTCCGTCCGATATATGACATCATCTGAGTAATATGTACGTTCTGTGTACCGTCCGATATATGACATCATCTGAGTATTCAGTACGTTCTGTACTCCGTCTGACGTATGACCTTATCTGTGTGTTCTGTACGTGCCACACTCCTTCTGACATCTGGTATCGGTATGTGCGATCTATGTCTGGAAAGTAAGCATGTCGGCATTCTGTATGCTCTGTATGATTTTGTTATGCTTTGTATGATTTGTACGGTCTGTAGGATCTGTATTGGTCGGTATGGTCTGTGTCGGTCTGTATGGTCGGTATTGGTCTGTATGAACTGTGTCTGAGAAGCAAGTAATTTGGTAATCTGGATAACATGCGTACTCTTGGTACTGTTTGTTTCGATTATAGTTCTGCTTTCTGTATTCTATGCCTTACATACTCAGTACATATTCCGTACTGACCCCTGTTCATTGGGGGCTGCGTTTCATGTCGCGCAGGTACTCCCAGACGAGATAAGGACCCTATAAAAGATATTTCAGCAGTGGTGGCGAACTCCATTTGCTCCTGGAGGACTGCCAAGTCAGGGTATGGTATATGTGTTATGGTTTCTGTATGGTATTAGAGACTTTGCAGACAGCGTCGTGGGTATAGTATGTCAGTCTGTAAGCGGCTCCGTCAGCCGATATGTCGGTCTGTGTTATGTATTGAATTTTGTATGACTATAGATTTGTTCGCTTGGAAGCTTCGAGAAAGAACATTTTTGAAAGAAAGAAAAAAAAATACTATGTATTTTATCTGATTTGATTTAAAAGTTTGACGTAACTTTATGTGCAGCAAGATTCTGAGGGTTCGCTCGGCCCTAAGTAAGGGTCGGGTGCCCATCACACCCTAGTAAGGTCGGGGTGTGACACAAGGGCAATCAAAAGAGAGCCCACAATAAGAAATTTACGTCATCCGATTTCGGGTCTATACTAGTTATTCCCAGAAACATGTCGATGTTCAATGAAGAAGAAACGGATGGGAGCCTCAAGTCGCTATTCCAAGAAGAGGGATGCTACGCGGTCATTGAAGAAAACCAGGAGGCAGCCAGTGTACGCAGTATGAGGCCAGGAGAGCGCCTAAACAATTGGACGTCCACCCCCCCTCTTGGCTCCTCGATAGAGAGATGAATTTTCCTTAAAACCTTTTGCTAAAAGCGGTGACATTGGCTGAGGCCCAAACGATCACCTTTTTCTAAATTACTTCGTAATGTTTAAAAATGGAAATGGTCCGATGTTGTTCTGAACTAGGACCACAGTTGTAGCCAGTTGCTCTTGAATTAATGACAAGCCTCGATTTACACAAAACTGCTATCTTTGTCAAATAATAATAATAATGAAGGTTTTTCTAACTGACTACGCATAACAGGTAATAATAAACCTAACTTTACTCTGCCTCACCTTTTCAGTAGTAGCCATAATAAAACAATCGAAAATGTCATGACGTGTCGTGAAACGAACGAGGAAAACGGAAAACAGGAGTACGACGAAAAGACAATGATGCCGAGGGACTGGTGGAAGAATTGGAAGAATTAGAAGAAAAGAAGAATCTGAATATGGACGAAACTGAGGTAATCAACCTCGGTGATGAAGGGGATGTCAAGGAAACACGAGTCGGTGCTCACTTGGTAGCCCAACAGAAATAAGAGATCCTAGCTCTATTAAAGGAATATGTGGATGTATTCGCCTGGTCATACGCAGATATGCCAGGTTTGAGCACGGAAATTGTAGCTCGCATATTTCCTATTAAGGAAGGCTTCGCGCCGTTTAAGCAAAGACCCTGACATTTAAGCCTGACTTGAGTATCAGGATAAAGGACGAAGTAGAGAAACAAATCGAGTCCGGAATAGTGGAGGTGAAGTCCTACCCCACTTGGGTGGCCAACATAGTGCCAGTACCCAAAAACGACGGAAAGATTCGAATCTATGTGGACTATCGAGATCTCAATCGGGCCAGTCCAAAAGACAACTTTTCACTTCCAAACATCCATATCCTGATAGACAACTGCGCTAAGCATGAGCTGCAGTCATTCGTGGATTCCTTCGCCGGGTACCACCAGATACTCATGAGCGAAGAAGATGCTAAAAAGACAGCTTTCATCATCCCTTGGGGTCTACCACTACAGGGTAATGTCGTTTGGCCTCAAAAACGCCGACGCCACGTACATGAGAGCTATGACTACCCTATTCCATGATATGATGCGTCGAGAGATTGAGGTCTATATGGACGATGTCATCATAAAATCAAGGGAAAGTTCAGAGCATACTGTTCATTTGCGTAAGTTCTTCGATAGACTTCGCAAGTTCAATCTAAAGCTGAACCCCGCAAAGTGCGCGTTCGCTGGGATTCATAGTCAGCCGTAGGGCATTGAACTATACCCTACCAAGATTAAAGCAATTTAGGAGCTACCACCCCCCAAAACCAAGAAATAAGTCATGAGCTTCTTGGGAAGGTTGAACTACATTGGGCGATTCATAGCCCAGTCAACTGTGATTATAGAGCCAATCCTCAAGTTACTGAAGAAAGACGCTCCTACAAATTGGACAGGGGAGTGCCAAGAGGCATTCGACAGGATCAAGAGATACCTCTCCAACCCTCCCGTCTTGGTGCCACCCAGGCCCGGATGTCCTCTGTTACTATATCTGTCGGTATCAGAGAAAGCTTTCGGGTGCATACTCGCCCATCATGATGAAGAGGACAAAAAGGAACATGCCATTTACTATTTGAGTAAGAAGTTCACCTCCTGCGAAGCACGGTATACGCTCGTAGAGAAGACTTGTTGTGCTTTGACTTGGATTGCCCAAAAACTGAGGCACTACCTATCAGTGTTTACCACTCACCTCATATCTAGAATGGATCCGCTAAGATATATTTTCCGGAAACCGATGCCCGTAGGAAAATTGGCTAAATGGCAAATGCTGCTGAGCGAATTCGACATCGTATGCGCGGCACAAAAGGCAATCAAAGGACAAGCCCTAGCGGATTTGCTAGCAGAAAGTCCCGTAGATAATGAATTGGAACCTTTACGGACTTTCTTCCCAGACAAGAAAGTGATGGCCACGACAAGGAAGTGATGGCCACGGAAGAAGCGGTGGTGGAACCATATTCTTTCTGGAGATTATTTTTCAATGGAGCAGTCAATTACAAAGGATCAGGCATCGGAGCAGTGCTGATATCGGAAACAGTTCAACACTACCCGATGGCCGCAAAACTCAACTTTAGATGTACCAACAATATGGCGGAATACAAAGCGTGTATCCTAGGCCTTAGGATGGCGCTGGACATGAACATACAGGAATTATTGGTAATCGGGGACTCCGATTTGCGCATCAATCAAGTGAAAGGAAATTGGGCGACTAAAAACAATAATATACTCCCATATGTGAATCTGGCACATAGACTGTGCCGAAGATTCATAAGTATTGACTTCAGGCATACTCCAAGGGCTCAGAACGAGTTCGCAGACGCATTAGCCACAATAGCGTCTATGATCCAACACCCTGAGAGCACCTACATTGATCCGTTAGAGATTACACTGAGAGAGGAGCAGGCTCACTGCGCCTATATAGAAGCCGAGCCAGATGGCCAACCATGGTACGCCGACATTAAGGCCTACCTGTAAAAAAGGGAGTATCCCGCAGAGAGTTCGGCAAATCAAAAGAAGACCATCAGGAGATTGGCCAATGGTTTCTTCTTGAACAAGGAAGTACTATGCAAAAGGACCCCTAATCTCGGGTTGCTCAATACGTGGACGCTAAAGAGGCCACGAAATTGCTAAAAGAAGTGCACGCGGGGACATGCGGACCCCATATGAATGGATTCATCCTTGCTAAGAAAATCCTGAGGACAGTATATTATTGGATGACCATGGAGCATGACTCCTGTAAATTCGTACAAAAGTGCCATCAGTGTCAGATACACGGGGATCTGATCAAGGTTCCACCCACAGAATTACATGCAATGAGCTCCCTCTGGCCTTTCATGGTGTGGGGAATGGATGCCATAGGACCCATTGAGCTTCTAGCTTCAAACGGACATCGCTTCATCTTAGTCGCCATAGACTACTTTACTAAATGGGTAGAGGCAAATTCCCACAAATTAGTGACCAAGAAAGTCCTAGCTGACTTCATCAAAAACAATCTAATATGTCGTTTCGATGTGTCAGAATTCATCATCACAGATAATGGAGTCAATCTGATTAGCCATTTGATGAAGGACATCAGTGAGCAATTAAAAATCACTCACCGAAACTCTACCGCTTATCGGCCACATATGAATGGAGCTGTAGAGGCTGCCAACAAGAACGTCAAAAGCATCATGAGGAAAATGGTCGACAACTACAAGAATTAGCACTAGCAGTTGCCTTATGTTCTGTTAGGATACAGAACAACAACCAGATGTTCCACTGGGGCAACCCCATACCTCCTCGTTTACGGTACAGAAGCGGTCATACCCGCAGAAGTAGAGATCCCTTAACTCAGGATCATTCAGGAGGTAGAGCTAAAAGATGCAGAATGGGTTAAAAATCGTTATGAACAGCTGGCCATGATAGAGGAAAAGAGAATGGAGGTTGTGCGCCATGGACAGCTGTACAGACAAAGGATGTATAGAGCCTTCAACAAGCGGGTCAGAACTCAACTTTTTCAGATCAGACAACACGTACTTAAGCGGGTTGTCCCTCACCAAGAGGACTATAAAGGGAAATTCGTGCCGAACTAGCAGGGACCCTACATGGTCAGAAAAGTACTCTCAGGAGGAGTTGTAGTCCTAGCCGAGATGGACGAACGAGAGTGGCCCACGGCCATCAACACAGACACACTCAAGAAATACTATATTTAGGATTCTATTTGCTTGTAATCGCATTGCTATTTCCATGTAATCGTACCTTTTGCTTGTAATCATACTAGAATAGGAGAAAAACAAATCATCTCTGTAATAAACTACGCAATAACCTGAATTCCCCACGATGGGATACGTAGGCAGTCCATACTGGACTCGGTCGCTTTATTAGTAAAACCAAAACTCAATTACTTTATTCCGAACTACGTTCGACCTGCGACAGGATACGTATGCGCTCTCGAGCTCGGTCGTTATAAAAAGAAAAACCAAGAAACCCCTAGGAAACCTCAGAGGTAATGGGACGGGAAAGGTCCATAAGATCAAGCTCGCAAGGGTCAGTGTAAGAACCAGACAGCATCAACCCTACACTGGGGTAGAATGTTTTAGTGGACCTCAAAAATTCCTGTCAGAAACAGCCAACGGAGAAAGGGACAAAGTAAAGCCATACACTTGGGCAGAATTTTTAAGCGGACCTCAAAAATTTCTGCTTAGCAAGACAACACAAGGGACACCCAGAGTGAGTCCTGAAACCGGGGTAGAATTTTTGAGAAAGATCTAAAAAATTCTATCAATATGAAAGTCAGCAATCATGCTTCCGAGAAGAACCGGAAGACCACGTTCGAAGAAAACACATGTCATGACATATAAAAATGAAACAAACATTTACTCTTTTAGGGAAAAAAATAACATGCGCTTTATGAATTTTTACTCTAAATTTTCAAAATATATAACATAATCACGTCCCAGAAACATCTCTCGAAATACCGAGCCCAAGAGGGTTCGAAGGAGCATCGAGAGGAGACATCAGGAAGGAAGACAACAACGCTAATTGGCTTTTTAGGAAACTCACAATTTTTCTGTAGATGCAGGTTTTCCTTTTACAGGATAGCAGATACACCACCAACCAGCTTACTCACAGCAAAGGCAAAAGACAAAGCCCAAACGATGGAGAAAGACCAAAAGGGTCACGGCAAGAAAATGGATAGTGAAGAGACATCTGACCTAAAGGGGTCACACGAGGAATGAACAATAAAGATATATGCGACCGAAAGGGTCATGACAAGCACAAAGGGTATATCTAGCCATAAGGGTCAACAGCCAATGCAATGAACGAAAGAAAGATTATCCAGCCATAAGGGCCATAATTGTCATTTGCATGTCAAGAGGGTCATTCGTTTATTTTATCGAGAGGGTCATTCATACAAACAACCAAGATGGTCATTCATTCAAACAAGCCAAGAGGGCCATTCATTTATTTTGCCAAGAGGTCCATTTATTTATTTTGCCGAGAGGGTCATTCATACAAACAGCCAAGAGGGTCATTTATTCAAATAAGCCAAGAGGGCCATTTATTTATTTTGCCAAGGGGGCCATTCGTTTATTTTGCCGAGAGGGTCATTCGTTTATTTTGCCGAGAGGGCCATTCATTCAAACAAAGCTAAGAGGGTCATTCATACAAACAAGCCAAGAAGGTCATTCATACAAATAGCCGAGAGAGTCATTCATACAAACAAGCCAAGAGGGCCATTCATCTAAACAAGCCAAGAGGGTCATTCATAGAAAGAGCCGAGAGGGCCATTCATTCAAACAGCCAAGAGGGTCATTCATGCAAACAAGCCAAGAGGGCCATTCATTTAAACTTCCATAAGAATATCTGCATATTGTCAAGTTTAGGAGAGGAGCACACAGCCGCCCAAAAAGGAGCCGGTTGCTGAATCAAATCCAGACAAATTACGGAGCAAACGTGGAACTTTTTCTTACGCAGCCAGTCAAGATAGGGTGCCTATGGGAGTCAGGCTCTTTGGCCAGGATTAGGGAGCCATCCAATCTCAAACTCAGCCACAACTTTTCTTGTTTTTAGTTTTTCCATTAAAAATCGCGACCAGTCGGATACATATCGGGAAATCTGAAGGTACTCTCGCATAAGGGACATACGCTTCTCCAGCAAGTCGAACTACATGTGACCTGATTCCCAAGAACCAGGGATATGTAGGAAAACTCAAACCCCGAGAGTCGGTCACATTCTAACAGTCTTTCGGAGAAATCGAATCACAATATTGGGATCCCCGGATAGTTTCTTCCAGATCACTTGAAGGTCTTTAATTGAGTCGAACTACAAGCAGCCTGAATTCTCATATGACATGAGATATGTAGGAAACCCCAAATCAGGGTCCAGCCACATATGTGAAAATTGCATGGAGACAAGGGTGAAATGAGCCGGGTCAGTCAAAAATTAGGAACACCGAAAAGGCAGTTGTTGACACCTAATTTTTGACCTCTCGTAATTTATTGCAGTCACTTAGAATCCCTGGATAATAAATAAATGAGCTAAGCATTTTTAAAAGCCTTTAGTGATTTTTATAAATTGTCCAGATTAAAAAGAAATTCCCTTAAATTAACAAAAAAGGATTTTCATGCATCATAAATTTTATTTAGATATTAATGAGCATTTTCATGATATTTTGTTGAATTTAATTTAAAAAGGAAAAGGAGAGATAGAGGAAGAGTTCTTATTTAATTATTTAAAATTATTTTGCAAATACTTCTTTCCTTTTTATTTTATCTTTGAAAATTTGAATAATTTAAATAATTTAAGTAATTAACTATTTAGCCCTTTTAACTTCTGATTTTTATAAAATAAGCATAATTGCCCTTAAATGTTTTAATTAGGCTAAGTAATTAAGTGATAAATATTGCAAAATTGAGCCTTTTATATAGATATATTTTTTCCTTGGCCATGATTAATTTAGTCAGTCCATGATTTAAAGAAATTAGAGTTGTTTTGCAAAATCAACTGTTAACATTTGATTTGAAATAATAGGTTTAATTTAATTTCCAAAATTGATTAAAAAGGCCATAATTAAAATAATTATGCTAGGATAATTAATAAAGGCCATTTTAGGCCCATTAACGACTCGACCGACTTTTTAAAAATATTTTAATAAAATAATTACGGCCTAATTTTTCCCGTAATTAAAATTCCCCCCAACTTTAATTTCTAATTATTATTTTTTTAGGTATTAGATATGCCCAATGTATACACCAAAGTATACACATATATATGAAATATATATACACGCGCGCGCGCGCCCCAACCCTTGTTTCATTTTCTCATTTTTCCCCCACCTGCTTCTCTCTCTCTCCTCCTTTCCTCTCTCACGATAAACCCTAGATAGCCGCCATGCTTTTCCCGCCTCTCTCATGCCAGAAATGGCATTTTTATAGGCGATTGCTGACATGCACGGCATTTGTACGCCCTTTGTGGTGAAATATCACGTATGCACTTGGTTCCACAATTTCTTTTTTCCAAATGCGATAATAAATCCCTTACTTTATTCCGTTTTTCAAATTTATAGTCAAAATCATCATTAACTTTTACTTTAAAGTTTATTTTGCTTGCATTTTTGTTATTGGTTCATGTTCCTTGGGTTAGATCGACCCAAAAAGAGTCAGATCTGACCGTATGTTGACTTACTTTAGATCTAGGTCATCGATTTGTTGTCTATTGGGTTTGATTGTAAGAAAGGGGGTTTTGTCCCACATCGACTATTGTTTGGTTTTGTTTGAACTTTGGGGTTCTATAAATAGAACCCCAACCCTCGTACAAGAACAAGTTTTGAAAGTGGGAAGTTTTGGAAGTTCAGGCGTTGAGAAAAAATACATAGAGAAATTTCAGAAAAAAGGAAGTTGAAAAACTCAGATTTTTTCGAAAACTTCTTAGTAAAAGAATTTTAAAAACCTAGACTAAATAGTTGGGGTTTCTTAGTTAAAATATTTGGTCCTCACTTTGCCTATTTTTCATGTGTGTGTGGCTGGTTGCTGAGGTTTGGAAGCACAGAGGCTCCCAAATCCGTTCTTTTCTTGGTTGCGCACATAAAAGGTAAACCTTGATTTAATTTATTTCATTTTGTTATTCAGTATCCTGCCTAGTTATGTATGTTTGCAAGTTAATTATGTGCATATTCCTGATGGTGTGTAATTGCTAAGTATGCCTTATTTGGTTTTATGCTTAATGTGTGCTTTGTTTAATATGAACATAATAGGAGTTGATGTAAGTGTTATTGTGAAGTTCATTTAAGAAGTAGGCTTATTAAATCACTTATTGGTTTTGATTGTTCATGTGGTCTTGAGGTTCTATATCTACTATAAAAAAGTGTGTACGAAATACTTATAAATCCCTCTCCTTTCTCCTTACTTCTTGAATGCTTTGTTGGTTTATTGATTATGATCCTAAGTGGAGTAAACATAGGAAGTTCAACTGATTTTAAAAAGGGGAGATGAGACAGTATATGTGTTGACATAGGTGAATGTGTGTGCTTGTGATTATAGTTAAGTCCATACCTTGTTAATTAGTCCTGAACTGCCCCTATTGTGAAGTCTTTTTCTTCAAAGGTCTTAATTGTGTTTGTTTGAATTTGGCTAGTTGGTTTGGACACAACTCCTGATGTGTTCTTTTTCTTTTGAAAAATAAGTGAATAAATGAACACTTAAATAGAATGTGAACTTGTTTGGATGAATCTCTGAACATCTAATAGTAGGTCACCTTATTTCTTCTTTCCTTTCCTCTTAAATGGTCTTGCTCACTTAGAATAGTGTAAGACAAGATAAATCACTGACTTGTTTGTTTGTCAATCAACACTAAAATAAAGGAGTATCAGATTCATGTCTTAAGCTTATAGATTGGTAGGTTGTTCATGTCTGTACCTGTGGTTGTGTCATCATTTAATGTAGGTTAGATTATGTATAATCACCTGTGATTTGTGGACAATGTAGGCTAATTATCCATGAATCATAGAAAATCCTAGAACCATTATGATTATGGCACTTGAGTGTGAATTCTGTTTCCCTTTGTGGTTTACTAAAGGCTGGTTTTCTTGACTAAATTTGTTGCTTATACACATGGTGTTCATAACTTGCTATGTTGGATTATGTCACAAGTCTTTCACGAGGGAATAATCTACTCCTAAATGTACAGAGTTTGATCAAAGGGGGAAAGTAAAAAATGGAAAAAGGTGATTAATTGTAGGAACTACAGGATCAAGTCCCCATTTAAGACTAATTAGAGTTAATCTAGTTGATAATTGGTTAATAGGCTAACTGGTAACCTGTAACTTAGTCATGGTCATGTTGAAACTGAAAATATATAAAAAATAGAATGAAATGGTGTCCAAGAGAGAGGTCTGTTCTCTTACTTGTGATTTCTTCTTGTTGGTCCTGCCCTATTAGTGATTTTACTTACAGGGGTGAAGTAAATTTATTATAAAAAATTGACTGATATGGCATACTCTTGCACCTGTGTTGCTTTTCATCCATGTATGGGTCTTAATTTTGTAAGTGATCATAAGTGTTCCAACTTTAAGAGTTTAAGTGTTAAAAGAAGAATAAAAGGAAACAGCCTGGTTTTGATTGGTCCAAGTCTTGAACAGTTTGAAGATTAAGATTTTTCCTTGAGACATGAATGCTTTCTTTGTTCTCCAGTGTGTATAAGTAATTGATGTAATAATAATAACCCCTTGTTTTCAAGATGCCTAGGCTTAAAGATGGAACCAGATAGAAAGGAAAACCTTATGATTCTAGTCTAAGTAAAAGAGGAGTATGAAGGAATAGAAACGAAGGAAAGAGTATTTGAGAACTTAAGAGAAAAAACAATTTATCTTTGATCTGTAAACTGTCCGGTCTCTTTAAGATGTGAAAAAGGGTAATAAGAGATCATAAGTGTAGGGATTGAGGTTGAAAACCACTTGGCTAGGTAGGGAAGGTCTTTTAAAGACATCTTAGGAGAAGATTGAGAAAGGGTCAAGCGCATAGTATCTTTTCTCCCAAATAAAAGATTGTCATGGAATCACTCTAAGGCCAATGGGGGTATAACCTGCTATCTCGGCACTTTGGTGTTTTCTTGTCATTCTGTTACGGTTATTAAGTCCTAATAGATGAAACTTCTTGTAATCTTGTTAACTGATCACTAGAACTAATTTGCCTGGCTTTGTTGTATGTGTCCTGATGTGTCTTAAGGAAATGGTTGGATCAGTTGGATGATATATGATGCTTTGGAAATTGTAATAAAACTGGAAAAGGGAAAAGTTGTTTTTCAAAAGAGGATACTGATTGTTTTTGGTAAATAAAGTATAAGAGTCTTTTCTTTATATGACATACTCTCAAACAATTGGTTATGTAAGGATCATGATTTAGACCCTATGTAGATTCTGTGTGCATTGATGTGGTTTCAACCTGTATTTTTGAAAGGTGATATGTTCTCCCTTGCTTCCTAAGTCCTAATAGTGCCTTTTTTAAAAAAAAAAAATAAGGAGGTCAATGGTCTATGTTTATTCAAGATAGTAATGTTGGCTGATGGGGGGTATATTTGACCCTTTTCTTTGTGATACCTTGGATAATGAGTCATGCTTCACTTCTATCTTCTTCGTTGAACTGTGTTGTGAGTCCATTAATCTAAAGTCCTAGTAACAGATGAAGTAGAACCTATTCTGTTTATGTTTAAGAATTTGTTTTCCTCCTGTGCAGCATTAAAAGTTAGTCAATGTTACACCTCGGAAAAGTCCCCGTACATGTAAAATGAATAGACCAACGAAGGGCATGAGTGTGCGACGTTTTACTAAGTAGGGAATGACGATTCATGAAGTTTTTTTTAAATAATAAAGTTGTAGAATTTCAATTCAGCCAGTGGTCGTAAAACAGAATACGGCCCGTAAAGTGATTTACGGACCGCATACTGCCATCGTCCTCCAACGTTCCAAATATTTCGACTTTCTGTCCAAAGCTTAAATGGTCAAATACGACCCAGTTTACGGACCGTAAACCATCATGGCCTTCAGCAAACCTTTCTGTTTTTTATATGCTTAAATACGATCACGTTATACGGCTCGTAAACTAGTATACGGTCCGTAAACTGTGGTTTACGACCACTGTACACCCCGACTGCTGTTCATTAAAAATCAGATTTTGAGTTATTAAAAAGGGACCCTAAGCTCATTTTATTTCATTTCTCATCTCCACAATTCAAGAACACTCTAGAATATTCTCCAAACACTTCATCCAAGAGAATCAAAGGAACATCAAGATCAACAACATTAAATCCATGAAGCCAAGTGTATGAAACTCAAGTGAAGTTCATCCAAACCAAGAAATCTCAAAGGAGGTGAAGTAGGGTTTGGTGAAAGAGGAAGGAATTCCACTCTAGACTTACTCCACCATCATCTAAGGTAAGTTTCATGACTTTATCATGTTGTTTAAAGTATTGGAAAGCTAAGACACTTGAATTGTAGCAAGACATAGAAAATGGACCATTACTGAGTGAATAGTGCCATAATTGGGTAATAGCTAGGCTGGATCATGAATGTTGGTGTGCTATGATTATGAATACGTTATAAATGATGTATAGAGAATGGAGTAGGTGTGAAGTATGCGAAATTACGATGATGAGCTAAACTCACTAAAGGTGGAGAAATTGGAGAAAATGGTGGATTTTGCTTAAGGTATATATATGACGATTGCTGATACGATATTGTAAGTGTTGTTGTAAGTGTTTGGGAGTTGAAACGAGACATGAGAAAAGTAGTAGAAACAAAGGAAATGCTGCCCAATTGTCCTTAGAAATAACGACACGTTTTTATAGTCGATTAACTAATACTAATTCGAATTCTCTCGTGAAGGTAGCGACGTGATATAGAAGGAGAGCAAGTGGACGATAGCCTAGCTAAACGACAAAGGTATGTGAGGCTAGTCCTTTCCTTCTAATGGCATGAATCCTATATCATAAATTCCTTTCCTCTTCATGAGTTCATGTATTCCGAAGAAAGCTAAAAAGCCTATATCTATAAATGTCTATATAAGATAAGAGATATAATACTAAAATGCCAAAATGATAAAGATGTTATTGATTACTCACACTCACCTTATGTGCTAATTCCTTCAAGGTGAGGCAGAATGTCAATAATTGCTCCATAATGAAATCGGGGGATCACGACCTTACGTCACCCCGATAAAGTATAGTTGATATTGAGCTTTACGCATGTACTATAATAATATGAGCATGTCATGATAATATTACACCGCGCCTAGTTGGCCGGGCAGTCACCGCTAAGGCGGGCAGCTATACGGATACACCATGACCATTTGGCATGGGCAGACACCACTAGTGGGCGGCATGAGATGGTACCTCGGACGCGGGAGGCCTGGACGCGGGCTATTGTTATTGATTATCACACCGTTCCATTATGGATGGGCAGCTACATATTATGCATATATGATATGATGATGAGTATGAGTAAGACAGCATGTATTACTTCTCCTATGATTGTCATTCAGATCCAGATGTTTCATATTGATGTTCTCATTATATTATTGTTGTCTTCCTTCATTGTTTATGCCTCTCATACTCAGTACAATATTCGTACTGACGTCCATTTTCTTTGGACGGTGTGTTCATGCCCACAGGGAGGTGAGCTTGATCCAGATCCATAGTAGTTGTCAGCTGATTGAGAGCACTCCATTGTTCGGAGGTTCTTGTGATTCTCCTTTTGGTATATATGCATATTTTGGGCACGACGGAGTCTTGTTCCGTCTATATATATACAGTCTGTTAGTAGAGGCTCATAGATACGCAGTGTGGGTTAGATGGTCTCACAAGATGTTATTATATGTATATATTATTTTGATGGCCGAGAGGCAAATGTATATAAAGCATTTATACTTCTATCTAAAATATGTTTTTCCTATAATTCGTGTATGAAGTTAATAAAAGGGCCTTAAGTGAGTAAGAAGAGTGGTAGAGTGAGTGGTGCTCGGTGGCTAGCCCCGGGTACCCGTCGCGGCCCCTAGCTGGGTCGTGACAAAAGTGGTATCATAGCAGTTCGTCCTAGGAAGTGTCTACGAGCTGTGTCTAGTAGAGTCTTGTTTATGGTGTGTTGCGCGACACGCTAATAAACAAGTGGCTATAGGGCATTTAGGAAAATGACCATCCTTCTTCTTATGAAATCGTGCGACAAAGCCATGCGTAAGCTTTCATCCTCCCTAATAGTGTGTTGTGATTTCAGAATGCCGCCAAAGGGAAAAGCTACAGCTGCCCAGAAGGGCAAAGCTACAACAAAAAGATGGGTGGAAAGAGAGCCTCTGATGAATGTAGAAGAGGGCGAATCACAAAATGAGGCCCCGCCCAATGTAGAAGATCAAGGAGGAGCCTCGGCTCCGATTCCTCCAGCGGGTGCTTCGAGTCAACAAGTGACTGAGGCCATACATTTATTGACCCAATTGGTTGCCGCCCAGGCACAACGACAGAATGCAGGCCCGAGTGATTGTTCAGCTAGCACGAAAGCTCGTGATTTTATGACCTTAAATCCTCCGGAGTTCTTTGGGTCGAAACCGGATGAAGATCCACAAAACTTCATTGATGAAATGCTGAGGACCTTAAAGATTATTCATGCCTCCGAGACCGAATCCGTGGAGTTGGCTTCTTATAAACTCTGCGATGTGGCGGTATTATGGTACAACAACTGGTAGCATCAAGGGGAGAGAACGTGCCTCCTCCAGTTTGGAAAGAATTTGTGGATGCTTTTATTCATCATTATTTGCCACCCGAGGTCCGCCGAGCTATAGCGGACAGGTTCTTGAATCTAAAGCAAGGAAGCATGAGTGCTCGGGAATATAGCTTGCAATTTAATTCGTTGGCCAGGTATGCCCCGACTATGGTGGCCGACATGGGGGGTCGAGTGCACAGGTTTGTGAGTGGTCTGGGACCACATTTATTCAAAGATTGCTTGACAACCTCATTGCAGGACGGGATGGACATTTCCCGTATACAAGCCCATGCTTAGAATTTAGAGGGACGACAGCCACCGCAAAGAAGTGATCATGATACTGACAGGAGACAAGGCAAGAGGGCTAGATCTATGGGAGCCAGCAGTGAGTATAGAGGGAGACAGAGACAGACGTATTCTAGGCATTCAGGCCAGTCAGCGACTAGTGTGCCTTCCCGATTTCCAGATAGGAGGTTTGACCATTCTTTCCGGCCAGGACACGGCCAGAGTTCGAGGGCCTCGGATTTTCAATCCAGAGGGGATTTTAGTCAGAGGGGACCCCCAGTACCGCGGTGCATCCAGTGCGGTAGACTACATTCCGGACAGTGTCATCGAGGTTCGGACGCCTGCTATGCCTGCGGTCAAGTTGGCCATATGATTAGAGATTGTCCCTCGATAAGAGATAGAGCCGGGACTCAGCCCACAGGTTCAGCAGCGGGTTCTTCTTCGGTACGCCCGACAGCACAGATTCCTCAGACTTCAGTAGGTAGACGTAGAGGCAGAGGCAGAGGGAGAGCATCTACTTCAGGTGCCATTCAGCCCCGCGTATATGCTTTAGCCGGGCGATAGGATCTTGAGTCTTCCCCAGATGTCGTCACAGGTACATTAACTATATTTTCCCGTGATGTATATGCTTTGATCGATCCGGGTTCTACCTTATCTTATGTTACTCCGTATGTTGTTGACTGTATTGGGGTGAAACCCGAGCCAATTAGACCTTTTGAGGTATTCACTCTGGTTGGTGATCCGGTAATAGCGAGGAAAGTGTACAAAAATTGTGTAGTTGTCATATGTGATCGCCGAACAAAAGCTGATTTGATTGAGCTGGAAATGCTTGATTTTGACGTAATTATGGGTATGGATTGGTTGGCCTCGTGCTATGCTAATGTCGATTGCCGGACGAAGATGGTTCGATTTCAATTCCCGAGAGAGCCCGTGCTTGAGGTGAAGGGTAATACAGCTTCTCCAAAAGGTAGGTTTATTTCCTACCTTAAGGCAAGGAAGATGATAGCCAAGGCTACATTTACCATCTAGTTCGAGTTCATGATACCGAGGCAGAGCCACCAACTTTTCAATCAGTTCCGGTAGTGAATGAATTCCCAGAAGTGTTTCCAGACGAACTTCCAGGTCTTCCTCCAGAAAGAGAGATTGATTTTTCCATCGATGTGTTGCCGGACACCCAGTCTATTTCTATTCCTCCTTATCGAATGGCTCCGGCAGAATTGAAAGAGCTAAAGGAACAATTGAAAGACTTACTCGAGAAGGGTTTCATTAGGCCTAGTTCATCACCATGGGGAGCACCGGTATTGTTCGTAAGGAAGAAAGACGTTTCTCTACGAATGTGTATCGATTACAGGCAGTTGAACAAGGTGACGATGAAGAACAAATATCCTCTTCCAAGGATTGATGACTTATTCGATCAATTGCAAGGTGCCAAATGGTTTTCTAAAATAGATTTGCGATCGGGTTATCATCAGGTGAGAGTTAGAGAAGCGGACATTCCCAAAACAGCTTTCGGGACGAGATATGGCCACTATGAATTCCGAGTGATGTCGTTTGGGTTGACTAACGCTCCGGCAGTGTTCATGAATCTAATGAACAATGTGTTCAAGCCACTCTTGGACTTGTTTGTGATAGTGTTTATTGATGATATTCTGGTATATTCTCGCACAGAATCGGAGCATGCAGATCATTTGAGAATTGTTCTTGGCATTCTTCGAGCTCGGGAAGTATATGCAAAATTTTCAAAGTGCGAGTTTTGGCTGAATTCTGTGACATTTCTAGGCCATGTTATTTCAAGTGATGGTGTCCGAGTCGACACTCAGAAAATTAAAGCTGTGAAGACTTGGCCAAGGCCTACGATGCCCACGGAATTTCGTAGTTTTCTGGGTTTAGCAGGCTATTATAGAAGATTCGTACAGGGTTTTTCATCTATTTCAGCTCCATTGACGAATCTAACCCAGAAGTCAGAGAAATTTCAATGGAATGACGCTTGCGAGCGTAGTTTTCAAGAGTTGAAAGACAGATTGACTTCAGCTCCAGTGTTAACACTTCCCGAAGGGCCAGATGGCTATGTCGTGTATTGTGATGCCTCCAGTGTGGGACTAGGATGTGTATTAATGCAACACGGGAAGGTTATTGCATATGCTTCGAGACAGTTGTGGAGACATGAACAGAATTATCCAACTCATGATCTCGAATTGGCCGCGGTTATTCATGCGTTGAAGATATGGAGACATTATTTGTATGGTGTGCACGTTTATATCTATACGGACCACAAAGGCCTCCAACATATTTTTAAGCAGAAGGAGTTAAACCTGCGGCAGAGGCGGTGGTTAGAATTGTTAAAAGACTATGACGTGAATATTTTGTACCATCCCGGAAAAGCAAACGTAGTAGCCGACGCGCTCAGCCGCCGATCAATGGGCAGACTATGTGAAATCCCTCCGGGAAAGAAAGAGATGGTTCATGAGCTCCACCAACTAGCTAATCTTGGAGTACGTGTAATGGATTTGGGTGATGCAGGAATTAGCATCAATGATCCCAAAGTTTCATCTTTGAATATAGAAGTGAAAGAACGGCAATATGAAGATCCACAAATGTGTCATTACAACAATGTCTCTCGTGAAAAAGAGAAGTCTCCATTCGAAGCCTCCGTAGATGGAGTCCTTAGATATCGAGGCAGGCTATGTGTACCGGATATAGCAGAATTACGCCAACGGATTCTAGAGGAAGCACACTATTCTTGGTACTCTATTCATCCAAGTGCAACCAAGATGTATCATGATCTCAAATTGCTATATTGGTGGGATGGCATGAAACGAGACATAGCAGAATTTGTAGCCCAATGCTTAAATTGCTAGCAAGTGAAAGCAGAACATCAGAAGCCAGGGGGCTTATTGCAAGCAATGGAAATTCCTACGTGGAAGTGGGAAATCATTAATATGGATTTTATTGTGGGATTACCCCGTTCACGGGGGAAATATGATTCTATATGGGTGATCGTGGACAGACTCACAAAAGCAGCTCATTTCCTCCCAGTTAGAACCACGTATTCGGCGGAAGATTATGCCATGTTGTATTTAAAATAAATCGTGCGACTCCATGGAATTCCACTAGTCATTATTACAGACAGAGGGGCACAGTTTACAGCCAAGTTTTGGAAGTCTTTTCAAAAAGGTCTAGGTACTCAAGTTAAGCTTAGCACGGCATTTCATCCACAGACCGATGGACAAGCCGAACGCACTATTCAGACTTTGGAGGATATGTTACGAGCATGTGTGTTGGATTTTGGCGGTAGTTGGGATGAGCATTTACCTCTTATTGAATTTGCCTACAACAATAGCTACCATTCCGGTATTCAAATGGCTCCATATGAAGCTTTGTATGGAAGGAAATACAGATCCCCGATTGGATGGTTTGAAACGGGAGAGGCACAATTAATAGGCCCCGACTTGATTCAACAAGCGGTCGAAAAAGTCAAAATCATTCGAGACCGACTGTTAACAGCCCAGAGTCGTCAAAATTCCTATGTGGACAACCGCCGACGAGACTTGGAATTTCAGGTCAATGATTGGGTATTCTTGAAAGTATCGCCAATGAAAGGGGTAATGAGATTCGGAAAAAAGGGGAAGTTGAGCCCACGATATATTGGACCTTATAAAATTATCCGTAAGGTGGGTCGTGTAGCCTACGAATTAGACTTGCCTTCAGAGCATGAGTCAGTGCACCCAGTTTTTCATGTATCGATGCTCCACAAGTGTATTGGAGACCCTACAAGAATAGTTCCGGTTGATGATGTCCAAGTGACAGAACAACTAGCATATGAAGAAGTGCTTGTTGCCATTTTAGATAGGCAGGTGCGAAGACTTCGAAATAAAGAAGTCGTTTCAGTCAAGGTTCTATGGCGAAACAACAACAGGGAAGAAATGACTTGGGAAGCGGAGGAGAATATAAAAGCCAAATATCCGCATTTATTCCAATCTCCAGAAGAGGTTCACGATGATACACCGAGATTATAAGGTATGTATGCTTACTTTTTATGTTCTTGGTCGTATGTGGCCATAGATGTGTTGATATTGTGATGTAGCCCTGTGAGGCGATGATATTGTGGGCTGCTGTGACAGGTTGGTAGTGCCAGATTACAGAGGAAACTCGGGCGAAATTTTCCTAGAATCCCCGCTGACTTAACATTCGAGAATGAATGTTCCAAAAGGGGGGGGGGGGGGAATGTTACACCTCCGAAAAGTCCCCGTACATGTACAATGAATAGACCAACGAAGGGCATGAGTGTGCGACGTTTTACTAAGTAGGGAATGACGATTCATGAAGTTTTTTTGAAATAAGAAAGTTGTAGAATTTCAATTCAGCCAGGGGTCGTAAAACAGAATACGGCCCGTAAAGTGATTTACGGACCGTATACTGCCATCGTCCTCCAACATTCCAAAAATTTCAACTTTCTGTCCAAAGCTTAAATGGTAAAATAAGACCCAGTTTATGGACCGTAAACTAAAATACGGCCCGTAAACTGTGGTCGTAAACCATCATGACCTTCAGCAAACCTTTCTGTTTTTGGCATGAATCCTATAGCATAAATTCCTTTCCTCTTCATGAGTTCATGTATTCCAAAGAAAGCTAAAAAGCCTATATCTATAAATGTCTATATAAGATAAGAGATATAATACTAAGATGCCATAATGATGAAGATGTTATTGATTACTCACACTCACCTTATGTGCTAATTCCTTCAAGGTGAGGCAGAATGTCAATAATTGCTCCATAATGAAATCGGGGGATCACGACCTTACGTCACCCCGATAAAGTATAGTTGATCTTGAGCTTTACGCGTGTACTATAATAATATGAGCATGTCATGATAATATTACACCGCGCCTAGTTGGACGGGCAGTCACCGCTAAGGCGGGCAGCTATACGGATACACCATGACCATTTGGCATGGGCAGACACCACTAGTGGGCGGCATGAGATGGTACCTCGGACGCGGGAGGCCTGGACGCGGGCTATTATTATTGATTATCACACCGTTCCATTATGGACGGGCAGCTTACATATTATGCATATATGATATGATGATGAGTATGAGTAAGACAGCATGCATTACTTCTCTTATGATTGTCATTCAGATCCAGATGTTTCATATTGATGTTCTCATTATATTATTGTTGTCTTCCTTCATTGTTTATGCCTCTCATACTCAGTACAATATTCGTACTGACGTCCGTTTTCTTTGGACGCTGTGTTCATGCCCACAGGTAGACAGGGAGGTGAGCTTGATCCAGATCCATAGTAGCTGTCAGCTGATTGAGAGCACTCCATTGTTCGGAGGTGCTTGTGATTCTCCTTTTGGTATATATGAATATTTTGGGCACGACGGAGTCTTGTTCCGTCTATATATATACAGTTTGTCAGTAGAGGCTCGTAGATACGCAGTGTGGGTTAGATGGTCTCACAAGATGTTATTATATGTATATATTATTTTGATGGCCGAGAGGAAAATGTATATAAAGCATTTATACTTCTATCTAAAATATGTTTTTCCTATAATTCGTGTATGAAGTTGATAAAAGGGCCTTAAGTGAGTAAGATGAGTGGTAGAGTGAGTGGTGCTCGGTGGCTAGCCCCGGGTACCCGTCGCGGCCCCTAGCTGGGTCGTGACAGTCAAAATGTGTGATACTTGTCCAGTTTTAAAAAGTGAAGATTAAGATAAGGCCATAACTAAGTTAGGTGCATCCCTTTCCAATCAATTTAGATCTTTCTGTAAATGAGATAGAATCAAGGGTAAAAGTTAGGAAAATCCCAAACTCTTAACTTAGAAAAAAGGTGAAATTCGTGTGCATCTTTGAGACTTTGACCTTTCTACTTGCTTAAGTTATGTATAAAGATGTAACTGTTGTACCTGAGACTTATGCATCTTATATGGAATCATGATGACTTAGAAGTCTCTTGGCAGTTGTTTCTACAAATGGTCCTAGTTTTTTTTTTTATTATTGCATGTGTCTTGAATTGGGTCCTGTAAGCAGTAATATAGCATCAGGCCAGTAAAGGGTTGTTCCACTTTAAGAAGGGACTCTGATTTGCACCTGCTTGGTTTTGTTATGTTGTATCTGTTAAGATTATAGTTGGATCCTCCTGTTTATTCTCTGTCTTTTCTAGAGGAATCATTTAGACTTTAGAACATACTGTCCTAAAAATGGCAAGAGTTTTCACTTGAATTGTCCATAAAATGTCTGGGCTCATTTGAGGGTTATACTTAGATAGTTTTACATATACTTCATGTATACCAAACTTGTTGTGATTGTACCATAACTAGAAGATGGGTTTCCCTTGTCCTTGTGTGTCTCTATACTTTACCACATCAGCCTGATTCAAGATTGTCCAGAACTACACTATTTCTACATGACTGTCTTTGTTGTGATTATTTGTTTAAGTTCAGCCTAGGCCACACTGTGCCCATACAGATTCCTTTCATTTTTATGCTCAAGTCGCTTTATCTCTTCCCTACTTGTTTCATCTATTCTTGTTGGCCGATAGTGTTCTATACACATGTATATTTGGTCTATCCTATTTATTCTGAGCCTTGTGTGTGTATGTGGATCTGTGTCTTCCATGGTTGTTGGTTGAGAGGCAGTTTTAGGTAAAGAGGGGGTCTAGTTTGAAACCTACCCTGCTGACCAGCCATGCAGGAGGTTCAAGAAACCTCTTGGAACTTGTGCGGCATCAGGAACAAAAGGGGAGTGACGACTCGGCCATCTACCACCTAATTTGGGACTTTGAGTTTGAGGACATGGAACACACATATGCCCCTCACATGAGCTTATGAACAAATAGGTTATGTTTCTTATATGTGTGTATATTTACGTATAGAATGGGATTTATAAACAGTAGTGTGTTATGTATAACATGTGCATATATCCTATGTATGATAGGAACAGTAAATATAAACTAACCGGGGTCTTTTGTTTTTCCCCTCTCTACTGCATGGCCACTTGGGCTGAAGTCCAGCCACCTTATTAGGCTAAAAGCCCACAAGGAAAAATTCTTTCAAGTGTCTTTGAGTCTAAAAGAAGAAAGGGAAGCTAATATATTGAAGGCCCAGTCATGGGTAAAAATGACATGAAGGCCCAACCATGAGTGAAAATGGTTGGGGTTTGGTACACCCCAATTTACTTTCTTTATTACATTTTCTCTATTTGTTTAAATTGCTTTCTTGTATTGTATTCATTATTTGTAAGACCCACAAACACTATTAGAACCCTTTGTATTGCGAATTAGGCATCTTTGGCAAAACGGTGCATATGCCGTTTAGATTGACTGTAGCACCTAAAACGTTCTTTTGAAAATCTGGAAAAATAATGCGTACTATTTTAAAAAACTTAAAATAGGAAGCAATTGCTTTGGTCTTAATAAGTAATAAACTGAAAAGACTTTTTTGGAAAAGCAAAATGGCGGTATAACGTATTGCGGAATTAGGAGGATAAATAGATTAGGCAAGAAGGCTTCTTTTCTTAAAAATTATTGAAGAATGTCTTTTATGGGCTTTTGAGTTGGTGAAAATTTGATATTTCTGGGCCACAGCCCACTTGTCTTTTTTTTTTTCTCAAGAAGAACGAATGTCATTGAAACGTTTTTTGGGTTAGAGCCCATTCAGTCTGGTATTTTGAAAACAAATGATGTAGGTCTCTTTTTGGGCTAAAATTCCGTTTGGTTCTACACAAATCTGGGGTCAACAAAACGAGACTAAGGCACATATTTCAAAATGGCTAAAATGAGGCATATTTGGGCTAGAGCCCATGCAGCTAGTCTTTGAAAGAAAAATAAAACTGCTTTCTTTTGGGGTCAAATCCCACTGGATTTTTCTCTAAATAAATAAAATCATGTTAAAGTTTATAGGCCAACGCTCACGATTTAAACAAATAAAGAAAAGCATTCTGGGCCTAAATAGAATGGATTTTAAAGTCAAAACTTACCTCTTGAAATAAAATCTGGGATTTTATAAATAGATACATATATGGTGAGTACATTTTTAAGGGAGCATATATAAATTATTAGATCATAAGTATAATTCATTTTTTCTAAAATAAAATAAAAAATCAAATGCGCAAAATATAAAGAATCCTCTTTCTTATAAAATAAAGACGGTCTAGTTTCCACACCCAATTATGAAAATTTTTAGGTAAGCATGTTCTGAAAATATATTAGACGGATTGACCCGGCCTACGTGTGAGTAGAAGCATGAATAAAACCTATTCACCCAAATCATAAAAAATAAATAAACTTTCTACCCTTTTTTTTATATATATAGAAAAAACTACTATCCTTATATATAAAATGAACTAATTTATACCCGGATATCATAAATGAAAACCTAAATACGCTATATATATAAAGGGAATATATTCAATTCTTTCCAGAAAATGATATGCAAAATGACAATCTTTTGCGGGAAATAAACACTAAGTAAACAGTTCGTGCAAATACTCACACATTGGAATTTGAAGGTCAACCGTATGGTACGGATCCTTAATATTAGGGTGCCTAACACCTTACCTAGAACGTTGAATTAAGAAGGATTTTTCACGGCGTATGAATAAACCCTTCAAAACTAGTTTTCCTAATTTCCTAAAAATTAGGTGGCGACTCTTTTAAAACAAAGTCCGATAGAGCACCAACGATTTCGAAGTAGCTTTTTCGAGCGCTAACCCCGCCCGCAAAAATGCGAACCTGTCACACCCCGACCTTAATAGGGTGTGATGGGCACCCAACCCCATATCTGGAGCCGAGCGAACCCGCTAACTCTCAATACATATGTAACTCTTGAATCAGTTCAGGATAAAATACATAGTAAGCTCTCAAATTTTTTTTTTTTTTTTTTTTGGAGAGTGTATCATCATGTGGGACCCGTGACATGAAACATAGTAACATATTGACTGGCGAAGCCGTCTACAAAGCTGACACTCTATACCCACGACTCTGTCTGCAAAGCCTCTAACATTGAACAAGGACATCATAGCATAGTACGCTGACTCGGCTACACTCCAGGGCCAAGCGGAGCTCGCCAACTTCGCTGGAACGCCTTCTATAATGACTTTGACTCATCTGGGTGTACCTGCGCGGCATGAAAAGCAGCCCCCGAAGAAGAGGGGTCAGTACGAGCAATGTACTGAGTATGTAAGGCATGAACGACAACACAATGAGAGGTACCAGTGGAGATAATCACAAAGGAATCATATGGCATCTCATAGGGTACATATCATGTCATATCATATTGTATCATGTCATATCATAGCATATCCTGTCGTATCATATCATAGCATGTCATATCATATCATATCATATCATATCATATCATATCCTGTCGTATCATATCATAGCATGTCATATCATATCATATCATATCATATCATATCATATCATATCATATCCTGTCGTGTCATATCATGTCAAGTCATATCATATCATATCATAGGGAGACATATAGCATATCATAGGCTGACTGAGATACCTGTACATGTGAATGCCACTTAGGGCGGAAACCATGCATGCTCATTTGGTCATATCATATCATTGCGCCGAACAAGTCGGCTCGCCCACATTGCGCCGAAATATGTCGGCTCGCCCATATATCTCGCGTTCGGGCATCCCGCATCCGGGATGATAATGCCAGCTGACCAGGTGGCGATGAAACATGTTTCCCTTCCTCATGTCCCCATATACATGTATCCCTTCCCCCCTCCCATTTACATATATAGCATGCATGAGAGCCCAAGGAAAGTCATTTGTCTATCGGAGTGACGTAAGGTCGGTAACCTCCGATTGTATTATGGAATCATCTTGGTCGTCATGTCTCGCCTTGAAGGAACAATTATAAGGCGAGACTATCAATGAAGAATATCATCACGGGGAAACATGAAATAGGATCATAACATTTTATTTCATATACTTTGAAACCTTCAAAATAGTCATTATCCAAAAATAGCTTAACATTTCATATCGTCGTAGTCATGGCAAGAACATATCCTTGACATACTCGTCATGGACACTTTATCATGTCTGGCATCATTATTATCGTCATAGTATCGTAGTCGTTATTTTAATCATAAAAACTTTCAAAATCGTAAAGCTTGGATTTTGGAGAAAAATGAATATTTTGGAAAACATCTATAACTTTTAGAAAGGAAATCATGTTTTGAATTCATAACTTCTAGCTTTTGAAAACAAGGACGTTGTGGGAGCATTTATAAGACTATATCGTATGATTCATGCTATAGAAAGAAAGGGTTTAGCCTTACATACCTGCGCCGCGCCTTACTAGCTACGCTTATTCGTCCAACTTGTTAATCTACATTCAAAGGAGTTCACACATTCGTTAAATCCTTTGTCATATACTTGCCTTAACCTTTCAAACACATTCATTTATATTCTGCCGAAATTTCGGCAGCATCTCCCCTGTAAATACACCACCCCCGAGATTCTAACTCGGCCAAATTTAACAACAACAATCCGAGAATGGAACTCGGCCAAACCAACAACAATATTAGCAATTCATTCTAGCAACATTCCAACATTCAATTCAATTCAATTCACGTAATCTTTCAACGACTTAATCAACATATTACTTTGTCCGAAACACTCCAATTCAACAACAACCGTGTATGTCATCATCATTCATGTATGCTAACTTCAACAACAACCTTCATTCTTCATCACATAATCCATAACGACGACAACTAGAATGTCAAATAACATCGATTTACCTTAACTTACCAAGACGCCTCTTATTTGACCATAACCTCTTCTTACATATTTTCATGCATTTTCATCCATCTTTTCTATATATTACAACAACAAGCCACATACTACATATAATTAATTCAATCCTCTCACACAACACAACACATATTCACGGCCAATCTTGCAACACACGGCCACACAACACTATACATATCTTTATGAATTTCACCCATTTCAACACATTACGACATGTTCAAAACGCTCATAACAATATCAACCAATACTAAATGAAATTAGTTCATTACCTAACACACAAGGCATCCCATTTTCGGCCAACACCCCAACATCCATATTGTTACGAATTTCATTCATTTCCACACTCCACAACATATACAACAATCAAATAACATTAAATAAAATTTATTCATCATGCTTGTACCAACACCCTACACTCACGGCCACAACATCTCTATGTAAGATTTCATGACTTTCATCCTTTCCCACACACTTCAGCATGCATAAACATCTATAAAACATGAAATCAAGATTGAACCTCACCTTTTCCATGCAACTTCACCACTCGGCTAGAACGAAGAATCGCAAGAACGAACGGCTTTCTTGTCCCAACAACTACTCCACGTCGACGAGGGCCTTCCAATTAGTAGGAAAACATGAAAAGAATATTTTTTTGTGATGAAATTTCCATGGTATAGGTTCGGCCAAGCCATGGCCGAACCCCTCTCTCTTTTCTTTTCTCTTCTCCAAGTCTTTCCTAAGCATGGAAAAATGAAGACTTTGTCTTGCTTCACAAGTTCTCATATATATATATATAAGGTCCCTTCCAATTATAAGGTAGACACATGGCCCCCTTTCTATATTTCTCTAGAGATTTCCTCCCTTTTCTTTTGAATTTCCTAACATGGTCAAAGAAGACCATTTATCTTCTTAAGCAAGTTTTGGTCCATATATTTATATAATTTACAATTAGCCCTCCTAAATTAAAAATTGTGGACATGTTTTTATGCCACACGGCCAACATGAATTTTCATGAACTTTCTTGAACACTTTGTGAAATTACCATTTTGCCCCTAAGCTTCCACATTATTTCCACGGCCCATTTTGCGAATTTCTCTTCTTGCCCTTAACTTCTCACAATACTTCCATACTAATAATAGTCGTAAATAATATTTGTGACAACTCGTACATTAGAAATGATTTTTGAAAATGGTCTCGTCCTTAACTTCCCACGACGACTTTGAAATATCCAAACATACAAAATACGGGCTATAACAGAACCGTTACATGGTCATGCTGCTATTTTTATCTTGTATGTCAAATGGCTAAAATAGGGAAAGCAGGCTGAAACCAGGGGAGAAACTTTGATGTCTGAACCAGGGGGTTTCGCTTCAGCGGTCCCGCTTCGGCGGTAGAGGGACCGCAGAAATGGTCAAGGAAAAAAAATAGCAAGGACCACTTCAGCGGTGGCCTACCCGCTGCAGCGGTAACGCTCCAGCAGTCGGCTGACCGCTGGGGCGCAACACCTGGCACTGGCATCATACCAAGCTCGGATCATTTCACGACTATAATTTACTTCAGCCATTCCTAACACATGTTTGAATCTGATCTCAGAATATGACTTGCTCTTCACGCGTAGATACCAATTGGAATCGTCTAGATACCAATTGGGCCCACCGAGATACCAATTTGACCGAAGTAGCACGATTTGAAAGAAAGAAGGAAGTTTTCCTAGATTCCCTATAGCCTCCCGTGAATGGGCACGGACGTCTACGTACCATTCCACGAGACTCTACTAGACATTACTCTTGTACTCGTGAGACCGGTAACCTAGGCTCTGATACCAACTTATCATGACCCATTTTAGGACCGCGCGGGAACCTACCTTTCCCACCTCGGTAGGCGAACCCTTTATCGAATAACACATCAATTACACAAAGACGAATCATTTTTACCAATAGGTATTTAGAAATAACAGCGGAACATCATAATATATTTAATAAACTCAAGTATTAATATGATTACAACAATTAAATGATTACAGACTCGATCCAACCTCCCATGACCTAGTCTAGACTAGTACAAGAGCGACTAAATGATTCCAGGTTACCACTACACTCTAAGATTCAACCTCCATCCCGAAATGAAGTGAGAGGAAGCCATCTAGATAAACACTGCGCATTTCCGTACATGCCACAATCAACCACCTGAAACAATTTACACCCCGAAAAGGGTGTAGTAAGTGCAATATCAATACAATCCACGCGTACTGAGTAAGTATCATAGGCCGACAATAGTTAGAAACACATATCAGTAAAAGAATTCACAAACAACCATGATAATAACTAAATCAAGTCATACGTCTATCTACCGCGCATTATAACATCAATACCCTTAAATCGCAACTGCTCTCTAATAACCACAAGTCAATTTCACAAGTGCAATTTCACGATTCATATATCATTAGATCATTCGTAAAGTCTAGGAGTCAACTCATCATTATGACACCTTTTATCCTACATCACTTAGAGACCAAACATGCAACTGATCCTACGGACGATCTACGGGATAATTCAACAAGTACAAACAACAAATTCGTAACCAAGCACACGTCATTGCCTAAGTAGAACGTCTAAACCCAATTGTACCAAGTCTCCATACGCCCAATCCGAAACCGTCATTACAAGCAAAATATCAAATCATCTCAATATAAGACATGAATGCAATGCAATGCAACAATGTATGAATGCAATGCAATGCCATGTATATGTTGTGTACACATGTGCTCCGGACAAAAATATTGACATCTCGGTAGAACAACCCAGTGTGACTCGCGAAGTCTAAGTGCCACCCGTCCCGGATCTTTGCCCAACAGATAGACGGGACCTTGGATCGTTGCCCATGGGAGGTTCTCACCGGCACCACTCTGGGGGACCCGCGGAGTTCATGCACTCACTCAATCAACGATTCCTGAACTAACATCGGATATCGGCCTCTCACGTCACTCAAGTAAAATCGAGCACAGCTCGTCACAATGTTTTATCAAGTATCGTCAGTATCTCAACAACATATCATGAAGAATGAGAGTGCGTGCAATGCATGTATCCACATCAATAATCATGCTCAATATTACAAGTACCAACAATGGGTACGCCAATAATATATCCGAATCACAAGTACCAACAGTGGGTACGCCAACAATATATCTGAATCACAAGTACCAACAGTGGGTACGCCAATAATATATCCGAATCACAAGTACCAGCAACGGGTACGCTAACAAAATAATAGCCAAGATGGAACAACAGATGTCAATATCTACTAACGATACTTGGCATCAAGCCAATACATTAGAACAATCAATCACCACACAACGGAGGGATAGTCCCAAACACACAATAAGTTAATCAAGTCGATATACATTATTACCACTTATCCTTAATCAGCCTAATTGTTAAGAACAAGTAATTTCTTCTTCTAGTCACAAATCATTCGTCACAACTCAGTCCAGAACTGAATCATAATCGTTGGTACATTTTATTCTTTCATTTATCAACTAGATTCGCTATTAAAAGCATAACAACACTAATCACCTATTATGGAATTTCTCATCGTGAGACATAGAAAGAAAGGTATCACCCCCTACTCCCAAGTCACATAAAATCTACCGATACTCAAGAAAACCAAATCAAGTGTCCTAAAGAGTCTACAGTCCACAAGTTCGAACATACAAATCTCACAACAATACCAACCTAGGATTCAATCCCAAATCTTCAATTCCTACACATGCATTCTCCGTTCCTTTTAATACATGAAAATGGGAAACTAATAGGAGTCTACCGAAAGGAAAGCCATAACCTACCTCGTGGTCAAGCGGGTGCCATGAACATGCATTGATTTTTTAACAAGATCACCACATCGTAATCTGCACAAAAGAGCTTGGAGACAACTATGAGGCCCAAGAATAGAAATTACCATTAGAACCCTCATAAGAGATTTTTGATTAATAAGGAAGGTTTGGGATCTTAACCCACATCTAGATTCCATCTACAACAACACTAGGTGATTTACCAATTTTCAAGCTTATATTAGGAAAGACCCATTTTCAAGATCCATGGAAGAACTCATTTTTAAGAAGAAGGAAGGTAGGAATCTAGGTTATTTAACTCATTTAGGGGAAGAACATGAAAGATTACCTAATGGGAATCATGTGAAAGATAATGCTAACCCAACATTCCTTCAACTCTAGAGATTTGAAATACCCATTTGATGGTTCTCTAGGTGAAGATTTTTAGGAGTAATTTACTAGGTAGAAGAAGAGTTTGAAGGTGTTAGAAGGATTTTCATGCCCAACAAATCTAATTTTTTGACTTCTCCAAGGACCTGGGCTACTGGAATTTAGGGTTGTGAAAAATGGGACCAATTCCCGAAATGATTTCTTAAATAGGGAATTTAACTGCACGTCACCGCTTCAGGGTTGGACTGCCGCTTCAGCGGCAGTGCTGCAACGCTCATACAGCCACTGCAGCGGCCTGGTGCTAACACGACACTAACGCTTCAGCGGGGCCATGGCCGCTGGAGCGCAAGCGCTATAGCGCTCAGCCTAGCTCTAGGGCGATCTAATTGGGTCCTCGACCGGGATTTCGATATTTGATTCTCTTCCGCACAAATAGGTACCACTAGGGTAGATGTCCGTCGGAAATACTTTAGCAAAAGGAAAGGTCTAGGATGACACGATTACGGATATTTCAGAATTTTTACCGTAACGACGAAACGGATCGTTACATCATATACCAATTAAACAACCTTTCGTCCTCGAACGACAAGGGTGTACCAAGGCGTATGAAGAATACTCGCAAAGGTAACGGCTCGGACAAATTGGATAAATTATACTCATAGGTCCACAGGGGAAAACACATATGAGAGACTCAACGCGGATCAAAATCAGATGAAACGAACCAGTGGTATTAACCACTGAGTGACCGCTTCAGCGGCCTATGTGGCACTTCAGCGGTGCCGCCGAAGGGCCTGGATACTGCTGGAACGGCGGATGGGAATCAGAAAAAATTATAAACCCCTTTCTCTTCCCCACATTATCCCATTTCCACAATACACTCCCCCTCACCCACGACTCCTCTACCACTCCTAACCAAATACAACCTCTCAACTTCCCCCAAAACCCCATAAAATCCTCTCACATACCCACACATCCAACCTACACTTTAATCCCATCCATATACCATCACAAATTGCTCTCAAAGAGGAAGGAAAGAGAAGGTTGCCAAGTTCATCCACAACTACTAACACCACCTAAAATCTGCCACTTTCAAGGTAAGAAATTACTCCTCTCTACCAGGAATAGAATAATAAAGCAAGATTCTAGCACCTTATTTGCTGATTAATGAGTTTGCTAACCCTAAAGTTGGGATTTTTAGACTTGATTGGGGGGGAGGAGGGGTTCATGGGGTGTTGTTAGGCAGAATTTCATAACTAGTGTAGCGTCAAAACCATCACGTTAAAAATATCTAAACATCGAGTGTTGCATAGATAATGAACAAATTTTGACCAAAAAACTTAAACATAGTAAAGAATTTTTGGTTTGAAATTGGTTGTTGGCTTCTTTGAAATTTTGGGATTTTTGTTGCTAGAAATCATGCACTAGGAGTTGAAAATACTTTGCATGTCTGATATCTGCCCGATCCGTTCATAAAAATAAGTTTTTGAGGTTTTGAGGAGTTGGGAAAATCGGGTCTGTTAGGGAAGACGACACCGCTTCAGCGATCAAGAGACCGCTGGAGCGGTCCCGCTTCAGCGCTCAAGTGGTGCGCTGGAGCAGTGGCCAGTACCGCTACAGCGTCCCCGCTGCAGCGGTCTAAATGACCGCTACAGCGGTGATTGCACAGAACTGCACCAAAAAAATTTTATTTCACTGATATTTCTGAGGTTTAAAACTTAGAATGCATGCATAGATTTTCTCAAACTGGTTCATGAGTTCTCATAACGTAAACCATCCCTCGCAGGTACAATGTCCGGGAATCCAGAAGCCGAACAGGTAGAGCAATAACAACAGGAGCAAGTTCCCATGTATTCAATCTTCGTCAACCCACAATGTGAGAAGTAATAATTTCTAGAGTTTTAAGAAACTCTCCTTCTTTGCTAGCACCTCCTTTTTCTCCCATAGATGGATCTTCATAGGTGTTGTCAACTGGAGTTTCTAAAACTTGTTTTCCTTTTCCCTCAATTCTAGAGATTCTTTCTGTCACGACTCATCCCGCCATGACTGGCACCTAACTAAATCCTAGTGGGCGAACCAACACACAAGATATCTATCCATTCAAATCCGGTTTTATATTAACTAAGCTAATTAGTTATTACTCATTCAAACATTAAATGAACAAAATAAGTCATGCCACAAAATACTGAAATAAGTGCGGAAGTTCTAACTGTTACAAAATCCCCAAAATTCGAAAGTCATCGTATAGGACTCTAATCTAAAACATGTCTAAGGAATGAAATCTGACTAATAAATATCCATAATGTCCAGAATAAGAAAATACATCATAAGAAGAAGATCTTCGGGCGGCCTGGCATAGGAAGAGGCTCACCCTAAATCTATCAGCGAACGTCCTCCACACTAGATGTGAGGGTGGGTAGCAGTCTCCGTATCACAATCTGCACTCAAAAGAATGCAGCAAGGTTGTATCAGTAAAAATGTTATGTACCGGTAGATATCATAGGCCTACTAAGATTAGTATCATGCATATTTCATAAAATTAACAGAATAAACAAGCCAGTCAATAGGCATGAATACCAATAAACCACAGTAAGTCAACCAAGGATAATCACAATTAAATCACCAAGATGTCAAGAATCATAATCACGTACAAATAAGTTTACCACAATGACCACACTAACTGTACACACATGATAACTGATGTCATTGCTCAGTAGTTATGACCTGTAGAGGACCCATGGTGTCCATGTACCACTCATTCCGGAATACTCCTCGGACCCGAGCACAAACCTCCACTCCGGAACGAACCTCGGACGCGGGACATATCAACGTACCTCTCATTTCTGAAACTGACCTCGGACCACGAGCCCACAATCTAGGTCACATATGTGCCTTTCCATACCTCTTTACAGAACAGTGTTTCTTACCTTCTCAATACCAATACTCAAATCATCATTCCATGTCACAATACCGTCGAGAAGATCATATTAGTTTCTCATCACAATACGTCCACTGCAGAATCAACACACAGGAATAGTGGCACGAAGCCTAAAGAATCACTCAATCACAATCACATAGGAGTTTAGCCACACAATCTCATGCATGAAAACTAGACATGCTTTCTCCTAAAGAATTCACAAAGATACAATCAACTAACCAAAGTCTAACTCAAGTAGACCGTAACCTACCTCAATGTAGAGCTGGGACAACGCAAGTCACTCCGCTACAGCTTTCCCTTTCCTTAAAGCCTCAGAACGCTCAAAGTCTAGAAATAAAAGGTTTAATGAGTCACAATTACTCAAATCACAAGTACCAATTCAAGAATACCCTTCCCTTTTTCCCCATTCCAAGGGATGGATGATTTTCTAGGTGTTAAGCAACCTATCAAGGGCCTTAGTAATCATTAATCATCAATTCATAACCATATTCTATCAACATTCCCACTACAAGCAGTTGTTATGGTCAAAAACCCATTTTTATAGAACCCTATGTCTCCATTCACTTAGTTTATGCCTCTAAGTGTTCAATATAAGATTAAGAGAAACTAACCCAAGCCTTTAGATGATAACTACGTGATAATAACCATAACCCATCAAGTTTAGAAGGTTTATTAATATTCTAAGGTTTCTATTTCAATTTCAGCATTAAAGACCCACGAAGGAGATAACAATCATGAAGGAGAAAGGAATGATAGAATGGAATCGATGGAACTTACCTCTCAATAGTTTCTTACCGTAGCTTGGAATTTCACCCCAGGTGCTTGTTGGAATTGTGTTGGTGTTTTGTGAATAGAGAATATGAGACTAAGTATATAAAATTCGGGCTACTGTTTTCCGTCGACCGCTGCAGCAGTCCCGCTATAGCGACAGTAGCCCGAATTTTATTAATATATGCTGCAACCTTGACCTTGTAATCCATATTAGAAAAATTACCATCATCCTCTGTTATTAAAGGACGAATATGTAAACCTTTAAATTTTTCATCAAGCATTTGCTCTAATTCTGAAAAAGATTTTAATTTACAATCTTTGACTTCAGGTGGAGGCTGTATACTTGGAGGGTAGAATCATGCAATTTTTCTATTTGAGAAATTAGTTTGTCAATTGTATCATGTAGCTAAATAATTTGTTCACCCAAAATATTCATGTAAATACTGGCATAATTTTGTTGTTTCAACATATTATTAATATGCTTAGCAGTAACTTGTAAAGTATCATTTTCAAATAATTTTGAAAAAACTGCAAAATAAAGAACTTTATCATCCTTTCCAATTTGAAAATATTGTGTGGAGGAAATATAGTATTAATAATCTCTCCATTAGTCAATCTATATTCACGTTCTAAAACAGAAATATAATTTCCAACGTATTTAGCCATAAACCAAGGGATAAAAGATATTATCTTGTTGACTTTGGAATGATCTTTATAAAGTCTTCTTGAAAAATATTTTCTCATCATCATTAAATTTTTTAAAAAAAAACACTTTCTAAATGGTTCCCATCTGGGTTTGAAAAATTCTTCACAGATCTTTTTTTTTTGCGGGTGATCCCCGACTAAAATTAATTGTGTGGTCTTGATCCATTAAATGGTTGGAAAATCCATGTCTGACTCGATCAATTCCGTGTCTTGAATACCACTGACAGTATTATCTTGATCAATTTTAAGACCACTAATTCTATTATTATCAGTTTCTCTAATTTGAGAAGTAGAAGCTCTAGATGGAGACTGGACAATATAATCAATTGGCGAAATATAAGAATGACATGAAGAATTTGATCTAGTCAGTCTAGCTCTGGTGCTGATACTATGACTTTTAGCTTTATCTAATAAAGATTTAGGTTATGTGAACCTTAATTTAACAGTCCCATTTGGGGCCTGCTCAATTTCAGTAATATCAGTTTCAATTATTTTGGGGAGGAGCAGCTCCCTCTATGACGCACTCTTTGGGAAAATTAGCACGGATCACACGGTGAGATGCTACTGCAGAGGGACTTTTACAAGGTTAATAACCCTGGCAAGAAGGTTGTCCAACTCAGAACAAGTCCAAAAACAGCCCTAATGCCACCTCGGCTCAACGGGCACACAAACAAGACCACCGCCTGAATTTGCATAGTCCGCCTGGATTATTCTCTACCTGGCCTCTGTACCATCTTTGGTGAATCCTAGCTAATTAAAGCATTTTTACCATAATACCTAGTAGTCTAGTGTGATATAGTTCAACACAAGGGTTTTAGCCTGTCGTTTAGGCTAAATAAAAATATGTTAATTAAAATTTAAAGCAGAATAAAATAAAATAAAATAAAATTACCTAGAAATGGAAGTTGTGCTCAGCAGAGATAGAGATAATAAATAGAAAACTTTTATTAGATAGAGAGTATTTTTATAAGGAGAGAAGGGGGTCTGTGAAAATCTGCCTCCTTTCTAAACTAAATGATCCTTTTTATAACGGATCATTACGAATACTTACAAAATAAAATGGCCGACAAGTGGCCAACAAAGTAAAGCACCATCATGGATGATTTGGTAAAGTAAAATAAAAGTCTTCCTAGAATTTGAAAAGGCAAAATGATTAAAAGGAAGACAGAAAGAAAATAAAGTAGCATGATTACAAAAAAGAAAATAAAACTTGCTTTATTAAAGCAAAAGTGGCTTTTATAAAAATATTCTTCTGCTTTTCACCATTATTGCTAAATACTAGGTCCGTCTATCACTTCATCTTATCTTTCCCCTTGTCTTTTGTGGAGGTAGAAGATGCTTCCTGTTAGCTTTTGAATTCAGCCATGAATTGTGTAAAATCCTCATTATTATCAGGATCTTAAGATTCGCCTGCTAGATATGTCTGTGTTTCATTTACATCATCGTCTGCATCATCATTTTCATTATCTATGGTATTACCAACTGATGCCATAGATATATCCAAAGGGATTTCAACGTCCAGATTTTTTATTAAATCGTTCTTAAATTCCTCAATGTAGGTGGCTATAATTTCATCTTTGGATATAACTCTTTTTTTCATCTGGATCCTTCTGGCAATGTGCTGGAAGGGACAGGGAATTTTCCTTTGTCTGGAATTAATTGAGTCTCTCTAACTGGCTATTGTAGTCTCAATTTGGTCTATCAACTCTTGTGCAGGAATAGTTCCATCAGCAGATTTCTGTATTAATTTCTTTCAGAATTTTGTATAAAAAATCCTGTTGAGACGAGGTATATTTTGTGGGATATTACCCACTTCCACAGACCATTTCATGATCCAGGGGATAGATAATTTGATGAAAAAATACATTTTGGTAATTCCTTCAAAGAACGTAGTACTAGTTTCCAAATCTATAACTTTTGGAGAAACTTCAACCCATTCAGTATATAAACTTTTAAAGGGTTCTGGTAGTGTTTTTACAGTTGGACCATAATGGATCCACCATTGACAAAACCAATTTGGAATGCCTTGTTTTTAAACATTGGCACATATTTTTATAAACCATGAATGTTTCTCATCATGATTTTCATATAAAAAGACTTTATTAAAGCCTTCAACATAATCTAAATAATTAAATTTAACTGGGATTTTTTTATCAAGATAGATATAATCCCTTTCCTTTAAAGTAATTTTTTTTCCTTTAAAGTACTTAATCCCCATTCATTTGGAGAGAAAATCTTTTTTATAATGATTTTGGAAAAGTTATAAACCTTCTTGCTACTAGCAGGGTAGAAATGTTGAAATTCTGCTGATCCTAAAGATGAAAGAACCAGCTCATAATTCATACGGTATTTATAAGTAATTGCAGCATATGACGCCACATCAAAATACCTTTGCATTATTTGCCAAGGTTCATCTCTCCATTGGAGATCTTCATTTTCTATGAGAATTATTCACTTTCTGTTGTCATTTTGTTCATATGAATCGGTGTCCTCATGATCATCATCGGTGAGGGCATTGAAATATGAAGGTGGCATATTATCCTTCTTCTTTTGGGATTCTATAAAATCCAAATATTGTTGATAAGTGATTTCCTTTCTGCTATTACTGGAAGATCCCGTAATATTATCAGCTATTAGCTTTTTGTTACCTATTTGGGAAAGAACAGTGCCTCGGCCTGTTCCTTTAGATGTTGTTACTCTACCTCCCCGTCCTCTACTAGAGTTGGGGCCGAATTGCGGCCTCGTCCAGCAAATAAGATAAATAAGAGTTATCAACTCAAATATTCTCTTGTGAGAAAATCAGGGAGACTATTATCTGTCCCTTTTTTATAATGAATTTCAAAATCAAATGGGGCTAATAATGTCTGCCATCTTGCAAACATTTGTTTAGAAACATCATGCTTACAGTCTTTATTAAACATAAATTTTGCTGCTTGGCAATCAGTTTTTATTAAAAACTTTTGATTATATAAATCTCCTTGAAATTTAAGAACACGTTTTGCTATAGCAAGAATTTATTTAGCCACAGTAGCATACTTTTTTTGGCTGTTATTCCATTTACCAGAATAAAATTGGACCAAATACTCGTGTTTATCATCTGGAGAATATTGTTTTAAAATCCCTCCATATCCAACATCAGAAGCATCTATTTCAATAATTTTTTGCCAATTAGGATTGGCTAAAGTGAGACAAGGAAGATTATAAACTTTTTCCTTTATTTTGTGAACTGCTTGGGTATGACTATCAGTCCATTATTTTGGGATCATTTTTAATCTATCATATAAAATAGATGTATCTTTCGCCAAATCTTTATAAAATGGTAAAATATAATTTAAGCTTCCAAGAAATCGCTGAAGCTGGGTTTTATCAGTAATAATATCAGAAAATTTAGAAGCAAATTCAATACTTCTATTAATGCGAATAATTCTTCCCTTTTCAATGTGATGACCCAAAAATTTGACTTTTGTTTGAAAAAGAGACATTTTTGGTTTGGATATAACCAGACCATTTTGAATAATAATTTTCTTGAATATATCAAGATGTTTAAAACACATTTCTATAGTATTTGAAAATACTAAAATATCATCTATATAAACAATGATAAAATTGCTATAAGGCATAAAAATATCATTCATAATTTTTGAAATTCAGAAGGGGCATTTTTTAATCCAAATGGCATAACATTCCATTCGAATTGCCCAATAGGGACATTAAAAACAGTCTTGTATTTATCTGCTTCGGCAATTTGAATTCGCCAATATCCCGATTTCAAATCAAATTTAGAAAATATAATAGCATTATGGAGACGATCAATAAATCTTTTTCATTAGGAATTGGATATAGAATCCATTTTAAAACCTTATTAAGAGGTTTATAATTAATAATCAATCTAGGAACTCCACGTTCTTGTTCATCATGTTTATTAACATAAAAAGTTGTGCATGACCATAGAGATTTTGAAGATCTTATATGACCCTTTTGTAAAAGAGAAGAAATCTCTTTTTTACATAATTCTAGATATTCAAAATTCATTTGACATGGTCTTGCTTTAGTAGGAATATTTTCTTCCGAAAAAGTTTCTTCATATGGAAGAGAAACAATATGTTTTTTCCTATCCCAAAAAGCATTAAGATGATCACTACAAATTTGTAATAAAAACTGTTTTTTTAGAAAATCTATTTTTTGCTGTAATTTGGGATTTTGTAGAATCTCTTCAATATTAAGAGTATAAATTTCTTGTTTTAAAAAATTAACTTGTTGATGTTTATTCATCAACCTACTTTGATTTCATTCTAAATCCTTGAAAAGGGTTCAGTTATAAACTGAAATTCAATTGTTTTCCCTTTAAAGGTCCCTATAATACATTGGGTATCCCATTTCTGGATAGGAATTTTTTAAAAAAAAAAAATGGGGTTCCCAAAATTATTTGATTGGAAATATCTTTTACCAACACAAAACTTTCTGGTATACAGACTTTGTCTTGGCAAATATAAGCTTTGGGTAATTTAAAAGTAATTCTCATTTTCTACCCATTAGCAGATCTAAGACTATGGGTAGTTTTATAAAAATGTTTTGAAGGAATTAATCCTTCTTGAATACAATTTAAATCAGCTCCGCTATCAACTAGAGCAGTAAATTCTTTTTTGAAATTATAATCAATTAAAAGAGTATTTTTATAAAAAAAAAAAAAAAAACTTTTGAGAAGTAATAATTTCTAGAGTTTTAAGAAACTCTCCTTCTTTTCTAGTACCTCCTTTTTCTCCCATAGCTGGATCTTCTATAGTGTTATCAACTGGAGTTTCTATAACTTGTTTTCCTCTTCCCTCAATTCTAGAGATTTTTTCATCTAGAATCATATTATGTTTTTTGAGGGTAGAGATCTCCTGTTTGAGATTATCAATCTCTTTTTCCAAATCTTGGGTTATGGTTGGAGTACTTATGATATTTCTCCTTTCTTGAAGATGTTTTTTAACATCTGACATGGTGTATGGACCTGTTGATTCCTGTATTTGAATACCAGTCTGAATTTCTGATTTCTGGGGTGCTTCATCACCTTATCAATGGTTTGAGACCTATGCAGAGATCCTTAATAATTTTTAACAAATCCACAAGGTTATCACCATCTAAAACACTGATATTGGTGTCTTGGAATTGGGAGAAGAGATTATAAAATTCATCTGCTTCTTTATTACCCTTACTAGTACAGGGCTGTCCCATTTGACATGGTGCACATTCTTCATCTGAACTGGTAGAGGTATAACTCTCATTTTCAAGAACTCTAAGATCTTCATTTGATGAAGAGTCCTCCGATTTGTCAGACTCAAAACCTGAATATTCTGGTTCTGAATTTAATAAAAGTTTGTATAATGATTTTTTTAGGTCATCATCAATATCAAGGCTCTTAATCTTCTCCTTGACTTTACAATTTTTGTAATAATGACCAACTCTGCCACATTTATAACAGGCTTTTGAATTTTTGGATTTAACATAATCCTTTCTCTTTTTGAATTCTTTTTTCCGCCTTGCTTTCTTTTGCAAGCGTTTCTCTTTCCATGCTTGGAAATGTTTCTTCTTTTTCTTGTGCCTATGAGGCGCTTTGGTCTATGGAATATCCATAGCAAATTGTCTACACAATTCTCCTACTTGTTTTCTTTCATTCAGACCATGTCTCTTAATCTGCTGATTTAGCTTGATCTCATTGCATAAGGCTAAAACTTCGTGCATACATGTTTCTATTAACTTACCATAAGTGTAGCTATCATAATTGATGCTAGCTTCTCCATTTCTAAGAGCTTTTTTAACTCTTTCTGAAAAAAAGGTGGGTAATCCATCTATAAATTTGGATTTCCAATGAGTGTCATTGCACTCAGGTAATTCCATAACCCCACAAAGGAATACATCTTTATACCACCTAAATGAGGTAAGGGTTTTACATCTTAAATTGTGAAGCATAGTCCTAATGGTTTCATTATTATCCAACCATCTTCCTGAAAAATGCTCTATAATATTAATAACCAATGAATAAACAGCATTTGGAACTATAACTGATTCTGGAGAAGTTCGTTGCTCCCTTTTTACAGCATTCAAGACATTACCACGCTATTCTTAGGTTAAATAATTATCGCACCAACCTTTTAATTGGCCAGTAAAACCAACAATAATCATATCTGCATTATTCCGCTCATTATTCTTATTAGCCTTACAAATCGTACTATACATCAACATTCTATGTATGGTAAAATAATTCTGTCTTTCACTAGAACCATCTATGTTCCATTCATTGATTTCTTTACCATTATAACTGTTGGTAATAACATACTCATGCTCCTCTAATAAGATATCTTCGGGAGTAGGTCTAGGATAGTAATACATCCTTTGCATCGGTTTATCAGCATAATATTCATCAATTTTATTAATATCTGCTGCTATTTTGACCTTGTAATCCATATTAGGAAAATTACCATCATCCTCTGCTATTAAAGGACGAATATGTAAACCTTTGAATTTTTCATCAAGCATTTGCTCTAATTCTGAAAAAGGTTTTAATTTAAAATCTTTGACTTCAGGTAAAGGCTGTATACTTGGAGTAGCAACAACTTCCTGCTTTTTCCCTTATTAAGAGTAGAATCGTGTAATTTTTCTATTTGAGAAATTAGTTTGTCAATTCTATCATGTAGCTAAATAATTTGTTCACCCAAAATATTCATGTAAATACTAGCATAATTTTGTTGTTTCAACATATTATTAATATGCTTAGCAGTAACTTGTAAAGTATCATTTTCAAATAATTTTGAAAAAGCAGCAAAATAAAGAACTTTATCATCCTTTCCAATTTGAAAAGATTGTTGTGGAGGAAATATAGTATTAATAATCTCTCCATTAGTCAATCTATATTCACGTTCTAAAACAGAAATATAATTTCCTATGTATTTAGCCATAAACCAAGGGACAAAAGATATTATCTTGTTGACTTTGGAAAGATCTTTATAAAAGTCTTCTTAAAAAAATGTTTTCTCATCATCATTAAAAAATTTAAAAAATCACTTTCTAAATGGTTCCCATCTGGGTTTGAAAAATTCTTCACATATCTTTTTTCTTGCGGGTGATGCCCGACTAAAATCAATTGTGTGGTCTTGATCCATTAAATGGTTGGAAAATCCATGTCTGACTCGGTCAATTCCGTGTCTTGAATACCACTGACAATATTATCTTGATTTATTTTAAGACCACTAATTCTATTATTATCAGTTTCTCTAATTTGAGAAGTAGAAGCTCTAGATGGAGACTGGACAATATAATCAACTGGTGAAATATAAGAATGACATGAAGAATTTGATCTAGTCAGTCTAGATCTAGTGTTGATGTATGACTTTCAGCTTTATTTACCAAAAATTTTGGTTTTGCGAACCATAATTTAATAGTCCCATCTGGGGCCTGCTCAATTTCAGTAACATCAGTATTTAAATTATTTTGGGGAGGAGCAGCTCCCTCTATGACCCATTCTTTGAGAAAATCAATTTCATCCCATTTAATAGGTCTTCGAGTAACAACTTTGGATTTGCCAAAATTAGTTTCTATTAAAATAATTTTATTTTTGAAATCCATGATTTTACACATTGGATTCATAGTATATAATGGTTTAAAATATATTCTATAACAAATACATATTACTTCAGTACCGGACATATAATCATAGCCATGTAAATTAACACTAAATATTAAAGCGTTTAAAGAATTATCATCCTGCAAAGATACCTGCAAATTAGGATAATCATTAAAATATACAGGGCCATAAGCCAAACTGGTTTGAACTGTCCCAATGATGGATTTTTTCCAATTTTATTTCCTATCATCTCTTAAAGTTGCTATAAAGCTTTCAGGCAAACCTCTTAATGTAAGTGACTTGGATGCAACTTGTACTAACTCAATATGCATAAATCTATGGTTTCCCTATAAGGGGCTAAATCACTTTCAGATAATAATGTAAAAGTGGCATGGTCACTATCAACTGTAATTGTTTCTTCAGTGGTTTTTACCACTTGCTTGAGACCTAATTTCTCAAAAGTACCCATTTGATAAATTAATCTAGGCTGGATTTTAGGGATAGTCCACTTATTAAGCAGATCTAATTGCTGAGGCATATCATATTCCTCTTATTTACTATTTTTAATAGTACTTTTACTTCTAATGATATTCATTAGGAGATGTGTGTTGAACATATATCACCTATTATTTTGGGAATCCCATTTTTTAAAAAAATATTTCCTATCCAGACATGGGATACCCAAGGTATTATAGGGACCTTTGAAGGGAAAACAATTGAATTGCAGTTTATAACTGAATCTTTTTCAAGGATTTTGAATGAAATCAAAGATAGGTTGATGAATAAACATCAACAAGTTAATTTTTTAAAACAAGAAATTTACACACTTAATATTGAAGAGATTCTACAAAATCCCAAATTACAGCAAAAAATAGGTTTTCTAAAAAATTAGTTTTCATTACAAATTTGTAGTGATCATCCTAATGCTTTTTGGGATAGAAAAAAACATATTGTTTCTCTTTCATATGAAGAAACCTTTTTAGAATAAAATATTCCTACTAAAGCAAGACTATGTCAAATGAATCTGAATATCTAGAATTATGTAAAAGTGAGATTTCTTCTCTTTTACAAAAGGTCTTATAAGATCTTCAAAATCTCCATGGTCATGCACAGCTTTTTATGTTAATAAACATGCTGAACAGGAACGTGGAGTTCCTAGATTGGTTATTAATTATAAACCTCTTAATAAGGTTTTGAAATGGATTCGATATCCAATTCCTAATAAAAAGGATTTATTGGATCATCTCCATAATGCTATTGTATTTTCTAAATTTGATTTAAAATCAGGATATTGGCAAATTCAACTTGTCGAAGCAGACAAATACAAGACTGCTTTTAATGTCCCTATTGGGCAATTCGAATGGAATGTTATGCCATTTGGACTAAAAAATGCCCCTTCAGAATTTCATAAAATTATGAATGATATTTTTATGCCTTATAGCAATTTTATCATTGTTTATATAGATGATATTTTAGTATTTTCAAATACTATAGAAATACATTTTACACATCTTGATATATTCAACAAAATTATTATTCAACATGGCCTGGTTATATCCAAACCAAAATGTCTCTTTTTCAAACAAAAGTCAGATTTTTGGGTCATAACATTGAAAAGGGAAGAATTATTCCCATTAATAGAAGTTTTGAATTTGCTTCTAAATTTCCTGATATTATTACTGATAAAACTCAGCTTCAACGATTTCTTGGAAGTTTAAATTATATTTCACCATTTTATAAAGACTTCGCGAAACATAAATCTATTTTATATGATAGGTTAAAAAACCCCAAAATCATGGATTGATAGTCATACCCAAGCAGTTCGCAAAATTAAGGAAAAGGTTAATAACCTTCCTTGTCTCACTTTAACCAATCCTAATTGGAAAAAATCTATTGAAACAGATGCTTCTGATATTGGATATGGAGGGATTTTAAAACAATATTCTTGTCACGACCCAACCGGAGGGCCATGACGGGCACCCGGTGCTAACCCACCCGGGCACCTCTTATCGTACATTCTCATTCACATCTAGGTGAGCCACATGGCCTACGCAAGATTTTTATACATCAATAATACTAATCTCATTGGGCAATGACACATTTACATCATCATCAACAACTAGGCCCATATCCATAAACACAAGCCGACGAGGCTAACAAAATGATATACAAAATATAAGCCGACAAGGCTAAAAGACATCTAACCATACACAACTGTCTACGAGCCTCTAAAGAAAGTATGTAACATCGTATAGACGGGACAGGACCCCGCTATGCCCATATGTGTTTACACAAAAAGAATAGTAACAACAGTTGCAGCTCCGGATCAAATGGAGCTCCTCTATGCAGTCCTTGAACAAATAATCTATGGATCAAGTCTATCTCCCTATCCACCAGCGGGCATGACGCGGCGTCCACAAACAAAAGGACGTCAGTACGAATAATGTACTGAGTATGTAAAGCATAATCAATAACATAAAGGAGACATAGGAAATAACATAAGATAGAGAAGTCATGGAATGAAAGAGCTATGTATACCTCTAGCGACGTTCGTCATATTTACTTACCCTCTTTCTAATGGGAAATTTCCATTTCATACATTCATACATTTAGAAGTATCATATCGGACCATAGAGGTTCAGTGACTTACATACCCGGCCATAATAAGGTGCGATGTTATACATACCTGGCCCTACCAAGGCTCAGTGTCATCCGTACCCAACTACAGTGGTGTGCGCGCGATAGGTGTCATACCCGGCCATATAAGCTCGGTGTTACATAATAGCCATACATACTTAGACACGTATACATAAGAGTCCATAAGTATCATCAACATCATTACCATCATCGTTTTCGTTACATCTATTCTTAGAGGATCAACTATCATATAAGGGAGGTAATAGCATCGTGAAAGTATCGAGGATCATGAGCTTTAGTAATTTTAGAGATAGAGTCATTTGGAAGAAATTATGGAACTCATGAGGGGGTATATAGCATGCCTTAATGAAATAAGGGTTAGCCTTACATACCTCTTTGTCTTCTTAACTACTTAACGTTCACCGTCAAAGCTTGAACAATCTACATTTAGAAGGATTCTTACCATAGTTAAGACTTAATGATACTCTTAAATTCTAACTAGAATAATTCATGATCTAATGAAAATTAGGAAGCATTTTTCCTATTTCATCGACTTCCACCATATTACAAAACAACTCCCAAATAACCATAATAACATCTACAATATCATAATCAAGTGATCACATTCCATCAAGTCTTCCATATTCATTCTCACATTCAACTTACACTAACAACTTCACACCAACCCTTTGCCCATTTTCCATAAAACGCTTTCTCATCATCATTATTACCTTCTATAACAAGATTGTATCCATATCATACTAAGAATCATGATTCAAGTTAGCTCACTACTCAAGAACATCATGAAAACTACATTTAGATATCGTCTTCTACTTTCTCCTTCTACCCAAGTTGTTCAACAACTAAACATTCTTGATAACATGAAAACTAACCTCTACCTCATAAGAATGAGCTTTGGATCATGTTATAAACTTGTGCAAAACCCTAGCTACAATACCCAAGTAAATCTTTGAAATCTACCAACCCTAGGGAGCTTTCTAACACATGAACACTTCAACTCTTGCTATTTGATCTTTGTAATCTCATGGGTTTGAGTGAAAATGTTGGGAGAAGGGTTTTGGGAGCTGTCAACACTTGGAGAGAAGGTGGGAAATGAAATAAGTGAATAAGGGGCCATATATAATGAAATAAAATTCTGGCCCGACCCGGATATACAGCCAATTATACGGCCCGTATATTTTATACGGTCCGTATAATTGGACCGTATAATCCCACCAGGAAAACACCCCTCTTTGGAAGCTTTCTACCGACCATTATACGGGCCGTATAATTTATATGGTCCGTACAAATGGCCGTACAGCTGGAAATTTCCGAATTCGATTCTCGTCGACTCGTTTGACTTCCAATCCTCGTGGAACCTTCTTGGAACTTATGTAACACTTCATTAACCATAAAATAGGCCCTATAGCATCCCCTCAAGACATTACCAAATAAATATTAGCTCAATTATAGTGAAAACCTTTCCGAGCACGACTTACATTTCACTTCCTTAACAAACTAAATTTCACATATTCATATAACTTTGAAATCTTATAGTTTGCACCTTAAGCTGTCTAGTACTTCCCTTGACCTCGCAAAGGTTTCATAATCACCTTAAGCTCACGTTAGTCTATTCACAAGATAACAAACCCGGAATTTCCGAGGTGTAACAATTCTCCAGATGATAAACAAAAGTATTTGACCCAATTATATTCTGGTAAATGGAATAACAACCAAAAGAATTATGCTACTGTGGCTAAAGAAATTCTTACTATAGTAAAATGTGTTCTTAAATTTCAAGGAGATTTGTATAATCAAAAGTTTTTAAGAAAAATTGATTGCCAAGCAGCTAAATTTATATTTAATAAAGACTGTAAGCATGATGTTTCTAACCAAATGTCTGCAAGATGGCAGGCATTATTAGCCCCATTTGATTTTGAAATTCATTATAAAAAAAGGACAGATAATAGTCCCCCTGATTTTCTCACAAGAGAATATTTGAGTTGATAACTCTTATTTATCTTATTTGCGTGATGAGGCCGCAATTTGGCCCCAACTCTAATAGAGGACGGAGAGGTAGAGGAACAACATCTAAAGGAACAGGCTGAGGCACTGTTCTTGCCCAAATGGGTAACAAAAAGCTAATAGCTGATAATATTGCGGGATCTTCCAGTACTAGCAGGAAGGAAATCACATATCAACAATATTTGAATTTTATAGAATCCCAAAAGAAGAAGGATAATATGCCACCTTCATATTCCAATGCCCTCACCGATGATGATCATGAGGACACCGATTCATATGAACAAAATGACAACAGAGAGTTAATAATTCTCACAGAAAATGAAGATCTCCAATGGAGAGATGAACCTTGGAAAATAATGCAAAGGTATTCTGACGCGGCGTCATACGCTTCAATTACTTATAAATACCGTATGAATTATGAGTTGGTTCTTTCATCTATAGGATCAACAGAATTTCAAAATTTCTACCCTCTAATAGCAAGAAGGTTTATAACTTTTTCAAAATCATTATAAAATATATTTTCTCCCCAAATGAATGGGGATTAAGTACTTTAAAGGAAAGGGATTATATCCATCCTGATCAAAAAATCCCAATTAAATTTAATTATTAGGATTATGTTGAAGGCTTTAATAAAGTCTTTTTATATGAAAATCTTAATAAGAAACATTCATGGTTTATAAAAATATGTGTCAATGTTTATAAACAAGGCATTCCAAATTGATTTTGTTAATGGTGGATCCATTACGGTCCAAATGTAAAACATTTACCAGAACCCTTTAAAAGTTTATATACTGAATGGGTTGAAGTTTCTCCAAAAATTATAGATTTGGAAACTAATACTACGTTCTTTGAAAGAATTGCCAATATGTATTTTTTCATTGAATTTTCTATCTCCTGGATCATGAAATGGTCTTCGGAAGTGGGTAATACCCCACAAAATATACCTTGTCTCAATAGGATTTTTTATACAAAATTCTAGAAGAAATTAATACAGAAATCTGCTGATGGAACTATTCCTGGACAAGAGTTGATAGACCAAATTGAGACTACTATAGCCAGTTATAGAGACTCAATTAATTCCAAACAAAGGGAAATTCTCAGTCCTTTCTAGCACATTGCCAGAAGGATCCAGATGAAAAAAGGAGTTATATCCAAAGATGAAATGAGAGCCGCCTACATGAAGGAATTTAAGAAAGATTTAATAAAAAATCTAGACATTGAAATTCCTTCGGATATATCTATGGCATCAATTGGTAATACCACAGATAATGAAAATGATGATGTAGACGATGATGTAAATGAAACCCAGACATGTCTAGCAGGAGAATCTCAAGATCCTGATAATAATGAGGATTTTACACAATTCATGGCTCAATTCAAAAGCCAGCAGGAAGCATCTCCACCTCCACAAAAGACAAGGGGAAAGACAAGATGAAGTGATAGACGGGCCCAGTATTCAGCAATAATGCTGAAAAGCAAAATAATATTTTTACAAAAGCCACTTTTGCTTTAACAAAGCAAGTTTTATTTTCTTTTTTGTAATCATGTTACTTTATTTTCTTTCTTTCTTTCTTCCTTCTAATCATTTTGCTTTTTCAAATTTCTCGGAAGACTTTTTATTTTACTTTACAAAAGCATCCACGATGGTGCTTGGCCACTTGTCGGCCACTTGACGGCCATTTTATTTTGTAAATATTCGTAATGATCCGTTATAAAAAGGATCATTTAGTTTAGAAAGGAGGCAGGTTTTCACAGACCCCCTTCTCTCCTTGTAAAAATGCTCTCTATCTAACAAAAGTTTTTTGTTTATTATCTCCATCTCTGTTGAGCACAACTTCCATTTCTAGGTAATTTTCTTTTATTTTATTCTGATTTAAATTTTAATTTACATATTTTTATTTAGCCTAAATAACAGGCTAAAACCCTTGTGTTAAACTATATCACACTAGACTACTAGGTATTATGGTGAAAATGCTTTAATTAGCGAGGATTCACCAAAGATGGTACTGAGTTCAGGCATAAAATAACCCAGGCGGACTGTTCAAATTCAGGCGGTGGTCCTGTTTGTGTGTCCGTTGAGCCGAGGTGGCATTAGTGCTATTTTTGGACTTGTTCTGAGTTGGACAACCGTTACACCCCGTACCTCGGAGAAGCGCTGGTTAAATTTGAATGTAAGTATGTTGAGCTATGGCTAAGTAAAATAACTTTGAATTGTTATGAACGAATCATTATTAAGTATATTGTTTAAGTAAAGGATGAATTATGATCTTGTAAGTCGTAACCGGGAAGCACAACCTTGGAACCAAAGGACATGACCATTATCAAGTATGATTAATGATAAATATCATGTATGGAGAGTTTCGGAAGATTCCAGGATCAAGCAAATCGAAGAAAATAAGTTTTACGAAAATTTGGAAAAAAGTTGACAGGATTTTGGGCAGATTTTTAGTCAACTTTGGAGGGGTATATATCCTAGTATATTAGGAGTTTTAAGGTGTTTCAAATGCCTAAAATGAATTTCGTCGAGTCTAGTTTCAACGCAATAAACCGCTCATCGATACGACATCAGAATAGAGAATTATGGATGTAACAAGCTAGGCTGACAGAACAGAAACGCGGGCTACAGTAATTGCTATAGCAACCGACTTGCTATAGTGCTGCTACAGTAACTGCTACAGTGACCTGGCCCAAATTTAGAACCTTATAAAAGGGAAAAACCCCATTTTTTTCACCAAAAATAATATTTTAGAGCTCAGCAACATATAAGGTCATTTTGGTCATAAAACGTTGAGAGAATTGAGTAATTTTAGCTAATCAAGGCTCGGGTGGTGCATAGTTATGACTATAGCATTGTTTGGCGGTGGAATTTGGCGTGGATTCAAGGTGAACATCGGAGATACCGTCGTTTTAATAATAATAAGGTATGAATCTTTCCTTATTATCATTGTTTTAGGTTTATTTTCAAAGGTAGAACGTGTTACACCTCGGAAAATTTCATGTTGATGCACAGTGAATAGACCAACGAAGGGCACGAAGTATTTGATGTTTCAATAAGTCAGAAATAACCTTCGATGATCCTAATTGAGATTTCAAAGACGTTCGAGGTAAGAGAAGAAAGTTTGCCAAGAAAGGCAAGGTATACGTTACGTATCGGAAAAGATTTACAAGTAACAAGTTAATGATGACTTAATGATGCCTTGGAGAAGAGTTATAACGTCTCTTAGATTGTCAATGAAGTGTTATTCAAGTGTCAAGAAGGTTCCACAAGGATTGAAGATCAAACGAAGCGACGAAAATCATTTCAGGAAAATGGGGTTACACGACCACTTATACGGTCCGTATAACATTATACGGTCCGTATAAGGGTCCGTATAGCACCCAACAGAAATGTCGTTTCTCTGATGGACGGTCACTTATACGAACCGTATAATTTTATACGGCACCGTATAAGTGTCCGTGGAAGTCCCGACGGGATGAATTAAGTCCAAGTATATGATGATGTTCCCATTTCATTATTTTCATTTCCCACTCTTCTCCATCTTTCTCAAGGCTTCTAGAGTGTTCTACACATTTCTTCAACACTAAATCAAGACTAATCAAAGATCAACATCATCAAACCAAGAGAACCAAGTGCAAGAAACTTATTAGGGTTCATCCAAGACAAGGAATCTCATTGGAGGTGGAACTAGGGTTTTGCTCAAGTGAAGTGTTTCCACTCAAAGCTCATTCCTACTCAATCAAAGGTAAGCTTTATGATAATTCCATGTTGTTTAAAGTATTGAGAGGTTGAAGGACTTGGATTATGGAAGGAAGTAGAAAATGGGTTACAAACATGAGAATAGTGACATTATTGAGTAGTAGATTAATATGAATCACGATTCTTGATATGTTGTGATTATAATTATGTTGTGAATGATGTTAAGAACATAGGAGAAACATTAGATGAGGATGAATGTAATGTCGTATTATAATCATGATTATGGATGACCTGGAGAGGAAATTGTGGGAGTTGGATAACGATGAACTTGACAAAAGTTATTGATTATGATATTACGAACGTTATTATTGATGATTGGGAGTTGCTATGTGGTATGGAGAAAGTTGTATAAACAAAGGAGATGCTGCCCAATTTTCTCTAGCTTTAGTTCAAGCGTGTTTACGTTATCGATTATCTAATACTAGTATGAACTCTCTTGAAGGTAGAAACGTGAATATTGGAGAGGAACATTCAAGTGGTATAGTAGCTAAACGAAAAGGTATGTGAGGCTAGTCCCTTCCGTTCTAAGGCATGAATCTTATGACATGATTTGCTCTTATTCTCCATGACTTTCTTACATTTCGAAAATTATGAGTCTATGTTCGTCAAGAGCCTCATATGTGTCACGCCTCAAATTTGGAGCGGCGTGACCGGCACTTGATGCCAAACTAGGCCCCTAGCAAACCACTCTAAATCTGAAACTCCGCTAAGGACTACCTGCACACCGACAATATCAACCAGCCGGCGAGGTCGTAATCTGGACATACATAAACAAATGTGGTCTGTCTCGTCTGAACTGGGCACACACACACCCAAAATATATATACACAACTGAGCAAGCCGACGAGGCTGCTATGTAGGCTGAACAACAAAACTGAGAGCCAACATGACTACATAATATCCTAACTACATACAACTGTCTACAGACCTCTAGGGAACATAAGCTGCAGAGAGGACAGGACAAGGCACCGTCACACCCATATATACATGTCAAAATAGCATACCACCAAAGGGACTGCAGCTCCGGACCAAGTGGAGTGCACTGACTGCAGCTGAGTGGAAGGCCTACTGAGCTGAATCGTCTGTCCGGCTACCTGAACCTGCGGGCATGACTACAGCTCCCCCAGACAAAGGGACGTCAGTACGAATAATGTACTGAATATGTAACGCAAGATAACAAATGAAATTAAATAACAAACTATACTCTGGATATTTTAAGAAAGCATCTGGAGGTGCTCGACCTGGGTTGCCTCTCATCTGAGGCAAGATAACATCACTCTATAGATATAACTTCGTGACTTGAAGGTCAGGCATAGATAACATAACTCCATAAATAAAACTCCGTGACTCATAGGCCAGGTATAATCAACTCCATGACCCGTAGGTCAGGTATAAACAACTCTGTGACCGGTCGGTCAGGTATAATCAACTCTGTGACCCGTCGGTCAGGTATTATCAACTCCATGACCCGTAGGTCAGGTATGCGCATCTCCGTGACCCGTCGGTCAGGAAACAAGTCCATGACCCGTAGGCTAGGCGATAACTCCATAACCCGTAGGCCAGGCGATAACTCCATGACCCGTAGGCCAAGCGTATACATATAATGATAACTCGAAGGCAACATAATAGCCTATAAAACACCATATCCACTAATTATACCTCCTGACATTCAATCATCTCATATAACTCAACTATTCTTATACTAGCTCTTAACTAGAGAGGAGAACTACACTAGGGTTATGGTAACCCAAGTATAATCTTCGTGAATAGCACACCTTTGTGCGTATAGTCAAAAAGGTCTCAATAGTAGGAATCTTAAGAAATGGAATCATCATCATTGTTACCATCATAGAAACATCCATCTTTAGCATCATAAGCACTTTGAGAATCATGAGCTTCAGGCTTTTTGGAAATAAGGATATTATAAAATCCATGTATGCGTTCATAGGAAAAAGCATCATGCCTTTAGAAAGAAAGGAAGTAGCCTTAACATACCTGGAAGCTTACTTCTCGACTTTTCCAACTTACTTTCTGTCTTGCAATCTACATAAGATCATTCGTAGTCCCGTGATCTACATATAAAGCCATTCATACTATTGTTAGGCTCATTACCATATGCTTGTCTTAAGCCAAATTAAATCCTCTTAAAATTTGCCGAAATTTGGGCAGCATCTCCCCTGTTTATATCCCTAGCCCGAAATCACAATACCAACAAAACAACAACTACAACAGCACCAACATCAACAACATCATTATCAATACCAAAATATTCCATAAAACATCCCACGCGATGTTTGTCCAATTTCTCAACCAACAACTTTATTCTACGACCATTTAATCACTCTATCTTCGTGAATGAACCAAAAGTAATATTAATAAAGAGAGATTCATACCTTAGTCTTGTTGAAATAGCAATATCTTCAATATCCACTTGGAATCCACATCAAAATCTACCGCACAACAATACTAGAATCACAACCACGCGCTATCCGGACCTAAACTAATATTCCGCCACTTGAAAATTGCCCACTTTTTGACACCCTCACTCTCTCTACTGATTTCTAGAAATTTCTGGGCAGAATCTGGTGAAAAAAGGGTTTTTACCATTTATATAGGGGTCAAATTCGGGGGTCACTGTAGCAGTTTATTGTAGCATGCGTTTCTTCTTTGTCAGCCAAACTTGTAACATCCATAATTCTCTACTCCGATGTCCTATCGATAAGTGGTTTGTTGCGTTGGAAACTAGACTCAACGGACTTCATTTTAGGCATTTGTTTCACTTCAAAACATTTCATACGCTAAGAGATATTTATCCCTCAAGTTGGGCCAAACTTTTCACACGAAACTTCACCCATCCTTTCTCCAAAGTCGTACCACTCCCTTTCTTCCACTCATTTCCTTATAAAACCATCCGGTATGCCTTATATACATCCTTCACTCATTAAATATAATTAATAATACTTGCTTCTTACATTCCAAAGTGGTTTTGCTTAACCATAACTCAATGTACTTATGTTTCAAATTTGGTAAGTGCTTCTTTGAAGATACGGGGTTTAACATTCTTCCCCCCTAAACAACATTCGTCCTCGAATGTTGTAGTGCACCGATCCTCAATATCCTCATTGAATTTTTGTTCGATTACCATATACTTATACTATAATTTGGTCGGTTTCGTCCTGTTCTTTCTTAGCTCTTTATCAAATTCATTTGTGAGTTGTACAATCCTCAATACTCATATATATGATCACAAGTCAACTAGTATTTTGTTCTCACTCTACCTTCATTCATGTGGTTTAACTAGCCATGCCACGGCTACTCGCCGTCCTGCGAGCGTCCTTCCTCTTCGTACCTCATTTATTTATTAACGGATAACTCCCTTGCTCAAATACAACACTTTCTTTTGTTGACTCCTACGATGCTATATTGGCTATCCCTACTTGTACTTGCTGATCTTAGATACGTGCTAGATTAACCCCTCGTAATTCATCAGCCAAGCCTTCCGATTCATCATAAATTTTCTTATACTAATATCCCGTTGCTTGTTTAGTGTTACTCTACTACTGACAAATCCTTACTCTTAACGGTTACATTTCTTCAACCATCCATCTTAATTCAATTCCATGATAGGTTATAGCCATATCCCCAATATGATTTCTTAAATACGTACATTCCTAATTTTCCATCACCATCTCTATTATTCCTCGTAGCAGGATTATATATTGCGATGAACCAATAATCATAGTTCGAACTGGTTTATAGCTCACAATATCTTCGAGTTCTTGTCAAAACTTTTACCTTAATTCCTTTGCCTCAAATCTTGCAATATAATTTGATTATGAAGTTAGGGCAATTCTCACTTTACCACAGCTTCTTTTTCAACATCGGTATGGTATACTTACCCTTGACTTCCTTATTCTAGTGATCACTTAGTTAGCTGTCATTCCTTGTTGGCTTTCCGGTGTGTCCATTCCCATCTGCGGGGCATAACCTTACGCTGATGGTTCATATAATTCTATAATACATACCCTTATGCTCAGTATGGTTAGTGACCCGTAATATACTTTCTAATTTCTGGTGATGCTGCTTCCTTTCTAGCTGCACCCACATCGTTCTTCCTCTCTTTAGAGATCGTCACACCGCTTGTCGTTACTCCCTTTGTTAAGATTCTCATATTTTTCCTTTAATATCAAGATTTTCTTCCGTTGTAACCCAAGGTGTCCTTTATACCCGTCATCCATTTCGTCATTCTCTTTGTGGTTAGCTTGCAGAGCTTTCTTACTCTCTTTATTACTCTTTAGGATACGTCGCTTCCTATTTAGGTGCGGCGCAAATTTCCCTTGTCTAGAAATATCATATCTCACTCCCACGTGAAGTATTCTCTTGATCCATTTTAATTCCTTTTCATACCTGCTTTGTGGTATGCTTATCTTTAATTCGTTCCTGCTCCCTCTTAATGCATTCTTGATATGCCACTACGTCACGAATTTTGGCCTCTTTAAGCTAACCTCTTTCTTTCTTTGGAATTTTAACAATGCCATATCTCATTTCAGGACTAGATCTGCTCTTCCCCCCTTTTTAAGGGTGTTCTTATACAATAGTAACTCCCGAATATTAGTAGTCATCGGCCAACCTTAACGATCCTTCAACTCCTTTGGTCTCTTATAATACCAGAATTCTGTCATCATATAGCTTGATTTATTTTCCTTTCTGCTAATCGAGGGCTTAGCATTTAAACGAAGCGCTTGTGCATTACAGATCCATTCTCACTGCCTTCTTTAAGGCCTTTCTACTTCTACCTTTTATGACTGAACATTTCCCAAATCAACGGGTTAATGGGGACATTGCAATCCATCAAAACATTTTACGGAGTGTTTGGTCACACTTTGCTCTTTTTATCCCTGGTCTTCCTCCACGACTATTATCACTAAAATTCTTCGTACTCTGAGTTTCCAATTTCACTCTACATCTACAATATAGCATTGAGGGTTAATGTGCTACACTCTTCCACTTCTACCACCAATCCTTTTATTCACTTAGCTCACTTATCCGAAATTTTCCTTAACAACTTATTTGTGTCCCACCTATGTGTTGTAGTTCTTCCAGTGTTCTGCCACTTCTTGTTCGTAACGTGAAATCCTTGCAAATATACTCTCTTCTTTCTTCTCCTTCCTGCCACCAAGGCTAGTCCATACTCACGAATATTTCCCATACATCTTTCTATTTCCTTTATAATTAAATCTCGGTGTTCCTTATCCCCATCCTATGTCATCGATGTACTACCTCCCGGTTAGCTTTGTTAGCTCATTATCCTCACGTTTGTCCTTGGCGATTACTCAATTTTTCTTTTCTTCCCTTCTTCTTCTCTCCTCTCCTTCTGACTAGCCCATTAGTGTACCTTTCCTGCTTTCCTCCTAAAACCTTCCTTGAGTTCCTTCCTCCTCAAGCTCCCTTCTCCACTTGTTATTTCATAGTATTGACCTGAAGTTCGTGAAATATTCCTTTAAATGTGCAAATTCGTTCTATTCTTAAATCATCTTTAAGGAAAGCTTCTCTGTTTCCGAGGCAACCGTTTCAGTATAACTACACATTTATCCCTTTATATACCTCTCGAGAGCTGAAAATCTCTTAGTATCGTTGCAAGGCCTGATCATTCTCTCTCTTACTTCACATCCCTATTTGTGATTACTATCCTTTAGTCCCACTTATTGAAGTCTGTTTTCTAACCCCACATATTCATCTTTTGTTTCACACTACCATTCTTTATCCCTTTCGCATGCCCACCTTTGAATTTTATCCAAATAGTCCCTTGCCTTACTCGTCGTCCCTCTTGGAAGCTTCACTCACCGTCGTTTCTTACTTCTTCTTTTTTTCCTTTTCTCGAGGCATTCTAATCTCTTCACTTTCCATATATCCGCTTTCTTCCTTTCTCTGATACTATAGCATTAAGGCTTTCCAACTCTAACCTGTAGTGAAAATAACATAAACATACCTTGTAACATTTATCACTTGAACTTCACTACCCTATTCGATTAATGCCTTCAGTATATAGCAACGTCGGTTGCTGAGACACACATATCGGTTGGCGCAGCCACCTATAGAATGTCATACACGTACATATATATATGTTTACTAACACCTCGCTTACAAAATACTTCCCAATACCATTCGAACTAATCCTAATTCTAGAGTTGTGATGCACTTTTTTTTCTCTTTGTCGGTCTAGTCTGCCTCATCCTTCGCGACCTTTTAGGGTTTCTAACCACTCCGCATACTCCAATTTCCCTTAGGCTACTCTAGCTTCTCATCTGTCTCTTATGCCTGAATTTGTAGGACTCTTAATATACTTCCCAGGGGGTCACCCATCCTAGTATTTCTCTCACCCAGAACGCTTAACCTTGAAACTCTAGTGAAATACTGTGCGTTAGTGCTGGTATAATCGCATACACCTTACTGCGTGACTTTCCTCACATAACCTAGAGCAAGTTGAAGTTTTAACAGATTCCAAAACATTCTCGTAATGCATCTCCCTCCGAATTAGAAAGGATCTCTTACTCTTCCGATTAAGCAAATGCTATTTTGGCCTTTTCAATCCTCAATATCCACCTTTCATCTGTGTATATGACTACCTTCCATCCTATATTTCAAGATTCCCAATGGTGGCGACAACACTTTAATCGCAGTTACCTTCAAATACTTAAGTCACTGATCCCCTTTAGGATTTCCGCTCATCACTATTCAGTATTATCCTGAAGTAATTACATACACACATAGGTAATTCCAATAAGAACTCGTATACCTGTAGCCGATCGGTCCTTAGCCTAATCTGGTGGGCTATAGAGTGAAGTGTGCTCTTCATCCTTGTCTTCCCATCGTCTACTAGTCCAGCCTAACATAATGCTGAAACGTAGAGAAAATCTAGATGTGCCAAACTCTGTACCTCCTCAATTACGTCTTCGTCCACAAGAGTCTCATGAACCCTTAAACGGGTCTTTGTCATATGATTTCTCAGTCGGGTCTCCTCCTACTGGATCCATATCCTCCGATGGGTCCGTCTCAATGGAATAGCTTATGCTTTTTCTTATACCTCTTAACATCCTCGATCCTAAGTCGACGGGTGATACGCGTCTCGTGTCCCCCTTCGGAGCCTCACTTACGCTCCCATTCACTGAACTTGTCCTCTTCTCAAATACAATCCTGCAATTTAACAAAAATCGTACCAAGAACGAGCTTTCCTATCATTGGCTCTAGTGCACGGTCTATGATCAGAAAGAAAGATGACATCCTAAATGTCCTGTAGCTTCCTGTTTATAGATGTGCTGCACAACACACCGATAAACAAGACTCTACTAGACACGGTCTGTAGACACTCCGAGGATGAACTGCAATGATACCAAGTTTGTCACGCCTCAAATTTAGAGCGGCGTGACCGGCACTCGATGCCAAACTAGGCCCGAGCGAACCACTCTAAATCTGAAAATCTGCTAAGGACTACCTGCACACTGACAATATCAACCAGCCGGCGAGGTCGTAATCTGGACATACATAAACAAATATGGCCTGTCTCGTCTGAACTGGGCACACACACACCCAAAATATATATACACAACTGAGCAAGCCGACGAGGCTACTATGTAGGCTGAACAACAAAACTGAGAGCTAACATAACTACATAATATCCCAACTACATACAACTGTCTACAGACCTCTAGGGAACATGAGCTGCAGAAAGGACAGGACAAGGCACCGTCACACCCATATATACATGTCAAAATAGCATACCACCAAAGGGACTACAGCTCCGGACCAAGTGGAGTGCACTGACTGCGGCTGAGTGGAAGGCCTACTGAGTTGAATCATCTGTCCGGCTACCTGAACCTGCGGGCATGACCGCAGCGCCCCCAGACAAAGGGACGTCACTACGAATAATGTACTGAATATGTAAGGCAAGATAACAAATGAAATTAAATAACAAACTATACTCTGGATATTTTAAGAAAGCATCTGGAGGTGCTCTACCCGGGTTGCCTCTCATCTGAGGCAAGATAACATCACTCTATAGATATAACTTCGTGACTTGAAGGTCAGGCATAGATAACATAACTCCATAAATAAAACTCCGTGACTCATAGGCCAGGTATAATCAACTCTATGACCCGTAGGTCAGGTATAAACAACTCTGTGACCGGTCGGTCAGGTATAATCAACTCTGTGACCCGTCGGTCAGGTATTATCAACTCCATGACTCGTACGTCAGGTATGCGCATCTCCGTGACCCGTCGGTCAGGCAACAACTCCATGACCCGTAGGCCAGGCTATAACTCCATAACCCGTATCCCAGGCGATAACTCCATGACCCATAGGCCAGGCGTATACATATAATGCTAACTCGAAGGCAACATAATAGCCTATAAACAACATATCCACTAATTATACCTCCTGACATTCAATCATCTCATATAACTCAACTATTCTTATACTAGCTCTTAACTAGAGAGGAGAACTACACTAGGGTTATGGTAACCCAAGTATAATCTTCGTGAATAGCACACCTTTGTGCGAATAGTCAAAAAGGTCTCAATAGTAGGAATCTTAAGAAATGGAATCATCATCATTGTTACCATCATAGAAACATCCATCTTTAGCATCATAAGCACTTTGAGAATCATGAGCTTCGGGATTTTTGGAAATAAGGATATTATAGAATCCATGTATGCGCTCATAGGAAAAAGTATCATGCCTATAGAAAGAAAGGAAGTAGCCTAAACATACCCGGAAGCTTGCTTCTTGACTTTTCCAACTTACTTTCTGTCTTGCAATCTACATAAGATCATTCGTAGTCCCGTGATCTACATATAAAGCCATTCATACTATTGTTAGGCTCATGATCATATGCTTGTCTTAAGCCAAATTAAATCCTCTTAAAATTTGCCGAAATTTGGGCAGCTTCTCCCCTGTTTATATCGCTAACCCGAAATCACAATACCAACAAAAAAACAACTACAACAGCACCAACATCAACAACAGCATTATCAATACCAAAATATTCCATAAAATATCCCACGCGATGTTTGTCCAATTTATCAACCAACAACTTTATTCTACGACTATTTAATCACTCTATCTTCGTGAATGAACCAAAAGTAATATTAATAAAGAGAGATTCATACCTTATTCTTGTTGAAATAGCAATATCTTTAATATCCACTTGGAATCCACATTAAAATCTACCGCACAACAACACTAGAATCACAACCACGCGCTATCCGGACCTAAACTAATATTCCGCCACTTGAAAATTGCCCACTTTTTGATACCCTCACTCTCTCTACTGATATCTAGAAATTTCTGGGCAGAATCTCGTGAAAAAAGGGGTTTTTACCATTTATATAAGGGTCAAATTCGGTCGGGTCACAGTAGCAATTTATTGTAGCAGTACTGTAGCAAGTCGGTTACTTTAGCAGTACTATAGCACGCGTTTCTGCGTTGTCATCCGAACTTGTAACATCCATAATTCTCTACTCCGATGTACTATCGACAAGCAGTTTGTTGCGTTGGAAACTAGACTTGACGGACTTCATTTTAGGCTTTTGTTTCACTTCAAAACACTTCATACGCTAAGAGATATTCGTCCCCCAAGTTAGGCCAAAATTTTCACACAAAACTTCATCCATCCTTTCTCCAAAGTCGTACCACTCCCTTTTTTCCATTCATTTCCTTATAAAACCTTCCGGTATACATTATATACATCCTTCACTCATTAAATATACTTAATAATACTTGCTTCTTACATTCTAAAGTGGTTTTGCTTAACCATAACTCAATGTACTTATGTTTCAAATTTGGTAAGTGCTTCTTTGAAGATACGGGGTTTAACAATATGAGATAAAGATAAGAAATACGTTATGAGTTTGATAATGATGATGATGATGAGCTTAAGTCTAAAGATTCTAAAGTTCATGATATGATGCTTCTACAGAGCCAATGATTCTAATTATGATTAATTGAGGTCGTTCTTTGGGCTACACTCACCTTATATGCTAATTCCTTTAAGGTGAGGCAGAATGCTTATGAACTCCATAATGGAATTGGGGGTTCACGACCTTATGTCACCCCAATAAAATATAGTTGTCCTTGAGTTCCTATGCATTCATTATGATGAGTACATGATGATGATATTACACCGCACCTATATGGCCGGGCAGACACCGCTAAGGCGGGCAGCGTATACACCATGTCTAGATGGCATAGGCAGACACCACTAGTGGGCGGCATGAGATGGTCACCCCGGACGCGAGATGCCTGGACGCGGGCTAATAATTATTACACCGTACCTATATGATCGGGCAGCTTATACACATATGCATACATGATATGATGATGTTTACGAAGTAAGTTAGCATGCACTATTTCATTCTTAAATGTTAGTCAGTTACAGGTTGCTCCTTACTTGATGTCTCCTGGTTTCATGGATGTATCATTATTGTTTATGCCTTACATACTCAGTACAATATTGGTACTGACGTCCTTTTTCTTTGGACGCGGTGTTCATGCCCACAGGTAGGCAGGGAGGTGATCCAGATTCATAGGAGCTATCAGCGGATTTACGAGAGCACCCCATTATTCCGGAGGTGCTACATGATTTATTATTTTGTGTACATACTTGGGCACAGCGGGGTCTTATCCCGTCCTTATGTCTGGTACTCTAGTAGAGGCTCGTAGATACATATGTGTGGGTAATATGGTCTCACGATGTCCTTATGGTATATATATTATTTTGATAGCCGAAGGGCCTATGTATATAAAGGTAAATATGTTTCGAAATGAAAATGATTTTCCTATGATTAGAAGCATGAGAGTAATGAATGAACGCAGGATGAGTAATAGAATGAGTGGTGCTCAATAGTAAGCTCCAGGTGCCCGTCATGGCCCTCGTCGGGTCGTGACAAAAGTGGTATCACAGCAGTTCAGTCCTAGGAAATGTCTACGAGCCCTGTCTAGTAGAGTCTTGTTTATGGTGTGTTGCGCGCCACATCTATAAACAGGAGGCTACAAGGCATTTAGGAAAAATGACCATTCTTCTTTTTACTAGATCGTGCGATAGAGCCATGTTATAAGACTTACTTCTCCCTAATAGTGTGATTATGATTTCAGAAATGTCGGTAAAGAGAAAAGCTACAACTGCCCGGATGGGTAAGACTATGATTGAAAGGTGGGTAAAAAGGGAGCAGCCAACGAATGTAGAAGAGGGTGAATCACATAATGAGGCTCCATCTAATACCTCTCCCACTCCGCCTAACTTAGAAGAACAAGAGGGGGCTTCAGCTCCAACTCCTATGCCTCCAGTTCCTCCACCGGGCGCTTCGGGTCAACAAATGACCGATGCTACTCATCTATTGACACAGTTAGTTACCGCTCAGGCATAGCAGCAGGGTACAGGCCGAGGTGACAGGGCGACTAGTACTCAAGCTCAGGATTTTATGAGTTTAAACCCTCCAGAGTTTTTCAGGTCCAAGCCGGATGAAGACCCGCAAGGTTTTATTAATGAAATATTGAGAACATTGAAGATTATTCATGCTCCAAGACTGAATCTGTGGAGTTGGCATCTTATAGACTCCGAGATGTGGCGGTACTTTGGTATAATAATTGGATATATTCAATAAAAGAGAATGCGCCTCTTCCAGTTTGGCAAGAATTTGTAGATGCGTTCATCCGCCACTATTTGCCACCCGAGGTTCGTTGGTCTAGAGCGGATAAATTCTTGAATTTTAAGCAAGAAAATATGAGTGCCCGGGAGTATAGCCTCCAGTTTAATTCATTGGCTAGATATGCTCCAACTATGGTGGCCGACATGGGAGATAGAGTGCACAGATTTGTGAGTGGCTTAGGGCCACATTTGTTCAAGGACTGCTTGACGGCTTCATTGTAAGATGGGATGGATATTTCCCGCATTCAGGCCCATACCCAGAATCTAGAAGAACAACAGCATCCGCAAAGGGGTGAGCGTGATATTGATAGAGAGCAAAGTAAGAGGGCCAGATCTATAGGTGTCGGTAGAGACTATAGAGGGGGATCGAGCCAGTCATATTCTAGACACTCAGGCCAGTCGGCGACTAGTGCACCTCCTCGTTTTACGAGCAGGAGATTCGACCGCTCCACTCGTTCTGGACAGGGTCAGAGTTGGAGAGCCTCAGGTTCTCAGTTTGGGGGTGATTATAGCCAGCAGAGACCACCAGTACCGCGATGTAGCCAGTGCGGTAAGTTGCATTCTGGTCAGTGTAGCCGAGGTTCAGATGCTTGTTATGCCTGTGGCCAGGTTGGGCATATGATGCGAGATTGCCCATCGATGAGGGGTAGAGTTGGGTTTCTACCCACAGGATCAGCGGCTGGTTCTTCTTCTGTGTGCCCGATAGGGCAGACGCCCCAGATTCCAGCAGGTCGAGGTAGAGGCAGAGGGGGAGCATCCAGTTCAGGTGGCACTCAGCCCCGTATCTATGCTTTAGCCGGACGACAGGATCTTGAGTCCTTCCCGGATGTAGTTACAGGTATAATTTCCGTATTTTCTCATGACGTATATGCATTGATAGATCCGGGTTCTACGTTATCTTATATCACTCCATATATCGTTGATCGTGTTGGGGTGAAACCCGAGCCAATTAAACCTTTCGTGGTATCTACTCCGGTTGATGATCCCGTGATAGCTAGACAAGTATACAAGAATTGTGTAATTGTGATATGTGATCGCCAGACTAAAGTTGATTTAGTCGAGCTAGAAATGTTAGATTTTGATGTGATTATGGGTATGGATTGGTTGGCCTCATGTTATGCTAATGTTGATTGCCGAATGAAAGTAGTTCGATTTCAATTTCCCGGAGAGCTCGTGCTTGAATGGAAGGGTAATACAGCATCTCCAAGTGGTAGGTTTATTTCCTACCTTAAGGCAAGAAAGATGATAGCTAAAGGCTATATTTATCACTTAGTTCGAGTTCATGAAACCGAAGCAAAGTCACCAACTTTCCAATCCGTTCTGGTGGTGAATGAGTTTCCGGATGTATTTCCAGATGAACTTCCTAGTCTTCCTCCGGAAAGAGAGATTGATTTCGCTATTGATGTGTTGCCGGACACCCATCCTATTTCCATTCCTCCTTACCGAATGGCTCCTGCAGAATTGAAAGAGCTAAACGCACAATTGAAGGATTTGCTTGAAAAGGGATTCATTAGGCCTAGTTCATCACCTTGGGGAGCCCCAGTCCTATTTGTGCGAAAGAAAGATGGTTCTTTACGGACGTGTATTGATTACAGGCAGTTGAATAAAGTGACGATAAAGAATAAATATCCTCTTCCGAGAATTGATGATTTGTTTGATCAATTACAGGGTGCCAAGTGGTTTTCCAAAATAGACATAAGGTCAGGTTATCATCAAGTGAGAGTTAAAGAAGAAGATATTCCCAAAACAGCCTTCCGAACGAGATATGGCCATTATGAATTTCGGGTGATGTCATTTGGGTTAACTAATGCTCCGGCAGTGTTCATGAATTTGATGACTAATGTATTTAGGCCTCTCTTGGATTTGTTTGTAATCGTGTTTATTGATGATATTCTGGTATATTCTTGGATAGAGTCAGAGCATGCAGACCATTTACGTACCGTTTTTGGAATTCTTCGAATTCGAGAATTGTATGCAAAATTTTCAAAATGCGAGTTTTGGTTAAATTGTGTGACTTTTCTGGGCCAAGTTATTTCCGCTGATGGCATTCGAGTTGATACTCATAAAATTGAGGTTGTGAAGACTTGGCCATGGCCTACAACGCCCACGGAAGTTCGTAGTTTTTTGGGATTGGCAGGTTATTATAGAAGGTTTGTAGAATGATTTTCCTCCATCTCAGCACCATTGATGAAGCTAACTCAGAAGTCAGTGAAATTTCAATGGACTGATGCTTGTGAACACAGTTTCCAAGAATTGAAGGACAGGCTGACTTCAGCCCCAATCTTGACACTTCCAGACGGGCCAGATGGTTACGTTGTATATTGTGATGCCTCTGGTATTGGGTTAGGATGTGTATTAATGAAGCACGGTAAAGTCATTGCTTATGCTTCAAAGCAGTTACAGAAACATGAAAAGAATTATCCGACCCATGACCTTGAGTTGGCTGCGGTTATTCATGCATTAAAAATGTGGAGACACTACTTGTATGGGGTATATGTTGATATCTATACGGATCACAAGAGTCTCCAGTATATTTTGAAATAGAAGAAGCTGAATCTACGACAGAGGCGGTGGTTAGAGCTACTGAAAGATTATGATGTAAGTATTTTATATCATCCCGGAAAAGAGAATGTAGTGGCTGATGCTCTTAGCCGCAAATCAATGGGTAGTTTATGTGAAGTTCCGTCGGAGAAGAAAGAACTAATCCATGAGCTCCACCAACTTTCTAATCTTGGAGTTCGCTTAGTTGACTCAGGCAGTGCAGGAATTGGTATTAATAATCCAACTGTTTCATCCTTAGATATGGAGGTGAAAGAGCGTCGATATAAAGATCCTCAGTTGAGCCATTATAGAGATGCACTTCATGAGAAAGAAGAGTCACCATTTGAAATTTCTATAGATGGAGTTCTTAGATACCGAGGCAGGCTATGTGTTCCGAATGCTGCAAAATTACGTCATCGAATTCTAGAAGAAGCTCACCATTCTCGGTATTCTATTCACCCAGGTGCAATAAAGATGTACCATGATCTCAAGTTAATGTATTGGCAATGATCTCAAGTTAAGAAAAACATTGCAGACTTTGTAGCCCAATGTCTAAACTGCCAACAGGTGAAAATCGAGCATCAAAAGCCGGGAGAATTATTGCCAGCAATGGAAATTCCAACTTTGAAGTGGGAAGAAATAAACATGGATTTCATTGTAGGATTACCTCGTTCCCGAAGCAAGTATGACTCCATATGGGTGATCCTTGACAGACTCACGAAAGCCGCTCATTTTCTTCCAGTCAGAACCACATACTCTGCAGAAGATTATGCAGCGTTGTACCTTAAGGAGATTGTGAGACTTCATGGTGTTCCGATATCTATTATCACGGACAGAGGGGCACAATTTATAGCCAAATTCTGGAAGTCTTTCCAAGAAAGTTTGGGTACTCAGATAAAGCTTAGTAATGCATTTCATCCACAAACTGACGGGCAAGCCGAACGCACTATTCAGACCTTGGAAGATATGTTACGGGCATGTGTGATAGATTTCGGTGGTAGTTGGGATGACCACTTACCTCGTATTGAGTTTGCATACAACAACAGTTATCATTCCAGTATCCAAATGGCTCCGTATGAAGCTCTATATGGAAGGAAGTGTAGATCCCCAATTGGGTGGTTTGAAGTAGGATAAGTGCAGCTAATAGGCCCTGAATTGATCCAACAAGCAGTAGAAAATGTCAAAGTCATCCGAGATCGATTAGTGACAGCCCAAAGTTGCCAGAGATCTTATGCGGACAACCGGCGGCGAGACTTAGAATTTCAAGTTGATGATTAGGTATTTCTGAAGGTATCACCGATGAAAGGTGTGATATGATTTGGTAAGAAAGGAAAATTGAGTCCTCGGTATATTGGACCCTACTAGATTATCCGCAAAGTGGGTCGAGTAGCATATGAATTGGACTTACCTTCAGAATTTGAGTCAGTCCATCTGGTTTTCCTTGTCTCAATGCTCCGTAAGTGTGTTGGAGATCCTACTAGGATCGTGTCGATAGATGATGTCTAAGTGACAGAAAATCAAGTCTATGAGGAAGTGCCCATTTCCATATTAGACCGGCAAGTATGGAGACTTAGAAACAAAGAAGTAGCTTCAGTCAAGGTCTTATGGAGAAACAACAACTGAGAAGAAATGACTTGGGAAGCAGAAGAAGATATAGAGTCTAAGTACCCGCGCCTATTTCAGTCCCCGGAAGAGATCCAAAATGAAACATCAAGATTATGAGGTATGTATGTTCTCTTTTCATGCATATGGGTCGTGTGTGGCCAACTTTTATTGTTATTACGTTCTGGCCCTGTGAGGCATTGTTATTATGGGCTGTTGTGACAAGATATTTGTGCCATATTACAGGGGAAACTCTGGCGAAATTCTCGTAGAATTCCTGAGAACTCGACATTCGAGGACGAATGTTCTTAAAGGGGGGAAGAATGTTACACCTCAAAAAATTTCATGTTGATGCACAGTGAATAGACCAACGAAGGACACGAATTATTCGATGTTTCAATAAGTAAGAAACAACCTTTGATGATCCTAATTGAGATTTCAAAGACGTTCGAGGTAAGAGAAGAAAGTTTGCCAAGAAAGGCAAGGTATACGTTACGTATCGAAAAAGATTTACGAGTAACAAGTTAATGATGACTTAATGATGTCGTGGAGAAGAGTTATAACGTCCCTTAGATTGTCAATGAAGTGTTAAACAAGTGTCAAGAAGGTTCCACAAGGATTGGAGATCACACGAAGGGACGGAAATCTTTTCACGAAAATGGGGTTACACGACCGCTTATACGGTCCGTATAACATTATACGGTCCGTATAAGGGTCCGTATAGCACCCAACAGAAATGGTGTTTCTCTGATGGTGATGTACGGTAACTTATACGGACCGTATAATTTTATACGGACCGTATAAGTATCCGTGGAAGTCCCGACGGGCTGAATTAAGTCCAAGTATATGATGATGTTCCCATTTCATTATTTTCATTTCCCACTCTTCTCCATCTCTCTCAAGGCTTCTAGAGTGTTCTACATATTTCTTCAACACTAAATCAAGACTAATCAAAGATCAACTTTATCAAACCAAGAGAACCAAGTGCAAGAAACTTATTAGGGTTCATCCAAGACAAGGAATCTCATTGGAGGTGGAACTAGGGTTTTGCTCAAGTGAAGTGTTTCCACTCAAATCTCATTCCTACTCAATCAAAGGTAAGCTTTATGATCATTCCATGTTGTTTAAAGTATTGAGAGGTTGAAAGACATGGATTATGGAAGGAAGTAGAAAATGGGTTACAAACATGAGAATAGTGACATTCTTGAGTAGTAGATTAATATGAATCACGATTTTTGATATGTTGTGATTATAATTATGTTGTGAATGATGTTAAGGACATAGGAGAAACATTAGATGAGGATGAATGTAATGTCGTATTATAATCATGATTATGGATGACCTTGAGAGGAAATTGTGGGAGTTGGATAATGATGAACTTGACAAAAGTTATTGATTATGATATTACGAACGTTATTATTGATGATTGGGAGTTGCTATGTGGTATGGAGAAAGTTGTATAAACAAAGGAGATGCTGCCCAATTTTCTCTGGCTTTAGCTCAAGCGTGTTTACGTTATCGATTATCTAATACTAGTATGAACTCTTTTGAAGGTAGAAACGTGAATATTGGAGAAGAACGTTCAAGTGGTAGAGTAGCTAAACGAAAAGGTATGTGAGACTAGTCCCTTTCTTTCTAAGGCATGAATCTTATGACGTGATTTTCTCTTATTCTCCATGACTTTCTTACATTCCGAAAATTATGAGTCTATGTTCATGAAGAGCCTCATATGAGATAAAGATAAGAGATACGTTATGCGTATGATAATGATAATGATGAGCTTAAGTTTAAAGATTCTAAAGTTCATGATATGATGCTTCTACAAAGCTAATGATTCTAGTTATGATTAATTGAGGTCGTTCTTTGGGCTACACTCACATTATATGCTAATTCCTTCAATGTGAGGCAGAATGTTTATGAACTCCATAATGGAATCGGGGGTTCACGACCTTATGTCACCCCGATAAAGTATAGTTGTCCTTGAGTTCCTATGCATACATTATGATGAGTACATGATGATGATATTACACCGCACCTATATGGCCAGGCAGACACCGCTAAGGCGGGCAGCGTATACACCATGTCTAGATGGCATGGGCAGACACCACTAGTGAGCGACATGAGATGGTTACCCCGGACGCGGGAGGCCTGGACGGGCTAATAATTATTGCACCGTACCTATATGGTCGGGCAGCTTATACAAACATGCATATATGATATGATGATGTTTACGAAGTAAGTTAGCATGCACTATTTCATTCTTAAATGTTAGTCAGTTACAGGTTGTTCCTTACTTGATGTCTCCTGGTTTCATTGATGTATCATTATTGTTTATGCCTTACATACTCAGTACAATATTGGTACTGACGTCCTTTTTCTTTGGACGCGGTGTTCATGCCCACAGGTAGGCAGAGAGGTGATCCAGATTCATAGGAGCTATCAGCGGATTTACGAGAGCACCCCATTATTCTGGAGGTGCTACTTGATTTATTATTTTGTGTACATACTTGGGCAAGGCGGAGTCCTGTCCCGTCCTTATGTCTAGTACTCTAGTAGAGGCTCGTAGATACGTATGTGTGGGTAATATGGTCTCACGATGTCCTTATGGTATATATATTATTTTGATAGCCGAAGGTCCTATGTATATAAAGGTAAATATGTTTCGAAATGAAAATGATTTTCCTATGATTAGAAGCATGAGAGTAATGAATGAACGCAAGATGAGTAATAGAATGAGTGGTGCTCAGTAGTTAGCTCCAGGTGCCCGTCATGGCCCTCGTCGGGTTGTGACAAAAGTGGTATCACAGCAGTTCTGTTATATTCCGTGTTTTCACACGTTTGGAAAAATTCGATAAATATTGGATTCTTGAGATATAAGGTTAAATTTGATAGTTTGTTGAACATAAGAGTTATGTATGAAAGAATATTATCGTGGAAGTGTGGGATAAGGCTAAGGGAAAAACGTGGAATTTCGGAAATTGGTTTCGGGAATTGCAAAAATAAAATTTGTAGCCATTTGGGCTTGCAAAAATAAGAAGCACAATGAGGCCCATTTCTTGATATGGCCCAAACCCATGCCTTTAAGATATTTCCCATGTGTTAATTAGTGAATATTAGTCTTTAACTCTTAAGAAGGTTCAAGAGAAAAATAAGACAAGGAAAGAAAAACAAGAACAAGAGCAACACTAGAGACCATTTCGGGTTTGGCATAGAAAAATTACCCCCTCCAAATCTTGCCTCCAAAATTATTTTCTTGTTGGAATCCTACTAATTCTAGGTCCCTTCTCAACTTGGTGTAGTTGGTTTGGAAGAAAGAGGTCTTGTTCCTTCAAGTTGACCTTATATTCAAGTGAAGAAGATTGAGTAAAAAGGTAAGAATTTATCCCTTATTATTGTGTTATGAAGTCTTGTTTGTGTTGTAGTATGTAGAAATGAGTTGATTGTGTGAAGAAATGGAAGTTTGCAAAGTGGGTGTGTGTTATAGCTATATGGCCGTGAGTATGTATATGTTGTATAGTAACAATGTATAGAATTCATGTTATATCTTAGTTGTGGTTGTGTGAAATGCATATAGGAATTGAAAGTTGCATGAATTTAGTTGATGTTGATAGAAGGGCATATGGCCGTGTACTATGTTGAAGTTGGAATGGAATGGATTAAGTTTGTTTAGTATGTTAGTTGTGTTATTGAGATTCTTGTAATGTAAATGAAGTTAGAATGATAAAAGTTTGTATCGAAATGAAATATGGAAGCTTATGTCGTTTTAGTACGATTTTATGACATTATGAAAATGAAGTTATTAGGTTGCTAATTATGACAAGTATTGATGAACTTGGAAGAAGGAAACATGTTATGAATACGTATGCCAAAGATTAGGAGTTTTGGATAAATTATGACTATGGCGGAAAGTTGTATATTATGTATATCGAGTGTATAACTTAAGGAAAATGATATGAAATGTCTCTAAATCTATATTGTGATGATCTTGAGTGATAAGGGATGTGAAATCAATGATGTTAGTTTGAAAGTTTGGGTTAGAATGAAGGTTATGTCAACTTGTGAGAAAAATGACTAGTTGAAGGATAATTGTGTTTTTAATGTTCTTTGTTGATGTTGATGTTGTTGTTTGGGTTGTTGTTGATTGATTTGGCCGAGTTGAATTCTCGGGGGTGCTATATGTATAGGGGAAGTGCTGCCGAAATTTCGGTAGACAAATAAGAGTTGAATTGAACTTGTAGCATCTATAACCTACAATTGGTAAATGTGACCATTTGCAGATTTTCGACGAAACGGAGAGTGAGCTTAGATAGGCTTAAAAAGCTCAAAAGGTATGTAAAGCTACCCCGATCCTTCTTTTGGCATGTCTAAGTGTTTTAGGATCGGATTCGGGCCTCAAAAGACCTTCTTGGCCATCGGAATCCGCAAGAGAAAATCTCAGTTTTTCCTTCAGTAGAATTGAACCATTTTGATATGCTTTCCTGAAATTATGCAAACTTTCTCTAAACTCCTTGAAAAGCTATAGAATGTCCGTAGAACCTTTATAGGTGACCCCATAAGCTTAAAGGGCGTAATTTGAGCCCACCGCCTTGCTTGTTCCGAGGTGGGCCCGCTATTCCCGGTTTTGCCCTTAATGTACTAAAGTCTCCTTTTCGAACGATTTTTGAAAGAAACGTTTCGACTACCCTTTTTATTACCTAACGAATATGGTTTTAAATATTCTATTAAGTCTGATAAATTATTTTGACACTCGGAACGACTTCAGGAAGGTTATGCTTCTGTAATTTATTATGATGTCCGAAATGCTTTTATTATGATCCCGTCCGACTTCATTGGATGTGTTTGTCATTAATATGCCTCATCGAGTCTCTGAAAATATTTATGATATTTTAACTGCATTTAGTTTCTCACTACTCTATTCGTGGATGCCCCAATGATTCCCACACTGAGCCCGGGCCAGGATATGTTGTCAAGCGTAATCCCCTGCATTGTTCGCCGTGCCTCGATGTGAGGGGGCAGGTATACGCGTACATGGGTTTGTGGAGTATGTTGTGCCATGTACGTTTGTTCTGATATGATTTACTATGGCCATCTGATATGACATATTGTGTTATGGGGTTATGCCCCTATTCTGATTCTTTTGTGTTGTGGCACCAGCGTCGGGAGGGTGACCACGTTCTGTCTGCCGAGTCCCTTGGCAGGGGCCGGATTTGATATGACATATGTTTCTGTACACACTCCGCATGTTTTGAAAATATATATTTGATACCTTGTATTTTCTGTTTACTTTCTGTACATTATATACCAGTTATGATTTTGTTTCTGCAACTCAGGCTTTACATATTCAGTACATATTTCGTACTGACCCCCTTTCCTCGGGGGCTGCGTTTTCATGCCGCGCAGGTACTGACGACAGGTTTGCCGATCCGTCTGTCTAGGATATCTTTTCCGCCATTTGGAGCGCTCTTTTATTCAGAGCCATCTTTTGGTACAGTCTGTCACTTCTATATGTGTATATTCTCGTTCATGGGTACGGCGGGGCCCTGTCCCGCCATATGATTCTGTTGGTCCATTTAGAGGTCTGTAGACATGTTTGTGGGTTGGGATCTTTCTGTACAGATATGTGTATGTGTTGTGTTTGGGCGATCCCCTTCGTCGCGGCGGCCGGTCCGCATATATCTAGATGTTGCTTTGTTGGCCCTGTGAGGCCTTTGTTGGTATTTTCTGCGTGCAGGGTATTTGGGATAGTCCGTAAAACAAAGGAAACTCTGTCGAAATTTTTCTGGAAATTACCTAAATTTAGAATAAAGCCTTGTTGGCTTCTGCCATATACTAGAATGCGTTTCAGTGCCCAGATCGGGCACTAGTCACGGCCTACGGGGTTGGGTCGTGACAAGTTCAGTCCTAGGAAATGTCTACGAGCCCTGTCTAGTAGAGTCTTGTTTATGGTGTGTTGCGCGCCACATCTATAAACAGGAGGCTACAAGGCATTTAGGAAAAATGATCATTCTTCTTTTTACTAGATCGTGCGATAGGGCCATGTTATAAGACTTACTCCTCCCTAATGGTGTGATTATGATTTCAGAAATGCCGGTAAAGAGAAAAGCTACAGCCGCCCGGAAGGGCAAGACTTCGATAGAAAAGCGGGTAGAAAGGGAGCCGCCAACAAATGTAGAAGAGGGTAAATCACATAATGAGGCTCCATCTAATACCTCTCCCACTCCGCCTAACTTAGAAGAACAAGAAGGAGCTTCAGCTCCAGCTCCTATGCCTCCAGTTCCTCCACCGGGTGCTTCAGGTTAACAAATGACCGATGTTATTCATCTATTGACACAGTTAGTTGCCGCTCAGGCACAGCGGCAGGATGTAGGCCCAGGTGACAGGGCGACTAGTACTCGAGCCTGGGATTTTATGAGTTTAAACCCTCCAGAGTTTTTCGGGTCAAAGCTGAATGAAGACCCTCAAGGTTTTATTGATTAAATGTTGAGAACAATGAAGATTATTCATGCCTACGAGACTGGATCGGGGGAGTTGGCATTTTATAGACTCCGAGATGTGGCGGTACTTTGGTATAATAATTGGATATCTTCAAGAAAAGAGAATGCGCCTCCTCCAGTTTGGCAAGAATTTGTAGATACCTTCATTCGCCACTATTTGCCACCCGAGGTTCGTCGGGCTAGAGCGGATAAATTCTTGAATTTGATGCAAGGAAATATGAGTGCCCGGGAGTATAGCCTCCAGTTTAATTCATTGGCTAGATACGCTCCGACTATGGTGGCCGACATGGCAGATAGAGTGCACAGATTTGTGAGTGGCTTAGGGCCACATTTGTTCAAGGACTGCTTGACGGCTTCATTGCAAGATGGGATGGATATTTCCCGCATTCAGGCCCATGCCCAGAACCTAGAAGAACAACAACATCCGCAAAGGGGTGAGCGTGATGACAACGTCAAACAGTTCATATATATATATATATATATATATATATATATATATATATATATATATATATATATATACTCATGATGCATTAAAAGTTCATATGCACGTACATGATTTGCAGTGTTAGTTACAGGTATAGATTGAGTCTATTACTTCCTTATTACTTGAGTTGAGATATATTGTTTCAGATCTGCCTTACATACTCGGTACATTATTCGTACTGACGTCCCTTTTCCTGGGGGCGCTGCGTTTCATGCCACGCAGGCGTATACAAATGAGTAGAAGACATTGGCTATAGGACGATGTTCCCATGCTATTAGCTAGATTGGTGAGCTCCATATCAGTTTGGAGTGTTTCCGAGTCAAAGTACTTATGTTATGGTATCTCGTGTATGTTAGAGACTTTTGCAGACAGTGTCCTGTGGATAGTGCATCGAGACGTCGACCGTTGTGTAAAGCGACCATGTAGGTCGATGTGTTTTTATTCTTTGTTTTTAAAGATTTTATTGTGACTAAAGGTTTTCTTCAAATTAACGATAAGGGAGAAGTCCCTGATTTGACGAAAGAGTTTTATTGAAAAATTTGTCCTGTTTTACTTGACGGAAGCGTCATTTCATAAATTAAAGGTTCACAAAAAGTTGTGACTCATTGATGGAAGGTAGTATGGCACTCAGCCGCGTAGGGTCCTGGGTGTCAGTCGCGGCCCTCCGATTTGGGTCGTGACAACAACCTCCTTACCAGGGTTATTAACCTAGTAAAAGTCCCTCTACAGTAGCATCTCACCGTGCGATCTGTGCCGATTGATGGTATCAGAGCCATGATACAGGAGTCGTAATAGGTGATATACATTTAACACACATCTCCTAATGCATATCAATAGAAGTAAAAGTACTATTAAAAATAGTAAAAAAAAAAGAATATGATATGCCTCAGCAATTAGATCTGTTTAATAAGTGGACTATCCCTAAAATTCAGCCTAGATTAATTTATCAAATGGGTACTTTTGAGAAATTAGTTCTTAAGCAAGTGGTAAAACCCACTGAAGAAATAATTACAGTTGATAGTGACCATGCCATTTGTAGATTATTATCTGAAAGAGATTTAGCTCCTTATAGGAAAACCCATAGATTTATGCATATTGGGTTAGTACATGTTGCATTCAAGCTACTTACAATAAGAGGTTTGCCGGAAAGCGTTATAGCACCTTTAAGAGATGGTAGGATCCAAAATTGGAAAAAATCCCTCATAGGGACAGTTCAAACCAGTTTGGCTTATGGCCCTGTATATTTTAATGCTTATCCTAATTTGCAGGTAACTTTACAGGATGATAATTGTCACGACCCAACCTGAGGGCCACGACAGGCACCCGGGTCTAGCCCCCCACCCGGGCACCCCTTAACATACCTTTACATTTACATCTAGGTGAGCCACATATTAAATCATACTTTCTATCCATCAATCATACTATTTCCGTTGGGCAACAATACATAGATACATATCACCATTAATAGCAATGCCCATGGCAATGTACATAAGCCGACGAGGCTAACAAAATGACATCCAAAATATAGGCCGACAAGGCCAAACACCTCTAACTATATACACATGTCTACGAGCCTCTAAGGAGAGTATGTCATATCATATAGGCGGGACAGGACCCCGCTATGCCCATGAATATATATACAAAAGAATAAGTACCAAAAGCTTTAGCTCCGAAAGAAATGGAGCTCCGCTATGTAGTCCCTGAGTAATAAGGCTATGAATCAAGTCTGTCTCCCTGGCCACCTGCGGGCATGACGCAGCGTCCACAAACAAAAGGACGTCAGTACGAAGAATGTACTGAGTATGTAAAGCATGATCAATATCATTATGAAAGCACAATAAGCAACACAGGAAATAGCTTAAGTTGGGAAATAGAAATATCATCGTCATAAGAACTTACTTGCTTCTCATAGGGACTTTCCATTTCTAACGCGTAATTGTGTACATACATCCATATCCGTATCCGTACTCATATCCGTACCCGTATCCGTACTCATTTACATTTCATATTCATAGTCGTATTCGTATACATATTCTTACTCGTGTTCGTATCATATTTGTATTCATACTCATACCTATATCACATACATATCATTTACATATACATAGCATTTACATAGCATACCCGACCACGAAGGTTCGGTGTTTCACGTACCCGACCATGGCTAGGCCCGGTTATCATACATACCTGGCCAACCAAGGCTCAGTGTTACATATACCTAGCCCTACTAAGGCTTCAGGGTTATCCGTACCCAACTGCAGTGGTGCGCGCATCGTCATATATATATATATATATTCTACCCGGCCATATAAGCTCGGGGTTTCATAATAGCCATACATAGGCACACATGCTTATAAGCTCATAGGCATCTTTAGCATTATCATTATTATCATCATTATCATTATCGTTATCGCTATTATCGTCGTCATTATTATCGTCATTCATTACATCTATCCTTATAGGATTATTCATCATATGAGGAATTTAGTGCAATCGTAATACATATCAAGAATTATAAGCTTTATAGCTTTTTGAAGATAGAATCATTTGGAGAGCATCATAGGCTCATAGAAGAGTAGATATTTGGCCAAAGAACTATGCCTTATGAAAGAAGAGTTAGCCTTACATACCTTCCCGTTCAACTATCCTACACTTGCACGTTCTCCTTCAATGCCCACGTTTTTACCTTCATTAGAGTTATACTATCATTAGAAAATCGATAGCTAGCATACACGACTAGCACTAGAGAAAATTAGACAACATCTCCTTTATTTATACGACTTCCTCCATATCATATATCAACTCCCAAACGTCAATAATACATTTACAATATCATAACAATAGTCTTTATTCATCCACATTATCCATATCTCTCAATTCACTTCCAATTATCCATATTCATGGCCATAACACACAATTACATTCATTCATATACAATGTCTATCCCATGTTCTTAACATCATTTATAACATATCCATATCACAACACATCAAGAATCATGACTCAATTCAAGCTATTACTCAAAATGGCACTATTTCCACATTCATGACCTATTTTTCTATATCCTTCTACAATCCAAGTGTTTCAACTTTCAAATACCTTAAACAACATGGAAATACCATAAATCTTACCTTAGATGGTGTAGGGATGAACCTTGGGTGATGTTACATCCCGTATTTTCATGCGTTGGAAAGCGTGCGAGTTAAATGACACTAGTAATGAAAATGAGGTTATCCCCCAAGCTTATAGGTGGTTAGAGTGAGTACAGATATATCATAAGGATTAGAAGTTAAACAAATCGAAGAAAATAAGTTTCGTCAAGGTTCGAAATTTATTTGAATGAAATACGGTCCAAGCCATAACATCCCGTATTTTGGATTAGGAAATTGAACCGTCCAACATGAGCAAATTTACCCGAGCCTGGAGGATTTGGTCATAGTCAAGCATGAAAATAAAAGAACCCGGTGTATACGAGAAATGAAGTCCCGAAATGATTTAAGATGGAAAAGTGTGACGACGATGACTGGAAATAATATTTTATGTGTGGCAAATAAGGTTATGGACTAGAGCCATATCACATGAGCATAATAATGAGTATATGAGGCGTGTTAAACATAGTTATTACTTAAGCGAATTGTTATCAAGAAATTAATTATGTGTGTGATTGGTTAAATGTTGAATTGTAGTGGGAATAAAGAAATTAAATATATTAATTGAATAGTGGTAAGTGACACCACATTTATCCACACGGCAGCATCTAAAGAAGTGATCAAGTGAGCAAGTATTTTCTTTGCATCTAGCATGATGACACCTTTTAGGATAAGGTTATATTTTTTTTTTACAAAAATAATGACCATGTGTCCTTTCACAAGTATAGCCATGTGTAATTACTCAAAAGATAATTATGCACAAGTCTCTTAACTTACTAACATTCTGTAAATGTAAAAGAGACTTGATATTCATTCTTGGAGAAGGAAAGGTTAACGTGATCTTCCCCTCTAACAATAGCACGTGAGATATGTATCGAGGAAGCGGTGTATAATTTTTTCTTCTCAAGAATGACATAGGAGTTTTGAGCACCACATCGATCCCGTTGTTTTATTTTGTCGTGTTGTTGAATTCGGGCTTTCTTCAAAGGGAAGTAAGGTGGAAGAAGATTATTTCTTGGCATATGAGGTAAGAATTCTCCTCTACTAGACATATTTGAGTTATTCAAATCGTATCTACATTGCTAGATGAAAGGAATATGAAAGTTATATCGGGAATCGGATAAATTGTTGTTATCGTATGGGTTGTTTGGTGGCTGTTTTGGAACTTGTTATTGTTATGTTGTTTTTGTTAATATTGTTGAGAAATTCGGAATGAAGATGGGGCTTAAAGCTATTGTTTAATTGACAAGCCGAGCTTGCCGCTCGTCGCATTATTGTTTGAATTATTGAAACTATTTTTATATTGTTGAGGGGCTGGATCGATGGTATTAATTGTTGATGTTGTTAATATGGTTGTTTGTATTGTTGTTGATGATTTGGCCGAGTTGAATTCTTGGGGTTTGTTGAATTTATAAAGGAAATGTTGTCCAAATTTCTATAAGAGAAGTGCTAGCTTAGGGTTGGATTCCTAAGTACCTATAGCTAATGTTTGGTATCTACTGACGTTGTTGTAGATCCTGGGAAGCCCGAGACTTAAGTTTGGATTAGCTTAAAAAGCGAACAAGGTATGTTAAGGCTATTCCCTTTTCTTTTTTGGCATGGTCTATATGGAACAAACGGACGACGAACGTATAAACTCCAAAGAAGCTTCTATTCTTAAATACTAGAATGGCTAATGTTCTTGATTTCCAGAAGCTATTTCATTATGTCCTGATACGTGTCTATGATTCCTGAAGTCCTATGTTGATATTATAATCCATAGTGACATTCGAGGGTATTATGCTTCCAAGTTATTCAAAGAGTTTCAGAAATAGTCTTATGAGTCTCACTTGCATTCATTTGCTTCTATATGTATGTTAAGGCTATCCCTTCTTTCTTTTTGGCGTGAATTACATAAACGAGCAAATGATGAACATACATGACTCCAATGAATTCTAGTTCTCAGCAGTACTTGACATGACAGTTGTCTTTGATTCTCAAGTGTCGGTTCATTCCAATTATTCTATTGAGTCCCAGATGATGATTTAGTTTGCATATGGTTGCTCATGATATTCTACTCGTGCATGCCGTTAATATATCATTCACCGAGTCCCGGGCCGGGTATGTTTTCGTGCACAGTTTCATTGCATTATTCACCGAGTCCCTCACTAGAGGGCCGGGTACGGTATATATATGATTATTATATTATATATGGATCGGTCCATACGTTCCTCGGCATTATTATATTATATATGGATCAGGCTGTACGTTCCACAACACTATCAGTTATGTTATAATCTCTGCCTATCATACGCCATAGAGTCAGTTTCAGTCATACAGAGTTACGCAGTTATTCTCAGATGTTAGCCACAGATGCACTCAATTATTGATACTGGTTTTCATGATCCATCTGTACTTGATGTTCTTATGCCTTACATACTCGGTACATTGTTTGTACTGACGTCCCTTTGCCTGGGGGCGCTGTGTTCATGCCACACAGTCCCAGATTGTTTTGCAAGTAAAAGTATTCAGCTAGGATGGTTGGCTATCAGCTGGGATTGGCAAACTCCATTTTCTTCCTGGAGCAGTGCCGAGTCATTATGGTTATCATATGTGTGTATGGGTATGTCGGGGCCCTGTCCCGAATCATATGATTCAGGTGATTACTCTTAGAGACTTTGCAGACAGTGTCCTGTGGTTAGTATGTTGAGATGTCATGTGTTGAGTAAATCGACCATGTAGGCCGATATGTCAGTTTGACATACTCGATTATTTTTAGTAGTTGAGTATCGTTCGCAAATTTCTATGGTTTGACTGAAAGTACTTTATTATATTTCCAAAATTTTATTTTATATGCCCAGTTCATTATGTGAATGCCAGAGGGTTCGCGCAGCTCTAAGTAAGAGTTGGGTGCCCATCATATCCTATCGGAATTTGGGTGTGACAGGTGAAAACACCTCACTTGAGCAAAACCCTAGTTTCACCTTCACTTAGATTCCTTGCCTTGGATGAACTTTAATGGGTTTCTTACACTTGATTCACTTAGTTTGATGTTGTTGATCACTAATATCTCTTGAATTCTTGTGGGAGAAGTGTAGAGAGATGTTTTAGAGAGAAGGGGTGTGAAAGGGAAATGAAATAAAATGAAACTTGGTCCCTTATTAATACACCAAATCTGTCCCGACCAGTTTCTACGGACCAACATACGGTCCGTATAAATTATACTGATCGTATGTCTAGCCGTAGATTTGGTCTAGAGAGGGGTGCTATTCTAGGCTGATTATACGGTGAAACATACGGTCCGTATGTTTTATACGGCCAGTATGTTTGGCCGTATAATGCCAAGTTTTCCGAAGTTCATTCTCGTCGACTCGTTTGATCTCCAATCCTTATGGAACCTTCTTAGCACTTGTTTATCACCTCATTAACAATCTAAGGGGCATTATAACTTTTCTCCAAAGCATTTTTGAATCCTCGTAATCCCTTTTCGATACTTATCGTATGCCTTGCCTTCTCTTGGCAAACTTTCTTCCCCTATCTCGAACGTCTTTAAAATCTTAATTAGGGTCATCAAATGTCATTCCTTACTTATTGAAATACCATATACTCGTGCTCTTCTTTAGTCTATTTGTTGTGCATCAACGAAAAATTTTCCGAGGTGTAACAATAATTCTTTAAACGCACTAATATTAAGTGTTAAATTACATGGCTATGATTATATGCCTGGTACCGAAGCAATATGTATTTGTTATAAAATATATTTAAACAATTTTATACTATGAATCCTATGTGTAAAATTATGGATTTCAAAAATGAAACTATTTTGATAGAAACTAATTTTCGTAAATCGAAAGTTGTTACTAGTAGACCTATTAAATAGGATGAAATTGATTTTCCCAAAGAGTGGGTCATAGAGGGAGCAGCTCCTCCCCAAAATAATTTAAATTCTGATATTACTAAAATTGATCAAGCCCCAGATGGGACTATTAAATTAAGGTTCGCAGAACCTAAATCTTTATTCGGTAAAGCTGAAAGTCATAGTACTAGCACCAGATCTAGACTGACTATATCAAATTCTTCATGTCATTCTTATATTTCACCAGTTGATTATATTGTCCAGTCTCCATCTAGAGCTTCTACTTCTTAAATTAGATTGTCCAGTCTCCATCTATAGCTTCTACTTCTCAAATTAGATTGTCCAGTCTCTATCTAGAGCTTCTACTTCTCAAATGGGACAGCCCTATACTAGCAAGGGTAATAAAGAAGAAGATGAATTTTATAATCTCTTCTCCCAATTCCAAGACACCATTTTGTTAAAAATTATTAAGGATCCAGAGCTTAGGTCTCAAATCATTGATAAGGTGAATGAATCAACCGAGAAACCAGAAATTCAGACTAGTATTCAGATACAAGAATCAACAGGTCCATACACCATGTCAGAAGTTAAAAAACTTCTTCAACAAAGGAGAAATATTATAAGTACTCCAGCCACAACCCAAGATTTGGAAAAAGAGATTGATAATCTCAAACAGAAGATCTCTACCCTCAAAAAACATAATATGATTCTGGATGAAAGAATTTCTAGAATTGAGGGAAGAGGAAAATAAGTTATAGAAACTCCAGTTGATAACACCAAAGAAGATCCAGCTCTGGGAGAAAAAGGAGGTACTATAAAAGAAGGAGAGTTTCTTAAAATTCTAGAAATTATTACTTCTCAAAAGTTTTTTTTATAAAAATTACTCTTTTAATTGATTATAATTTCAAAAAAGAATTTACTACTCTAGTTAATAGCGAAGCTGATTTAAATTGCATTCAAGAAGGATTAATTCCTTCAAAATATTTTCATAAAACTACCCATAGTCTTAGATCTGCTAATGGGCAGAAAATGGGAATTACTTTTAAATTACTGTTACACCTCGGAGATTTCGGATTGTTGCGTTGTGAGTAGACTAACACGAACTTGGCGTGAACATGAAGTCCTTATGAGATTAAGGGGAGAATTTGATAACTTTAAAGTGCGCACCATAAGATTTCGAAGTCATATGAATAAGTGAAACTAAGTTCGTTGAAGAAAAGTGCAATGCAAGTCATGTTTGGAAAGGTTTTCGCAATGATTGAGCTAATATTTATTTAGGAATGTCTTGAGGAGGGGATATAAGGCTTTTTAGATGGTTAATGAAGTGTTTTATAAGTGTCAATAAGGTTCCATAAGGTTTGGGAGTTGAATGAATCGACGAGAATGAGTTTCGGAAAAATATGGGTTGTACGGCCATTTATACGGACCGTATAATTTATACGGCCCGTATAATGGTCCGTAGATTATTTCCAGAGTACGGTGGATCCCCGGTGGGATTATACGGACCGTATAATTTATACGGCCCGTATAATTAGCCGTATATCCGGGTCGGGTCAGTTTTCTCTCTTTGTCATATATGACCACCCTTGTTCATTATTTCATTTCCCACATTTTTCCCCAAGTCTTGAAAGCTCTAGAACCTTCCTCCAAGCATATTCCACTCAAACCCAAGAGAAATCAAAGATCAAATAGCAAGAATCAAGATATCCATGTGTTGGGAGACTCACTAGGGTTAGTAAACTTCACGAATTTCTTTGGTATTGAAGCTAGGGTTTTCATACAAGTTGGTAACTTGATCCAAAGCTCATTCTTGGGTGATAAAAAGTTAGTGTTCATGTCTATTTCATGTTATTAAGCATGCTTGGTTGTTGAATAACTTGGGTGAGGGAAGAAAGTAGGAGATGAAGTTCAAATGTAGATTTCATGATATTTTGAGTAGTAACTTAGCTTGGCTTATCATTGTTAAAATATTATGAGTCTAATCTTGTTATGAAAGGTAATAATGATGACAAAGAAGTGTTGTATACAATTGTGTAAAGGGTTGGTGTAGAGTTGTTGATATAAGTTGAATATGTGAATGAATTTTGAGACTTATGGAATATGACTACTTGATTATGATATTGTGGATGTTATTATAGTTGTTAGGGAGTTGTTTTGTGATATGGTGGAAGTCGGTGAAATAGGGGAAATGCTACCTAATTCTCGTTAACTCATGAATTATTCTAGTTTGAATTTAAGAGTGTCCTTAGGACTTAACCTTGGTATGAATCCTTTTAAATGTAGATTCCTCAAGCTTTGGCGGTGAACGTTAAGTAGTTAAGACGACATAAAGATATGTAAGGCTAACCCTTCTTTCTTAAGGTATGATCCCATTGATGTACACATTCATGTGAAATCCATAGTATCTTCCATGATGATTTCATTCCTAGAATCACTAAAGCTCATAATTCTTGATATTCTCATGATACCATTGGTTTCATCCTGTGATAGTTGATCCTTCAAGGAAAGATATAACGAAAGTAATAATGATGATAGTGTTAACGATACTTATGTACTTCTCTCTATATATATATGTATATGTATACACACATATATATATATGTACTTCTATATATATATATATATATATGTTATGTGTGTATGTCTATTAAGTAACACCGAACCTCTATGGTCGGGTATGATACTACTATATATATAAGTGTATGTAATGGAAGGTTCCCATTAGAAAAAGGGTAAGTGAATATGATGAACGTCGCTAGAGGTATAAATGGCTCTATCAATTGTAGACATCGGAGTTATTGTCGAGAAGATGCAAGATCATAGGTGCTCCTTTTACAATTATAAGAGTCCGAGTTCACATAACAGGTTATAGAAGGATTGGAAAACAAGTAAACTAAGGAGATTAAGCTTCCGAGGCTTTGAAGGAAAGTTGGGCAAGGTTTGGTACGAAAATTTTGGTCTAAATGGGAGAAAGAATATCCTTCGGTATATTAAGAGTTTTGAAGTGGAATAGTGGAACAAAAGTCTAAAGTGAAGTTTGGGAAGTCTAGTTTCCAACGCAACAAGCCGCTCCTCAATAGGACATCGGGGTGAGGAGATATGGACGTTACAAGTCAGGCTGACAGACTAGGAAAATGGTCTGCGCGAACGCGCCGGGGAGTGGCACGAACGCGCAGAAGGCCAAGGGCCAACACAGCGCGAACGCGCTGAACAATTTTGAAGCCTAGATTCGGGATGAAGGTCATATTATAAGAGGTGTAATAATAATATACATATGACATTTTGAGACCATATGGTGTAAATCAGGTAGTATGTTGCTTAAGGAAAGCCCTCGTTACTATAAGCTAAGTGGGGTCCACATGTTGGAGTTTTATAAAGGACATATGAAGAGATATATGAGCAATACATGGAAAGTTGAGCAAGTCTTAAGAAGGATCCTTAAGCCAAATATGGGCATAGGCCTTCCAAAAGGATGATTTAAGGAAACATTTTCGGATGATCTGACTTGGAGGGGCCAAAACGACATTATAGGTTTGGAATTTGGAAATACACCAAGAATGAAAGTTGTAGATAATTGAAAGAGCTTTCCAGCCATAGGTGGTGGGCCCTCACACAATATCGGGATCAAGAGTTATCACCTTTTTACTGAACGAAGGCACAGGTAGAAAAAACTAAGTCAGCGCGAACGCGCTGAAGGATTATTAAGTCGGTCCAGGCAGAACCTAGACCGCTATTTAAAGGGGTTTACCCCTCATTTTCTTCATCAAACACCCCAAATACTCTCCAAAATTCTGGAGAGTTCTCCCCAACACCCCAAGCCAACGTTTTAGCCCAAACCAGGTATAATTTCCAAATTTCGATTCGGATAACGTATAGTTATTGTTGCAGAATCATATAGAGGCGTGTTGTGGCCTAAACCTAGCGTGGAAAAGTGATGATACAGCAATATTCAAGGGAGAAAGGTATGGATCTCTTCCTATTTATGTTAATACTGGCTTATTCACGAACATAGAGCGGTAAAATGATTGTATAGTGAGTTGAGTAATTATGGAAGTTGGAAAACAGTGTGTGGGCTGTTTTATATAATACTTTGGTATGGGAAATGATGTTATGGATGTTGGTACTGTTATTGTTATTGTTGGTTATTGGATTAAGAATTCGGGCTAGGCATATAAACAGGGGAGATGCTGCTCGATTTTTGGTAGAATATAAAATAGTTTAGCTTGAACACTAGGACAAGTGTATGATAATGAGTCTAACGTTAGTGCGAATCCTCTCGAATGTAGATTTACGAGCTCGGACGAATAAGCGTAGCTAATAGGAGGTTGAACAGGTATGTTAAGGCTCGTCCCTTTCTTTCAAAGGCATGATTCCTATGATTATAATTCCATATATGTTTCCATAACTTCTTTGTTTTCAAACGTTAGACGTTTATGATTCCAAGGCATGATTCCTTTCCCGATAACCCGCAAATATTTTCCAAAATGTCTGTATTTTTCCAAAACAGAGGTTTATGATTTTGTAAGCTCTTGTGATAACGATGATGGACACGTTTTATCATAATGACAATGAATACTAAAAACGAGAACATTTTCCTATGATGATTATGATGATGATTCTGTGTTTAAAGGTTCCAAGTTTACAATTTCAATGACGACATAAGAATGTTGAGCTATTTTCTTGATTTCTCAATTTTATTCATGGATGATGACTATTTTTAAAGATTCCAAAGTATATGAATTAACGCCTTATGAGATTTATGATCCTACTCTATGTTTTCTCTTGATGTTATTCTTCATTGATAGTCTCACCTTATAATAATTGTTCATTCAAGGTGAGACAAAGCGACCATGATTATTTCATAATATAATCGGAGGTTACCGACCTTACGTCACTCCGATAGAGACATAAATTTCCTTGGGCTCTCCTGCATGCTGCTTATATGATATATGTATATGTATATGGGGAATATGGGAAAAAGGGAGCGGCGCTATAGACGCATGACCACCTGATCATTTGGCATAATATGATATCATCCCGGACGCGGGATGCCCGGACGCGGGATGCCCGGACGCGGGACATATGTGGTTAAATGGATCGGGCCGACGTTCCTCGGTATATTTTCTGTACATATGAACAAGAAATGTTTTTCAAAGAAAGCTAAGCATGCATGGCATCCGCCCTAAGAGGCACTCATATGTACATGTTACTCTTTTATCTTACGATGTGCTCTATATTTCCATTCCGTTATTATTCATACTTGTATCCCTTATTATATTATCGTTCATGCCTTACATAATCGGTACATTACTCGTACTGACGTCCCTTCTTGCGGACACTGTGTTCATGCCCACAGGTAGACGGGGAGACGGTACAGATCCCTAGGAGCCTTGTCAGTAGTTTTGCAGAAGCACTCCACTACTCCGGAGTTGCCGCATATTGGTACATTCTTTTGTGTACATATTTTGGGGCACGGCGGGGTCCCGTCCCGTCCTAATGTTCAGTATTCCAGTTAGAGGCTCGTAGATACATATGTATGGGTAATAGATGTCTCATGATCACCCCAGTGTATATTTTTGTATATCACTTTTGACACCTCGAGATCTTATGTATATATGCATGTTTTGTGAAGATATTTAGTGACCATTTCACCGCAAGTATGTTGGGAATTATGATTGCACAGGTTGAGCGATAGATAGTATGATAAGGGGTGTTCGGTAGGTAATACTGGGTACCTGTCATGGCCCTCTTGTTGGGTCGTGACAGAACCTAGGCTCAGTCAAAAAATAAAATAAATCGCAAGTCATAAGTTGGGATTCACAAGGCATAACTTGACCCCAACTTATGCCTTAAGGCAAACTTTTACCCAAAATCAGGCCTTAAAGCAGAGGTTTGCAAAATTCCAACAAAGTTTTTTTTTTTTTTTTTTTTTGCCTTAAGACAGAGTTTGAAACCCAACTTATGTCTTACGAATCCCAACTTAGGCCTTGCGAATTATTTTTTAACTTTTGATTGAGCGAGAGTTCGAATCCGGAACCAAAGGGCTTTTAGCGAAGGACAAAAATTAAAGGCCACCAATTTGAGGGACAAAAATTAAAGAACAGTCCTTTTGAAGGACATCTCATGCAAGAAATCCATTAAAGTATTACTTTATCTAGAGTTTGGGTCCGGGCTTAGCACAGGCCTCATGTAACTGGTGGCAGTTAGATGTGTCAAAATGGGCTGGCCCAGCCCAACCCAACTCAGCCCTAAAGGGCCAAAGAATTAAATGGGCTAGGACGGGCTGACCCTTTTAATTGAAGGGCTTGCAAAATGACAGCCCAACCCAGCCCTAGGCGAGCCGCGGGCTAGGATAGGCCAACCCTTTAAGTTTTTTTCGTCTTCCGAAATAACATTTTCTAAGTGATTTTTGGTACAATTTGAATATGAAACTTTTGCAATATGAAATAGAAGAAACTTTTGCAATATGAAATAAAATCTTCTATCACCTTTCTTGCGCAAATTCATATCATAGAAAAAAAATTCAAGAGAACAAATATAAATTATTATTTGTAATCACTCATTCAGATCACGTTCAAAAGAAATTAAACATAATATAAATTCTAAGATTAAAAGGTATTACTTCAATTTCTAATTACTACTTAGAAGTAAGTACATTCTTTTTTCTCATTACTTTTTATCTTTTTATTTAATTTACTTATATATTTTTTTAAATTAATTAATTTATTATTCTTTTCTGGCCTCAAGAGCTGGCCTCAGTCCAACCTTTGAGGCCAGCGGGCCAAAAGAGTCTGGGCTTTTGAGCCTCACTTCTATATAGGCTAAATTTTTTCAACCCAATTCTACTTAAATAAAGGATTGGGTTGGGCCTAGGGCTGTGCATATTAACGGTTAAACCAATAACCCGAACCAATTATTGAGTTATTGGGTTAATGGTTCGGGTTAATGGATTACTGGTTCGGGTATCGGGTGGTGCCATGTGGTTATTTGCTTATTGGGTCGGGTCACGGTTTGGCCATTTTTGTTAACGGGTGAACCGATAACCCGATAACCATTTATTTAATTATAATTCTACCGTTCCATATATAAAGTCACTTGACTAGATTTAGGGTTCACTTGATTTCCACTTCATAAACTCAGTCTCTCAAGCGGCGTATCACAATAGAAACCCTTATCCTCCAACTCGCAAGACGCAAGCCCGACTTGAAAACGTAAACTTACTAAACTATTTTTTACTTCTTCTACGTTGCTTTCAATTCTCACTCTTGTTTATGTGTTTTTGTATTTCTCTGTTTTGGGGTGTTTGTTGGGGTTGGGAAATTAGGGAAATCACTTCCTAGCAGAAAAAGTTCTTCGTTCTTGAATTTTTTTGTGTGTGAAATCTTAACGGTTAAACCGATAACCGAACCGATAACAAACAACAACCGATTAACCGATAACCCATTAACCGATATCTTAACGGTTCTTTAATGGTTTAACATGTCTACAAACCGATAACCGATAAGTTGAACCGATAACTTTGAAACCCGAATCGAACCGACCGATATGCAGCCCTAGTTGGGCCGGCCTCGCGGGCCAAGTTGATATTGAGAGCTCGAATTAATATGTATTAAACTCTCCCACCCCACCCCACGCCCACTCCCCAAAAGAAACAAAACAGAAAAGAATAAGGAGTACCCATCCGAGCCACGCCGGTGCTAGGGTTTATATTCGGGTTTTGCTGTTTCACTCTTCTAATTCTCTCTACCAACGTTTGTCTTCCTCAGGTATTCGCTGCGCCTATTTATATGACAATTTTATTCCCTCAAAAGATCACTGTTGATTCAATTTTAATAGGTTATTATAGCTGATTGACGAGTGAAACAATTTTTTTTTTTAACATTAAGCAAAAGCCACTATTGATGTAGGAACCATATCAAACGAAGAAAAGAATTTTACCTATCATCAATAAAAAAAAGGAAGAAAAGAATTATATAGCTATAAATATGTACTGTAAATATGAGATGACTTGACCCTTATACTATTTGATATTGGTTTTGCTAATCATGTATTTGTAATGTGCAGTTATTTATCTGCAGACATGGCCAGTAATCCTCCCCCATCTGGTCCACAGGTAATGTACTGCCTTTGTTGAAAAGAGTAGAGATTGCTGTTTACCATCTGCAAGGGAACTTTAATTTAATCTTACTGGCTTTAAACAAAAAGAATGACAAGAAATGCATTCAAGAAATGATACTATTGCACTAAGGTTCAGCTAACTGCCCCAAAGTATTTACCGAGGAAAGTCGATTGCATAATGAACTCAAAAAGTCAATCACTGCTTCTGTGTAATTCGCTATTGCATCTGTACTTTGTACTAATCATCTGCTTCTGCCATGTTGCATCCAAAAAAAAAAAAAGGAAGCTTTAGATATGATCTTGATCATGTTCAGCGGACTGTTTGCGGAGTTGTGTCCTCAACTGTAACTGTAAGCTTGAGAGTCAAAGGACCTGCTTACTTGTGGGGCTCACTAATTTTAAGTCTTATATTACCATTTTAAGTTTTTTTGGAATCCGGTGTTTACTATAACATTCTCAGATGGTTGGCATACCACTAATTGCACGTCATTCCTAGCTTTTGTGACCAGCATGCTAAACATGTAAAGCGTTTATCGTTCTTATTAGGTATTTATATTCTGATCTTGATATTCCCTTTTACAGCCTCTTTGGCCTCCTTCAGTTGGATCCACTCCACCTCAAGGTTTTGGTTCATCATTTCCCATGCAAGTAAGCTATGCAACTTGCTTTTATGAAATTATTTCATCTGTTACCTTCGAAGATGGTGATCATAAGAGCATCATGCGTGTTTCTGTTGTCACAGTTTCGACCTGCTCTATCAACACAGCAAGGGCAGCACTTTGCTCCACCAATTTCAGCCTCTCCACAGTATCGCCCTGTTGGACAAACACCAAATGCTGGAATGCCTCCTGGTCAAGGTCAAATACCCCAGTTTTCTCAAACAATGCAGCAGTTTCCCCTAAGGCCCGGCCAGCCTGTTCATGGTACACCTTCATCTCAGGCAATTCAGATGCCATATGTCCAATCAAGTATGCCACAGCCTCAACAAGTCATTCCCCCTTTGAATAGTCATATGCCTAGTGTTAATGGTGCTGGAAATCCATTCTCATCATCATATACGGTAAGAAATAGCACAAGGTTCCTTGAACTTTTGGCTTCTTTCTGTTGTTATTTATTACTTTCAGCTTGCAGCACCTCCTTTTTACCACAAACAAAGTGGCCTGAACTTCCCTTTCAGGTTCAATCTTCATCCCAAATGCATGTTCCTACTTTCCCTGCGGGCGGACAACCTTGGTTTTCATCTGGAAGTCAAACAACACCAGTGGCTGCCCCTAATCTGCTGACCAGTCACCAATCGTCAGCTGTAGCTCGAGCAGTTCCGGTTCGCTTCTTTTCCATGCTGATTTGAAAATTCTTTCAACTTTACTCAGTTAAGAACAAGATGTGGACTTCTGAATTACCATATTTCTGCAAGATGTTGCTGTCTGTCTGTTCTTTTTTTCTTTCAACTAAGCCCAAGGTTTTGGATATGTTTGTATCTGATGCATGTATAATTTTTATCCTGTTCTTTACCGTTGGATAACACTGTGCTGAACAGGTTCTTTTATGATCTACATATTTGTATAAGTTGTTGATTTCTGTATTTGCAGCGAAGAAGGTGTTGCCAGTTTGATTTACGTGGAAAATGTTTGTGAGCATCTTCATGCATTTTTAATATTTTTGTATCATCTTTTTTCCATACCAGTCTTGAACTTGTATCCAAATCATCCAAAAAGGCATCTGCTAATGTTGTTCCCTTGTTTATTGCAATGGTGGAGTCTTTGTTTGCAATCTGGTGGACACCCATTGTCGTTGATACATTTTTCTTATAAATCCCATTATCGTTGATGCATATTATTATTAAGTATCTGGGTTTACACTGTGCGCACCCGAAGGGTAGCGGCAGCGGCAGCGGGTTCCCTTGTCATATTTTTTTTTTTTACTATTAAGTATCATTGCTCAGTGATGTGTCAATGCTAAATCTGAGTAAGGTGAGATCTTTGTGCATTCCTTCACTTATTACTTAATGGAGATCTTCAAAGTATGTTTCCCTATTCAAGCCAAGACTTAATACTTTAGAGGAAGGGCATCTAAGCAACTATGCTATTATTGGCATCCAAAACTAAAAACCACAGCTGGATAATGGAGGTTCAATTATGATTGGAGATCGCTTTTTGGAGATTTTTTTTTTTTTGACCTAGCATATAGCATGAGGAATCTTGTTAGAACCATATTTAAGAATATAAATGAGTAAATAAGGGTCTTATGTTACATTTTTTGACGGTCAAGGAGATTTTCTTGTTCGTCCTACACTTACAGATTTTAAGATTAAGTTGTTATTCAGATAGGTGAGAGGTGTAAGCACGCGCGGTGTGAGTACCCTTTTTATCTGGAAATAGATAAAGAGTAGTCCTTTGTTGTAAATTCCACATGGTCAAGGGAAGATTTGAATTGTGCTCTTTTTTGTGCTCCCTAAGATGATAATATAGCGGGAAGGGACGAGGGAAAGAAAGATAAATGGGTTGTCTAGGAATTTGTGCTTTCAAATTATGTTATCCCCAAGCATTTGATAGAAGTACAAATAGAGGAGAGCTAATTGATAAGTGTTTGCATTGTCCCAAAAAGAAGGGTACCTTTTTATATTTAGAAAAAAATCAACTTTAAACATTTCATTTTACTATTAATAAGATAATTTGTAGGCACACAAATATTTATGGTTCGTTTTAGACCACAAGTTTCAAAAGTCCTTCATTCTTTTTCTGAAAATCCATGTGCAGTCAAAATGCATCACAAATTGGGGCAGAGGGGGAGTATTAAGGATGGGAAGAGCTAATTTTAGAAGCTGAATAACAATCTACTAATAGCTTTTCTGTTGGTGCCAATGAAATTTTTGTCGTCTCTAGTAGATCTTGCATTATGCCATCTTACATGGTATCGATAATAAAAGACTCCCTAATTTATTTCTTTTGATGATGGTTTTGGCCGACCAACTTGCGTGCACCTCGATCATTCCACCGGATACCTGGTACCTCCCATCAACACAAGTACCGGGTAATTCTGTCCACCAAGGTTTAGGTAGTTGGGAAGAATCACCTAGTGATTTTTTTTCCAGTTGGGATTTGACTTGCAGATCTCATGGTTCCCACCCACTTCATTGACTAGCCCACACTCTCGAGTGCAAAGTCTTTTAGTATTTTCCTTTACTGCTTTCTGTGGAGGCAAAAAAGGTCGTCATTTTGGTCTACTCATTTTTCATAAGGTTCACATATTGTTTGCATCAACCAGGTGATTCATATTTCAAGAGCCTCTTAACCACAAAACCATATTTCTCTTTCTGGATCATAACTTACTAAACATGTAGAGCAATTCTATTATTTAGATATCGAGCAATCTAAAGATTGTTGGATGTACCGTTTCAACTAATTGTATCAAACTTCAAACGTAGTTTGCCATGGAAAAAAGACTGCAAGATTTTCTAATGCATCGCGAATTTAGTATTCCGGATGTTCATTGTAATTGTAAATGGAGCTTCAATACCTTAACTGGAAATTGAACTTTTCTCTTTCTAAGTACTTGACTTTGATTCTCTCACCTGTACTGGTTTTTGTCTTCATGTTGTTATTACCTTACTGATTTGCACTGTAATTAGGCGAGCACATCGTCACAGCAGACTGCGTCTGACTGGCAAGAGTTTGAAGCTGCTGATGGTAGACGGTGAGTTGTTTTCTTGGCCTTCTTTGTAAGACATTGCCCTTCATCTATTAAATCGTGTTACTTTACAATCTCTTAGAATTCAAAGTACGCTGCTTGCAGTGCTATGATATAACTCTCCCATGGTTATTTTTTCCCAGTTTATTTAGTTTGGGATTGAGCTGTAGTTGAGTGATTTTTTTTTTGTTGCATATTTAGATATTATTACAATAAGATTACAAAGCAATCTAGCTGGGAGAAGCCTTTGGAGCTGATGACACCTTTAGAGGTTAGTTATACTCTTAATTGTTGCTGCTTTGATTATTGAAGTCTTACGTGCTGTTTGTTTGGGGTGCACATTTTTTCTTCCGCTTCACAAAATCTGCTATGTTTTTTTTTTTTTGAAACTGATAACTTTCAAAATCTGCTATGTTTACTTTTTGTGGATGTTAACAACTGCACTAGATGTTAAATAGTTCAAATCGTTTTATGTGTATTCTACTTTTCTTTTCATGTTCCATTGGTTTGCTGATGTCATGGACATATAAACAACCGCAATTAGTGCTCAAATTGAAGGAAATTTCTCATTGAAACTGAAGCACCTTTCGCTATGTATTCACCGTGAAGGAACTTCACAGCATTCTGTTTTTGTTGTTGATGAAATAGCATTCTACTTTTATCTAATCTTGTTGAAGTTCGTTGTTGAGGATTTTCACCACATTGTTCTTTATTTTATTGTGTAATCTTGGTTTTTTTTTTGAAACTGGTAAAGCTGTATTTCTCAGCATCGGGTATGTTGGCCACCTCCAAAATGTGAGTAACCAAAAGAAAGTAAAAATCTTACAGAAAACCTAGTAAATCTACAGTTTGATCCTTTTCCTCTATACAAAGATCTGTTTACACAAAAAAAAAAAAAAAAACAACAAAGATACGTTACATGTCCAATTAACTGTCTGAATAGAATTGCACTTATCTTCAAAACATCTTCCCTTTTTTTTTTCTCCCCACGGTCCACCAGATGCAGGATGGTATTATCCTCTACCACCTTTTCTGACTTTTGCTTCCTCCCCTTCTAATCCAACAGCTTAGAAGATCTGAAGCGTGCTTTGGCATGATCCATCTAGTATTTGTTAGGTTTAGGAAAATTTCCCAAAGTGGAGCAGTGAACTTGCAATGAAGAAACAAATGTTTGTTAGTTTCCCCTGTTTTGTTACAGTGAAAATATCTGGGCACTAACTGCATTCCTTTCTTTTGTAATACTTCTTGAGCGAGACAGGCTCTCTTTACCACTAACCATGTGAAGCAATTCACCTTGGTAGGTGTCAAGCTTTTCCAAATGAAGTTCCATTGGTATTGTGGCCAACCAGACACACCTTGCATCTCTCTTGTATTCACTATTGACTGTGAAACATCCATCATTGCTGTGCTTCCATAAAACCCTGTCTGGTTCTGATGTGATACCACTGGAGCTTCCTAGTTTCTCAAGTAATGATGCCACCCTCTCCACTTCCCAATCATTTAGCAATCTTCTAAAAGAAGATCTGACTCCTGAGGTGTCCAACACTCACACACTCTTGCATCAGTCATAAATTATGAATAGATCCGGGAATGATTCCATCAGAGGAGTACAATCCATCCTTTCCAAAATTTAATCTTTTTCCCATTACCCACCTTAAGTTTCAGATTAACTTCCATCAATGGCCACAAGGCCCTGATAGTTCTCCACACTCCAATCCCAAAAGGTTCTGTGACTGTTTCTGTGCACCAAGGGCTTAATTCATCAAACTTTGCCATGATCACTTCCTTCCAGAGGGTACTTTCCTCCCCATTGTATCTCCAAAGCCACTTCATCAGAAGACTTGTTTTGTAGTCTTAGATTTCTGATTCCCAATTCACACCTTATTTTACCGAGTATCACTGTATCCCATGTCAGCAAACAATATCCCTTCCCTTCTTTGCAGCCTTGCCATAGAAAGTTCCTCCTTAGTTTGTCTAATTTTTTCAGAACTATAAATGGGATTGAGAATAAGGACATCATATATGCAGGAAGTGAATCTAGCAGAGAGTTAATCAGGGTAGGTCTTCCCACTAATGATAAATATTGAGTCTTCCTCCTTGCTAGCTTCTTCTCTGTTTTTTAAAGTATACCATCCAAGATCTTCAATGCCTTATGCTTGCTACCCAATGGCATACCAAGGTAAGTTGGCAAATTCTCCACTCTGCAACCTAGTATGCTTGCCAGTTCTTGAATCTGAGGGACTTCCTTGACAGGGAACAAACTTCTTTTACCCCAATCTACCCTCAACCCTGCTGCAGCTTCAAAAACTATCAGCATCAGTCTGATATAGAACATCTGTTCAGCCTTTGGTTCACAAAAAATGACAGTGTCATCTGCATAAAGCAAATGACAAATCTCCATTTCCTCCCCAACTCTTCCACCAATTTGAAATCCCCTAATCCACCTATTATGTATTGCAATTCTCATCATGCTAACAAAGTCTTCCATTGCCAGAAAAAAAAGTGAAGGGGATAGAGGATCATCCTGATGGAAAATAACCCACAGGTTCTCCATTTGCAAGAGCAGAGAACCTAACAATTTTAATAAAATATTCAATCCAGCTCAACCATTTACTGCCAAACCCCATCTGATTGAGGGTATTTAACAAGAATTTCCAATTTACATGGTCATAGGCTTGCTGTATATCAAGTTTGCACTTTACACCAAGTTTTACTCCTCTCATTCTTGAGGCTACACATTCACTAGCTATGAGTGCGACATCCAAAGTTCGTCTCCCTTTTATGAAAGCCATCTGATGCTTGTTGACCAGTTTGCTCATCACCTTCTTCTACCTTTCTGCTAGTAGCTTTGCAATAATTTTGTATACTCCACCTACCAAACTTATTGGTCTGTAGTCTTTCGGATTAGAATATTTCCTTGGGATCAAACCTATGATCTCATCAGGGTCAGTGGTAGAATAATTTCAGTCTCTTTGTACAGGTTTTGGTAGAAGTTTTGAGCAGCAGCCTTCTTCATCTCATCAGGGTCAGTGGCAGTGATTCCATCCTCTTCCAAAAGATCAATGGAATTAAATCTCTTGTGAGCTGGAGCAATTCTATGAAAATATTTGGCGTTGTTATCACCATATTTCATCCATTGTATCCTGAATCTTTGCTTCCATGCTATCTCTTCATTTTTAGCCACCTCCTCTTACTCCATGGCCAGGTGTGCCTTTTGAAGCAGTTCATCATCAGTAAGGACTCCCTGATCTTGAACAGCTTCCCAACTAGATATCTGATTAAGAATGTCCTCCTTTCTCTGCTTCCAGTTTCCTCTATTGTCCTTGTATTTACCTTATCAAAAAAAAATAAAATAAAATTTCAGCTTCTTAGCTAAGACATGCCCAGGTCTACATTTACAGAGAAAGAACTCCACCATTCATTTACCTTGTCTGAGCCTATTTTAGGCCAAAGGCTGTGTAATGTGAGTAAATTTCTCCTCCCATTGTGCTCAGTGAAGGAATCCATCAATCCTAGAGGCACTTATGTGATTATCCCCTCTTCTCCAAGTGAATGATTCTCCAAATAAAGGATGATCAACCAGTTCAAGTTCCTCAATACTCTGCCGTAGCACGATCTATCCTGTGGCAATTTGTTCATTCTGAAGGATACCTGATGACGTTGAAGTCTCCACAAACAATCCATGGCCCATTGAAAATACTTCTAGTGACTGTCAGTTCTTCCATAGCACACTTCTAATGCAATCTGCATATACTGCACTGAGATGCCAACTAAAATCATCGTTGATTCCTTAAAACCTTGCGGTGATACATTGAGCACCACTCTCCACCAATTCTCCTTTCCAGACTCTTTTATCCTAAAGAATTAGGAATCCCCCACTACTCCCAATTGCCTCCTTATGAATTACACCCATCTATTACTCCATATGCTCTGCTTTTCAAAATGCTATCAACCGGGCCATCTAGCTTTGTCTCTACTAATACATAAACATCACCCCTCCATTGGTGAATTAGATTTCTAACAAGATCTCTTTGTTAACCCTATTTAACCCCTGACATTCCAAGAAGAATTTTAACTCTCATTGATGACTAAGAGTTAGCTTCTTCTAGGGCTGATTTGCGGATGAGGAATTAGCATACTGACTCGCTTTCATCCTTCCCGTTCATAGACCAAGGGAAATGAG